>NC_142436.1:138075000-138700000 GCF_059453495.1 Arachis ipaensis
AATGCAACCTACATCCAGTGTCCACCACAACAGTGGTAGAATTTCTACTATAGTTAAAGTATTACATACACCAATTCTTTGGATTAACTCAATCCTTTCTCTCTCAAGTTCTCATCTAACTTGACTTGGTTATGCTAATACTTAACTATTTACTCTAAGTGCTAACCCAACTTAAAAAGGGGCACCTCACATGTAAAAGACACAAGACATAGGAAACCACCTAAAGAAATCTGAATTCACTCTAGACTTTTCTCTCAAGTGTTTCACTCAACCTTTTGTCACTCATACGCTTTTTCTTGATTTCTCTCTTTCAATCGTTTACCTTTCAAGAAATTACAGAAAGATATACATTGAAAATGAAATACAAACTGTAAAATATGAAGGAGATTAATGCATCAACAGCCTCTGTTGCTATAAGTTGAACCGGATTCAGCTGACTCTGATTGAGTTCTTCATCTTGGCGGAATGCTTCTATAACTTAGAAAGCACTGTCCAAAGTTGATGAACTCTTCACAGAAAAACTCTTCAGAACAAACTCAAAATCAAGTCCACTCTCCTTGTCTTCAGAAAGATGAAGATTTTTCTTTTTGTACCTCTTTTCAAGTTGTTGTATTGATCTCTTCTGAGTCAACTCTTTGAGCTATGTACTTCTCAGACTTGTCGTTTTACTTTCTTCAATTAACCCCCGAATTAGGGATTTTAAAGCTGGTCATTTTGCTTGACCGAAGACCTCAGATCAGCAAAGAGAAATGTTTCAACGGTAATCTTAAATCTGAACCTTTGAGCAAGTGCTTTGTCCCCAAGAAATAATTTTAACCTTTGATTCACAGCTGTGATTATCAAAGAACACTTTCTCCATTTATCCCAAATTGAAATTGTAGAAATTTAGAGGAGTTAAGAAAGTAAATTGCTTGCAGATGGAAATAAATCATCTTTATCCTCTAACTTAGCTTAACTTGCTTTGATTTGGGTGATTAGACACTACTTTTTGAGTTTTACCTCCTCTCTCTATTAATTCTAATTTTTAAAATTTTAAAATTTATAATTAAATAATTAATAAAAAATATAATTTTTTATTTTTAATTTACCTTTTTTTTAAATTCATTATTCACATTATTTGCCATCATTATTGTTTTCCTATACTTTTAATAATTAATTTTTTAACAATTTAGAATTAATTTAATAATAATTACCTAAAAACAACTTTTAACATAAATAAATTAAATATAATTGTTGTGCATGGATTAATCTAAAATTTTTTAAAAATTTAACTCTCTGAGAATATATTTAATACAAAAAAAATTTAAAAATAAAATTAAAACAAATAAAATTTAAAAATATTTTTAAATTTTTTATCAAATTTCAGTTGCAACAAATATATTTTATCCTTTTTTGATGGAAAAGTATAGGTTGACAATGAGAATTCTAAATAATGTGAACAATGGATATGTTAGATGTTCAATTCAATAAGTATGCAGATGATTATGTTCATTATTAAAAGTAAAGTATTGTTTTTGTCCCCAACATTTAGAGTAAGTTTTAAAGTTGTCCCTAACGTTTCAATCGTCCTATTTAAGTCCCTAACGTTTCAAAACTGATTCAATGTTGTCCTACCGTTAGAGATCCGTTAACAAAATTGATGGCGGAACAAAATTGAGACGATTTTAAAACGTTAGGAACTTAAACAGGACGAAAACCTTAGGGACAAGAATGATACATAGAAATAAATTTTAATTTTGTCTTTCAATAATATCAATTTTTTACCATACATAGTATTCAATTATTTTTTAATCATATCTAAGTAAAGTACACTTAATCATATTACTTTTATTTTAAATAAATTAATTTTTTTTATAATTTTACTTTTAAAAATTTTTAGTTATCATGAAATGTTTATAGAATGACTAGTATATAAACTTGCAGAAAAAAAAATATATATATATATACAATAAAATATAAATTATAGCTTTTGTCTCTAATGTATCAAAATTTTTTAAAATTATAAAAAAATAAATTTATTTAAAATGAAAGTAATGTGATTAAGTGTAATTTATTTAGATGTAATTAAAAAATAATTGAATATTATGTACAGTAAAAAATTAATATTATTGAAAGATAAAATTAAATTAAAATTTATTTTTATGTATCGTTTTTGTCCTTAATGTTTTCATCCTATTTAACTCCCTAACGTTTTAAAATCGTCTCAATTTTGTCCCGCCGTCAATTTTATTAACGGATCCCTAACGGCAGAACAACATCACTTAAATAGGACGATTAAAACGTTATGAACAATTTTAGGACTTACCCTAAACGTTGGGGACAAAAACAATATTTTACTCATTTTTAATTAAATGATTTTTGTTGAATATTCAATTCAATAGTTATGCTGATATTAAGGTTTAGGAAGTAATTTGATGTAGAATATTTTTTTGCTTTATTAGATTAATTCTAAAGCCCACTATTTACAAAAATTATGGTCAACCTAGCAAAACCCCTTTTTTTTTTTTTTTCTTTTTTCTTTTTGCATGGATCAAGAAGCCCCTATCCTCATGTGCAGGCATTTCACTGAGGGACCTCACAGCCTTTAACTTTCCAGTGCTTTCCTAGTTTTTTGCTGCCGCAGCACCACCAATCTCGTTCGATCGGAGAGAGTGATGGCGGAATTGGATGCTGCTGTGTCAAAAAAACGAAAAACGGAGCAGGTTAAAATGGCGAAGGAAGCGTGCATTTGCCTCGTGTCGTATAAAAAGTTGTTCGTGATCAAACTAAGCAATTTAAAGAAACAAGAAGTTGATGTCAAAGATTGGACTTTTTTGCCTCCACCAGAGTTCGAGTTCGATTTGGATTTGAAACTTCCAGAGCGTGATTTGTGTCCTTTCGAGTTCGACTCCAAGATCTATATGGCGGTGTCCGGGGACCCGGGTAAAAAGGGTAGAAATGCGAAGGACTCCTGGCCTATCTACGAATTCAAATTTGGGGAGGGCAGTTTTGAGCGTGCGGAACCACTGGATGATGCACCGCTCCCTTTTGACGAAACATTCATCGCAAACACGCCAGGCTCCGGCGATGTTTACTTCTGTATGAAATCACAGGTCAAGGTCAAATATTCACCTGACTGTTACGTTCTTTGTTCTGGATCTAGAACTTGGAAACCCTTAATCACTCCTCCGACCGTCAGCGACCCACCTTTCCCATATAACATGTTCGTCCTCGACAACAACCTCTTTTTTTCATCGAGGGGAAAAAGAGACACCTGTTTGGCCCGCTTCGACCCCATAAAAGAGAATTGGACGACTGAGCCGGCTGAGAACAATCTTTCGAATTTCATAAAGGATAGGATCATTACCGGTGATAACTACGGTCGTTTTATTTTTGACCCGTACATTTCTGTGTCCCTTCCGGGTCTTGGCAGCCGCAACTATACCGTTTGCCTCACAAATGAGTATGTGGATGAATGTCCTCCTGAGGCACCTTTGCACAAGGTCTTGGCCATTCTCGTTAACCCCCAGAATGGCCGTGTTGCATTATATCAATACCTTGATGAGTGTTTTGAGGGTATTGATCCCACTGTGGGAGAAGATGTCAGGTTCAATTTTGTTGACCTTGGCAACGGGAAGCTGTGTGCAATACTCTTTGGAGGTCTACATGGTTCCATATCTAATTCATCGGCGCTATGCTTCTCAGTTTTCACACTGTCAGTGGACTTTGCAGCATTGCAACTTGAGGGTGGGGCTCCTCCCATGGAGCGAGATTTCTTACAAGTGACTGTCCATAAGAAGAGTGCCTACACCATGAAGAGCTCCAAGCTTAATGATCGTATACGCCACGCGTTTGTTTGGCCACCTACTAAGGGAGGAAGATTTCAGCACAGGACAACTTTGTGATAGTAACATTTCTTGTTGTTTCTTGTGGCTTGTTATCATCCTTAGTCGTTTTCAATAAGATTATGAATGAACAATGAATTAAATATTAATGTCTTTCAGAAATATGACCTTGCTTGAATTGTGTCTATATTCTCTTTAGCTCATCATACAAAATTACCTCTGCGTTCTGTTTCAACTTTCAAAATACACGATGCATTTTAAATAATTAATTGAAGTTTCACAAAGTTAGAATGACTCTTGTTTGAAAAATTTAGTTTAAAAATTTGATTTCAGTCATATTTATAATATTATCGATTGATTACATTATTGATTTGACTAAGAAAACAAGAAAATAATAAGAATGACGATAAAGGAAAAATAATCTTCCGTCCGGGTTATAAAAATTCAAATCAAGTTTCTAAATGATTGAAGGAAAATAATGATGTTATTTTTAATTTTTTTTAATGTCATTCCTGACATGATTTTTTTAACATTATCAAAATAGGTCATGTTCCTAAACAAAATAAGCTAATGTAGTGGTCAGTTTTAAACAAAGTGCTATAGAGGGGTTCTATGAGTCTATTCTTTCAAAGATGATCATTGCTACAAAATATAATGATACATACATATGGAGTAAAGAAATTTACAAGTCTCATTCATATATGATAATGTACTACTCTGTACAGAGCCCCAAACTAAAACAAAAGATAGGGAAGCAAAAAGTTAAGAACAATAAGTGGAAACCTAAAATATGATGGGTGACCTTATCAACATTTTCTTCCAATACATATTTCACATAACCAAACCATTATCTCCAGCACAAGCAACATAGTTTAGTGTAGTCAGTTCTATTCAAAATCTATTATTTGTTGTACAACGGATTTCAGCTTCAAAAGGCATTTGAGTCGTCAAAGGTGAATTCCCCATGTAAGCACATCTGGTTCTGCATGTAGACATAAACATTTAAGTTCCGATTCACTTGCCCCTGGCCACGTATCTGCGAAAATGGAAATCCATTTTGCATATCTTGCAAGTCATGACTGACAGGGCCATTTCGGTTTAGGCTGATGTTCCGACTTCTGACCTATCCACGTTATCACATCTTCTGACAAACTGGTCAAGAGTTCTCTGCCTTGAAGGGCTATGCTCAATAGTAGTATGCTTTGCAGGGCTACTCAATGGCTGATTATTTGGCACAACTAAGGTGTTCTCATGGCCATCTAAACATCTGATTTTTCAATAACTGAAATTCAGAATGGTTTCTCAAAAACATCAAAAAGTAACTCTCAAATACTACTTGAGTATAAATCTTGACAAAATATGAATATAAACCAGAATGGAAACCTTGTAGCTAAGCATTATGTACATTTTGCATTACATATGATAGTTCAAGAAGATGTAGAAATGTACCTGCCCCAAATTATCCAGTTTGAATTGCACCACATCCCTATGATGTAAAAATTTATATCATCAATGCATAATAAATGTTAAGTCAATGCTATACCAAACAGCGAAAGACTGCAGAAATAACAGAACCTACCATATGATGTCGTGAACCGTATCATTTGCCAACAATTAGTATATATTTACTGATGAGACCTGCAAACAAGAACTAACTAGTCATAAAAACAGAAGAGCACATGTTGTCTTTGCTACTCAAAAATTTAGATGTGAGAGTTCTTTTCATTTGAGATTATCTGTTTTCTTAATGTTGTCATGCAACTAGTAACAACTCTCTCCTTTCTACTTAATGAGTGTGAGAATACCAGGCCAATTCTATGAGCACGATCTTTGGCCTGAATCAGGTCACCTGGAGTCCAGGATTGTTCTGCAAAGCTTGCAGCAGTTAAAGTTAATCCAACTCCCCCAGCTTTAACGGATAGCTGCATGATAACGTGTCACATGAAATCATTATCACAAATACTAACCCATACAACAGAAAAGATGCTTATAACGGAAACAATTGGAAGAAATGCACAACGAAAAATACCACCATACCACAGCCGCTTTGATATAATCCTTTTCCTAAAAATCTAACCAATTGTTGCCTTCATGCACCGGGTGTACCTCCATCAATCCGGATGCAACCCACTTTTTTCTTCTGGAAATTTTCAACAGTTTTTTAAGTGTCTATAATTTCCAATATAAAAAAAAAAATGAGTAAAATTGAAATGGTCTTACAAGAAGGCACTCATGTATCGCATCTATCATTGGCTGATGGTGCGCAAATATAAAAAACTTGCAACCTGCCTGCAGTGATCACAACATATTACACGTGATAACCACCACTAGCCCATATGAAATAGAAAGATGGAAGCAAGAGAAAAAAAATTGAAGCAATCAAACTTTCAAATTAAGCATACACAATGATTTGGGGCGACAGGAAGATGGATGAAATATAAGAATTAACACATAGTCTAGTTTACAGTTCGTGTTTGTTTTGGTCACCACTCAGACCAGCCAACGTTGAAACCAATAATAATTGTGGCATACGTATTAAAATGTCATATGCTGACATTTTCACTACACTGTTCGGCCAATTTAATTCATTCAACTTATGGTCCTACATTAAGGGGCACCGACTGCAATAAAAGCAATAAGAAAAGACCAATTTAACCAACATTGAACATATTTTAAACTATTGGATGATAAAAAACCATGCATCATGGAAGCACACCAATCAAAGGAGATGGCAGGGAAACTAGAGAAGTTGAGAACCTAACTTGACTTTCTTATAGTACATACAGGTGCAGTCACTAATTCTTTGTTGACATTTTCTTGCTTTGAAGCAGCGGAGGGGAGCAATACCTCAATGACAGTTCCGAGATATTCAAGAACAGCAGGAATCTTGGCATCTGCAGAATTAGTATATATCTGAAATCGAATATATCATGATTCAGTTTTGATCATATACCAGTCAAAATGATTTAAACTACTCCAATATTGGCCAAGGCCTGAGAAAATGTTGCAGTAAAAACTATAGACCTATCATAGTTCTAGGTAATAAGAAAAACTTCCAAACAAATTGTACAAGTCAAGATTATGTTCAGGGCTTCGTCCATGCAAACCTTGTTAATCAGATTCTTTTGAGTAAATTTAAGAGATTCAGACTCATCTTTTGATTTGGGAGACTTAATTTTGTCTTTTACCACCTCCAACTGCAGTATAAAAAAGAGAAACCAATATTGATTAGATTTTACCACCTCAGACGCAAACCAAATATGGAGAGCACATATTACCATTTCCAAGTCAAATAACCTAATTTTAGAAAGAAAACTTACCACAATCTTACCAATAAAAATTGGTGAGCAAATTTTTGAACCATTTTCAAAGTGGAAGTTTTAGTAAAATACTCATAATCTAAACAACAATCACATAGTTCAAATAAATGAAATCCACAGTCCACTTTTTTGAATATCAATAACCCTATAAAATGTAAATAGAAAATAATTTTATATGCCCAAAATAAGCATGTTGTCAAGACATACAAGAATTATGTTCCATAACTAACATAAATAACCAGAATATTGTCAAGACATACAAGAATTCTGTTTCACAACTAGTTCAAACATAAATAACCAGAACTGCATGATGCTATACTAGTCTCGAGATATAGATGCAAAACACAAATATGGATGGAATAATGCCAAAGTGACAAAGCACAAGGACCATCAACATGGAAAAATATGTACTGCGAAACAAAAATTTACTTTGCTATAACAGCTACTATATGGATGGAATCCCAAACACTTGACCAGCTTCCCCCCAAAGGAATTATATAAGCCAAGCTCAATTCTCATTCAGATAGAAAATAATAACATCAGTTTCCCAATTATAAAGAAAATGAAAATAGAAGAATTATTACCTTCTCTGCTTCTGACAAGGAAGACAGCGGGAACATCCATAACCTGCAGACTCAAAAATTTTCAAATAAATAAGCCCTCAAAACAGCCAATCCAGAAAACCGTGCTAGGATGAACACACACACTTATTGCTGGAAGAGAGAGAGAGAGAGAGAGAGAGAAGGGGGGGGGGGGATATACCTTTCTTTTGCATTCCAAGAAGCTCTAGGGATTCTCCGAAAAGCAGAAATTATTACCTGCCATGAAACATAGCCTATAAAGAATGAGTATGCAGGAACTTGTTCAAGGCCAAAGACATAGCCCCTAATTATGGAAAATTCAAATTTTTCGATAGAAATATAAAATACAATACTCTTGATGAAGTTAGCATGTGAAACCTGGTCATATTGGAATTTCACCGCAACATGCCCACTGAAATGAAGAAAAAGTTTGACCGAAAACTTCGGCAGTTCTTTAGAAGGCTCATCTGGTTATATATAAAGCCACATATTCAGCTTGTTTTCAGAGTTATTACCACTTCCTGAACACATATTCAGCTTGTTTAGAAGCCACTTGAACCCCTTGGCAGCTTCAATTCCAACTATGATGGAAAATCCAACAAGAAATAAGCCTGGGAAACCACATTTGCAAAACAAACCCACTCAATAATGCTAAATGCTAATCATCCTGCAATCTTATTTCCATCATGTCAAATGAGAGAATGTCATTTAATTCTGCTGAAGTTTGCAAAATTGTTTAGAGATGATTCACTCATTTTTTTCCCTAAATCTTTACCCTATGTTATGTGACATCCTAGACAAAAGAAAGTTCTATATATGTTTATTGTTATGTAATCCTTGTTCAGATGGCCATAAATCCTGAAATGTTCACACGCTAGTATAGTTCAGCAACCACGAACCAAATCTTAACAACTGTTCTCAAAGAATCCAAAATTCCAACCATACAAAAAGAAAGGCAAAAGAAATAAAGGATGATCAAGGGGAGAGAATGAAACATGCACTATTCAACCAACAACCAGACAGTAGCAACTGAGAATAAGTTACATGGCTAGAAAAGTAAATGCCAAATTCAACTGAAGA
This sequence comes from Arachis ipaensis, assembly GCF_059453495.1. NCBI lineage: Eukaryota > Viridiplantae > Streptophyta > Magnoliopsida > Fabales > Fabaceae > Arachis > Arachis ipaensis. Next base: position 138,083,806 of record NC_142436.1, read on the forward strand.
TGCCAGTCTAGGGCAGTATCAAAGCAATTTGCTTAAATGGCATAGATTTAGATACACCATCCACCCACCTCCGGCACATGGAAATAGAGCATATGCACTTGAAAATTTTTAATGATTTCTTACATATGTGCAGTGACACAATTTTATTAATTTGTTTGTTATAGTCTTTAGTCTCATTGACCACAACGGAAATAGAAGGCCATATGCATGTCCACACACATAAAATCTCAAGCAATAACGTCAATTTGGGAAAAATATTCAAAATCAGTCTCCAAAAATTACTACAGCTGTAAATATGATCCAAAAGCAATAACGTGAAATCAGTGATCCAAGTAAATATTAGAATCATCGATCAACAAGGGGCTTATTCAAATCAACTACAAAGTTCTGTGCCATCATCTTGGTATTGAATATGGACAGAGGATTTGGGTTGAAATTCAGACGAGGGTTGAAGTTTGGGAGGATTTGGTTTTGAAACTAAGAGAAACTAAGCACTTCGAAAAAAAAAATTAAGAAAAACAGAGAATTGAAAAAGAGAGTGAAAGCATACTTTCTCTTTTTTCTCCAAACCTCAAACCCTCTTCTTTCCACCAGTAGTGCACCTCTTGTGCAAAGAATTCCTAGAAATACCTGAAACACAACAAACAAACGCATTAGATACGGTATTGCAATTGAATTCTGTGAAAGCATAAAAAAATTTGGCAGGTGCCGTGGAAGCTCCACTGGGAAAGGGCTTCTTCTTCTTCTTCCTTTTTTCCAAAAGATAATTTGTTTCTTCTTCAAGATTAAGTTGGTACAACTTCTTTGAATCAATTATTATAAAATGAACAATTTTAAGAGAATTATTACAATGATTTTACCGACAATGATTTACAACAACATTTAGATCAGAAACAAAGTGAATTAATTGGTTAGCAATTCAACATCATCTCAAAATACAAGGAGAAAGAAAATCTGGAAAAGACAGAACAGGGGAAGCCGACGATGCAGGGACTCACCAACTGACTACGGTCTACGGCTACGGCAAGGTCCCAAAACCAGAAGACGACGAGGATCCCAGGAAAGGCCGCGACACGTGGAGACGCCGGCGAGTGTGACTGAGACGAGATTCGAGTGAGACTGAAAGAGACGAGTGGGCTAGTGTGAGAGAGAAGAGAGAGTTTCAGTCAGAATTGAGAGAGACGTTATATTTGAGAGAGATGTAAGAAAACCCAGGAAAGATAAAGAACACTAGAACAGTTATTTTGAATTTTTTTTTGTTTTTTAGATATGTTCTTTTTTTTTTTGTATGAATGAACATCAGAAATTAAGGTTTATAAAGGAGTGTAAGCATTGACTGTACATCAATAATCAATCAGATGTTGTTTTATTTTTAAATTATTTAAATTTATAAATATAAGTTAGCTCAATTTTAAAATTTGATTAATTTAAAGAGATAAATTTTGTCCAACACAAAGAAAAGGATTTTAGGTCTTTTTATAAAATTAAATAAAAAAATACTATGCGCAGTCAGGTTGCAGGTTGCAGCGATATTGGCGTGGGATGCATCCGACAGGCTATGGGATACAGCGACGCGGGATGAGATTGTGGCGGCGTGCACGGACAGCGGCCGAACGGCGTTAGGAAAAACGGCAGTGTTTGATGTATCGAAATAACCGTCTCCAGTACCGACGACGAGTTTTGGGAGTGGACCGGAGATTGACGACGACAAATTTTAAACATGGACAAAAAATTAGAATATTATGGTAAAATTGGAAGTAATCAAATATAGTACGAATGTGTATAATTATTAATTCTAATTTTTTAAATTTTAAAATTTGTAATTAAATAATTAATTAAAATTTAAATTTAAATTTTTAATTTTTTTAAATTTATTGTTTATATTGTTTACCATCATTATTATTTTCTTATATTTTCACATATACTTTTAATAATTAATTTTTAAAAAATTTAGAATCTATTTAATAATAATTACATAACAACAATTTTTAACTTTTAAAGTAAGTAAATTAAATATAATTGTTGTGCATGGATTAATCTGAAATTTTTTTAAAAATTTAACTGTATGAGAATATATTTATTATAAAAAATTTAAACAAAATTATTAAAATAAAATTAAAATAAATAAAATTTAAAAATACTTTTAAAATTTTTGCTAAATTTCAGTGACAACAAAGGAAATCACTTAGATAAAAATACTTAAAACGTCTTTTTTTTAAAGATGTTTTTTATCAATTAAAATTTAATACATATAATCTATTAAACTGTGTTATTTTTGTAAAAATTAAATCAGACAAATTAATTTGGACGAAAAATCGATAAACAAAACCTTGAACTGATTTAAATTAATATTCTTTTTATAGAAAATAACTACCATCATTCTATTTTAAAAAATAACTAAAATATTCCTATTATATATATATATATATATATATATATATATATTAATATTAAAAATCCTAAATCTTAACTCTATAATGACATAGAAAAAAAAAAGGTTAAAATTTAGGGATTTTCAAATTTTATAATAATAATAATAATAATAATAATAATAATAATAAGAGTATTTTAGTCTTCTTTTATAATAGAATATTGTAGTTATTTTTTATAAAAAAAAATTTTAATTTAGACCGATTCAAGGTCTTAATTTAGACCGATTCAAGATATAATTTATCGATTTTTTGGCCAAATTAATTTATTTAATCTAATTTTGATAAAAATAACATAGTTTCATCAATTATATATATTAAATTTTAATTATTTAAAAATATTCCTTTTAAACGTATTTGAGTGACTTTCCCAACAAATATATTTTATCCTTTTTTAATTCCTTTTTGCATGGAGCAAGAAGCCCCTATCCTCATGTGCAGGCATTTCACTGAGGGACCTCACAGCCTTTAACTTTCCAGTGCTTTCCTAGCTTTTTGCTGCCGCAGCACCACCGATCTCGTTAGATCGGAGAGAGTGATGGCGGAATTGGATGCTGCTGAATCAGAAAAACGACAAACGGAGCAGGTTGAAATGGCGAAGGAAGCGTGCCTTTGCCTTGTGTCGTATGAAAAGTTGTTCGTGATCAAACTAAGCAATTTAAAGAAACAAGAAGTTGATGTCAAAGATTGGACTTGTTTGCCTCCACCACTGTTCGATTTCGAGTTGAAACTTCCAGAGCCTGATTTGTGTCCTTTCGAGTTCGACTCCAAGATCTATATGGCAGTGTCCTCGGAGCCGGGTAGACTTGGGATTGCGAGGATCTCCTGGCCAATCTACGAATTCAAATTTGGGGAGCGCAGAATTGAGCGTGCAGAATCACTGGATGATGCACCGCTCCCTTTTCACGAAGCATTCATCGCAAACACGCCAGGCTCAGGCGATGTTTACTTCTATATGGAATCACAGGTCAAAGATTCATCTGGCTCTTACGTCCTTTGTTCTGGATCTAGAGTTTGGAAACCGTTAATCGCTCCTCCTACTGTCAGCGACTCAATTCGATATAGCATGTTCGTCGTCGACAACAACCTCTTTTTTTCATCGAGGGAAAGGGGAAGGGGAAGAGACACCTGTTTGGCCCGCTTCGACCCCATAAAAGAGAATTGGACGACCGAACCCGCCTCTGTTAACAATCTTTCGAACTTCATAAAGGATAGGCTCATTACCGGTGATAACTACGGTCTTATTACTTATCACCCACACATTTCTGTGTCCCTTCCGGGTCTTGGCAGCAGCAACTACACCGTTTGCCTTACAAATGAATATGTGTTGGAACCTCCTAAGGAACCTTTAGACAAGGTCTTTGCCATTCTCGTTAACCACCAGAATGGCCGTGTCGCATTATATCAATACCTTGATGTATGTTTTGAGGGTATTCAACCCACTGTGGCAGAATTGGGCAGATTCAATTTGATTGACCTTGGCAACGGGAAGCTGTGTGCAATACTCTCTGGGGGTCTAGTTTATTCCAAATCTAATTCATCTGTGCTCTGCTTCTCAGTTTTCACACTGTCCGTGGACTTTGCAGCATTGCAATTTGACAGTGGGGCTCCTCCCATGGAGCGAGATTTCTTACAAGTGACGGTCCATAGGAAGAGTGTCTTCACCATGGAGGACTGTGGGCTTACTAATCATATGCGCCATGCGTTTGTTTGGCCACCTACTAAGGGAGGAAGATTTCAGCACAGGACAACTATGTCATAGTAACATTTCTTGTTATTTCTTGTGGCTTGTTATTATCCTTAGTCGTTTTCAATAGGATTACCAATGAACAATGAATTAAATATTAATGTCTTTCAGTAATATAATCTTGGTTGAATTGTGTCTATATTCTCTTTTGCTCGTCATACAAAATTACCTGTGCTTTCTGAGATATTTGCATTATTGCTGCTGATCATATTAAATGATCAACTCACTGCTTTCTATTTCAAAATACATGATGCATTTTAAATAATTAATTGAACTAATAGTCCACACGTATTATGTCAAAAGAAACATGTTTCACATAAAATTAGAATGACTCTTGTTTGAAAAAATTAGTTTAAAAATTTGATTTGAGTCATTTATAATATTGTCGATTGATTATATTATTGATTAGATTAAGAAAATAAGAAAATAAAAAGAATGTCCAAGTTACAAAAATTCAAATCAAGTTTCTAAATGATTGAAGGGAAATAATGATGTTTTTTTTTTTTTTTTTAATGTCATTCCTGACGTGATTTTTTTATTTATATGTTTGTATAAATTTAGGGGAAAAAGTAACATTATCAGAATAGGTCATGTTCCTAAACAAAATAAGCTAATGTGGTGGTCAGTTTTAATGGAAGTGCTATAGAGGGGTTCTATGAGTCTATTCTTTCAAAGATGATCATTGCTACAAAATATAATGATACATGCATATGGAGTAAAGAAATTTACAAGTCTCATTCATATATGATAATGTACTACTCTGTACAGAGCCCCAAACTAAAACAAAAGACAGGGAAGCAAAAAGTTAAGAACAAGAAGTGGAAACCTAAAATCTGATGGGTGACTTTATCAACATTTTCTTCCAATACATATTTCACATAACCAAACCATTATCTCCAGCACAAGCAACATAGTTTAGTGTAGTCAGTTCTATTCAAAATCTATTATTTGTTGTACAATGAATTTCAGCTTCAAAAGGCATTTGAGTCATCAAAGGTGAATTCCCCATGTAAGCACATCTGGTTCTGCATGTAGACATAAACATTTAAGTTCCAATTCACTTGCCCCTGGCCACGTATCTGTGAAAATGGAAATCCATTTTGCATCTTGCAAGTCATGACTGACAGGGCCGTTTCGGTTCAGGCTGATGTTCCGACTTCTGACCTATCCACGTTATCACATCTTCTAACAAACTGGTCAAGAGTTCTCTGCCTTGAAGGGCTATGCTCAATAGTAGTATGCTTTGCAGGGCTACTCAATGGCTGATTATTTGGCACAACTAAGGTGTTCTCATGGCCATCTAACATCTGATTTTTCAATAACTAAAATTCACAATGGTTTCTCAAAAACATCAAAAAGTAACTCTCAAATACTACTTGAGTATAAATCTTGACAAATATAAATATAAACCAGATTAGAAACCTTGAAACTAAGCGTTATGTATATTTTGCATTACATATGATAGTTCAAGAAGATGTAGAAATGTACCTGCCCCCAAATTATCCGGTTTGAATTACACCACATCCCTAAGATGTAAAAATTTCGATCTTCAATGCATAATACATGTTAAGTCAATCCTATACCAAGCAGCGAAAGACTGCAGAAATAACAGAACCTACCATATGATGTCGTGAACCGTATCATTTGCCAACAATTAGTATATATTTACTGATGAGACCTGCAAACAAGAACTAACTAGTCAAAAAAACAGAAGAGCACATGTCTTTGCTACTCAAAAATTTAGATGTGAGAGTTCTTTTCATTTGAGATTATCTGTTTTCTTAATGTTGTCATGCAACTAGTAACAACTCTCTCCTTTCTACTTAATGAGTGTGAGAATACCAGGCCAATTCTATGAGCACGATCTTTGACCTGAATAAGGTCACCTGGAGTCCAGGATTGTTCTGCAAAGCTTGCAGCAGTTAAAGTTAATCCAACTCCCCCAGCTTTAATGGATAGCTGCATGATAACGTGTCACATGAAATCATTATCTCAAGCACAAATACTAACCCATACAACAGAAAAGATGCTTATAATGGAAACACATGGAAGAAATGCACAACGAAAAATACCACCATACCACAGCCGCTTTGATATAATCCTTTTCCTAAAAATCTGTAACCAATTGTTGCCTTCATGCACCATGCACTGGGTGTACCTCCATCAATCCAGATGCAACCCACTTTTTTCTTCTGAAAATTTTCAACAGTTTTCGTAAGTGTTTATAATTTCCAATATAAAAAAAATGAGTAAAATTGAACTGATCTTACAAGAAGCCACTCATGTATCGCATCTATGATTGGCTGATGATGCGCAAATATAAGAAACTTGCAACCTGCCTGCAGTGATCACAACATATAACACATGATAACTACCAATAGCCCAAACGAAATAGAAAGATGGAAGCAAGAGAAAAAAAATTGGAAGCAATCAAACTTTCAAATTAAGCATACACAATGATTTGGGGCCACTGGAAGATGGATGAAATATAAGAATTAACATATAATCTAGTTTACAATTCGTGTTTATTTTGGTCACCACTCACACCAGCCAACGTTGACACCAATAATAATTGTGGCATACGTATTAAAATGTCATATGCTGACATTTTCACTACACTGTTCAGCCAATTTAATTCATTCAACTTATGGTCCTACATTAAGGGGAACCGATTGCAATAAAAGCAATAAGAAAAGACCAATTTAACCAACATTGAACATATTTTAAACTATTGGATGACAAAAAACCATGCATCATGGAAGCACACCAATCAAAGGAGATGGCTGAGAAACTAGAGAAGTTGAGAACCTAACTTGACTTTCTTATAGTACATACAGGTGCAGTCACTAATTCTTTATTGACATTTTATTGCTTTGAAGCAGTGGAGGGGAGCAATACCTCAATGACAGTTTCGAGATATTCAAGAACAGCAGGAATCTTGTCATCTGCAGAGTTAGTATATATCTGGAATTGAATATATCATGATTCAGTTTTGATCATATACCAGTCAAAATGATTTAAACTACTCCAATATTGGCCAAGGCCTGAGAAAATGTTGCAGTAAAAACTATAGACCTATCATAGTTCTAGGTAATAAGAAAAACTTCCAAACAAATTGTACAGGTCAAGATTATGTTCAGGGCTTCTTCCATGCAAACCTTGTTAATCAGATTCTTTTGAGTAAATTTAAGAGATTCAGACTCATCTTTTGATTTGGGAGACTTAATTTTGGCTTAGAAACCAATATTGACTAGATTTTACCACTTCAAATGCAAACCAAATATGGAGAGCACATATTACCATTTCCAAGTCAAATAACCTAATTTTAGAAAGAAAACTTACCACAATCTTACCAATAAAAATTGGTGAGCAAAATTTTGAACCATTTTCGAAGTGGAAGTTTTAGTAAAATACTCATAATCTAAACAACAATCACATAGTTCAAATAAATGAAATCCACAGTCCACTTTTTTGATAAGCCCCATGAACAATAATACATAATGGGAAACAACATGAAATGGAAAAAAGAGGATAACTTTACCCTTTGAGGACGGAATCGGAAATGGGGTTTGGTGGGAAGGGTTGGGAATGGTTGGCAGACAGTGGTTTTGAAAAATGATGTTGTTGTAGATTGAATTGTTGAGAAGAAGGAGGGGTAGAAGAGTCGCGAAGTTGAGCAATTTTCTGGAAAGCATGGCGTTCAAGAGAATCGAGTTCTTGTGCGGTCCTCTACCTCCACTTCAAACTTCTTGGGTGACAACTCTTGATACTTGCCAAATTGTTCCTTCGCCTCGTCATTCCGATCAAGCAAATTATAAATAATTTTTTTGCAAAAGGTGTGAATGGAGAGCGCCTCCTTGTCCTGGCCGACTTCAAGCTTCTGCTCTAGTAGCCACTTCAGCTCACTCACAACTTCAGTCTCAGCGTTTTCGATACTGGATTCTTCCAAAATCTAAGGAGACAACTCTTGTATTAGAAACTATTTAACAAATCATTCCGATTTCTATTTATGAAAACTTTTAATTTTTTAAAAGAAAAAACGGTGAATCCGATTTTATATTTTCAATTACAAATTAGTGTATTGAATTTGATCAAATTAAAAAATTTAGACGTCTGATTTGTTCCTTTCTTCAAATTACCAACATAAAAATTACTTTCCGCCTAATTCAACGGCTAATTTTTTTATATGAGGTTGATACCTGAGTTAGGCTAAGTTATAAAGTATTGGAGGATATATAGTGTTGTAACATCGTTTAATTTTTTGTTTTAATAGAAAAAATCTGATCGTTCGATTTTATTGTAGAGAGAATACAAATTGAACCATTCGATTTGTGTGGAGTACTGAAATCAAATCCAGAATTTTCTGTCTCGTCTGCCACGTGAAACTAGTACACAAATCGAACCCAAAATTTTCTATATTCAATCTGTCCGATTACAATACCTCCAATCGAACGATTCGATTTGTCTTACACAATCCTCATATCCTGATAAAACACCATATACCTCCGTAATCCTACCATACACCAACCCTCCCTTCATATTAAAATTAAAAAGTTCTAATTCAAAATTGGAGAAACCAACTTGGACCAAATTGATCCTACCATAATTGACTTGTATAGGTAATATGGGTCCCACAATCACAGAGTGCACCAATCAGCTTCATCCAACTCAGTTCATCGCCTATGAAAAATATTAAGTTTCTTTGGCCAAAAATGAAATTACCAAAAAAAATCCACCGTGTTACTAGTAGTCGTCTACTCTGCGTCCTATCCGAGTCTCTCCGCTGTCTTCTGCTGTCGCCGGAGCTCATCGGTGCGAGTTCTGCCATTGCGTCATTTCAGGTAGGCGTCCCCCTCGGCCCCTCTCTCTCAACTTCAATTCGTTGCTATTCAACTTGAATTGCTCATGGTTGTTCTGCTTTTGCTATGATATCATATACATATACTGTTAAGTATTAAGAATTGAATTGTTTGTGGACCAGGCGAGGCAGTTATTGTTTTGAGAATTGAGATGGCGGTTGTTCAGTTTCAAGCTACTATGTGTCTGAATCGTCCCCTTGGCTGTTCTGATGGGCGTCTATGTTTTGCAAGACCTCATCATTTCCTTCCCGAGAGATCCTCCTTCCCAAATGCAGGCAAGTAAAGTCAACGCCTTTTCAATTTTCTTTCCTTGCCATTTGCCAATCAACTCATTGTTTCTTTGTCTTGTCAGCGCTTCAAATTGCCCCCTTCAAGGACAAATGCTTCCATTGCTAAATCAACTGTTACTCTCTGCTCTACCCAATCACAATCCCAAACTCCCCAAGTAAGCTACTTACAAATCCTTACAATTTCATATCATATCATATCATATCCTTCAAATTCTCTCTGTCTGTTGTTGTGCAGGAGTTGTATATTGTTAAAGAAAAAAGTGTCTCCGTTGTCCTACTCGCTGGAGGCCAGGGGAAGAGGATGGGTGTCAGTTTTCTTTCCTCTTGTTATGTATTTCAAACAATTTTTTCTCACACTCACTCATTCATCTTTCTTATCGATCCAAATAGGCTAACATGCCCAAGCAGTATCTTCCACTTCTAGGTCAACCAATTGCACTCTATAGGTAACATCTCAGTTATAATATAGTATTGAAACTTATCCTAATCTTAATGTTGGACCACCTATTGATGTTCAGTATGATATTATTGATGCTAAGACCATGATTTCAAGAGACATAATTGGCACTCTATTGATTTTGTTTGGCCTTTGTATCCTCTTATGCTTTATAGTCTGTTTCATTCATTCATTTATTCATTTACAATATGACTTGATATATATATATATATATATATATATATATATATATGTCAATCCTTTGTAGTTTCTACACTTTCTCACGCATGGTTGAAGTGAAAGAAATCATTGTCGTTTGTGATCCTTCATACAAGGACATTTTTGAAGGTTTCTTCCCTTCCTCCTTAGCTTAAGTTCTATAAATCATATATTTGTGTCTTGGTTACTAATAATTCTTTTCTTTTCCCTCAGATGCGAAAATGAATGACAAAGTAGAACTTAAATTTGCACTTCCAGGAAAAGAAAGACAGGATTCTGTCTACAATGGGCTGCAGGAATGTGCAGTTTATTTTTCATTCTTCTGTTAATTTATTTAAGGGGGAAGAGTGGGTTTAAATATTAATGATTATAATTTTTACCCCATCTTGGTTTATTTCTTAGCTTTTCTTTCCAAAGAATGATAATTAGGTTGGAGTAGAATACTAAAATTTTTAATATCTAGATATCCTTTTCCTTTTGCAGGCTGTTGATTCAAATTCGCAGCTTGTTTGCATTATGACACGTGACATAACCATCCAACTTAACATGTCACGTGTCGCTGACTGACACGTCATCATATCATTATGTGTGTCCAAACCATGAGATAACACGTGTCACCAAAGATTCACATCAACGCATCGTTAACGGAAGATGGGACAGACACTAATATGGTGCAATTTTTTCAATTTGGGAGAGACGTAATTGATAGAATTGAAATCTCAAGAACGTTTTGGTACACGACGTTAATCTCCATTTTAGGGATTTATTCGAGAAAGTATATTCTGAGGCTTGTCGCGCCAGGAGGAGCAGGCGGCGGGAGGAACGAGCTAGAGTGCGACAGTATCTCGAACCTTCCGTGGAGAGTGACAACGGAGACGGGGACCGTGGGCTCCCAGATGGTAACACTGGTGATGGTGTCATTGCCGCTTAAGATGCAGATCTTGAGCTGGCAATGCTACGCGTAGTGGGTGGCGCCGTCCAGGACATCGAAGCCACTCGCGACTTTGAGGATGTGTTTTGTCGATTTTTAGCAAATCAACGGTGGTTCGATATCTAGTAGTTTGGGAGCGAAACCTACTCCTCTATGCAGGTACCAGTTTTCTAAAAGTGCATCAAAGTGCCTTCGATTAGACGGGTGTTGAGAATACAGATAACTTAAAAGTTATAAACCAATAAAAAGAACAAAAAGATAAAGTTTTCGAAAGGGAAAATGTACTGAAAATGGAAAGAAATGCATTGAAATTAAAAGAAAACAATAGAATGCCTTCGACTGAGTCAAAGGACTTTAACATGAAAATTTAAAATGCAAAAAGATAAATTGGACAAAGAAGATAAATAGAACTTGAAAGATAAATTTACTTGAAAAGATAAAGTTTACAGAAAGATAAATTGAAAGAGTAAAATATGGAAGGAACCCTACAGAAAAGTTACTCGATTGCAGACTCAGGAATTCCTTAAGATATGAGTGTGCTTGAGTGTTTTTCTGAGTAAAAGTTTCAACCCCTATTCCCTAAGATCTCCTAGTTTTTATAACCTGCTTTTAGTAACTGATAATTAATTACAATTAATTAGAAAATCACAGCATTGAATATGTTTCCTTGGTAACTGTTCCTGCCTAAACGTTCCCCCTGATTTCCTCGCGTGATAGAAGCCTTTAACTTCTCTGCTACCATAACTACCCGAATCTCTTATTCGAATAAGCTATTCGATTATCTGACGCAAGTCCCATGGTCGATTTGACTTGCTCGATTTATTGAAAGGTGGGCCTTGAAATCAAATCTGTGTCAAAAACTTCCATTTAATGCTTGCGTGTATGTCTTTTCGAAAACTACTTATATCTTTGATCACTTTACCACTTCGAACCCTTTGTCTTTATCAAAAATATTTTTCGATCAACAAATTGCCCCCTTGGATTAATGTGTTTTACCTTCGAAAACATTACTGGAAGATAAAACACTTAATCCACATTCAAACTTCCGTTTTCAAATCAGTAATAATTATCATTTAACCTCCCATTAATACTGATCCACTCGACACGTTTTTCGAAACTCACGCCTTTCTCTTTCTTCCACTTCATCTTCTTTGCGAAGTTACCTCTATTCGCATTCCTTCTACAGTAACGGCTACGGTAGCTCTTTAAATTCATCAATCTCACCCCTGTTCAAATTTTCTAAACTCATTGCTCTCTGAATTTCTCTAACATCAAACTTCCTTACAGAATCTTTAATCTTCTGTTTCCTTTTCCTTCATCTTACAATAGCCGCATCCTCTTCTCATACTGCTACCCAAGACAAAGGTAAAGGTCATGCAGTAGCACCACCGGCTCCTCCAGCCCTTCGTATACTAAACCAAGTCAATGATGAAGTCATTGACGATCCTCAACTCCAAATTAACAATGCTAGAATCTTAATTCCTTTCACAATAGGCGCGGATACTCACTGTTTTCTCGGACCGATTGAATCCCTAGAAAAGGCGAATAAAAAACTTTCTTTCTTTCCAAGTGCTGAAGGAGAACATCTGTTGATTAATCAGCCTTTCAACACCTCCTACTTCATTAATAAAAAACCCTTCAGAAATAATCCAAAGATTAATCCTCGAGAGTTCAATTTCACAGCCTGGTACTAGCGCCTTGAACCCACAAAGAGTGATGATTGGGGGGGGGGGCTTTAGGAATTCAGGAACTATTAAGACTCTCCCATTTCTCACTTATAACGCTCCCTTGGATGATCGGGGCTGTGACTTGTTTTTGGAACAGGACAACCAACAGCTTCCACCTCCCTTGTGGAATGATAGGAATGTCCCTTCTAGACGTAGCCGCTATCACAGGGCTTCCAATAAACCCACCAGACTGTACTCCTAACATGCAGCCGAAGCGTCAATATAATGTTGTCTTGACCAACTCCTACAGTGATTTTATTACTCATAACATGGGCGTGGAAGGCACTGATGTTACAGACGATGAACACGTAGCCTTCTTGTTCTACTGGCTAAATGTAATCCTTTTCTGTTCTCGAAGCGTCCAGATGTCAAAGCTCTTTCTTCCCTTGGCTGGTCTGCTTCACGAAGGGAAAGTTCTTAATCTGGCCAAACTTCTTTTAGGGCATATTTTTGAAGAACTTGGTCAATTCGTTCATTGTCTCCGAGACAACAGTATCATCAGTACAGGTGGCCCTCTTTGGCTTCTCCAACTATGGCTTAATGCTATTTTCGAAAAATTCATGACAAAACCTGGAGGTGGTAGTACTGATAAACATCATATTGAAGGTTTTCGATTAGCTGATTACAAACCCAACTTTCCAAATACACAATCGGATGAAGACCGATTCTGGGCTGTTTTTTCTCTCTTCTATTCCTGTGGCACCTGATCAACCACTTTTACAACAACATCATGATCAAGGGCACTCCACATCCCATGATTCAATTTAAGTCACGGGGTCTATTCAACCACTTCAGACTGTTTTTCCACCTCCTCATGTAACACAGGTGGTTGATCTAACAACAGATCCCTCGCAGCACTCTCCAATAGACACTCAAATACTTGAGTCGAACTCACCAAACAATCAAGCTGCAATTTCTACTGAGAACCGAGCGGCTCCATACTCCGATTCTGTCTCTCGAGTTGCTGAAACAACAAATTCAGATTCATCTCGATCCAAAGTTTTAGAAACTCCTCAAGGGTTTTCCAGCCCTCCTCAACAAGCTGGATTTCAAACTCTCCCTAGATCAGGTTCTGGAAATTCAGGAGCTTCTACCATACCCACAAGTGCTACATTGGCTAACTTGATCTTTGTCTTAAATCGAGTTATTCAAGAAGACGAAGTGCCTGTTCCTGCTCCAACACTCCCTAGACTTGCTTCATCCAGTTCTCCATTCGAATTGGATGTTGATACTCGAGAGCAACTCCGGTTACTTCTTAAACTTTTGGATCATCCACCGGATGCATGGATCAAAAATACCCTTCTCAATCAGCTTTTATCTGACTTTTTAAACTCCACTTTTGAACTCCCAGCTTCTACTCCCTATTCTGCCTGTAAGGCCCACATTGGTTGGAGAGAGGAACGAAGTATGCCTTATAAGGGTGTGGATACCTCTCCCTAGCATGACGCGTTTTGACGAGTGAGTGTGGGGGGCTTCGGCTATCATCCCTATCGTCAAAGGCAAAACCGTGAGGCCTTGTGTGCCAAAGCGGACAATATCGTGCTAGCGGGTGGTCTGGGCTGTTACAATATATACTTCCATAAATCTTCCAATAAACTCATGGAAAATAGCATTCATTGCTCGCTGATACGTGGGACCAGCATTTTTCAATCCAAAAGGAATAACCACCCATTCATACGTGCCTAACGCTCCAGGAAAACGAAAAATAGTTTTTGACACGTCATCTTCGGCAATAAAGATTTGGTTATAACCTGAATAACCGTCCATAAAACTTAAGATTTCATTTCCTGCCGCAGAATCAATTAACATATCTGCCATTGGCATAAAATATTCATCTTTTGGAGTAGCATTATTCAAATCTCGGAAATCAATGCATACCTTTAACTTCCCATTTTTCTTCATCACAGGAACAATATTCGAGACCCACTCAACATAACGAGTAGTTTGAATGAATTTCGCTTTAATCAAGCATTTGATTTCTTCCTTTATTTTTCCATTGATTTCTGGAGCAAAACGTCTCGGAGTTTGCTTTACGGGTCTAGCATTCGGTTTTAATAGTAATCGACGTTCCACAAGGGAACGATCGAGACCCGGCATCTCGTGATAATCCCAAGCAAAACAATCCTTAAATTCATGTAAAAGATTAAAGAGTTCGGTTCGAAAAGGATCCATGAGATCTTTGCAGATATATGTTATTCGAACATCATCAAGAGTCCCTAAATTAATTTTTTCTAAGGGATCTTGGTATTCAAACCCTTTATAATAATCATCATCTCTTACTGAATATTTCTCTAAACCCAATGGTTCCAAATCATAGATGCAATCAAAAGTGAATCAATATCATCCTTAGAATTAGAAAAACTTGATCATTAATACTACTTTGATTTTCTACACAATGGGCCTGAGCCACTAAATCGGCAGTTTGACTTACATCATTATTGCCATTACATGAAGCAGTAAAATTATAACTAACTCAACTGAAGACGCTGAGTCGATACAATTATAATTAGAAATACTACTAACCCTATGTGATTCTACTTCATCAGAAGAATCATCTTTATTTTCTACAGAATAAAAATTACTTAAATAATTATGCAATGTTACCAGGTAATCGGAAACTCCTCAACGTGGTCCATAGTGCAGATCCACAAGACCTTCAAGGCAGACAATCCCAACTAGTTGGAGTAAAACCTAAATCTGGGTAACGTTTAGAGGCTTCAATTTAGGATTATACATCTTGAAATCAATATGCATTTGTTCGACATAAATATTCGAATCTGCCTTAAAGATCTCAGGTTTGCCATCCTTTGACCACAGAAGAACACTTTGATGCACAGTGGAAGGTACTGCACCCACACCATGGATCCAGTCTCGTCCCAACAAAGCATTATAGCTTGCTTTTGAAGGAACCACCACAAACATAGTGTTCCGCTCAGATGATCCAACCTTCACGGTAGGAGTTACCAATCCTTTCGCCAGTGTCGATACCCCACTAAAATCCATCACAACAATATTTGTGGGGACCAAATCATCAGAATGTTTACCTACTTTCATTAACATTCTCTCGGGTAAAAGACCGATTGCTGCCCCACCATCAATCAAGACTTTGTTTACCTTAATTCCACTCAAAGTAGTGGTCATATGAAGTGGGCGAAGATGAGACATCTGCTTCTTAATAGGCCGAAGGAAATACCATGGCTCATCCTCAATTCGAATGAAGGAAAAAGCTTCTTCATCCTCCATATCATAATCTTCCTCTGGGTCACCTTCATACTCACCCAGATATTCGGTCGGAATTATCGAGATTGTACCAACCATGTCATCATCTCCTTCTTTAAAGTAATCTTCTTCATCATCAACTTCTTTACCTTTATCGACTGATAAACCCATATTTTATGATATATTTTATGCTTAGTTTGAGTGATTTATTCAATCCTTCACCCACTTATTCATATTAATTGCATGGTTTTACTTTCCCTTCCTTATTATGTGATGTATGTGAAAAACATGTTTTCTATGCTTTAAAATTAATTATTTTAATTACCTTTATTTCCATTCGATGCCGTGATTAGTGTGTTGAGTAGTTTCAGATCTTCTAAGGCAGGAATGACTCAAAGGATGGAAAGAAAACATACAAAAATGGAAGGAAAGCACAAAACGGAGTTTTTGGAGAAATTGGCATCCACGCGATCGCATGGACGACGCGGCCGCATGCCAATTGCGAAGAAGCAGTGACGCGGCCGCATGACTGACGCGACTGCGTGAAAAGAAAAACTCCGAATGACACGACCGCGTGACCCACGCGGACGCGTGACAGATGCCACGCACCAGAAATTGCAGAAAACGCTCATAGCGATTTCTGAGGCCCTTTTTGGCCCAAATCCAAGTCCAGAAGGCATAGACCAGAGGTTATGAAGTGGAAGAATACATCCATTCAAAGAGAGTCTTCACTTTAGTTAGTTTTCATGATTTAGATTTAGTTTAAAGAGAGGTTCTCTCCCCTCTCTTCTCTCTTTAGGATTAGGATTTAGAATTAGGATTTTATTCGCTTTCCGGATTATCTCTTTATCAGGTTCAATATTCCTTTTATTTACTTTTGCAATTTAATTTATGAATTCTTCCATGTTATAGATTACTCTTTTGAATTAATGTTATTTGAGGTATTTCAGTTTAATCTTGCTTTATTTTATTTATGTTGCTATTATTCCCATCTGAAGACATTTTTATTCCAGTAGATTTACTTTTCTCCTTTTGGTCTTGGTTAAGAAATCAGTAACTCAGGAGTTATCAAACTCAAACATGATTGATAATTGTTATCTTTGTTAATTAAACTGAACTTCAATAATCCCAATCTTTTCTTCGGAAATAAATAGGATCCGAAGATCAAACCAATTAATCCCTTGACCTTCCTTTATCTTAGTAAAGGTTAACAAAGTGGAATTAAGATTCAATTCTCATCATCATTGATAAGGATAACTAGGATAGGACCTCTAATTTCTCATACCTTGCCAAGAGTTTATTTACAGTCATTCATTTATTTTACTTGCCATTTAAATTGCTTGTTCTTCATTTACTTTAATTGCTAATTAAACTATTCACTCCTCATTCTCAAAACCCCAATTTACAATCTCCATAACCAATAATAAGAACATACTTCCCTGCAGTTTCTTGAGAAGACGACCCGAGGTTTGAATACTTCGGTTATCAATTTATTTAGGGGTTTGTTACTTGTGACAACCAAAACGTTTGTACGAAGGGATTTCTGTTGGTTTAGAGACTATATCTACAACGCGACTATTTTTATAAAATTCTTTACTAGCAAAAATCCTAACGTCAAAATGGCGCCATTGCCGGAGAACTGCAATCGTGTGCCTTATTATTGGTTATTGTAAATATTTTTCTTTTACTTGTTTATTTGTCTTTATTTTTCTCCTCTTTATTTCTTTTTAGCTACTATGAATTCTCACCCCTTCTGCTTTGAGTTTGGTTCTAATGTTATTGAAAGGAATGTAAGTTATAACAGGAACATGCATCAAGGTCAGAGCAACCAAAGATGGATAGAGCCAAGAGGATCTGATCAACCCTTTAGGCAACAACACCCTCCAAGATATCATGGACAAAGACCATTCTACAATGCATACCAAGAAAATAGACATGGTGGACAACCTTGTAATCACCAACAAGCCCCACCCTGTGCTTATAGGCCATCCTCTCAACGTAACTTCGAACCACCACACTCACAAGCTCCTTTTCACCATTCGCCACCACATGATCCACATTTACCCCGATTCCAATCCAATTACTCCCAAACACCACCACTTCTGCCTGTACTATATCCAAATCTATCACCCCGAGAATCAGAGGTTCGCCTCAAGAAAACAGTAGATCAACTTCAAACAACCCTTCATCAACTGGAGCAAGCAGTAAGGCAATTATCTGCTAGATGTTCGAACATTCAAGGACATCCCACAGCCCCATGTGGACAATCTAATGAAGAGCGTAGCATGAAGAAGATACTAGAAACTCCAGTAGACAAGACAGAGCATGGTTTCGTACTAGAACAAGTAGAGGAAGCTGTCATTATTAAAGAAGAAGAGTTGGTTGAAGACTTAGGAGACGCTGAACCTCCATGGGAATCCAAAGTTGTAGAGCATTCTGTCAAGGATGTTACAATTGATGCTAAGGAGGATTGTGCGCAGTTCCCAAGGCAGGTATTTCATGAAGAACTAGACAGAATAATCCAAGAAGCAAGTTTCCTTGATGACAATAATCTCAAGTCAAGTTCTTCTATCAATGAGCTTGCATCCGCAAGTAAATTCTCTGAGATCGAAGAATCTTCCCCAAGTGAATACGAAGATGATACGGAGGTAGATTTCTCTCAACCTCCAGTCTATGACTTAAGTGATGAGGAAGACATAGATGGCTTTGATCAGGACATGGATACATTTGAAGAATCTTGCAAGGAAGTGGAGAATCTCACAGAAGAGCACAAGGGAGTAGAACTCATAGAACTACTGGAACCACCTATCCCAAGGCCATTACCACCCAATACATGTTTTAAGTGGGTACAATCCTTAACCTTTAACTGTATTTTTCCACTTGAATATGGTTTGCTTGAATTAGATGGCCAGCTTAGAGCTCTCTGCGGCTTTAAGAGTAAAAGGGAAATGGCTCGTACTCAGAGCTGGTGCACGAGGTTCAATAAGGTTCCACGCTTCAACTCGAAGTGCACGGATTGGCACCATGATCAATCGAATGGATCTCGGAAAACGTTTGGTTATCCTGGTGAGAATCTAATTTCTAAACCGCCTAGATGGAAAAGTATAGATCAAGACGAAGGCGGATTTAAAAGCAAGGTTTGGGATCCTGGAATCTATGCTGACATTCGTCACCCCAGGAGCCTGACAATTTGTTTGAAGCTGCTCAGAAGCTTCACATGCCTAGTTTGGTACCCCGGAGGCTATTGGCATTCCAAGCATTGGTGGAGATTTCTGGATGAATTTAAGTACAAGCCACCATAATAGGAAGCTCATCCAATGTCCAACTTAAAGACTTTAACTAAAAGTGCTAGGTGGGAGACAACCCACCATGGTATGATTGTTCCTTCTTCAATTTTTATTTAGTTTTATTTGTTTTCAAGTTTTATTTTATTTTATTATATTGAACCTGGAGTTTTGCATCGCATTCATATTTGCATTCTGCATACTGCATAAAAAAAAAGGGTGCGCGACGCGACCGCATCATTCATGCGATCGCATCAAGTTGCGAAAAAGACTTCCCACGCGACCGCGTCATTCACGCGGCCGCGTGATCTGGAGATCGGTGTAAAGATCCAACGTCCAAAAAGTTAGGCTGGAATTGTGCGGCCATTGTGCTTTTCGCACAAACGACCCACGCGGTCGCGTCCCTGACGCGATCGCGTCACTTGCACAACATCACTCCCACGCGATCGCGTCACATGGATTACACAACACCCCAAAAGGAGACAGAGAGTTGCGCTAAAACGACGCTGGAATTGTGCGTTTCGCACAAATGCCAGCGACGCGATCGCATGCCCCATGCGATCGCGTCATTCACTCTTTTGGCTATTCCATGCGATTGCGCCACTGACGCGATCGCGTCAACCACCATTTCAGCCCAACCACGCGACCGTGTGCCCCACGCGATTGCGTGGATTCAAATTTATAACCCCCCAGTCACGCGAACCCTACCAGTCGCCCCCCCCCCAAACCCCTTTCTTCCCTCTCTTCTTCTCCAATCACACCACCACCACCCAGCCACCACCACCAAACTACCATCACGCCGCTGACCACCCAGACGCCGCCGCCACCCACCTCCCTTCCTCCTTCCCCCTTCTTTCTTCTTCTTCCTTCTTCTTTCCCTTCCAACGCCACTGCCCTCCCCCTCCGCGAGCACCACCCATCGCCGCCGCCCCGTCACCACTGCTCAGCGCCACCCACATGCCCCCTCCCTTCCCCTATTACCCCCTAACCCCATTACCCCTACCTTTCCCTCCCTTCCTCCGAACAGCAGCCACCGCCGCCGCGTCACCCTCTTCCGCCGTGCCGGACGCCACCGCCGTCATCCCCAGCCACCTCTCTGCCCCATTCTCCTTAATTCGCCTACCAGGTTCCGACGAATGCCACCCTTCTATCCATTCGTAGTTAATTCATATTTTTCTGTTTTTGTTCATATTTAGGCTAGTTAGATATGCATGTTGTAGTGGATTTTAGGTTGTTAGGTAGCCTAGGATGTGATTAGTGGATTTAGGTCTGTTTAATTGCGCTGTTCGTGTTTCTTGTTTCATTATTTTTGTAATTCTGCTGTTGCTGTGATGTTAGTTTTGTTCATATGCTGTAATTTCTTGTTTCATGCTGCTCTTTACTCTGATTTTTCATGTTCTTATTCCTTATATGTAATTGCAGCTGTATTTTTTATTCATATGAACTATTCTGTTGTTGTTTATTTTCCGGGACAATCCAATTTTAGCCGGAATGTTGCCCAAATCTCTGTAAAATGTTTCCATTCATGTCTTGATTTTGGCATTTTCAACTGTGCTTTCCTTAGATTTAACCAAAACAATTCATGAATGCCAGGGCAAGCTTTCTTATTCTTTTTGATTTTCTGGTTCATAATTTGCATTTTTGATGTTTGATTCCAATTTTTGCTATTTTTATATCTATTTGAATCATCATCAACCTGTTTTCCTTATTTGGGTATGAGTTACTTATAGCTTCTACCTGTGAATACTTGTTACTTGGAATATTTTCATTATGCCATTTACTTTAACCCACTTTTTATTAACTCACTAATGCTAACTTCCTAAACTCTTTTTCAATTCTAACCAACCTAACCTTTCAAAACTTCTCTTCTGATTTTCTTTCACTTTCTTTTAACATTCTAACCATGGCATGATGTTAATTTTTCTATTTAACATGAATTCAATTACATTTTGGATTGTGAATTCTCCTTTTCGGACTTTTAACTCCTATACAATCCTTAATGCACATTTACTTAACTCATTTTCCTTATCCTTTTGCTCCTTTGCCACTTTGTGTTTCTTTTGATTATTTGCCTATTTGTTTTCCTGTTTTCACTATATTCTGGTTTTCTGTTTTTCAGGATGTCTGCCAGCCAGAGAAAAGGGAAAGGAAATGCTACTACTGGCAAACGGAAAAGAGGAGAATCCTCCATGTCCATTATGGAAATTATGCACGATGACTCCTTGCGGGAGAAAAAATTTACCCCGCAGGAGAAGGCCGACCAGCTAATCCCTGCCACTGATCCAATAAAGTTTGCAAACCAATACTGTGAGCTGAAGTATCCGGTGTTTGCAACCTCCAGGAACCTATACCTGGAGAGGACCTTGAAAATCCCAGAAGAACTCCAGCAATACACCTCTGATCAGATCAAACAAAGAGGCTGGTTCTTCCTGGAGAGAAACCTGATTGAGGTCAATGCATCTTGGGTTAAGGAATTCTACTGCAATTACTTCAAAACCTCCCTAGATGCAGTGAACCTTAGAGGAAAGCAGATTCTGGTCACTGAAGAGGCCATTGAAGATGTTCTGAAGCTTCTGCCTAAAACTGATCAGCTGGATGGTTATCAGAAAGCTGAGAAAGATATGCGCTTCATGAAGTTTGATTGGGATGCAATCATGGCCAGGATAGCCCTTGACCCGACCGTTCCTTGGATTATGGGTCAGAACACCACCATGCCAAAGGAAATCAAGCGGATTTACTTGAATGATGAGGCTCGGCTATGGCATCAGATACTTAGCAATTTTGTCATGCTGAGTACTCACGAGACTGAGATACCAGCCGCTATGATCACCCTCCTATGGTGTGTGATGGAGGGTAAGGACCTGTACCTGCCACGCTTTATCCAGTACCATATGGCCAGGGTCCACGTCCGAGACACTCTTCCCTTTCCTTATCTGATTACACAGCTAGGCCGTCGAGCTGATGTGCCTTGGGAGGATGCTGATGAGAAGCCACCTGCTGCAGAATGCAAGAAGATTATCCCTCACAGCAGGAACTTTCTGGCTCTGGGCTACAGACCTCCATTCCTCACAGCCCCTGGTGACACACCCACACCATCTGCCGGCCCCTCTTCCTCTACAGCTACCCCTGCCACCACCACTGCACCTCCACCTGCCCCAGAGCCCATCTATCATCTAGTGCACCACCTGTTTCGACGGCTTGACCAGATGGAGCGTCGCAACAAGCGACGCTATGAGCACCTGAAGCTGATGATACGCTCTGGCGACATCCCCTTCGAGCCTGACACACCATCCAAGGCATCTGAGGAGGAGGCGGATGATCACGAGGCAGAGACCCATCCCCAGAGCGAGGCTGCACAGGCATGCACAGAGCAGGCCGCATCACATCAGGAGGCTCCGCCTCAGATTCAGGCTGTAGACCCCGAGATCCCTATCCAGTTAGCACCTCCTCTACAGCAGGCTGATCCTCAGACCACCACCACAGAGACTCTAGCTATCCGTCCTTCCAGTGATGACACCCCTTCACACCCTGCTTGAGTGAGCATCAGGGACGATGCTTCATTTTAAGTGTGGGGGAGGTCGCCATCTCTGGCTTATTTTTTTGGTGAACCATTACAGACTCTTTTCATTTTATTTTGCTACTTTTCTGTATTTTTATTTTAATTTTTATTTTTATTTTCTCAGTACTTATATATATTGCTATTTTTATGTATTTTTACTCTATTTCTGCATTTTGCATTTTAGTTCATATTTTAGCCATTTAGTTTAGAAGCAATTCTAACTTATTAGTTATAGAAATTGTGGATTAATTAGTATAGTTTACCCCTTTTTTTAGCATAAGATAGCTTAGTATAAATTGAAAAATATAAAAAGGAAGTAAACTAGAGACTTGAACATAATAGAAACAATCCACACACCTTGTATATATAACATTACATGCTAGTTAGTTAACAACATTTCATCAAGGAGAAACACTAAAACTTTAAAGCCACCTTAAGTTTTACATTGAGAATAATGGGAACTTTTAATTTTACTTGCATGACATACATAATTGATAAATAATTTTTGAGCTAGAGAACACACAGCCTGTGAGTTTTGAGCTTAATTATATGGTTATATTCAAACCATAATTTTTATTCCTGTGTGTTCCGCCCTTCTTATTTATTCTGGTGTTCTTTACTTTGTTTTAATCTATATGTCCGATTATAGAATATAACTACATACCAAGAGAATGATTGAGGCCATTATTTGATTTTAGCTCACTTATCCCAAAATAGCCTACCCTTTTACATCACCCTTGTTAGCCCCCTTGAGCCTTTAAATCCCCTTTTATTCTATAAACCACATTACTAGCCTTAAGCAGAAAAACAAAATAAAAATTCCAAGTTGAATCCTTGGTTAGCTTAAGATAACAAATTGTGTAATTGTATAAGAGTGGGAAACCTACTGGGAACATGGATGATAAAAACAAAAGGTAGAAAAGTTGAAAAGAATAAAATAATTCAAAATAAAAGTTTTGGGAAGCATGCTCATGTGAAATTAAAATAATTGAATTACCATGTGCATTTAAAAAAAAAAAGAGTGTTATTTTTCAGTAGTTGAATAAAGGGGACACAAAAGAATTCCCCAAATGTGAAATAAAGCAATGCACATGGGATAAAAATAATAAACATTGAAACATGAGCATGTAACATCAAAAGTGGGAAAATATGGGAATATAGGTAAAGAAGCTTTGCTTTACAAAGTATGTATGTTAGGTGAGATCTTAGACTAATTAAGGATTCACTTATTAGCTCATTTAGCCTTATACATATACCCTTACCTTTACCTTGGCCCCATTACAACCTTAACTAAAGACCTCATGATTTTTGGTATGTCTATATTCTATAATTGTTGATTGGTTAGATGAAGAACAAAGTTATAGAAAGTAAGAATAAAAAGAAGAATAGAGTGATTAACCCAATAAACACTGAGTGACTAGAGAGTAAACACAACATCCAGTGAGGGTTCAATAGCTCATTAACATATATCTCTGCTGAAATTATTAATTGTCCTGCAAGTTTATAACATGTTTTTCTCTCCCATTTCAATTGTAAAGGCACTTTATCAACTATCTAAGGTTTGGCTATATATATATATATATATATATATATATATATATATATATATATGACTCCTTGAGAATGTGAATTAATTCAACTACATGCAAGCTTTATATACAAGTGAATAAAAATTAGAATTGCATGATGCATCATTCATTTAGGTAGTTGCATTTAGATTAGATTGCATTGCATGGCATTCCACCACTTTAACCTAACATTACTCTTGGACTTAGCATGAGGACATGCTATTGTTTAAGTGTGGGGAGGTTAATAAACCCATATTTTATGATATATTTTATGCTTAGTTTGAGTTATTTATTCAGTCCTTCACCCACTTATTCATATTAATTGCATGGTTTTACTTTCCCTTCCTTATTATGTGATGTATGTGAAAAACATGTTTCCTATGCTTTAAAATTAATTATTTTAATTACCTTTATTTCCATTCGATGCCGTGATTAGTGTGTTGAGTAGTTTCAGATCTTCTAAGGCAGGATTGACTCAAAGGATGGAAAGGAAACATACAAAAATGGAAGGAAAGCAGAAAACGGAGTTTTTGGAGAAATTGGCATCCACGTGATCGCATGGACGACGTGGCCGCATGCCAATTGCGAAGAAGCAGCGACGCGGCCGTATGACTAACGCGACCGCACTCCTTAAGCAGAACACATATGACGCGGCCGCATGACTGACGCGACCGCGTGATAAGGAAAACTCCGAATGACGCGACCGCGTGACCCACGCGGATGCGTGACAGAGGCCACGCACCAGAAATTGCAGAAAACGGTCATAGCGATTTCTGAGGCCCTTTTTGGCCCAAATCCAAGTCCAGAAGGCATAGACCAGAGGTTATGAAGTGGAGGAATGCATCCATTCAAAGAGAGTCTCCACTTTAGTTAGTTTTCATGATTTAGATTTAGTTTAGAGAGAGGTTCTCTCCTCTCTCTTCTCTCTTTAGGATTAGGATTTAGAATTAGGATTTTATTCGCTTTCCGGATTATCTCTTTATCAGGTTCAATATTCCTTTTATTTACTTTTGTAATTTAATTTATGAATTCTTCCATGTTACAGATTACTCTTTTGAATTAATGTTATTTGAGGTATTTCAGTTTAATCTTGCTTTATTTTATTTATGTTGCTATTATTCCCATCTGAAGACATTTTTATTCCAGTAGATTTACTTTTCTCCTTTTGGTCTTGGTTAAGAAATCAGTAACTCAGGAGTTATCAAACTCAAACATGATTGATAATTGTTATCTTTGTTAATTAAACTAAACTTCAATAATCCCAATCTTTTCTTAGGAAATAAATAGGATCCGAAGATCAAACCAATTAATCCCTTGACCTTCCTTTATCTTAGTAAAGGTTAACAAAGTGGAATTAAGATTCAATTCTCATCATCATTGATAAGGATAACTAGGATAGGACCTCCAATTTCTCATACCTTGCCAAGAGTTTATTTACAGTCATTCATTTATTTTACTTGCCATTTAAATTGCTTGTTCTTCATTTACTTTAATTGCTAATTAAACTATTCACTCCTCATTCTCAAAACCCCAATTTACAATCTCCATAACCAATAATAAGAACATACTTTCCTGCAGTTCCTTGAGAAGACGACCCGAGGTTTGAATACTTCGGTTATCAATTTATTTAGGGGTTTGTTACTTGTGACAACCAAAACGTTTGTACGAAGGGATTTCTGTTGGTTTAGAGACTATATCTACAACGCGATTGTTTTTATAAAATTCTTTACTGACAAAAATCCCAACGTCATCAACCCCCGAAGACTGGGCTATGGCTTTGCCTTTTTCCATCTTTGCAGGAGATGGAATTCCCTTCGGATAAGTGTCTCCATCAGATGGAAAAACTATTCGGAAATGTACAGAAGGCGTTGCCCCCTTGCTTACTTCTTTACTCATTTCCTACTGAGGTTTTTTGCTCTGATTGAAATTTCTCCTGCTACCTCTGCCCCTAGGATACCCTCTAGCTCGACCACGATAATAGGAGTATTGGTTTCGAGGAGGTCCCCGATGTCTCCACTGGGGATTGCATCGATACAAATGGTCCCGCTTCTGGAACTCCTGACAGTTCCGAATCCACTGGACACTTATAGCCTTAGATCGGCTTAAAGGTGTAGTTACACTTTGCTGAGGGATCTTCGAACTCTGACCCTCTATACGCCGAATTGGTTGCCTCTGGCGCGCTTACTCCTCTCTATGAGCTAATTATTTCTTCATTCTCGAAGATTGTCGCTGCCTCAGCATCAAAAACAGCATTACACCATGGACACAGAGATACGTCCATGTCTTTGATCTTCTGTTGAACCAGAAAATCCAACAGCCCATCCCCTACTCTAGGGTACACAGATCTTACCTGTGACTCGAAATTATCCAGAGTCACATCAAAGTCATATGACATACCAACCATATTCACTCCAAAGTACGGCTCGACAAAACTAGCATCAACATCAAAGGGATCAACATCAACCTTCATCTCTTTCTTGCCATCATCGAATTTCAACCATCCTTCCATTATTGCTTCCTGAATTAAATCCCTGAAACGAACACAACTGTTAGTCGAATGACTTGTTGCTTGGTGAAACTTACAATAAGGTTTTCCTTTTAAATCTTTCACCGAAAGTAAAGTTCTACCCTCATGCAGAATTAACTGTTTATCTTTAAGCAACACATTGAAAATCTGATCAGATTTCGAGATATCAAAACTATATTTCTTTCCACTTTTTAGCTTTGAATTATTCGACTTTTCATTACTAAGAAGCTTTTTGAGTAAAGACCAAACATAAGGAGGGCCTTTCTTAAGCTCGGCCAAATCGACTTCTGTTTCGAAATCGAATTCCTCCTCTGAAGACTCCATAGTCACATAAGCAACTTTCTGTTTCTGAATAAAAGGTTTACTCTTCGATCTTTGTTCACTCCTATACTTCTCTTTCTCTTTTTTTATGAGTTCGGTCTGACGAACCTTTTCAGCTAAATGGGCTAGATTGGGAATATGCACATTAAGCAGCTTTCTGCGCATATAAAACCCTAATCCCATAATTGCTATTTTCACGATCTCACTTTCAGGTTATGACACATAGCACCTAATTCTAGCATTCTTGAAACGTATTAAATAATCATCAATAGTTTCACCATCTTCACGTTTCAAAACCACTAGATCAGTAACTGCCACATTCATTTTCCCTCAATAAAACTGAGCGTGAAAAGCAGTTTCTAACTGATTCCATGTTGTGATCGAATTTGGTCTAAGATTCAAAAACCAAGTAAATGTATTCTTCGTCAACGAAGAAGGAAAAAACTTTATTTTCAAATTTTCATCATTAGCTAAGTTCCCAATCTCGACCAAATAGCGAGCAACATGTTTAGTGGTTGATTCTCCAACTTCCCCGGCAAACTTTGTGACTATCTTTGGATTTTTTATCCCTCTTGGCGCTTTAGCCATTTGAACAACTTGGGGAGAAACAGATACAAAGTACGGTCGATTCATAAAACCAACATTCAAACCCACTCTATTGAGTACTTATTTCACAATTCTGGTGACTTGATAACGTTCTCCACCATGATTAACACGTAATCTGGCTAAAACATTATCAGCATTTTGACCTCGGGGAATTACATAAGGATTTTCTTGATTTAAACATTGTTTTCATTTTGAAATATATTTTCTGCTCCTTCGTTATTTCCCCTGGTGCCCTTCACCTTCCTCATAATCTACGATTCGAGTAATACGTTCGACTTGTCTAGCAAGACGTTCAAATTTCGATTCGTGACCAGCCATCATTGGATTTAGAATTGTGGTCATTTGTTGAGTCAATAAATTGACTAAATCATGATGACCTTCCTCTACTTGTTGTCGATATACTGCCATTGAATTAGTAGCATTCGAAGTAGAGCTCACATTATAATCATGAGAATATTCGGAATATTGTTGCGGATTTTGACCATTATTCACTCCACTTGTATTTCCGAAACAAATAGGTGAAACAAAACCACCCACTGGCGGAGTAAAACTCGGAGGAAGACCATAAGGAGGCCAACCAGCGGTCAATGGAGGTTGGTATGGTGGCAAAGTGCCACGTGGACGAATATTACATCCAATATTTCTAGTCTGAACAGTAGTAATCGCTATACTTTCTGTTCTAATTGCACCTTCGGAACGTGAAGTCACGTCCGTTTGTTGCATGGACACTGGTATGCTATCATTGATGGATGAACCACCATTCACATTTGATACCTCATTAGCCATGTGAATGATCTTTCCACTTCGTAATCGCATACACCAAATGACACTGAAAAATATCTTTTTGACACACTTCGATTTTCAAAAACTGTCCCACCGGGCGTGCCAATTTGTTTTGTCGATTTTTAGCAAATCAATGGTGGTTCGATATCTAGTGGTCTGGGAGTGAAACCTACTCCTCTTTACAGGTACCAGTTTTCTAAAAGTGCATCAAAGTGTCTTCGATTAGACGGGGTTGAGAATAAAGATAACTTAAAAGTTATAAACTAATAAAAAGAACAAAAAGATAAAGTTTTCGAAAGGGAAATGTACTGAAAATGGAAAGAAATGCATTGGAATTAAAAGAAAACAATAGAATGCCTTCGATTGAGTCAAAGGACTTTAACATGAAAATTTAAAATGCAGAAAGATAAATTGGACAAAGAAGATAAATGGAACTTGAAAGATAAATTTACTTGAAAAGATAAAGTTTACAAAAAGATAAATTGAAAAAGTAAAATATGGAAGGAACCCTATAGAAAGGTTACTCGATTGCAGACTCGGGAATTTCCTGGGATGTGAGTGTGCTTGAGTGATTCTGAGTAAAAGTTCCAACCCCTATTCCCTAAGATCTCCTAGTATTTATAATCTGCTTTTAGTAACTGATAATTAATTATAATTAATTAGAAAATCACATCATTGAATGTGTTTTCCTTGGGAACTGTTCCCGCCTAAACATTCTCCCTGATTTCCTCGCGTGATAAAAGCCTTTAACTTCTCCACTACCATAACTACCCAATCTCTTATTCGAATAAGCTATTCGATTATCTGACGTGAGTCCCATGGTCGATTTGACTTGCCCGATTTATTGAAGGGCGGGCCTTGAAATCAAATCTGTGTCGAAAACTTCCATTTAATACTTGCGTGTATGTCTTTTCGAAAACTACTTATATCTTTGATCACTTTACCACTTCGAACCATTTTCCTTTATCGAAAATATTTTTTGATCAACAGGATGTAAGCTATGCGTGTTGGCACTCTCTCTTGTGATTATGACTAGCAGTTTTGGCTTGTTCTTCGAATCCCGCTGACAGCCCCTGGAACAGCGGATTCTGCCGGCGGAGGCGAGCTCAAAAGCACTTCTTTTGCATCCGCTTCCGTTGCCGTAGCTGCAATCATCATTATCTTCATTGGATAATTGTGGTACAGTTGCACGATTTACTATTTGTTGATGTTGTTCTTGAGAGTGGTGATGATGGCGTTGTTAAAAGTGTAATTTTGGTCTTGTAAAGTGGAAGAGAAGAAGTTGTGACAACTTCTCACTGTTTGCGACAATCCTTTTTCATAAATCAAGAAAATTAATTCTTCTCTTCCAATAAGATGGAAGTTTCATTTGTTTACAGGGTGAAGAATAATTTTTGTCTTTTGGCAAAAGTTATAAAAATGTTCTTTAACTTTTATTTTATTTTATTTTATTTTTAAAATTTTTTATTTATATTAAATATATTTTTGGAGATAACCAAAAAATTTAATCATAAATAATGGACTAATTTTTTAGCAAGCATGCTACATATACAAGCTTTTTTGGCTTACAAGCTATACAAGTTGGCCCAGCCCAAAAAAAAAAATCATGTGCATTACACTGTTTAGAATGGAGTGTAAAATGCACGCGCCTTACACAACGGTTGCGTTTTCCAAAACACGCTCATTATGGCACACTCTTCCTCCTCTTCCTCAGTCAAAACGTAAACCGTCAAGTTTCAAGCTACATTCGAAACAAATTACAATTATGAAGAAACGCTCTAACTCGTTGCGAAGAGTAGAAGAAATCAAGAATAAAAGATACAAATCTCCATAAAAAAATCAGCAGAAAAAACGAAGAAACATTATTCAAGGTAAGGTACTGTTTTAGTGTTCTTCTAGGTTTTTCACACTGTTATATGAAATCGAAGAACTATATCGTCAGTATTTCTCGCTCTGTTTCTTCTAGGTTCTTCTAGGTTTTACTGTTCTTCTTGTTTTAGATCTCATATTACTGTTCTGATGAAACTGTTCTTCGTTTACGCTATCTTACGTACTTCTAGTGAATGCTTTAACGTTTGTTTTGATCTGTTTGGTGGATATTTTGTGCATGTTTACATATTTTGTGCATGTTTACATGTTTTTTAATTAGGTTTGTGCATGTTTACATGAAAGACTCTTCCTCTTCTAACTGATTTTTGGGTGTATATGGCAATTTTTTTGGTGGCCGTTTATCGGGTGTATATCTCGGACTTGGCATGCGACTGTTGCTTCTAGTGGGACTTTGAACTTAAAAATATTTCTGAACTCATATAATGTCATATAATCTAAAAAATGTAGAGGTGTATGAGACTAATATATATATTAGGAGTTTTGAAGTCTAACTGTTACTATTCTAATTGTGCTTGACCTTGTAGTGTCATTTTATGGATGTTTGGATGAATTGAATATGATTTTGAAGTGATTTAATTTCGTTTAATTAAAAAAAATAAAATAGATATGGGACTGGATTTGGGTGTATGTGGCTGATATTGGGGTGTATCTGACTGATCTATGGGTGTATGTCTCTGATTTTTGGGTGTATTTTTTATCTATTGACAGCATCTCATTTTCATTGCAGTAAAAATGGCGAGCAAAAACCAAGGCGGAAAAAATACAATGTAAGCACAAATATATATCTTAGAACAAGTCAATTTTTCCTAATACAAATATAACTTATTCTAATGACTCTAATTTTGCTTTGTTTACAGCAAACCAAAGACTTGAATTGTGCAACCCATTCGTTGAGTGAAAAATTTGGAAATATGAGCGAGGAAAAGAAAGCAATCGTTCGGGATTTAGGTTTTGGTGGACTGATGCACATCCCGCCACTAAGGGTGCATCACAAACTATTAAAGGAGTTGGCTAACTCCTTTAAACTGGGAAAAACACACTCAAAACCAACTACAGTTCATTTAGAGTAAAACCCAGCACAATAGGGGCTGCGCTTGGCCTCAACGCATCAGGTAACTCATTACAGAAAACCTCTATACTTCCATTCTTTGTAATATATTATTCTGCTATCATATAATCAAGAAACAAACATAGGTGTATATGAGTGATATTGGGGTGTATATGAGTGATGTTTGGGTGTATTTCAAGTGATTTTCATTGTAAGTTGTTTTGTTTTTTGTAGGAGATCTATTTCCTCAGAAAGTCAGTTATAAGAAACTTTCTGAAGAGAACAAACAGATTTTTAGAAGATTCTAGGGGAAGACTCTAAAAAGTCTGACAGATGAGATAATGAGTATTGGTGTTAGAAATGAACAGGATCGCCTCATGTTTAAGAGGATTTTCATCTTCTATATACAGATGGCGTTCCTGTTGCCAACAGCAATAAACAAAATCTCTCCTGTGCACCTAGCTCCTATTTTCAAGATGGACAAAATAAAGGAGGGCAACTGGGGAGCCCATGTTCTGAATTTCATCATCAAAGGCATAACTAATTACAATCTGAAAAAGAAAAAATCAATCGACGGCTGCCTGTTTGCCTGGATGATAGTCTATTTTCATCTGCCAAAAAACAAAGAGAAGAAAGGAGAAGAAAAACATGCATAACCCTGGATTGCCAACTGGAATAGAGAGCAATTGGTTGAAAGGATGAGAGCTGAAACAGATGAACATGTGGTAAGTGAACAGAATACCTTGGGCATATTTTATTTACGTGGAAGTTGTTAACTAACATTTCTACTGTTTCAGGGAATTGTAAAGATGGCAGAAACAAAGGAGAAATTGAAACAAATGAAGGAAAAAGAAAAAAGAAGAAAAAAAACAAAAACAAAAAAAAACAAAAAAAGAAAGGCAAGTTCATCATCATCTGAGAGTGAAACAGTTGAAACTGAAGTCTATTCTTCCTTTGAGTCTGAGACTGACCAGGACTCAGAGGAACCAAAAAGGAAACAACCCACCCGCAGCCAAAAAGTAAGTAACATACTTGGGTGTATTTTGTCACTTTTAGGGTGTATTATGTTACTTTTAGGGTGTATTTTGTCAGTTTTAGGGTGTTTTTTACTAATGATTGTTTGCCTTCCAGAATGGAATCCAAAAAAAGGAAGAAGACTCAGGAGGATTCTTATTCTGAAACTGAATCGAATGATGAGTAATGTTCTGAAATTATCATCGCTTTCTTTTCTGTTTATTCTCAAAATTTCATGTATTAATAAAGCGTTTCTTATTAACTTTCAGAAGCGAAGAATTATCACCAGTAAAAACACGAAAAAGAAAGAAAAAAATTCAGAGAACACCCCAAAAGTAAGCACTGCTTTGGGTAGTATTTTTTGATCAATTTTATTTTGTCTTTTTGATTCATAATTTTTTTTTCTCCAGGACGCAATCCAAAAAGAGCAAGCTCATTGTTGAGGATTCATCTCCTGAACAAACTCAATCCTATCATGGGTAGGGTACTTTGAAAGCTATATTACTGTTTATCATCAAAATTATATTTGTTAACATGTTCTTTTATGCGTATACTGTCAGATCTGAAATTGGAACTGAAGAATTAGAAGAATTCTTAAGGGAATCTAAGAAGAAGAAAAATAATGAAAAATCTGCTGCATAGGGGTTTGTTATGTTTGGGGTGTATATTACCGATTTTAAGGTGTTTTCGTTGCTAATAATTGTTTCTGGTTTCCCAGGGAGAAGGGAGCTGACCTACGATCAACAGAAGGTCACTATGACTCATCCAAAACGTAAGAACCTTTATTTGATAAAATCTTGTTATCCTTAATTAACCGCATGGTATTTTTATTGAATGATATCTATTCTATGTTTAGAATACCGAAGGTAAACTTAGGAAGCGATGATCCTTTGTTTCAAGGACACACAGTTCAAAGCACCATAAACAAACCGGCGGATAGCATGTAATTTCTCTTTCTAATACCGGTTGCTTTTATCTTTTATTACCTTCTGCTTCTAATTATGTATATATTTTTTTTAGAAAAAAAAAGCCCTTTAATGTTTTATTCAAGAAAAAAAAGGCAGGAAAAAAAAGCAAAAAATGCAACTACGTAAGTTCTCAAAAAATAAAGCCTGTGTTTCTTTTGAATGCTTCGGGTGTATTTTGAGTTTCTTTGGGTGTATTTCAGGTTGAGCCTGGTAGAAGAATCAGCCAATGACCCAGCTGAAGAGAACATGATGGTTGTGCGGGTAGAGACACAGTCACAAACTGACGCGCTTTCAATGTGAGTATTTCAAGTAAATTTCAACCTTATGACCATTTTATTTTCACGAGCTTTCTTAACCTTTTATTTTTGTCTTGTTTAGAGTTTCGATTCAAGTTTATCTACCTCTGTCCCAGACAACTCCTGTGCCAGAAATTGAACCGACCCCTGCAAAGTCTCCAAGTAAAAAAATTAATGAAGAAACTACAAAAAGGTAAGGAATAATCTTGGGGTATATTTGGTTATTGTTTGGGTGTATATTGTCCTTGTTGGGGTGTATATCTTCACAATTGATCTGTAACTAGTTTTTTTTATAACATTTTTCATTTTATGTAACCCTGCAGCACTCCAGAACCACTCCAAAACCTGAAGAAAGTACACCCACGCTTCCACTAGCTCCATCTAAAATGTAAGTTCAGAAAAATAAAATTTGGGTTTCACTATGATTCGTCTATTCTTATTCTTTTATTACGTTATATGTCAACACGCAGTAATCCAGCCCCAGAAGACGCTGCTGCACTGATGATGATGGCCCGAACAGCATCGTACATACCTAAAGAAGGTCCGGTGCCATCATTCAGCTTTGACTTGACTGATTCAAGACAAGAAGAAGCAGCAACGTAAGAAGGGGAGAGGGCAAAAACTCCTGAAACGCCAAAACTAATAGAACAATTAGGGGAGCTGGTGGAAAAATTGCAAGCAGTGGGGTGAAAACAGAAGGTAAAAGTCCACAGATTCAAAAGCAGAGTGGCGAAGAAAGTTATGAAAAGTTTGAAACTCCTGCAAGGACCAACGAGATGTCAGCTGAAATGAAAGAGAAATGCTACATCTAGGCCACGCGTGTGAAGACATACGGAGATAGAGGAACTAATGAGTATGACGCCGTGTGCACACTCAATGCCCAAGATCGATACATTTTGTCAAAAGTCCACTTCGCATCTCTCAAAGATGATACACATATAGAAGCTGAGGTAATATTAGAATAACATTAATGATTTTATCATGAAATGTAACTGTAATGTTGATTGATGTAAAATTGATTTGGGCTTTTTTTTCTAGATTGTCTTTGCCATGTGCCTCATCCTTAACCAGCAAAACATTAAAAGGTTTTGTTGAGTTAAGAAATTAACTAAATTAATTAGTGATGACAAACATTATTTTTGGACAAAATAAATAATTAGTGTTAAGTGTTAATAATTATATGTTGCTAATTATTTATTATATGTTGCAGGCCAAAACTTAGTTCAGCAGCCCAAATTGGTATGAAAATAATATAGCAAGGCTGGTGGGTAAATAAATAAACAAAGCTCATGAGGAAACAAGGCTGAAAAATCAAAACGGGCAATAAAGCAAGAAAAACCCAAAGAAATCAAAGCAAGATAACTAATGGGCTGAATTTGAGTAGAACCCAATCCAAGCCCGAATTGATTTCAAATTCCTCTCACTTGCTTTCACTAACTCAACGTTCTCCTCTTCTCTGACCATGTCAAATCACAAACTCAGAAAAGTGAGAAAGAGAAAGAGAAAGCTTCTTCCCTAAGGTGATCATCAAAGAAGCAAGAAAGAGAAAGTCCAAGCTTGAAACTCAGAAGTCTAATCACCCATTTCAAACCAAATCAAGCTTAGGTTAAAGGTAACTCATTTCCTTTTACATGCAACACACTTTCTTCTCTTCATCTTCAAACTCTCTGCCACTCCATTTCGGGTTATATGGAAAAGAGGATTTCTGTTCCTCACTGCTGTGCATCAACGGTTGAGAATATGTCTTGGGGACCAAGTTGTGTTTCAATGGTCAAGATATGGGTTTACCATTGAAGAAATCTTTTCTGCTGTTAAAGTAGCTTTCGGTCAACCAAGGAAGGTCAGAAGCAAAGTTTCCATTGTGAGGATTAATGGGAAAAAGTGAGACAGTGGGTTGGTGAAGCTCAAGGCTCAAGAAGTTGACCTAGGAAGAGCAACCAAGCAACATGCAAGGAGATAAAAGAAGACTTGCTGTTCATTCAGAAACCAAGGAGAGAAAACCAGTAAGTAGAGGTTTTGTTCTGAGAGATAGCTCTTTGAAGAAGTTCATCTAACTGGACAGTGCTTCCTAATCAAAGGTGCATTCCGCCAGTATGAAGAACTAAATCAGAGGCTTGCTAATCTGGTTTTTCGCATAGCACAGAGGCTGTTGATGAAGTCAATCTCCTTCATGTTTTACTGATTGTAATGTACTTTTCTAAGCTTATCTTTCTGTAATTTCTTGAGAGAAAAGGCATTGTGAGAAAGCTTGAGAAAAAGCCATGAGTGGAAAAAGGCTGAGAGATACACTAAAGAGAAAAGCCTAGAGTTATTTTCTGATTTCTTTAGGTTGTTTAAGTGTCTTGTATCTAGTATCTGAATGGTATCCCTTTCTTAGTTGGGTTAGCACTAAGAGGTATAGTTAGGTATTAGCATAGCCAATGTCAAGTTAGGTTAGAACTTGAGTGTGAAAGGATTGGGTCAATCCTGTGTTATTGGTGTATGTAATAATGTTTACTATAGTGAAATTCTTCCACAGTTGTGGAGGAGACTGGATGTAGGTTGCATAGCACAAGGCAACCGAACCAGGATACATGCTGGTGTTAGCTTTTCTCTTCTCTGCTGTGTTCTGTTTTCTGATATTCATGAGACAAAAATAAATTGTCTCATAAATTTTCGCTGCTAAGTTAAAACAGAATCAGAATTGCAAATCTGTTTTAAAAGGGTAACAACAGTAATTAAAAGGAAGGCATAGATTCAACCCCCCCTTCTCTAAGCCTACCACAACCTTCAATTGGTATCAGTCAATTGCCTACACCCTCACTGAAGGCCAGTCAAACAACCGACCACCTTTCTTTAACGGAAAGAACTATTCCTACTGGAAAGAAAGGATAAGGATCTTCATCCAATCCATTGACTACAACTTATGGAAGATCGTTGTGAGTGGTCCCAAGATCCCAACAAAAACAAGTGCTGATGGAGTGGTGACTCCGAAAGAAGAAGCTGAATGGAATGAAGATGATAAGAAGAAGATAGAGCTGAACGCTAAAGCAATCAACCTTCTTCACTGTGCTATCAGCTTTGAAGAGTACCGGAAGGTGTCTAGATGCAAGACAGCCAAAGAAATCTGGGAAAAACTCCAGGTTACACACGAAGGCACTAAACAAGTCAAAGAAACGAGGATTGATATGCTGCGAAAAGAGTATGAGATGTTTAGCATGAAGGATGGAGAAAGCATTGATGAAGCATTTGAGAGATTCTCAATCATAATCAACAACCTTGATGCTATGGGTACAAACTATGCAGAACAAACCTTGGTGAGAAAACTCCTCAGAAGCCTCACAAAAGAGTGGGAAAACACTGCCACTGTCCTAACCGAGAGTAACAACATAAGTCCCATAACCTATGATGAGCTGAGAGGAAAACTCCTTGCCTATGAAGCCACACACACAAACACAGACTCAAAGAAAAAGGGAATAGCCCCCAAGTCACAAATAGAACCAAAAGAGAGTGAGTCTAGTGATGGTATTTCAGATGACGAACTTTTGTTTTTTGCTAGGAAATTTAGAAGGATGATGAAAAGCAAGAGCAAATACAAGGGTTCAAGTTCAAAGGAGCAAAAGATGGACTTGAGCAAGGTGACATGCCATCATTGCAAGGAGGCTGGACACTTCAAGTCAAACTGTCCAAAGCTCAAAAAGGAGGACAAAGACAAGAGGGAAAGGAAGAGAGTACTCATGGCAGCTTGGGAGGAACTTGAGAATGACTCAAATGAAGAAGAAGAATCTGAAGGAGATGACAAAGACTGCTTCATGGCTGGAAACAACAATCTTGATGAGGTAAACTATTATGATTTGACCATTGAGGATTTGCATGTTATTATTGATGATCTCACTTTAAACACATCAAAACTGCTTGATAAATACAATGAATGCAGATCTGAAAGAAATGTGTTAAGAGCTGAAAATGAATTTTTAAAAGAAAAAGTGAAGGAAACTGAATGTGCTTTGGACATCATTGAAGAAAA
Organism: Arachis ipaensis; assembly: GCF_059453495.1. Lineage (NCBI taxonomy): Eukaryota > Viridiplantae > Streptophyta > Magnoliopsida > Fabales > Fabaceae > Arachis > Arachis ipaensis. Next base: position 138,121,533 of record NC_142436.1, read on the forward strand.
CAGATTTCTAAAATCTGAACTTGAAAAATTAAAAGGAAAGCATATTGTGGATCCTTCACATGAGTTAATTGCTGAAAATAAAAGATTAAATGATATGGTTAAAAGGCTGAATAGTGACTTAGCAAAATTTGCTCAAGGTTCTAGTAACTTAGACAAATTACTTGCAAGTCAAAGACCATTGTTTGAAAAATCTGGTTTAGGCTACATAGCCAAGGAAGATGCATCTTCTAATATTTCCTCTATAAAGTTTGTGGCTTCTTCATCAAATACCAAAACCATACCAAACAAATCTGATATTGAAAATGCTCCAACATTTGAAGAAAAATTTGATGAAGTATACACAAGTGAAACTGACCCTTCACCAAAAACTGAACCGAGTTCAAACCGGCCAGGTTTGGGTTATATTTCGAAAAATGAGGCTGCTTTCAAGAAACCAACTTTTTACAACAAAACCTCATTTTCGAAAGGCAAAAATATTCAAAAAAATTCTGGTGAAAATGTCTTTGCAAAGAGGAATAACTTTACTAAAAATCAGTTTGTCAAAAGAAATGCATCTCCTCCAAGAACCAGAAAATTTCAAAGCTTTAATCATTTCAAGCAATATAACTCACATCAGTTTCAGCAACACACACCAGAAAATCATTGTGTTAATTGCAAAAAATTTGGTCACTCATATGCACAATGCTTCATTGAAAAGAGAGTTGTAGGAAACAAAGTCTACAATATTGTTTGTGATTTCAATGCACTTGGGCAACCAAGATGGATTAACTTCAAAGGATCCAAATTAATTTGGATACCTAAGGCTACTTGAAACTCATCATGCAGATTTGCCTAGCATCCAAGAACAAAAAGGACATGTGGTACATGGATAGTGGATGTTCAAGGCACATGACTGGAAGGTCAACCTACTTCATCAAACTAAATAAGTATGATGGAGGTTTCGTGACCTTTGGAGATGATGGTAAAGGTAAAATCATTGCTGTTGGAAAAGTAGGTAATGAGCAATCTACTTTCATTGATGATGTACTTTTGGTTTGTGGTTTAAAGCACAATCTTTTAAGTATAAGTCAGCTGTGTGATTTGGGATATTTAGTTGTTTTCAAAAGGCTTGAATGCTGTGTGGTTAATGAAAAGACAAATGAAGTGATGTTTGTTGCCAAGCGTTTCAATAATATGTATGGACTTACTCTTGATGAACTAAAGAATCAAAATGTAGCTTGTCTTCACTCTAAAGAATCTGAAAAGTGGTTATGGCACAAGAGATTGGGCCATGCAAGTATGTTTCAAATAAACAAACTTGTAAAGAAAGAATTAGTAAGAGGTCTTCCTTTGATAAAGTTTGACAAAGACATCACTTGTGATGCTTGCCAAATGGGAAAACAAACAAAAAGTTCTTTTAAACCAAAGGAAGACATCTCTACTAAAAGACCACTTGAGTTGCTACACATTGATTTATTTGGTCCAACAAGAACTCAAAGCCTAGGTGGTAAACATTATGGTTTAGTAATTGTGGATGACTACACTAGGTTTGGTTGGGTTTTATTTCTTGCACACAAAAATGAAGCCTTTTCGGCCTTTGAACCTTTTTGCAAGAAAATTCAAAATGAAAAGGATTTAAAAATCTCTTCTATAAGGAGTGATCATGGAACTGAATTTGAAAATAATTTGTTTGAATCCTTTTGTGAGGAATTTGGAATATCTCACAACTTCTCTTGTCCAAGAACACCACAACAAAATGGTGTTGTGGAAAGAAGAAATAGAAGCATACAAGAAATGACAAGAGCTATGCTTTGTGAGAGCAATGTTCCAAAATTCCTATGGGCTGAAGCGGTTAACACAGCTTGCCACATTTTAAATAGAACAATCATAAGGAAATTTTTGAAGAAAACCCCTTATGAACTTTGGAAAGGCTACCCTCCAAACTTAGATTACTTGCACATCTTTGGATGCAAATGTTTTGTTTTAAATGACAAAGAAAATTTGGGAAAATTTGATCCAAAGGCTTATGAGTGTTTGTTTGTAGGATATTCCACAACTAGTAAAGCATATAGGGTTTATCATCAAGATGCTAGAATTATTGAAGAGTCCATACATGTTACATTCTGTGATACTAACTTGGTGCAAAGCATTTTGGAAGATGTTGATGCAGGAAATCAAGCTCAAAAGGAGGATGAGATTGCTCAGAATCATGGAAAAGAGAATTCTGGACAAGCTGAACCAGAAACAGCAAATGATGAAAATTCAAGAGACAATTCCATTTTGTCTCATGAATCTGAAGGAAATTCTGCAGACAGCAGCACACAGAATCCCTTGGTGACTGAATCTGCCTCCAAGTCCACCAGACCTCGTGAATGGAGATTCTTGAAGAATTATCCTGAGGAATTTGTCATTGGGGACGTCTCTCATGGGGTGCAAACAAGGTCCTCCACTAGAAAGGCAAATGAAGGTTCAAACATTGCCCTTCTTTCACAAATAGAGCCTCAAAACGTCAAGGAAGCACTTAGTGACCCTTCTTGGGTTAAAGCTATGGAGGATGAGCTTCTTGAGTTTGAAAAGAACCAAGTGTGGACGTTGGTTCCAAGGCCAAGTGGAAAGAAAGTGACCGGCACCAAGTGGATATTCCGGAACAAATTGGGAGAAGATGGTAGCATTGCAAGGAACAAGGCAAGGCTGGTGGCACAAGGATATGACCAAGAAGAAGGAATCGACTTTGATGAATCCTTTGCCCCTGTTGCCCGAATGGAAGCCATAAGACTTCTCTTAGCTTATGCTGCATTTTGTGGTTTTAAATTATACCAAATGGATGTAAAATGTGCATTTTTGAATGGAGTGATAGATAGAGAAGTGTATGTGGAGCAGCCTCCTGGTTTTGAAAATAAAGAGCATTTTGATCATGTTTTCAAACTATCTAAAGCTCTCTATGGTTTAAGACAAGCTCCTAGAGCTTGGTATGAGAGACTTAGCTCTTTTCTTTTGAAAAATGGTTTTCAAAGAGGCACCACTGATACAACTCTATTTATCAAGAATTCTAATGATTCTTTTATCCTAGTCCAAATATATGTTGATGACATTATTTTTGGATCAGCTAATGAATCCCTTTGTTCTGAATTTGGAAAACTCATGACAAGTGAATTTGACATGAGTATGATGGGTGAACTCAATTTCTTCCTTGGGCTGCAAATTAAACAAACTAAAAAAGGTATTTTCATTCATCAAGAGAAGTATGCCAAGGAATTAGTTAAGAAATTTGGTATGGAAAATGCCAAACCCATGGGAACTCCCATGCATCCTAATTCTAAATTAGATAAGGGAGAAACTGAGAAAGATGTTGATGAGACTAGGTATAGAGGAATGATTGGCTCTCTTATGTACTTAACTTCCTCTAGACCCGATATTGTGCAAAGCGTTGGATTGTGTTCTAGGTTCCAATCCAAACCAAAAGAGTCACATCTTTCTGTAGTTAAAAGGATCATTAGATATGTTCATGGCACATCCAATTTTGGTCTTTGGTATCCTAAGATTGATGATTTTTCTGCAGTTGGTTATTGTGATGCAGATTTTGCTGGTGATAGAGTTGATAGAAGGAGCACTTCTGGTTTATGTTGCTTCCTTGGGAAGTCCTTAAATGTATGGTCAAGTAAGAAGCAACCAACAGTGGCCCTTTCCACTGCAGAGGCTGAGTATATAGCTGCTTCTTCTTGTTGTTCTCAGCTTTTATGGTTAAAAACACAGCTTGCTGATTACAAATTAAAGGCTAAAAATATTCCCCTGCTGTGTGATAATATGAGTGCCATTAATATTTCTAAAAATCCAGTTTTGCACTCTAGGACTAAACATATTGAAGTGAAATTTCACTCAATAAGAGAACATGTCCAAAAAGGGGATATTAGTATTCAATTTGTTAAATCAGAGGAGCAATTAGCAGATATTTTTACAAAACCATTAGCTGAGGATAGATTCTGCATGCTTAGGACTTGTCTAGGAATTTTGAGTTATGATTCACTGTTTGAAAATTGCTAATGAGTTTGTTGAAGTTGTTGTCTCATAGGTTCGAATGAGAAATTTTGGGCAGAAGAAGAACCATCACTCTGAATTTTATCTTCTGGGCTCTGAACTTTCTTGGAATAGGGTTCTGAACTTTCTTTTTCAAGAACACTCTTAACTTGCTGCGATTGCAAACCTATTCATGTATTGTACATTCTTTTTACATTTCTCATCATTATCATTTCAATTTTTGAAAAAAAAAAAAAAAAAAAAAAAAAAAAAAAACTGCAACTTCTGCTTTAATTGTGCTAATGCCTTGTTTGAGAATTCTATTTTGCAGGTTCTGTTTTGTTTTATTTCTCCCACCTTGATAACAAAAGGGGAGAAAAATGCATATATGAGGCTTGACAAGACATAAGACTTACCGAGATTATTGGATATTAGTTTTGTTTAGTCTTGTGTTTGGTAACTGACTTGGGTTTATGAATTGAAATCTGTTTGACTTGTTTGTGAACTGAACTTGGCTTACTTGTTTGTGAACTAAACTTGGATGACTTTAAGTCTTTTGAACTTTATGTTGTGCTGGTGAATTGTTTGTTACATGCTGCCATAGTTTGCAATATGTGCTTGTATGGATTATTAGACTTTTGTGCAACCATGGAATTCTAGATAAGCATGTATATACATTAGTTTGTTGTGTTGGCATTATTGTCTGTATCCTCAGGTTAAGCGACATTCAGTGAAACAGCAAAAGGGACCCACTCATTCAGAGAGAGTGGTATTGGATGATGATGATGATGACTTTATCCCTGAGGAATCTCCTCCTCCTTCCACTGAGGGTACTTCCATCTTTACTGGCCAGAAATATGCCCTGCTGAATGTTGTCAAGGGTGTTGTTCAGGAGTTTGTCTCTCAATCAAATCACTTGATTGTATGAACAAGGAGCAAAGGAAGCTAGCAAGCAAGCGCGAAAATTTCCTCCGTAAGTCAAGAGATAGAGTGGCTGTGTTCATGACTTTCATTGATAACCTTCAAAAGGATGAAGACCCTGCCACTGATGCTGATGAAGAAGTTGATTCAGAGGGAAATGGTTCGGATGCCTAAGAATTGTTTCATGATGCTGCTGCTGTCTGCTCATTTTGTCTGATGAATTTTATTTATTTTGCTACTATTGAACTGTTTTGTTCTCTTGGATGACTGTAATAACTTTGGATAACATTGCACCTTTGTTAATTCATTAGGACTGTGCACTAACTCTCTTCTGCAGGTTATAAGGTGCTGTTTTTGTTGATCTTGCATATTATCCACCCTTGATGACAAAAGGGGGAGTAATAGCAATAGGATAATAGCAATAGGATAATAGGATGGTAAATGTGTCCTAGGAATTTTTTGGCATTGCTGCAGCTACTAGTACTTCTTTTGGGATTTTTGTCTGTTTGCTGCATTAAAAATTGCTTTCACATGTTGAATCTTTGTGCTGCTGATATTAGCTTGATGTTGGGCTGATTATGTGATGCTGTTTGTTTGATATCCCTTAGACAAGATAAATGTGTGTAGCTCTTTATTGTGCTCTCTTTAAGTACAATGTAAAACAGGAACAATGAGGAAAGCATAAATTCAGGGGGAGCTAATCTTGAAAAGGAAAGGGGGAGCAACATAAAAGCAAATGACAAAAATCAAAGGGAGTTTCTAAACCTTACTCAAATTCATTTCTTTTTGATTATTGCTTAAATCATGTTTGTCATCAAGGGGGAGATTGTTGAGTTAAGAAATTAACTAAATTAATTAGTGATGACAAACATTATTTTTGGACAAAATAAATAATTAGTGTTAAGTGTTAATAATTATATGTTGCTAATTATTTATTATATGTTGCAGGCCAAAACTTAGTTCAGCAGCCCAAATTGGTATGAAAATAATATAGCAAGGCTGGTGGGTAAATAAATAAACAAAGCTCATGAGGAAACAAGGCTGAAAAATCAAAACGGGCAATAAAGCAAGAAAAACCCAAAGAAATCAAAGCAAGATAACTAATGGGCTGAATTTGAGTAGAACCCAATCCAAGCCCGAATTGATTTTAAATTCCTCTCACTTGCTTTCACTAACTCAACGTTCTCCTCTTCTCTGACCATGTCAAATCACAAACTCAGAAAAGTGAGAAAGAGAAAGAGAAAGCTTCTTCCCTAAGGTGATCATCAAAGAAGCAAGAAAGAGAAAGTCCAAGCTTGAAACTCAGAAGTCTAATCACCCATTTCAAACCAAATCAAGCTTAGGTTAAAGGTAACTCATTTCCTTTTACATGCAACACACTTTCTTCTCTTCATCTTCAAACTCTCTGCCACTCCATTTCGGGTTATATGGAAAAGAGGATTTCTGTTCCTCACTGCTGTGCATCAACGGTTGAGAATATGTCTTGGGGACCAAGTTGTGTTTCAATGGTCAAGATATGGGTTTACCATTGAAGAAATCTTTTCTGCTGTTAAAGTAGCTTTCGGTCAACCAAGGAAGGTCAGAAGCAAAGTTTCCATTGTGAGGATTAATGGGAAAAAGTGAGACAGTGGGTTGGTGAAGCTCAAGGCTCAAGAAGTTGACCTAGGAAGAGCAACCAAGCAACATGCAAGGAGATAAAAGAAGACTTGCTGTTCATTCAGAAACCAAGGAGAGAAAACCAGTAAGTAGAGGTTTTGTTCTGAGAGATAGCTCTTTGAAGAAGTTCATCTAACTGGACAGTGCTTCCTAATCAAAGGTGCATTCCGCCAGTATGAAGAACTAAATCAGAGGCTTGCTAATCTGGTTTTTCGCATAGCACAGAGGCTGTTGATGAAGTCAATATCCTTCATGTTTTACTGATTGTAATGTACTTTTCTAAGCTTATCTTTCTGTAATTTCTTGAGAGAAAAGGCATTGTGAGAAAGCTTGAGAAAAAGCCATGAGTGGAAAAAGGCTGAGAGATACACTAAAGAGAAAAGCCTAGAGTTATTTTCTGATTTCTTTAGGTTGTTTAAGTGTCTTGTATCTAGTATCTGAATGGTATCCCTTTCTTAGTTGGGTTAGCACTAAGAGGTATAGTTAGGTATTAGCATAGCCAATGTCAAGTTAGGTTAGAACTTGAGTGTGAAAGGATTGGGTCAATCCTGTGTTATTGGTGTATGTAATAATGTTTACTATAGTGAAATTCTTCCACAGTTGTGGAGGAGACTGGATGTAGGTTGCATAGCACAAGGCAACCGAACCAGGATACATGCTGGTGTTAGCTTTTCTCTTCTCTGCTGTGTTCTGTTTTCTGATATTCATGAGACAAAAATAAATTGTCTCATAAATTTCCGCTGCTAAGTTAAAACAGAATCAGAATTGCAAATCTGTTTTAAAAGGGTAACAACAGTAATTAAAAGGAAGGCATAGATTCAACCCCCCCTTCTCTAAGCCTACCACAACCTTCAGGTTTCAAGAAGAAATATAATGTCTCCCCCCTGATATAGTGGTAAGATGTACTTCAACGAATCTTGGGTGTATTTCTTAAATCTTTTGGGTGTATGTATGTAATCGTTTGGGTGTATTTCTGTAATCGTTTGGGTGTAGTTCTGTAATCGTTTGGGTGTATTTCTGTAATTCTTTGGGTGTACTTCTGTAATTGTTCAGGTGTATTTCTGTAATCGTTTGGATGTATTAAATACTTCATTTGGTGTTTCACAATTGTTGCAGAACATGGCCGTTGGAAATCATCCAAATGAGAAATTCTTATAGCCTAAAACCAATAAGCCATTCAGGGTGGAAGACTACCCAATGTTTATACCCTTCTTGGACCTCAAAAAATTAGCATCACATCCATATGTAATTTTTCGTTTCTAAAATTTCTTATTACCATTCTTTACTTATGTGCCAAATAAACTAAAACACTGTTCAATGTGGAAATGTTTCAGATTTTTGCACCTGTTTGCTATTCAAACCATTGGTGGTTTTGGGTGGCTGATGCAAGAAAGAGAAAATTTTATATACTCGACCCACATCACAAGACATGTCCATCCGATGCCAGAATGAACCTAAATAAATTCATTGTAAGTTGTTTCTGTGTTTGTATTTTAATATTTGGGTGTATTTTTGTTCAATATAAGGTGTAAGTTTGTGCTCCTTTGGGTGTATTACTTTATTAAATTTATTCATATATTACTGATTTGTTTTGTGTTTTAAGGGATATGTAATTTCAAGAATGAGAGTATATGCTGGGGGGCACCTCTGAAGAGAAAGGATCAGGAAATTGAACCACCATACATTAACATCTCAGGCCAAAAGACAAGGTATAAATATTTCACTCTGAAAATTAATCCTTCCTATATGTAATTTGCTAATTTATTTCTTGTTTTTCAGCTATGACTTTGCTATTTATGTAATGAAGTGGCTTGAAATAATTCAGCCCGAAAACGTTAAAAAGGGGAAGTATGAGTGGGACAATTGGACCCAGGTAATTGTGTTTAAAACTATATAACTCTGTATTACTTTACTAAATTAACATGGCTGATTAAAAAGAATATTCTTTTAAACTGTAGGACGAGGTAGACCACTATAGAGTAAAATATGCTTCCTGGATTCTATTCCATGAAATGAATCAAGACAAAGCTGAAGCCATTAGGGGAAGTGATGCAATAAGACTGTCCAAGCCATCCTCATTGTTATTGAATCCATATTGTCAGATAAATTCTAATGATATTGACACTGTTTAATCTAACTGTTATGTAGTCTTGTAACAATTTGAACACATGCTGTAAAATTTTGCCAATATAATCCAGTTTTATTATAAAAAAAAATTTCATAATTAAACTGCCTCTGCTGTATTCAAAATGTCTGAATTACAGGTGATAAAACATGAAGGAAAACATCAAACCAGGAAATGTTACACCCAAAACATGAAATTTTACACCCAAGGAAAGTTGAATATACACCCAAACTTCTATCCTCTGATGTTTTATCCCTAAAACCCTAAACCCTAAACCCTAAACGCTAAACCCATAAACCCTAAAATCCTAAACCCTAAACATTAAACCCTAACCCTAAACCCTAAAACACTAAACCTTAAACCATAAACCCTAACCCCTAACACCTAAACCCTAAACCCTAAATCGTAAAGTTCTAAAACCATAAACCCTAACCCTAAACCCAAAACCCTAAACCATAAACACTAAACCACCCAACCTACTATACACCCAAAACATGGAATTTTACACCCCAACAATTTCAATTTACACCCAAACTTCTATCCACTGATGCTGGATTCCTAAACCCCCTAAACCCTAAACTCTAAACCCTAAAACCAAAACCCTAAACCCTTAAAACCTAAACCCTAAAACACTAAACCCTAAACCCCAAAATACTAAACCCTAAACCATAAACTCTAAACACTAAATCCTTTAACACTAAACCCTAAAATCCTAAACCCTAAAACCCTAAAACCATAAACCCTAAACCCTAAACCCTAAAACCCTAAAACTCCAAACCTTAAACACTAAACCCTAAAACCCTAAACTCTAACCCTAAACCCTAAAACACTAAACCCTAAACCTTAAACCATAAACCATCAACACTAAACCACCCAACCTACTATACACCCAAAACATGGAATTTTACACCCCAACAATTTCAATATACACCCAAACTTCTATCCACTGATGCTGGATTCCTAAACCCCTAAACTCTAAACCCCTAAACCCTAAACCCTAAACCAGAAACCCTAACCCTTAAACCCCTAAACCCTTAAACCCCTAAACCCTAAAGCCCTAAACCCTAAACCCTAAAAACTCAACCCTAAAACACTAAACCCTAAACCCTAAACACTAAAACCCTAAACCCTAAACCTAAACCCTAAACCCTAAACCCTAAAACCTAAACCCTAAACCCTAAAACACTAAACCATAAACCTATCCTAAACCATAAACCCTAAACCCTAAACCATAAACATTAAACCACCCAACCTACTATACACCCAAAACATGGAATATTACACCCTAACAATTTCAATATACACCTACACTTTTATCCACTGATGCTGGATTCCTAAACCCCTAAACCTTAAACCCCTAAACCCTAAAACCCTAAACCCTAACCATAAACCCTAAAACACTAAACCCTAAACCCTAAACCATAAATCCTAAACCATAAACCATAAACCCTAAACCCTAAACGCTAAACCCTAAACCATAAAAACTAAACCCTAAACCTTAAACCCTAAACCCTAAACCATAAAAAATAAACAAAACAATAATTTATAACATAAACAGCAGCATCTGAAATATATAAATGTAAAATGTCAAACACAAGAAAATTCAGAAATACACCCAAAAAACTGAAATTTACACCCATATTTTGTAACTATACACCCAAAAAATTATCCACTGCTGTTGGTTTCCTGAACTGATAATTCATAACACGTCCTTGATATTGGCTGGAATTTGGACGCACCACTGATGCAGCTTCAAAGAGGTTTAACTGGAAATAATAAACTCATATATTAGCAAAACTATTAACAAGAAAATTAAACTCAATCACCACGTATTTAAAGAACATCACTTTTACCTCGTTTAAAGCTTTCTTTTTCTTCTTCTTTGAGGCATTTGTAATCTGTTTGTCCAACTTTGAACCTAGTCTATATTTTGGACGTCCTCTTATTCGAACCCTTGGAGGGCTTTAAAGCTCGTTAACGGATTCCAAGTTGGCATCTTCGTGAGATAATGAACATGTCCCCTTCCTTTTGGCTTTCAGTTCTTCCATCTCAACCATGATGTTATCGTACGCACGGTGCAGAATGGCAGTCAGCTCTTCCGATTTTGATGCAAATTTGCAAATATTTTGCGAACGAAACACCAATTCGTCAAACCTCTTGCTTCTTGGCTCCAACAGTGGCTCGTCGTGGCTGCTCTTGATGTGTGTGTGTCGCCTCTTTACCTTTTTGCTCCATTGTTCCAATATATATCTTGCTGACACTTGGGTTACTCGTTCAAAGCTTAACACGCTTAAGGCGTGACGGCACAATATGCCTCTTGACTCGAATAATAAGCATTGGTATTTCACTTGGGCTACTACTGAGTCGTAAGTAACCACAAACTTGTTGAATATTGAGCTGGAAACTTGTTCTCCAATTTCGTATATGAATAGCCTAGAGCAGAGTTCATTAATCTTGTGATGCTGTTTGCCTTTCCTCTGAATTGTGCTTGGACTTCACTAAACTTTTGGTGAGTGTACACATGTTGAAACTGAGCTTTGATGGAGGATTTTGTTGCACACGGTATGACCATATAAAAATCTGCAGCATCTGATTCTCTCTCTGCTTGCTCCCTACTTCCGAGGCAATTATCGTATTGTTTGACAAATTGGATAAGCGAGTTGTTCCGTGTAATAAACTTGTTAAAAAATTAATGCATGCTCTCGCTCCTTTGTGTGCTTTTCATCCCTGCCTAGAAGTGGTAATCCAGATAAATTAGAACACCCATATATGACGGTCTTCGTAAAGATCTGCATAATACACCCAAACCAGACTATATTACACCCAAAAAATATGCAATTTACACCTCTGCTGCAGATTTTAAAAAATATTACCTGAAAGCCACTTGTTGTCCACAAGACCATACTTCAGCAGAAAATCATTCCAATTCCTATCAAATGAGTCTTTGCTATGAAGTTCCAAACAACTTGGCTCAATTCTTGTTCAATTTCTGCATGTCCCTTGTACCCATTTAATTGACGCGCATTGATCGGTGAGAAACCCTTTAGGAGCATTTTCTCCCATGCAACGAAGCCAGCATTGAAATAACCATTTGAATGATTCAATTTCTTTGTTTTTCATCAAAGCGCATCCAAGAAGTGTTGACTGACCGTGGTGATTCATCCCAACAAAAGAACCACAAACCAAATTATACCTGAAACAAATTACGAGATTGCAGAATGAAAATCATTACTTACACCCAACAAATAAATTTATACACCCAAAAACATCCAATATACACCTCTGCAGCAGATTCATAAAACAACATTAATTTACCATCATAAACAAGAATAGCATATTACCTGTTTGTATTATAGGTGGTGTCAAATGAAATAACATCTCTGAAATATTCAAAGGCAGCTCTGCTTCTTGCATCGGCCCAAAAACCCAGCTTAATCGACTGATCGTCCTCCAATTCGAGCTCGAAAAAAAATTCTGATTCTTCTCTTTCATTCTTAATAAATATTTCCCGAACTCCTTTGCATCTTCTTATTCCGAAACATTCCGCACTTCTCTCGTGATGTAATTCCTCACGTCTTTTTCGATAAAATTTAACTCGCGGTGACCCCCAGCTGCAGCAACGAATGATTGGTAAGTTTTGCTTGGTCTGATACCAGCCTCCTCGTTATTCTCTATTGTACGACAAAATGGACATGCTTAGTTCCCTGTGCTGTTTGAGCATCTCTGCCTGAGTTGGACAGTAAGGATGTAAATGATGCAACACGACCTTCGAAATGATCCAAGCACCAACATCTTTCAATGTGTGTATATAAATTCGTGCAGGACAATTTAAACCAGCTGTGGTATTTGTCTTCTCGGTCGGAGATATTTTAGATTTTCATTTTTCCTCTCTGCTACATGTAATCAATTGATTCTAATTTCGTTTCCCTTCTTATTTGTGGTCCGAACTCTTGTAGAAAAACTTGCAGCCTTCGCATAGTCCTTGTAAAATTTTGTAGCATCTTCAAGGGTGTTAAAAGTCATTCCAACCTTGGGAACAAACTGGTCATCAACAACACAGAGGGGCTGCAAAATACACCATGTTAAAAACAAGGATATACTATAGAGTTTCTGCACGTCATAAAAAAATAACAATTCAATTAAAATATACCCAAGAATTCCTGATCTACACCCGAACAACAACAACTCAACTAAAATAACAAGAAAAGTCATAAATTGTAAATACACCCAAACTTCCATAAAATATACCCAAACTTCCCTAAAATACACCCAAAAAGTTCTTATCTACACCCGAACGTCTGGTATAAAATGTAGAAAATTAATCAAAAATAGTACATTAGATTCAATTCATAGATTATGTTCACGCATTAACTTCACAATCAATGTTCACGGATTATTCAGCTAGACAATCATAAACGACTAATTGCATCAAATTCAGATTCAATAATTAACTGAAACTAAATCAAACCTCAAGAACTTCGTTCAATTCAAATTCAAAATCCACTTCGCCCTGGTTCAGCTGACAATCTGAAGTTGAATCATTCATTTTCAAAACGAGTTCAAAGCTTGATTTCAGAAACCATAAAAATCGAAAAAAAAATGAAGCTAGAGTATAGAGAGAGAAACTCACGTAAATGACGAAGAAGATACCAGTGATAAACGCACGTAAGGAGATCGAAGAAATTTGGCAAGAAACTCGAAAAAGGAAACGAAATCTTTTGAAATTTGGAAGTTATATATTCGTGCGTTAATTGATTTGAATTGATTTAATATTCTGTTAAAGAGGCGCATGAAAGACAGATGCCACAAGAGGTGCGTTTGAGGGTAAAGGAGGGTAAAGGACTTATAAGACTTGTAAGCCTTAATTGGTTGTATGTAGAGATTAATCTATTTTTTAGTCCACTAAAGATAAAAAAATCACCCAATTTTTTTTTAACTAAAATAGGATTGCATTCATTGAGAAAATGAGTACAAAGAAGTCTTTACAGGACGCACACAAGGAATAGAAAGGGTCATCCCAAAAATCAGATAATAAAACAAACATTAAGAGAAAAAAGAAAACTTTAGTGCTACTGCATTAGCTTGGTTTTAAAACGATATACTTCATTAAGTTCCACTCCTTCTTTCCATACTTTTTAAGGTGCCATTTTTCTTTCTTCAAAAATTCATTTGTTTTTTGCTACCCATATTCTCCATAGTAGGTTGCTGCTAAACTACTCCTCATCCGAGTATTAGATCTTTTGTTCGGCCCCCTTATAACCTCTATCCACCATGTGCAAAAAGCCTCATCATCTTCCTTCCCAATTCCTCCATGCATGTCAGCAAGCTGTCAAACAACCTTCGAGTGTGGGCAAGAGACGAAGCAGTGCATAATTGACTCTGGAGTTTGGTTGCATCGAGGACATATTTCAGAGATTGTAGCTATTCTTTTGTGCAGTTTCAATCGGACAAGGAGCCCTCCATGGAGCGTTTTCCACATATGAACATTCACTTTTTCTGGCGTCTCCAAGTCCCATACAGAATTCCATAGAGCTTTGTTCTTAAATCTATCAGCAAAAAATTCAATTGGAGGATGGTATAACTGGAAAGCAATTCCATAACCTGAACTGACCGAGTAAGCTCCATTTCTTTCCTTGCTCCATATCAATTTATCACCGTCTTCATATATCTTGACTCTGAATTGACTGTGCAATTTTTGTTGGGAAGCAATTATTAATTAATTGAGAATTTCATTCTCCTGTGTCTGTCATCAATTGAGAAATCCAAATGAGGTTTGGCTGAATTTGAATGTGTAGTTTGGCTAGTAAGGTCCCTTCATTGTTAACCCAGTTTGTTTCCCAAATGTTTATTGAGCTCTGTCTCCCTACTTTCTAAATTGCTCTTTGTTTAATGATTTTTCTCCCTTACAGTAGACTTATCCATGCCCATGAAGAATTATTCCCAACACCAGCTTTCAAGAAATCACAGTGTCTGAAATACTTGCTTTTAAAGACTCTTGTAACCAGTGAATAAGGTTTTGTAAGAAATCGCCACCCTTGTTTTTCCAACATTGCAAGATTAAAAGCTTTGAGATCTTTAAAACTCATACCTCCTTGACATTTTGGTCTACACAATGTGTCCCAACTGATCCACTGTAATTTTCGTTCATCAAGTTTTTGACCCCACCAAAACTACATTAATGGTCTTTGAATGTCCTCTATGAGTTTTTCACCCAATTGAAATAAAAGAATTCTTTTACCTTATCTTTTCAAAATTTTAATCATTCTCAAAACTCTAGTATTATTGTTGTCCCACCAGCCTCCCACTAAATTTGCAACTAGAACAATCATTTCTTTTGTAAGTAAAATGAACATTCATTTTTTTATATGTAAAATAAAATATAATAATGGATTTGCAACAAGAATAAGCATCTCTTTTATATGTAACTAGAACAACCATTCCTTTTATATGTAAAATGAACATTCTTTTTGTATGTAAAATAAAATATAATAATGAATTTGCAATGAGAATAACCATTCCTTTTTGTATGTAAAATGAAATCTGCATGCGAGGAATTAGGGAGTTATAGAGATGGATTTGTAAAGTATAATGGTTTTTGAAATGATTTGAATTGTAATAAATATAAAATTTTCAATAGAATAGGGAGTTATAGAGATAGATTAAATCAGCTTCATAAAAAATTACTTTCTTTAAATTGGCTATGAGTAGTAATATATTGTATAAGTTTGATAAAAAAAAAATTCTTTGTTAATTCTATTATCTAGATATTGTAGGAAGAGGTGTAAAAAAGAAAAATATGATAACTTATAGTTACTCTTATCCAATTAGACGGAATTGATTCTCTTCACGGCTGCGTCTGCATGGGCTGCGGAGAGACAGCGGTGCGCGGTCAAGTTGCAGTGGTATTGGGGTGGGATGCATTAGCGTCGACAGGCTATAGGGGTTACAGTGGCGCAGGATGAGATTATTGCGGCGGCGTGCACAGGGCAGCGGCTGAACATCGTTAGGAAAAATGGCAGTATTTGATGCATCGAAATGGCTGTCTCCGGTACCGACGACGAATTTTGGGAGTGGACCGAATATTGACGACGACAAATTTTGAGCATGAACAAGAAATTGGAAGATTATGGTAAAATTAAAAGTAACCGTATGTAGTGCGAATATGTATAATTATTAATTCTAATTTTCTAAATTTTAAAATTTGTAATTAAATAATTAATTAAGAATCTAAATTTTAATTTTTAATTTATTATTTTAAATTTATTGTTCACATTGTTTACGATCATTATTATTTTCTTATACTTTCACATATACTTTTAATAATAAATTTTTTAAAAATATAGAATTTATTTAATAATAATTACATAAGAACAACTTTTAACTTTTAACGTAAGTAAATTAAATATAATTGTTGTGCATGGATTAATATAAAATTTTTTAAAAATTTAACTATCTAAGAATATATTTATTATAAAAAAATTAAACAAAATTATTAAAATAAATTAAAACAAATAAAATTTAAAAATATTTTTAAAATTTTTGTCAAATTTCAGCGGCAACAAAGGGAACCACTCAGATAAAGATAATTAAAACAATTTTTTTTTAAAGATATTTTTTATTAATTAAAATGTAATACTGTTATTTTTGTCAAAATTAGATCAGATAAATTAATTTGGCCAAAAAATCGATAAACCAAACCTTGAACTGATCTAAATTAATATTCTTTTTTTATAGAAAATGACAAATAATTCTATTATAAAAAATGACTAAAATATTTCTATTATATATAAATAAATATTAATTTTAAAAATTCTAAATCTTAACTCTATAACGACATAGAGAAAAAAAAGAGGTTAAAATTTAGGGGTTTTCAAATTTTATATATATATAATAATAATAAGAGTATTTTAGTCTTCTTTTATAATAGGGATATTGTAGTTATTTTTTATAAAAGAAAAATTTAATTTAGACCAATTCAAGATATAATTTACCGATTTTTGGGCCAAATCAATTTATTTAATCTAATTTTGATAAAAATAACATAGTTTCATCAATTATATATATTAAATTTTAATTATTTAAAAATATTCGTTTTAAACGTATTTGAGTGACTTTGGCAACAAATATATTTTATCATTTTTTTTTAATTCCTTTTTGCATGGAGCAAGAAGCTCCTATCCTCATGTGCAGGCATTTCACTGAGGGACCTCACAGCCCTTAACTTTCCAGTGCTTTCCTAGCATTTTGCTGCCGCAGCACCACCGATCTCGTTCGATCGGAGAGAGTGATGGCGGAATTGGATGTTGCTGAGTCAAAAAACGACAAACGGAGCAGGTTGAAATGGCGAAGGAAGCGTGCCTTTGCCTTGTGTCGTATGAAAAGTTGTTCGTGATCAAACTAAGCAATTTAAAGAAACAAGAAGTTGATGTCAAAGATTGGACTTGTTTGCCTCCACCAGAGTTCGATTTCGATTTGAAACTTCCAAAGCCTTTGTCGTATCCTTTCGAGTTCGACTCCAAGATCTATATGGTGTCCGGGGGGCCGGGTAGAATCGGGAGTGCGAGTGTCTCCTATCCTATCTACGAATTCAAATTTGGGGAGGGCAGTTTTGAGCGTGCGGAATCACTGGATGATGCACCGCTCCCTTTTGACAAAGCATTCATGGCAAACACGCCAGGCTCAGGCGATGTTTATTACTTCTATATGGAATCACCGGTCAAAGGTTCACCTGACTGTTACGTTCTTTGTTCTGGATCTAGAACTTGGAAACCCTTAATGGCTCCTCCGACCGTCAGCGACCCACCTTTCCGATTTAACATGTTCCTCCTCGACAACAACATCTTTCTTTCATCGAGCAGAAATAGAGACACCTGTTTGGCCCGCTTCGACCCCATAAAAGAGAATTGGACGACTGAGCCGGCCGCTGAGAACAATCTTTCGAACTTCATAGACACCTTTGCGGGTGGTAACTACAGTAGTTTTACTTATCACCCGTACATTTCTGTGTCCCTTCCGGGTCTTGGCAGCAGCAACTACACCGTTTGCCTCACAAATGAATATGTGGTGGAACCTCCTCCTAAGACACCTTTGAACAAGGTCCTTGCCATTCTCGTTAACCACCGGAATAGCCGTGTTGCATTATATCAATACCTTGATGAGTGTTTTGAGGGTATTCAACCCAGTGTGGGAGGAGATTCCAGGTTAAATTTTGTTGACCTTGGCAACGGCAAGCTGTGTGCAATACTCTCTGGAAGTCTATATGATTTCGAATCTAATTCATCGGCGCTATGCTTCTCAGTTTTCACACTGTCAGTGGACTTTGCAGCATTGCAACTTGAGGGTGGGGCTCCTCCCATGGAGCGAGATTTCTTACAAGTGACTGTCCATAAGAAGAGTGCCTACACCATGGAGATCTCCAAGTTTGGTCATCATATGCGCCACGCGTTTGTTTGGCCACCTAGTAAGGGAAGAAGATAGTAACGTTTCTTGTTATTTCTTGTGGCTTGTTATCATCCTTAGTCGTTTTCAATAAGATTATGAATGAACAATGAATTAAATATTAATGTCTTTCAGAAATATGACCTTGCTTGAATTGTGTCTATATTCTCTTTAGCTCATCATACAAAATTACCTCTGCTTTCTGTTTCAACTTTCAAAATACATGATGCATTTTAAATAATTAATTGAAGTTTCACAAAGTTAGAATGACTCTTGTTTGAAAAATTTAGTTTAAAAATTTGATTTGAGTCATATTTATAATATTATCGTTTGATTACATTATTGATTTGATTAAGAAAACAAGAAAATAATAAGAATGATGATAAAGCAAAAATAATCTTCCGTCCGGGTTATAAAAATTCAAATCAAGTTTCTAAATGATTGAAGGAAAATAATGATGTTATTTTTAATTTTTTTAATGTCATTCCTGACATTATTTTTTTAACATTATCAAAATAGGTCATGTTCCTAAACAAAATAAGCTAATGTAGTGGTCAGTTTTAAACAAAGTGCTATTGAGGGGTTCTATGAGTCTATTCTTTCAAAGATGATCATTGCTACAAAATATAATGGTACATGCATATGGAGTAAAGAAATTTACAAGTCTCATTCATATATGATAATATACTACTCTGTACAGAGCCCCAAACTAAAACAAAAGACAGGGAAGCAAAAAGTTAAGAACAAGAAGTGGAAACCTAAAATCTGATGGGTGACTTTATCAACATTTTCTTCCAATACATATTTCACATAACCAAACCATTATCTCCACCACAAGCAACATAGTTTAGTGTAGTCAGTTCTATTCAAAATCTATTATTTGTTGTACAATGGATTTCAGCTTCAAAAGGCATTTGAGTCATCAATGGTGAATTCCCCATGTAAGCACATCTGGTTCTGCATGTAGACATAAACATTTATGTTCCTATTCACTTGCCCCTGGCCACGTATCTGCGAAAATGGAAATCCATTTTGCATATCTTGCAAGTCATGACTGACAGGGCCGTTTCGGTCCACGTTATCACATCTTCTGACAAACTGGTCAAGAGTTCTCTGCCTTGAAGGGCTATGCTCAATAGTAGTATGCTTTGCAGGGCTACTCAATGGCTGATTATTTGGCACAACTAAGGTGTTCTCATGGCCATCTAACATCTGATTTTTCAATAACTAAAATTCAGAATGGTTTCTCAAAAACATCAAAAAGTAACTCTCAAATACTACTTGAGTATAATCTTGACAAAATATGAATATAAACCAGAATGGAAACCTTGAAGCTAAGCATTATGTACATTTTGCATTACATATGATAGTTCAAGAAGATGTAGAAATGTACCTGCCCCAAATTATCCAGTTTGAATTGCACTACATCCCTATGATGTAAAAATTTATATCATCAATGCATAATAAATGTTAAGTCAATGCTATACCAAACAGCGAAAGACTGCAGAAATAACAGAACCTACCATATGATGTCGTGAACCGTATCATTTGCCAACAATTAGTATATATTTACTGATGAGACCTGCAAACAAGAACTAACTAGTCAAAAAAACAGAAGAGCACATGTTGTCTTTGCTACTCAAAAATTTTGATGTGAGAGTTCTTTTCATTCGAGATTATCTGTTTTCTTAATGTTGTCATGCAACTAGTAACAACTCTCTCCTTTCTACTTAATGAGTGTGAGAATACCAGGCCAATTCTATGAGCACGATCTTTGACCTGAATCAGGTCACCTGGAGTCCAGGATTGTTCTGCAAAGCTTGCAGCAGTTAAAGTTAATCCAACTCCCCCAGCTTTAATGGATAGCTGCATGATTATGTGTCACATGAAATCATTATCTCAAGCACAAATACTAACCCATACAACAGAAAAGATGCTTATAACGGAAACACATGGAAGAAATGCACAACGAAAAATACCACCATACCACAGCCGCTTTGATATAATCCTTTTCCTAAAATCCTAACCAATTGTTGGCTTCATGCACCGGGTGTACCTCCATCAATCGGATGCAACCCACTTTTTTCTTCTGGAAAATTTCAACAGTTTTTAAGTGTCTATAATTTCCAATATAAAAAAAAATGAGTAAAATTGAAATGGTCTTGCAAGAAGGCACTCATGTATCGCATCTATCATTGGCTGATGGTGCGCAAATATAAGAAACTTGCAACCTGCCTGCAGTGATCACAACATATTACACGTGATAACCACCACTAGCCTATATGAAATAGAAAGATGGATGCAAGAGAAAAAAAATTGAAGCAATCAAACTTTCAAATTAAGCATACACAATGATTTGGGGCGACAGGAAGATGGATGAAATATAAGAATTAACATATAGTCTAGTTTACAGTTCGTGTTTGTTTTGGTCACCACTCAGACCAGCCAACGTTGACACCAATAATAATTGTGGCATACGTATTAAAATGTTATATGCTGACATTTTCACTACACTGTTCGGCCAATTTAATTCATTCAACTTATGGTCCTACATTAAGGGGCACCGACTGCAATAAAAGCAATAAGAAAAGACCAATTTAACCAACATTGAACATATTTTAAACTATTGGATGACAAAAGACCATGCATCATGGAAGGACACCAATCAAAGGAGATGGCCGAGAAACTAGAGAAGTTGAGAACCTAACTTGACTTTCTTATAGTACATACAGGTGCAGTCACTAATTCTTTGTTGACATTTTATTGCTTTGAAGCAGCGGAGGGGAGCAATACCTCAATGACAGTTCCGAGATATTCAAGTACAGCAGGAATCTTGGCATCTGCAGAATTAGTATATATCTGGAATCGAATATATCATGATTCAGTTTTGATCATATACCAGTCAAAATGATTTAAACTACTCCAATATTGGCCAAGGCCTGAGAAAATGTTGCAGTAAAAACTATAGACCTATCATAGTTCTAGGTAATAAGAAAAACTTCCAAACAAATTGTACAAGTCAAGATTATGTTCAGGGCTTCTTCCATGCAAACCTTATTAATCAGATTCTTTTGAGTAAATTTAAGAGATTCAGACTCATCTTTTGATTTGGGAGACTTAATTTTGTCTTTTACCACCTCCAATTGCAGTATAAAAAAGAGAAACCAATATTGAATAGATTTTACCACCTCAGACGCAAACCAAATATGGAGAGCACATATTATCATTTCCAAGTCAAATAGCCTAATTTTAGAAAGAAAACTTACCACAATCTTACCAATAAAAATTGGTGAGCAAATTTTTGAACCATTTTCAAAGTGGAAGTTTTAGTAAAATACTCATAATCAAAACAACAATCACATAGTTCAAATAAATGAAATCCAGAGTCCACTTTTTCGAATATCAATAACCCTATAAAATGTAAATAGAAAATAATTTTATATGCCCAAAATAAGCATGTTGTCAAGACATACAAGAATTATGTTCCATAACTAACATAAATAACCAGAATATTGTCAAGACATACAAGAATTGTCACGGCCCAAAATGAGCCATGATCGGCGCTTAGGAAAATAATCCCCAAACAAGCCTAACCGACTCAAATATAAGTTGAGTAAGAAAATTACAAATATTTGAAATAAATTTACAATGTTTAAAATGAATAATTACATATTTTTAACAAACAAAAAATAAAATAAATATGAGTGGATCCTGTCTGTGACATATGGAGCATACAACGTCTAGGAACTCAACAAGAAACAAATACTTATTGTAGATCATAATTCTTGGATAGAGAGCTCACATATTCAAGTATTTATTCCTGAAAAATATTTTTAGAAAAACAGAATGAGTTTTACAACTCAGTGACTAGACAATACATTTATAATCCACATGAGACCATATAACATTATTATTAAAGTAATTTCTTAATTAGAAAATAGTAATTGATCATAATAAGCGAATCAATAAGGGAGTTCTCATACAGAAATCAAATCAAAAGTCCACACGTGGGCGGCTCCACCTCAATGGGTAGCCCTTTCCTCTCGTGTGTCCTAACAGAATAACAGATCTAACGTGTGGCCTACACGTTAGGCTAGCAACACCCCTGCTAGCTGGAGTCTGAGTTAGATGCATCTAAGTTAACGTCATAACCGCCGTTAACTACGGTTTTCTAATACGAGCCTCCAAACCAATTCAAAACATATAGTTTCAAATACAATAAATCCTTGATCTTTCAAATATATAAGATATCAAATCAAATCAAATCATATTATACTTTCTCATCAGAAATCTTTCCAATCTTACTTTTTCAATCATAAGAAATTTCAAATATATTTCACAACCTTTAAAGTGAGTACTAACAAATACTTCAATGCTTTAAAAACAGATTTTCAATTAAAATCAAACATTTTAGAATAATACAAAACTTCTTCAAAAATATATATAGTCTCATGTATAGTTTTGAAAGTATAAACTTCATAAAAACGAATTATTTAATTCTAAAAAATCAACTATTCTAATCCATTTAAAATCATTCAAAACAAATATAGTGAGTATAATTCAAAAATCATAATTGATATATATCAAAATAATTATAGATGCACAATCAAACAATTATAAATGTAAAGCCTACTCACAGCGTGGTCCTAAGGGACCGAATAGACCAAACCCGGAGTGCCGAATTAAATGGTACGAAAGAGTGCAGAATTTGGATTGGGTAGTAGCAACAATTTCAATTCTCACTGCAGTAATGCCAACAGCCCTAGTAACAATAACATGGGACAACCACGGTAACGATGGCAGCAAATCCAACAGCCTATGGTAGTTTAAAATTGAGCAAAGGCAGAAAGGGGGTATTAAGCAAGGTAGGACAAGATGAGTCTTACCAAAGAAAACAAGGGGATGGAGCATCAGCAGCTCCGGTGACCCTCTCCAACGTCGACGGTGAAGGACACAACAGAATAACGGTGGCGGTGGTTCCTCTCCTCTGGAGTGACTCCCGCAGCAACACTACAAGCTCTGACGAACAGGGGAGAGGTAGGGGTCAGCCGCAGTGGAGCAGAGTAAAGGCGGAGATAGCTTCGGGTTGCACCAGCGGTGAGCTTCAGCAATGGCAATGTCTCCGTCCGACGCGGCCCCTTCAACGGCGATGACCGTAACTCCAGCGATGAGTCCCAGCAGCGACGATAGTGGTGCTGCCTTCTCTTTATCCATCTCTCTCCTTATTCGTCTCTCCCTCTGCCTCTATAACTCGACAGCGGCGACGGCTTCTCTTTGCTTTGCCAGTGCCGTCATCTTCTTCTCTTCTTCCCTCGGTGACTTTCTCACCCCCTTTTCTCTATTTCTTTTGTTCAGACTTCAGAGTGTATGCTTATGTGAGAGTAAGAGTGTGTGGGTTTAATTTAGGCATTAGGGTTAGGTTTTGGTAAAAAGAATAAGGGTAGTGTAGGAAATTTGGATAAAATTAAAGGATAGGGTAACAATAAAAGAAATCAAATATAAAATATTTTAGAAAAAGTTTGGGACATTACAAGAATTCTGTTCCATAACTAGCTCAAACATAAATAACCAGAACTGCATGATGCTATACTAGTCTCGAGATATAGATGCAAAACACAAATTTGGATGGAATAATGCCAAAGTGACAAAGCACAAGGACCATCAACATGGAAAAATATGTACTGCGAAACAAAAATTTACTTTGCTATAACAACTACTATATGGATGGAATCCCAAACACTTGACCAGCTTCCCCCAAAGGAATTATATAAGCCAAGCTCAATTCTCATTAAGATAGAAAATAATAACACCAGTTTCTGAACTTTATAATTAGATATTTCTCATCCATAACCTGCAGACTCAAAAATTTTCAAGTAACTAAGCCCTCACAACAGCCAATCCAGAAAACCGTGCTAGGATGAACACACGCACTTATTGCTGGAAGAGAGAGAGAGAGAGCGAGAGAGAGAGAGAGAGAGAGAGGGGGGGGGGGGGGAAGATACCTTTCTTTTGCATTCCAAGAAGCTCTAGGGATTCTCCGAAAAGCAGAAATTATTACCTGCCACGAAACATAGCCTATAAAGAATGAGTATGCAGGAACTTGTTCAAGGCCAAAGACATAGCCCCTAATTATGGAAAATTCAAATGTTTCGATATAAATATAAAATTCCATACTCTTGATGAAGTTAGCATGTGAAACCTGGTCATATTGGAATTTCACCGCAACATGCCCACTGGAATGAAGAAAAAGTTTGACAGAAAACTTCGGCAGTTCTTTAGAAGGCTCATCTGGTTACATATAAAGCCAAAATCCAAAGCAAATGCTAATAGAACAACAAATGATATTTCAAAAACCAGAAGAAATTACATCTAAGTTTATAACCTTTTTTTTTTTTGTTATGGAAGATAAATAGAATTAGAGACAAGTAATATAGCCATAAACAATGACACTGAAACAAATGTTAAGGTTTTGAAGGAAAGAAGCATACCTTGTTTTGTCCCTGGTTTCAATGAGGAGGGTAATGCTCTAGCTCCTGGATTGCAATACAAACACACTATGAGCAGTGCTCCTTCCAAAAACTGAACCACAGAGTACAGGGAAGAATACTAAAGAGTAAAGACTATAGTACCAAACATCTTTTGATTCTTCTGCATTGTTTTCTAACATTAAAATGAGGCATACAGCCATACACACACATGAACAACACTTTAACAAAATTACCCACACAGCAAAAGACAAATTTAACCCAACAAGAGCAAAAAGGAAAGCAAAGCTAGATAAACCCCATGAACAATACATAATGGGGACAACATGAAATGGAAAAAAGAGGATAACTTTACCCTCTGAGGACGGAATCGGAAATGGGGTTTGGTGGGAAGGGTTGGGAATGGTTGGCAGACGGTGGTTTTCGAAAATGGTGTTGTTGTAGATTGAATTGTTGAGAAGAAGGAGGGGTAGAAGAGTCGCGAAGTTGAGCAATTTTCTGGAAAGCATCGCGTTCAAGAGAATCGAGTTCTTGTGCGGTCCTCTACCTCCACTTCAAACTTCTTTGGTGACAACTCTTGATACTTGGCAAGTTGTTCCTTCGCCTCGTCATTCCGACGAAGCAAATTACAAATAATTTTTTTGCAAAAGGTGTGAATGGAGATTGGAGAGCGCCTCCTTGTCCTGGCCGACTTCAAGCTTCTGCTCTAGTAGCCACTTCAGCTCACTCACAACTTCCGTCTCAGCGTTTTCGACATTGGATTCTTCCAAAAATCTAAGGAGACAACTCTTATGTGAGAAACTATTTAACAAATCAAAAATTGTTTGTTCGGATTTCTATTTATGAAAGGCGCTTGGTTTGTTATGAAGATAAATTTATATGTCTCGATACCTTTTAAATATACACAAATATTAAAATATTTTTTACATTAGCATATAATTTTTTATTTAAAATATTTATTATATCACTATTTTTATTAAAATATTCTTTTAATTAAATAAAAATAAATTTTTTTAATTTTATAAAATAACTTAAATATCCTTTTTTTTTTTTTATGTTGGATAAAATCTATCTCTTTAAATTAATCAAATTTTAAAATTGAGCTAACTTATATTTATAAATTTAAATAATTTAAAACTAAAATAACATCGAATTGATTATTCATGTACAATCAATCATACTTATACTCCTTTATAAATCTTAATTTCTAATGTTCATTCATACAAAGAAAAAAGAACACATCTAAAAAACAAAAAAAAAAAATCAAAAGAACTATTGTAGTGTTTTTCATCTTTTCTGAGTTTTCTTACATCTCTCTCAAAGAACGTCTCTCTCTCTCAATTCTCAGACTAAAACTCTCTCTTCTCTCTCACAGTAGCCTACTATAGTCTCTTTTAGTCTCACTCGAATCTCGTCTCAGTCACACTCGCCGGCGTCTCCACGTGTCGCGGCCTTCCCTAGGATCGTCATCGCTCGTCGTCTTCTGGTTTTGGGACCTCGCCGTTGCTGAGTCGTCGTAGACCGTAGTCCATTGGTGAGTTCCTGCATCGTAGGTTCTCATGTTCTGTCTTTTCCAGATTTTTCTTCTCCTTGTATTTTGAGATGATGTTGAATTGCTAACCAATTAATTTACTTTGTTTCTGATATAAATGTTGCTGTAAATCATTGTAATAATTCTCTTAAAATTGTTCATTTTATAATATTTGATTCAAAGAAGTTGTACCAACTTGATCTTGAAGAAGAAACTGTTGAATTAAGAAATTAACTAAATTAATTAATGATGACAAATATTATTTTATTGGGCAAATTAAATAATTAGTGTTGATTATTTATGATTAAATGTTGTAGGCCAAAACTCATTATTGCAACAGCCCAAGTGGATGAAAAATATAAACAAGGCTGGTGGGCTACAATCCAAAGGAATCCCAAAAGAAATCAAGCAAAGAAATAAACGGGCTACATGAATGATATCCGATCCAAGCCCGATAGCAAGCAATTTTCTCTCATGTGCTTTCACCAAAAGCAACGTATACTTTTTTCCTCTTAGTCAAAAATCAGAGAAGTAAGAGAAAGCTTAGTCCCTAAGTTGTTCACCAAATAACCAAGAAAGAGAAGGTTAAGCAAAAGGTTGAAGTCTAATCACCCACATCAAACTGTATCAAGAAGTCAGAAGCTAAAAGGCGATTTCATTTCCTTATACATGCATCATATCTTCTTCTCTTCATCTTCAATGTTCTGCCTATCCATTCTGGGTTAAATGGGAAAGATGGTCTCTACTCTTCACTGCTGTGCATCTACGGTCATAAGTGTGTCTTGGAGACCAAGTTTTTCAATGGCCAAGATCTGGGTTTACCATTGAAGATATCTGTTTCTGTTGCCCTGTGTTTTTCGATCAACAAGAGAAGGTCAGAACCAATGTTCCTATTTTGAGGATTAATGGAAAAAAGTGAGATGGTGAATTGGTAAAGCACAAAGCTCGAGAGTTGAGGAGAGTGCAACTCAGCAACATGCAAGGAGATACAAAAGAAGATTTCTCACTATTCTGAAGCTAAGGAGAAATAACCAGTGTTCTTGAGGTGTATGTTTTGAGAAGAGCTCTCTGAAGAAGTTCATCTACTTGGATAGTACTTCCTAGTCAAAGGAGCATTCCGCCAGAATTAAGAACTGAATCAGAGGCTAGCAAATCTGGTTTATCACATAGCAAAGAGGCTGTTGTAGAATCAATCTCCTTCACGTTTTGCAGATTGTAATTTACTTTTCAATGTTTATCTTTCTGTAATTTCTTGAGGTAAAAGGTTGAATGAGAGAGTCGTTGAAAGAGCCTAAGAGAGAAAAAGGCAGAGAGATACACATGAGTGAAAAGGCTAGAGTTATTTCAGATTTCTTTAGGTTAAGTCTGTGTCTTGTATCCTGTACCTGTGAGGTACCCCTTTCTTAGTTGGGTTAGCACTAAGAGGAAGAGTTAGGTATTAGCATAATCAAGTCAAGTTAGGTTAGAACTTGAGTGTGAAAGGGTTGTGTCAATCCTGTAGAATTGGTGTATGTAATACTTTAACTATAGTGGAAATTTTACCACTGTTGTAGTGGAGACTAGACGTAGGTTGCATTGCACAAGGCAACCGAACCAGGATACATGATGGTGTCAGCTTCTCTCTTCCCTGCTCTGTTCTGTTTTTTGATATTCATGAGACAAAATGAAATTGTCTCATAAATTTTTCGCTGCTGAGTTCAAACAGATTCAGATTGCAAGTTTGTTTTAAAAGGGTTATTACAGTAACTTAAAACAAGGTCATAGATTCAACCCCATTCTCTAAGCCTTCTACAACCTTCAATTGGTATCAGGAGCCTTGGTCTCAGAATCAAGCTTCACTGCTTGGAGCAAAGGTCCAATAGCGAACAACTTGGGCACAACCACAGTTGCCTACACTCTAACTGAAGGCCAGTCAAACAATAGGCCTCCCTTCTTCAACGGGAAGAACTTTGCCTACTGGAAAGAGAGGATGAGGATCTTCATCCAATCTATTGACTACAACATATGGAAGATTGTTGTGAGCGGTCCCAAGATTCCAACAAAAACAAGTGCTCATGGAGTGGTGACTCCAAAAGAAGAAGCTGAATGGAATGAGGATGACAAGAAGAAAATGGAGCTGAACGCTAAATCCATCAACCTTCTTCATTGTGCTATCAGCTTTGAAGAGTATCGAAAAGTGTCTAGATGCAAGACAGCTAAAGAAATCTGGAAAAAACTCCAGGCTACACACGAAGGCACTAAACAGGTCAAAGAAACGAGGAATGATATGCTGCGAAAAGAGTACGAGATGTTCAATATGAAGGATGGAGAAAGTATTGATGAAGTGTTTGAGAAATTCTCAATTATAATCAACAACCTTGATGCTATAGGTACAAACTACTCAGAACAAATCCTAGCGAGAAAACTCCTTAGAAGCCTCACAAAAGAATGGAAAACCACTGCCACTTTCCTAGCCGAGAGCAATAACCTAAGCCCTATAACATATGATGAGCTGAGAGAAAAATTCCTTGCCTATGAAACCACACACACAAACCCGGACTCAAAGAAAAAGAGAATAGCCCTCAAGTCAAAAATAAAATCAAAAGAGAGCGAGTCTAGTGATGGTATTTCAGATGATGAGCTTATGTTTTTTGTTAGGAGATTTAGAAGGACGATGAAGAACAAGGGTAAATACAAGGGTTCAAGCTCAAAGGAACACAAGATGGACTTGAGCAAGGTGACTTGTCATCATTGCAAGGAGGCTGGACATTTCAAGTTAAACTATCCGAAACTCAAGAAGGAGGACAAAGGAAAGAAAGAAAAGAAGAGAGTGCTCATGGCATCTTGGGAGGATCTTGAGAATGACTCCAATGAGGAAGAAGATTCTGAAGGTGAAGATAAAATCTGCTTCATGGCTGGTAATAATAATCTTGATGAGGTAAATTACTATGACTTGTCTATAGATGATTTACATGCTATAATTGATGATCTTACACTAAACACCTCAAAACTGTTGGATAAGTACAATAAATGCAGATCTGAAAAAGATGTGTTAAAAGTTGAAAATGATTTTTTAAGAGAAAAGGTGAAGAAAACTGAATGTGCTTTGGATATTATTGAAGAAAACAGATTTCTAAAATCTGAACTTGAAAAACTAAAAGGAAAGCACATTGTGGATCCTTCTCAAGAGCTTGTTGCTGAAAATGAAAGACTTAATAAAATGATTAAAATGTTGAATGGTGACTTAGCAAAATTTGCTCAAAGTTCTAGTAACTTGGACAAATTACTTGCAAGTCAAAGACTGTTGTTTGAAAAATCTGGTTTAGGCTATGTAACCAAGGAAAGTGCAGTTTTTAATAATTCCTCTATGAAATTTGTGGCTTCTTCATCAAATACTAAATCCATATCCAACAAATCTGGTATTGGATATTTTCCCACACTTGAGGAGAAATTTGATGAAGTTTACACTAGTGAAACTAAATTAATTAATGATGACAAACATTATTTTATTGGGCAAATTAAATAATTAGTGTTGATTATTTATGATTAAATGTTGTAAGCCAAAACTCATTATTGCAACAGCCCAAGTGGATGAAAAATATAAACAAAGCTGGTGGGCTACAATCCAAAGGAAGCCCCAAAGAAATCAAGCAAAGAAACAAACGGGCTACATGAATGATATCCGATCCAAGCCCGATAGCAAGCAATTTCTTCCCATGTGATTTCACCAAAAGCAACGTATACCTTTTTTCCTCTTGGTCAGAAATCAGAGAAGTAAGAGAAAGCTTAGTCCCTAAGTTATTCACCAAAGAAGCAAGAAAGAGAAGGTTAAGCAAAAGGTTGAAGTCTAATCACCCACATCAAACTGTATCAAGAAATCAGAAGCTAAAAGGTGATTTCATTTCCTTATACATGCATCATATCTTCTTCTCTTCATCTTCAACGTTCTGCCTATCCATTCTGGGTTACATGGGAAAGATGATCTCTGCTCTTCACTGCTGTGTATCTACGGTCATAAGTGTATCTTGTGGACCAAGTTGTTTTTCAAAGGCCAAAATCTGGGTTTACCATTGAAGATATCTGTTTTTGTTGTCCTGTGGCTTTCTGTCAACAAGAGAAGGTCAGAACCAATGTTCCTATTTTGAGGATTAATGGGAAAAAGTGAGATGGTGAGTTGGTGAAGCACAAAGCTCGAGAGTTGACCTAAGAGAGTGCAACTCAGAAACATGCAAGGAGATACAAAAGAAGATTTCTCACTATTCTGAAGCCAAGGAGAAATAACTGGCGTTCTTGAGGTGTATGTTCTGAGAAGAGCTCTCTGAAGAAGTTCATCTACTTGGACAGTGTTTCCTAGTCAATGGAGCATTCCACCAAAATGAAGAACTGAATCAGAGGCTAGCAAATCTGGTTTATCACATAGTAAAGAGGCTGTTGTAGAGTCAATCTCCTTCATGTTTTGCAGATTGTAATTTACTTTTCATTGTTTACCTTTCTGTAATTTCTTGAGGTAAAAGGCTGAATGAGAGAGTCATTGAAAGAGCCTAAGAGAGAAAAAGACAGAAAGATACACATGAGTAAAAAGCCTAGAGTTATTTTATATTTCTTTAGGTTAAGTCTGTGTCTTGTATCCTGTACATGTGAGGTACCCATTTCTTAGTTAGGTTAGCACTAAGAGGAAGAGTTAGGTATTAGCATAACTAAGTCAAGTTAGGTTAGAACTTGAGTGTGAAAGGATTGTGTCAATCCTGTGAAATTGGTGTATGTAATACTTTAGCTATAGTGAAAATTCCACCATTGTTGTGGTGGAGACTGGACGTAGGTTGCATTGCACAAGGCAACCAAACCAGGATACATGATGGTGTCAGCTTCTCTCTTCACTGATCTGTTCTGTTTTCTGATATTCATGAGACAAAATGAAATTGTCTCATAAATTTTCCGCTGCTGAGTTCAAATAGATTCAGATTGCACGTTTGTTTTAAAAGGGTTATTACAGTAACTTAAAAAAAAGTCATAGATTCAACCCCCCTTCTCTAAGTATTTTACAACCTTCAGAAACAAATTATCTTTTGGGAAAGAGGAAGAAGAAGAAGAAGCCCTTTGCCAGTGGAACTTCAACGGCACCTACCAAATTTTTTTATTCTTTCACAGAATTCAATTGCAATACCGTATCTAATACGTTTGTTTGTTGTGTTTCAGGTATTTCTAGGAATTATTTGCACAAGAGGCGCACCACTGGTGGAAAGAAGAAGGTTTTCGGTTTGGAGGAAGAAGAGAAAGTATGCTTTCACTCTGTTTTTCTTAATTTTTTTCCGAAGTGCCTTAGTTTCTCTTAGTTTCAAAACCAAATCCTCCCAAATTTTAACCCTCGTCTGAATTTCAACCCAAATCCTCTGTCCATATTCAATACCAAGATGATGGCACAGAAATTTGTAGTTGATTTGAATAAGCCCCTTGTTGATCGATGATTCTAATATTTACTTGGATCACTGATTTCACGTTATTGCTTTTAGATCATATTTACAGCTGTAGTAATTTTTGGAGACTGATTTTGAATTTTTTTTTTCCGAAATTGACGTTATTGCTTGAGATCTTATGTGTGTGGATATGCAAATGGCCTTCTATTTCTCTTGTGGTCAATGAGACTAAAAGCTATAACAAACAAATTAATAAAATTGTGTCACAGCACGTATGTAAGAAATCATTGAAAATTTCCAAGTGCATATGCTCTATTTCCATGTGCCGGAGGTGGGTGAATGGTGTATCTAAATCTATGCCATTTAAGCAAATTGCTTTGATGCTACCCTAGACTGGCATCTTCAGTTGCATTTGGCATTTACTTTTCTAGCCATGTAACTTATTCTCAGTTGCTACTGTCTGGTTGTTAATTGAATAGTGCATGTTTCATTCTCTCCCCTTGATCATCTTTTATTTCTTTTGCCTTTCTTTTTGTATGGTTGGAATTTTGGATTCTTTGAAAGCAGTTGTTAAGATTTGGTTCGTGGTTGCTGAATCGTACTAGCGTGTGAACATTTTAGAATTTATGGCCATCTGAACTAGGATTACATAAAAATAAACATATATAGAACTTTCTTTTATCTAGGATGTCACATAAAATAGGGTAAAGATTTAGGAAAAAAAAAGGAGTGAATCATCTCTAAACAATTTTGCAAACTTCAGCAGAATTAAATGACATTCTCTCATTTGACATGATGGAAATAAGATTGCAGGATGATTAGCATTTAGCATTACTGAGTGGGTTTGTTTTGCAAATGTGGTTTCCCATGCTTATTTCTTGTTGGATTTTCCATCATTGTTGGAATTGAAGCTGCCAAGGGGTTCAAGTGGTTTCTAAACAAGCTGAATATGTGTTCAGGAAGTGGTAATAACTCTGAGAACTGTAGAGTAGATAGACCCCAACGCCCGGAAGGGCAGGGTTGATACCTTTCATATTCCTCGAAGCTGATAACAAGTTGAGCATGTTGACATGTTTGGCGTTGAGCTCTATCTTCTTTTTATCTTTATAATTTCATTCGGTCTCAGTCTTAGAAATGACTACACTATCTGCTCCTTTTTTGGTTGGGACTTGGGGACCATTCAAGATTATCTTCTAAATGTTGTAATATACTAACTAAACAAATATCTTCATTCTCTCCTTCCAATAGCTGTAGTTCTTTCCATTGAAAAACGGAGGTCTGTTGTTGAGTGTAGGTCACCACATTGGAATCGTTGTTGTTTGCCATCAGGATCTTTCCTCCAAACTACAAAGCTTGGTCTCTTTGAGACCAAGCTCTAATACCAATTGATGGTTATCAGTGGCTGAGAGAATAGGGTGTTGAATCTTAGCCTTATTTTCTGCTGAATATTACTTTTTACTTTTTCAAGGAAAATTAGGAGATGTTTTTACTTTTGTCTGATATCGAGTTGAGAGACATTTTCATTTTGTCTCCTGAGTAACAGAAACAGAAGCGAAATAGAGAAGAAGTAACACCCAGATGTATCCTGGTTCAACTACTTGGTGCAATGTAGCCTAAATCCAGTCTCCATCACAATTATGATGGAATTTCACTAGCCTTTTTAACACATTACATACATCAATGTTTTTCCTAGGATCTACCCAATCCTATCTGGGACAAATCCAGATTCTAACCCAATCTGAATTTGACTAAGACTCAACCTAACTTTCAACAGCCAAGTGCTAACCCAACTTACAAAGGAATCCCACAGAATCATGAAACAAAATAGAAAGATGTACAAAGAAACTCTGAAATATCTTATGATTTTTTCTCCTGGTTTAACTCACTGCCTTTTACCTTTCGTTGGCTTTTTCTTATAAACCTCACCATATTTTCTCCTAGTTTCTTTTTTTTCTTTCTTTCTTGCTGAATGACGTGATCAAAGTGAAAAGAGAGAGGAGAGGGAAGAGAGGACTTTTGGCTTTCGGTGGAAGCTTCAAGGAAATTAATTGAAATAAATTTGGGGTTCAAGTATCTGAAAGTGGGAGTAGGTGACCGTATGAGGCTTGAAGGATTTTGAGCTCATTTCTTTATTTTCACATATTTGGTTCATGGACTTGTGATAGGGTTTGGCTTAGTTATGATGGACCACAGTGTGTGGACTTAATTGTTTGTTCCTTAGGTCAAGATGTTTGATTTATTTTTCCTGCACACCGAACCAAATAAATTAAACCAACAATTTATAATTACCCTAATTTTGTAGTATGACTATTATCGCTGTTCGAATTATGGGTAATAGATATGGCAGTATAAGTAGTTTCTGAAGGGTTACTTAAAGAAGATCATTGAGATTATTGAGATATATATGGTTTCTCAATTTGATTATAGTTTTGATATCGCTAGTAAAGAATAGGAAGTGTAGTGTAGGGCTTCCCACATATGCTAACCCAGTTAGCCAAAGCATGAACAACATTAATAAATATAACAACAATTGTAATAAACCAACAAAAGAAAACATGACATTCACCTGATAGCTCCAGCTGCTGCTTTCTCAAAATAAACACGTGAGTGCAACCAGTCTTGAAATTTAAGCATTTTCACATAAGTACGCAAAGTCATTTTCCTCAAGCAATATGAGTGAAAATCAAATTGATCTTCAGTAATATCTGCATAATGTTTTTCATTGGTATCTAATGTATCTAGACACAATTGTAACAATTTCTCATTGGTATCTAATTTAATTGTAATCTATTATTATTATTAGGTTAGAGATTAACAAATGCAGCAAATATTGGAGCACTGAGAGACAGAGTAGCAAAATTGAAATTTACTGCTTCCTTTACGGTGGAAAGGCAGCCATCACACAAGCAGCTCATACATTAGCAATGAGAGTTCCAAATGGCATACATTTAAACAACCATGCCCTTTCTGGCATTGCAGGCTATCTACTCTATAGTTCTCAGAGTTATTACCACTTCCTGAACACATATTCAGCTTGTTTAGAAGCCATTTGAACCCCTTGGCAGCTTCAATTCCAACAATGATGGAAAATCCAACAAGAAATAAGCATGGGAAACCACATTTGCAAAACAAACCCACTCAGTAATGCTAAATGCTAATCATCCTGCAATCTTATTTCCATCATGTCAAATGAGAAAATGTCATTTAATTCTGCTGAAGTTTGCAAAATTGTTTAGAGATGATTCACTCCTTTTTTTTTCCTAAATCTTTACCCTATTTTATGTGACATCCTAGATAAAAGAAAGTTCTATATATGTTTATTTTTATGTAATCCTAGTTCAGATGGCCATAAATTCTAAAATGTTCACACGCTAGTACGATTCAGCAACCACGAATCAAATCTTAACAACTACTCTCAAAGAATCCAAAATTCGAACCATACAAAAAGAAAGGCAAAAGAAATAAAGGATGATCAAGAGGAGAGAATGAAACTTGCACTATTCAACCAACAACCAGACAGTAGCAACTGAGAATAAGTTACATGGCTAGAAAAGTAAACGCCAAATGCAATTGAAGATGCCAGTCTAGGGAAGTATCAAAGCAATTTGCTTAAATGGCATAGATTTAGATACACCATCCACCCACCTCTGACACATGAAAATAGAGCATATGCACTTGAAAATTTTTAATGATTTCTTATATATGTGCAGTAACACAATTTTATTAATTTGTTTGTTATAGCCGTTAGTATCATTTACCACAACGAAAATAGAAGGCCATCTGCATGTCCACACACATAAAATCTCAAGTAATAACGTTAATTTGGGAAAAATTTTCAAAATCAGTCACCAAAAATTACTACAGCTGTAAATATGAACCAAAAGCAATAACCTGAAATCAGTGATCCAAGTAAATATTAGAATCATCGATCAACAAGGGGCTTATTCAAATCAACTACAAAGTTCTGTGCCATCATCTTAGTATTGAATATGGACAGAGAATTTGGGTTGAAATTCAGACGAGGGTTGAAGTTTGGGAGGAATTTTGGTTTTGAAACTAAGGCACTTCGAAAAAACAATTAAGAAAAACAGAGAATTGAAAAATAGTGTGAAAGCATACTTTCTCCTCTTTCTCCAAACCTCAAACCCTCTTCTTTCCACCAGTGGTGCACCTCTTGTGCAAAGAATTCCTAGAAATACCTGAAACACAACAAACAAACGCATTAGATACGGTATTGCAATTGAATTCTATGAAAGTATAAAAAAATTTGGCAGGTGCCGTGGAAGCTCCACTGGGAAAGGGCTTCTTTTTCTTCTTCTTCCTCTTTGTCAAAAGATAATTTGTTTCTTCTTCAAGATCAAGTTGGTACAACTTCTTTGAATCAATTATTATAAAATGAACAATTTTAAGAGAATTATTATAATGATTTTACCGACAATGATTTACAACAACATTTAGATAAGAAACAATGTGAATTAATTGGTTAGTAATTCAACATCATCTCAAAATACAAGGAGAAGAAAAATCTAAAAAAGACAGAACAGGAGAAGTGACGATGCAGGGACCACCAACGGACTACGGTCTACGGCGACGGCGAGGTCCCAAAACCAGAAGACGACGAGCGACGACGACCCGATGAGTTGCTTCTGTCGCCGACAACGAGGATCCCAGGAAAGGCCGCGACACGTGGAGACGCCAGCGAGTGTGACTGAGACGAGATTCGAGTGTGACTGAAAGAGACTGTAGTGGGCTAGTGTGAGAGAGAAGAGAGAGTTTCAGTCTGAGAATTGAGAGAGAGACGTTCTTTGAGAGAGACGTAAGAAAACCGAGGAAGATGAAGAAAACCAGAACAATTCTTTTGAATTTTTTTTTGTTTTTTAGATGTGTTCTTTTTTTTTTTGTATGAATGAACATCAGAAATAAGGGTTTATGGAGGAGTATAAGCATGATTGACTGTACATGAATAATCAATCAGATGTTGCTTTATTTTTAAATTATTTAAGTTTATAAATATAAGTTAGCTCAATTTTAAAATTTGATTAATTTAAAGAGATAGATTTTGTCCAACATAAAGAAAAGGATATTTAAGTCTTTTTATAAAATTAAATAAAAAAATATTGCGCGCGGTCAGGTTGCAGCGATATTAGCGTGGGATGCATCGGCGTCGACAGGCTATGGTGGGTACAACGGCGCGGGATGAGATTGCGGCGGCGTGCACGGGCAACGGCTGAACGGCGTTAGGAAAAACGGCAGTGTTTGATGCATCGGAATGGCCGTCTCCGATACCGACGACGAGTTTTGGGAGTGGACCGGAGATTGACGACAAATTTTGAGCATGAACAAGAAATTAGGAGATTATAGTAAAATTGGAAATAATAGTATGTAGTGCGAATGTGTATAATTATTAATTCTAATTTTCTAAAATTTAAAATTTGTAATTAAAGAATTAATTAAAAATCTAAATTTTAATTTTTAATTTTTTTAAAATTTATTCATTATTATTTTCTTATATTTTCACATATACTTTTAATAATTAAGTTTTAAAAAATTTAGAATCTATTTATTAATAATTACATTAGAACAACTTTTAATGTAAGTAAATTAAATATAATTGTTGTGCATGGATTAATCTGAAATTTTTTAAAAATTTACCTGTCTGAGAATATATTTATTATAAAAAAAATTTAAACAAAATTATTAAAATAAAATTAAAACAAATAAAATTTAAAAATATTTTTAAAATTTTTGCCAAATTTCGGCGACAACAAAGAGAACCACCCAGATAAAGTTACTTAAAACGTCTTTTTTTAAAAGATGTTTTTTATTAATTAAAATTTAATACATATAATCAATTAAACTGTATTATTTTTGTCAAAATTAAATCAGACAAATTAATTTGGCCGAAAAATCGATAAATCAAACTCTGATTTAAATTAATATTCTTTTTATAAAAAATGACTACAATTATTCTATTATAAAAAATGACTAAAATATTACTATTATATATTATATATATTAATTTTAAAAATCCTAAATCTTAACTCTATAATGACATAAAAAAAGGGATTAAAAATTAAGAGTTTTCAAATTTTATATATAATAATAATAATAATAATAATAATAATAATAATAAGAGGAGTATTTTAGTCTTCTTTTATAATAAGAATATTGTAGTTATTTTTTATAAAAAAAATTTAATTTAGACCAGTTCAAAGTATAATTTATCGATTTTTTAGCCAAATCAATTTATTTAATCTAATTTTAATAAAAATAACATAGTTTCATCAATTATATATATTAAATTTTAATTATTTAAAAATATTCGTTTTAAACGTATTTGAGTGACTTTCGCAACAAATATATTTTATCCTTTTTTTTTTTAATTCCTTTTTGCATGGAGCAAGAAGCCCCTATCCTCATGTGCAGGCATTTTTGCTAGCACAACCTTTAACTGAGGGACCTCACAACCTTTAACTTTCCAGTGCTTTCCTAGCTTTTTGCTGCCGCAGCACCATCGATCTCGTTCGATCGGAGAGAGTGATGGCGGAATTGGATGTTGCTGAGTCAAAAAAAAGGACAAACGGAGCAGGTTGAAATGGCGAAGGAAGCGTGCCTTTGCCTTGTGTCGTATGAAAAGTTGTTCGTGATCAAACTAAGCAATTTAAAGAAACAAGAAGTTGATGTCAAAGATTGGACTTGTTTGCCACCACCAGAGTTCGATTTCGATTTGAAACTTCCAAAGTTTGATATGTGTCCTTTCGAGTTCGACTCCAAGATCTATATGGTGTCCGGGGAGCCGGGTAGAATCGGGAGTGCGAGGGTCTCCTGGCCTATCTACGAATTCAAATTTGGGGAGGGCAGTTTTGAGCGTGCGGAATCACTGGATGATGCACCGCTCCCTTTTGACAAAGCATTCATGGCAAACACGCCAGGCTCAGGCGATGTTTATTACTTCTATATGGAATCACCGGTCAAAGGTTCACCTGACTGTTACGTTCTTTGTTCTGGATCTAGAACTTGGAAACCCTTAATGGCTCCTCCGACCGTCAGCGACCCACCTTTCCGATTTAACATGTTCCTCCTCGACAACAACATCTTTCTTTCATCGAGGAGAAACAGAGACACCTGTTTGGCCCGCTTCGACCCCATAAAAGAGAATTGGACGACTGAACCGGCCGCTGAGAACAATCTTTCGAACTTCATAGACACCTTTGCGGGTGGTAACTACAGTAGTTTTATTTATCACCCGTACATTTCTGTGTCCCTTCCGGGTCTTGGCAGCAGCAACTACACCGTTTGCCTCACAAATGAATATGTGGTGGAACCTCCTCCTAAGACACCTTTGAACAAGGTCCTTGCCATTCTCGTTAACCACCGGAATAGCCGTGTTGCATTATATCAATACCTTGATGAGTGTTTTGAGGGTATTCAACCCAGTGTGGGAGAAGATTCCAGGTTAAATTTTGTTGACCTTGGCAACGGCAAGCTGTGTGCAATACTCTTTGGAAGTCTATATGATTTCGAATCTAATTCATCGGCGCTATGCTTCTCAGTTTTCACACTGTCAGTGGACTTTGCAGCATTGCAACTTGAGGGTGGGGCTCCTCCCATGGAGCGAGATTTCTTACAAGTGACTGTCCATAAGAAGAGTGCCTACACCATGGAGATCTCCAAGTTTGGTCATCATATGCGCCACGCGTTTGTTTGAAAAATTTAGTTTAAAAATTTGATTTGAGTCATATTTATAATATTATCGATTGAATACATTATTGATTTGATTAAGAAAACAAGAAAATAATAAGAATGATGATAAAGCAAAAATAATCTTCCGTCCGGGTTATAAAAATTCAAATCAAGTTTCTAAATGATTGAAGGAAAATAATGATGTTATTTTTAATTTTTTTAATGTCATTCCTGACATGATTTTTTTAACATTATCAAAATAGGTCATGTTCCTAAACAAAATAAGCTAATGTAGTGGTCAGTTTTAAACGAAGTGCTATAGAGGGGTTCTATGAGTCTATTCTTTCAAAGATGATCATTGCTACAAAATATAATGATACATGCGTATGGAGTAAAGAAATTTACAAGTCTCATTCATATATGATAATATACTACTCTGTACAGAGCCCCAAACTAAAACAAAAGACAGGGAAGCAAAAAGTTAAGAACAAGAAGTGGAAACCTAAAATCTGATGGGTGACTTTATCAACATTTTCTTCCAATACATATTTCACATAACCAAACCATTATCTCCAGCACAAGCAACATAGTTTAGTGTAGTCAGTTCTATTCAAAATCTATTATTTGTTGTATAATGGATTTCAGCTTCAAAAGGCATTTGAGTCATCAAAGGTGAATTCCCCATGTAAGCACATCTGGTTCTGCATGTAGACATAAACATTTAAGTTCCGATTCACTTGCCCCTGGCCACTTATCTGAGAAATTGGAAATCCATTTTGCATATCTTGCAAGTCATGACTGACAGGGCCGTTTCAGTTCAGGCTGATGTTCCGACTTCTGACCTATCCACGTTATCACATCTTCTGACAAACTGGTTAAGAGTTCTCTACCTTGAAGGGCTATGCTCAATAGTAGTATGCTTTGCAGGGCTACTCAATGGCTGATTATTTGGCACAACTAAGGTGTTCTCATGGCCATCTAACATCTGATTTTTCAATAACTAAAATTCAGATTGGTTTCTCAAAAACATCAAAAAGTAACTCTCAAATACTACTTGAGTATAAATCTTGACAAAATATGAATATAAACCAGAATGGAAACCTTGAAGCTAAGCATTATGTACATTTTGCATTACATATGATAGTTCAAGATGTAGAAATGTACCTGCCCCAAATTATCCAGTTTGAATTGCACCACATCTCTATGATGTAAAAATTTATACATCAATGCATAATAAATGTTAAGTCAATGCTATACCAAACAGCGAAAGACTGCAGAAATAACAGAACCTACCATATGATGTCGTGAACCGTATCATTTGCCAACAATTAGTATATATTTACTGATGAGACCTGCAAACAAGAACTAACTAGTCAAAAAAACAGAAGAGCACATGTTGTCTTTGCTACTCAAAAATTTAGATGTGAGAGTTCTTTTCATTTGAGATTATCTGTTTTCTTAATGTTGTCATGCAACTAGTAACAACTCTCTCCTTTCTACTTAATGAGTGTGAGAATACCAGGCCAATTCTATGAGCACGATCTTTGACCTGAATCAGATCACCTGGAGTCCAGGATTGTTCTGCAAAGCTTGCAGCAGTTAAAGTTAATCCAACTCCCCCAGCTTTAATGGATAGCTGCATGATAACGTGTCACATGAAATCATTATCTCAAGCACAAAAACTAACCCATACAACAGAAAAGATGCTTATAACGGAAACCCATGGAAGAAATACACAACGAAAAATACCACCATACCACAGCCGCTTTGATATAACCCTTTTCTTAAAATCCTAACCAATTGTTGCCTTCATGCACCGGGTGTACCTCCATCAATCCGGATGCAACCCACTTTTTTCTTCTGGAAGATTTCAACAGTTTTTTAAGTGTCTATAATTTTCAATATAAAAAAAATGAGTAAAACCGAAATGGTCTTACAAGAAGGCACTCATGTATCGCATCTATCATTGGCTGATGGTGCGCAAATATAAGAAACTTGCAACCTGCCTGCAGTGATCACAACATATTACACGTGATAACCACCACTAGCCCATATGAAATAGAAAGATGGAAACAAGAGAAAAAAAATTGAAGCAATCAAACTTTCAAATTAAGCATACACAATGATTTGGGGCGACAGGAAGATGGATGAAATATAAGAATTAACATATAGTCTAGTTTACAGTTCGTGTTTGTTTTGGTCACCACTCAGACCAGCCAACGTTGACACCAATAATAATTGTGGCATACGTATTAAAATGTCATATGCTGACATTTTCACTACACTGTTCGGCCAATTTAATTCATTCAACTTATGGTCCCACATTAAGGGGCACCGACTGCAATAAAAGCAATAAGAAAAGACCAATTTAACCAACATTGAACATATTTTAAACTATTGGATGACAAAAAACCATGCATCATGGAAGCACACCAATCAAAGGAGATGGCCGAGAAACTAGAGAAGTTGAGAACCTAACTTGACTTTCTTATAGTACATACAGGTGCAGTCACTAATTCTTTGTTGACATTTTATTGCTTTGAAGCAGCGGAGGAGAGCAATACCTCAATGACAGTTCCGAGATATTCAAGTACAGCAGGAATCTTGGCGCCTGCAGAATTAGTATATATCTGGAATCAAATATATCATGATTCAGTTTTGATCATATACCAGTCAAAATGATTTAAACTACTCCAATATTGGCCAAGGCCTGAGAAAATGTTGCAGTAAAAATTATAGACCTATCATAGTTCTAGGTAATAAGAAAAGAGGAGTGCTAGAGGGCCAGCTAGCAGAATTTGTGATGTTTAGCCATCAATTAGCCATCATCAATATTTTCAATGGTGTGAGATGAGATCTAATGGTGTAGGATTATTCATTTTTCCTTTGATAGTTAAGTGCTGGCCAGATTTCAATAAAAGTGCTGGCCCCTAAACTTATCCAATAAGAAAAACTTCCAAACAAATTGTACAAGTCAAGATTATGTTCAGGGCTTCTTCCATGCAAACCTTGTTAATCAGATTCTTTTGAGTAAATTTAAGAGATTCAGACTCATCTTTTGATTTGGAAGACTTCATTTTGTCTTTTACCACCTCCAACTGCAGTATAAAAAAGAGAAACCAATATTGATTAGATTTTACCACCTCAGGCGCAAACTAAATATGGAGAGCACATATTACCATTTCCAAGTCAAATAACCTAATTTTAGAAAGAAAACTTACCACAATCTTACCAATAAAAATTGGTGAGCAAATTTTTGAACCATTTTCAAAGTGGAAGTTTTAGTAAAATACTCATAATCAAAACAACAATCACAGTTCAAATAAATGAAATCCACAGTCCACTTTTTTGAATATCAATAACCCTATAAAATGTAAATAGAAAATAATTTTATATGCCCAAAATAAGCATGTTGTCAAGACATACAAGAATTATGTTCCATAACTAACATAAATAACCAGAATATTATCAAGACATACAAGAATTCTGTAACATAACTAGCTCAAACATAAATAACCAGAACTGCATGATGCTATACTAGTCTCGAGATATAGATGCAAAACACAAATATGGATGGAATAATGCAAAGTGACAAAGCACAAGGACCATCAACATGGAAAAATATGTACTGCGAAACAAAAATTTACTTTGCTATAACAGCTACTATATGGATGGAATCCCAAACACTTGACCAGCTTCCCCCCAAAGGAATTATATAAGCCAAGCTCAATTCTCATTCAGATAGAAAATAATAACATCAGTTTCCCAATTATAAAGAAAATGAAAATAGAAGAATTATTACCTGAACTTTATAATTAGATATTTCTCCTAGAGCCTTCTCTGCTTTTGACAAGGAAGACAGCGGGAACATCCATAACCTGCAGACTCAATAACTTTCAAATAAATAAGCCCTCAAAACAGCCAATCCAGAAAACCGTGCTAGGATGAACACACGCACTTATTGCTGGAAGAGAGAGAGAGAGAGAAAAGGGGGGGGGGGGGGATACCTTTCTTTTGCATTCCATGAAGCTCTAGGGATTCTCCGAAAAGCAGAAATTATTACCTGCCATGAAACATAGCCTATAGAGAATGAGTACGCAGGAACTTGTTCAAGGTCAAAGACAGCCCCTAATTATGGAAAATTCAAATTTTTTGATAGAAATATAGAATTCAATACTCTTGATGAAGTTAGCATGTGAAACCTGGTCATATTGGAATTTCACCGCAACATGCCCACTGGAATGAAGAAAAAGTTTGACAGAAAACTT
Organism: Arachis ipaensis; assembly: GCF_059453495.1. Lineage (NCBI taxonomy): Eukaryota > Viridiplantae > Streptophyta > Magnoliopsida > Fabales > Fabaceae > Arachis > Arachis ipaensis. The sequence goes on from NC_142436.1 coordinate 138,165,026, forward strand.
CGGCAGTTCTTTAGAAGGCTCATCTGGTTACATATAAAGCCAAAATCCAAAGCAAATGCTAATAGATCAACAAATGATATTTCAAAAACAAGAAGAAATTACATCTAAGTTTATAACCATTTTTTTTTTGTTATGGAAGATAAATAGAATTAGAGACAAGTAATATAGCCATAAACAATGACACTGAAACAAATGTTAAGGTTTTGAAGGAAAGAAGCTTACCTTGTTTTGTCCCTGGTTTCAATGAGGAGGGTAATGCTCTAGCTCCTGGATTGCAATACAAACACACAATGAGCAGTGTGATGCCTGAACATCTTTCCTATATCTTTTCCTGTTGAATTTGCATTCAATTTGTTGAGTTCAATTAGGAATTAATTATTTTTTAGCCACTATAGATGTTACTTTGAGTCGTGTACAATTCTGTTTCTTTTAGTTAGTATTCGATTGGATTTGATGGTGCAGAAAAAGAGAAGAAGGCTATATAGGGCAGGAATGACTTAGAGGATGGAGAGGAAGCTTGCACAAATGGAAGGAACACAAGAATTAAAGGAGATGACCAGCGAGGAGCGACGCGTGCGCGTACCTAACGCGCGCACGTGATTTGGAGATTTGCACAGCGACGTGTGCGAGTACCTGACGCGTACACGTGACACGCGAAGAAGACCATCGACGCGTACGTGTGACCGACGCGTACGCGTGACATGCGCCACGTGCAGAGAAAACGCAGAAAACGCTGATTGCTATAATTAATTCTGATTTAAACTTTAATTTTTATAAATAGGAAAAGATATTATATTAGTTTTAGAATATAGATTTTAAATTAAGGGTAAAGTATACTTTTTGTCCCTGAAGTTTACTAAAAGTTTCAAAATTACCCCTAAGTTTCAATTTGTTTCAATTTTATCCCAGAAGTTTTCGAATTGCATCAATTTTATCCTTTAAGTTGACGCCGTTTAAATTAGTAACAGACGTTAGTGATATGGCAAAGTGAAGCGTGTGATGTGGCAAGAAAGGTGAAACCCCCAAAATACCCATGGCTGAGTAACCCCAGTAAACGAATTGGCTTCCTTGTTCAAACATAAGCCTTTTATCTTCCCTGTGGCACGAAGGAACACAGCCAGAAAAACAGAATCAGTCGAGGAAGCTTGCTGGGTGGTCAGACGACGCACCGTTTTCTTGAGTCCGCCGCGAGGAGGGGCAGGACGGCCCATGCTGCGACGCCGTCGAGACTGAGGGAGGAGTCTCGGATAGCATTCAGTCATCAACAATTCAGTCTGGGGTAGCGCCATTCTGATCATCGTTTCCGACGAGGTAGGCCACGATTCTGATCAATCTTGCTACTGCATGTTTGAACAGTTAGGATTTAGGGTTTTTCTTTATCAGTCTTGATTGCTGTTAGGGTTCTATTACATTCAGGGATTGAGGGATTTCTGTTGAGTTTTTGTGAAAAATATAACTTTTACGTGGTCTATATTTTCGAACTATTAGTTACTCTGTTCTTTGGTCTGAAAATGTTTTTATAACGGCAGGATGGATGATTTCAGTGTTAGAGTTCATCACAGGGGTAGGTTTTGTAGTGATAAGGGTAAAACTGAGTATGTTGATGGTAAGGTGACAACGGTTGACTGGTGTGACAGAGATAGATGGAGTGTTATAGAGGCTTATGATGTGGTTGGAAAACTTGGGTACATTACTGAGAACATTGGAAAACTGTGGTATAAAGATACTGAATTAGGATTAGAAGGGTTGAAGTTGTTGAAAGGTGATGAAGAAGCAATGGAAATGGCAAATATAGGAGTTGAAAAAAAGGTGGTTGATTTGTATGTGGTGCATAAGGCTTCAATCCCTGATGATTTTTGTTACGACATTGGGTATTTAGATGTTGGGGGTGGCAGCAAGGTTGTTGAGGAAGAGTGTGTGGATGCTGATAGTGGGCCAAGTGATAATAGACAGGCCCAAAATATTGAAGTAGAAGCCCAATGTGAAGGGGTGGATATGGAGGCCCAAATGCAGGGATTAGTTGATGTCCATTTAAATGCTGAAGAAGTGCTACAGAATGTTGGTGATGGGGACAATAGTGAAGAAGAGGATGACTCTGATGACCCAGATTATGAGGCTAATTCTGATCTTCATTTTAGTGATAGTGAAGATGATTATTGTGGTGATGATGGGCTGTTTGATGTTGATATAACTCTTGGGGAGATGCATCAAGATATAAGAAAGTCTAAGAAAAGTAAGAGTGTTGTAGAGAAGTTAAAGAAGACTCAAAAGGTGGCTGTTGGAAAGAGAAAGAGCTCTCGTTTAAGCGATGATGAAGGTTTGAACAGTGATGAGTTGGAGGAGGTATCAAGTGAGGATGACGAAGCCAGCAAGAAGAAATTTCCCGTTCACAAGGAGTTGAAGGATATGAGCATGTATAAGTGGGAGTCTGGAACTCTCTATGCAACAAGAGAGGAGTTCAAGGAAGCTGTGACATCATATGCTGTTCATACTGGGAGAAACATAAAATTTCCAGTGGTGGACAATGTCCGGGTGAGGGCTAAGTGTGGAGATAGGTGTGAATGGTTTGCATATGCGGTGAAGATGGCCAATGAAGATAGTTGGCAGCTAAGAACTGTTAATGATCATCATTCTTGTAACACTGTATTTGACATAAAAGTGATGAAGTCGAAGTGGCTGGCGAAGGTCTTCAGGAGGAAAGTAGAAGAGAATCCGAAGTTGAAGCTGGGCACCATACAAAGTAGGACCCTTAGGAAGTGGAATGTGCAGATTTCAAGAGCAAAGGCATTTCGGGCCAAGCAGATTGCACTGGTTGATATTAATGGAACGTTTAGGGAGCAGTATAGAAGACTTTATGACTATTGCCATGAGTTGCTGCGCACGAATCCTGGTTCATCTGTGAAGCTGAAAGTCCAATTACCTCCAGCAGCCCAAACTGAGCACCCCGATACATCACTCGACTTAAGTCCACAATTTCATAGGATTTACATTTGTTTGAAGGCTTGCAAGGAGAGTTTCATGAAGTGTAGGCCTATGATAGGACTTGATGGTTGCTTCTTGAAGACACCATATGGAGGATGGCTTTTGGTTGCTATGGGGTGGGATCCGAATGACCAGATGCTACCGATCGCATATGCAGTCGTGGAGGCTGAGACAAAAGATTCATGGACATGGTTCCTCTCAAACCTAATTGATGATATAGGAGCAGAGAAATTACTTCGTAGCACATTCATGTCTGACCAACAAAAGGTAATCTACTAACCTGTATTTTAGTGTAATTAAGATTTTGCTCTGTATTTTAGTATATTACGAGTTTGCTGTGAATTAGTCTTGATAACTATAATCATTATATTAAGATTGTATGATAACTATAATCACTATAATCATCATACCACTGAAGATGGTCATTGAAACTTGATGGCATATTGAATTTGTCCATGTGAATTATATATGTGTTCTTTTTGGTCTACTCTGTTTTGGTTTCTGCTATGGTGTATCTGCAGGACAGAAGCATAAGCAGAACACACTTGAAAATTAGTGAATTCATCATGTCACAGAACTCTCTCACTCTAACTCTCTGTGTCTAAGCCAATTTAGTCTATGGCTTCTTAGATGTAGGGATAGTAATAGTATGTAGCTGCTATTTATAATTAAATTTGAATTATTGAGTGCGCATAGTCAGCATAGAAAAAGAAGATTCTTTTACTGCAAACACACATTCCAATTATTACTTATTTTTTTATTCTTTTGGGTCCTATTCCAATAATTACTTCAGATTTTCCTTCTATAACTTTATAAAAGGAGGAGTTGGCCTAGGCCCTAGTGGTAATGGCAAATGGGACACTACTGTATGTCTGAGTAGATATGGTTTATTTTGCTGATATACCACTTTAATACATATGTATGTATGGGAGAATTAAAATACTATTTCTCATGTGTTATATCATGCTTCAAGTTACTTGAAAATGTGAGGGTAGTTGTTGCTGTATCAAACTGTATTAATAGAAAATTTTAATTAGTTGAGCATTGTATGAAGTTGCTGTATCATTATATTAAGATTGTATGATGGTTTTTGCTGGTTTATTAAACATTATTTGAGCATTATATTAAAACACTATATTTTGCACGAACAGGGCTTGGTGCCAACTTTTGATGAACTACTTCCAGGTGTTGATCACAGATTCTGTGTGAGACACCTCTATGCCAACTTCAAAAAAAAATTTCCAGGGCTCAATCTTAAAAAAAGGATGTGGAGAGCTGCAAAATGTACATATCTAGCAGCATGGGAAAAGGAGTTGATGGAAATCCGAGCGATTAGTGAGGGTGCCTATCGACACTTGATAGGAATTTGTCCAAAGTATTGGACTAAATCAAGGTTTGAATTCTATCCTAAATGTGATGCACTTGTCAATAATATGTGTGAAAGCTTCAACTCTGCAATTGTTGAATCAAGGGAAAAACCTATATTGACAATGCTAGAGGATATTAGAGTTTATTTGATGAAGAGATGGGCTGAAAATAGGGTACTTATTAAGAAGTATAAGGATGATATTCTTCCTAGGATTAAGCTTAAGTTACAAAAGGAAATAGATGCTTCTAGGTGGTGGTTCCCGGTTGCTGCCGGAATTTCAAAATTTGAGGTCATAAGAGGTAGGGACAAATTTGTAGTAGATCTTCTGAAAAAAGAATGTACTTGTAGAAAGTTTCAAATGACAGGTTTACCTTGTCCACATGCAGTTAGTGCAATTAATTGTGCTAAAGATGATATTAGAAAATATGTTGCCACCTGTTACACTAAAGCTGCTTATGTGGCTTGTTATGCCCCCATGATTAACCCTTGCAATGGACATACAATGTGGGAGAGAACTATTCATCCAGATGTGGTTCCTCCACCACACAGAGTGCCAATTGGGAGGCCTAAGAAGAAAAGAGCAAGAGGGGAGGGTGAAGAACCACACGGCCCAAGCACTTCTAGGCTGGGGTTACAACAAAAATGCTCTCATTGTCTAAAATTGGGTCACAACAAGCGAGGCTGCCCTCTTAGAAGACCAACCGTAAGTACTTGTCTATTGTTCCCTTTTCCATACATAAGACTGTTTCTAATGCTATTTACCTTTTTTAAACTGTAACTGGCTGTTTTTTGTTCATGTCCATCATAGGAAACTACTGCTACTACATCGTCGGCCTAAAACAATAATGCTGGAACTGCTACATCATCACCATCCCAGCACAGCACTGCTAAGAAAGCTGGATCTACTGGCTCAGCGCATAAGAGGACCAGGTTGGCCAATGTTGCAGCAAGGCCTAATACCCAACCAACTGCACAAAAAAAATTCCAGCCACCAAGACTAACTAGAATCCTTAGGAGCAACTCCACTTCAACTGCACATGGACAACCCTCATCACAAGGGAGTCAAACTCAGAGTATTCTCACAGGGTCTTAGTTGTGTCAAATCTTGTAATTGGTGTTTCTTTTGAAAGCTTGAACAATGTTGGCATTTTGTATTATGACTTATGACCTATGACTCCAACTCTTTCTTTGGTTATGACTTATGTTAATTGGAGATTATGTAATTCAGTTTTTACTTCGGTTATGACTTATGTTAATTGGAGATTATGTTGATTAACAACTTATGTTATTTTGCTTATGATTAACAACTTATGTCATGCAAATTTTAATTAGAGTTTGTCTTTGTCACAACAGGTTCTTAATGCCAATTTTAGTGCCAAACTATTTTAATCCTTTTAGGGATACTTTTGAAACATAAATTAAACTTCAAGGACAACAACATTAACAAGTTTTCGACTTTAGTACAGTTTTGAAACTGTTTACAAACAGCCATCCTATTCTTACTCTGCTATTTTCATCTGTCACAAACGCATTAGTTCCCTAACCTCAAATGGGTTCCATTCTTCACCCACAGATAAACCATTAGAATCACCATAAACCAACCCAACACACCAAAAATTACAGCCACCAACAGTTTGCATTTGGCATAAACTAATTTAGCCTTCAAGGTGGAAATCTTCATCTTCAACCTTGCAACCTCAGCCTCTTCTATCTCTGCAACTCCATCCGCCCAGGAAAAAAATGTGCACTCCTTCCCAATCTGCAACATAAACACAAAAAAAAAAAAAGAAATTGAAGATACTCAAGAAGACATCAAAATGAGAAAGCACTCAAACTTACATCAAAGTATACACAGCCCCAAAATCTCCGGCCGGGATTGTCTGGTGTCTTCGACCATCTCAGTACAGGGGGTTCACCACAGTTGCACGTTAGCGTTCTTCGTCGCCGACTACTTTTTTGTGATGATACAGAGCCTTGGGAAGCCATTCCTTAGGGTTTCTGATTCTTACAGAGAATGAAGAAGACGAACACGCAGACGTAAATGAAGAAGTTAGTTTTAGGGTTTCATGATAGGATTTTTACCTATTTTATTTTTTTAATATAAATTTTTAAACAAAAATTAAAAATTATTTAAAAAAACGTTTTACAAATGAGTCACACACATAGTTGCCACATGGAACTCCTTGTTGCCACGTCATTAACGTCTGTTAGTGATTTTAACGCTGTTAACGTTCAGGGGTAAAATTGATGCAATTCGACAACTTCTGGGATAAAATTGAAACAAATTGAAACTTAGGGGTAATTTTGAAACTTTTAGTAAACTTCAGGGACAAAAAATATACTTTACCCTTAAATTAATTAGGATTAGATATAAAAGAGAAAATAAACTTCTCTTCGGGGGATGCCAACATTATTCCACCTCATTCCAAATTTACAGTTTAAGAGAATCCTAGTTTTTACTCTTTTCCATGAGTAACTAAACCTCCACTTTTAATGTTAGGAGCTCTGTCTATTTGTATAGATTGATTCTATTATTTTTGTATTTTAATTCATGTACTGATTTATAATTTAAGAATTGTTTTCGTTCTTTATATTATGAATTTGGGTGGGACGGAAGTATGACCCTCTTTCTAATTGAGTTCTTGTATAACTTGGAAAATCTCTTTACTTGAACAACAGCTTGAAAACAATTTCTCCTAAATTCTAATTATCTGGACTTAACGGGATACGTGACATATAATTCTCTTATATTTGGATAATTAGGATTTTTGTGGCATAATAACTAGAATTAAACTTCACCCCCTAATTGAAATTAATTGATCAAGGAATTGGCGGTTGATGAAAGTTAGAGGAAACTAGAAAGGTCTAAGGAATTAGGGTCTAGTCACATATAATTTGCCATGAATTAAATCTTGCATGATTAAAATAAATTAATAAGAAAAGTCAATGCGAAAACTAGATAACTCTGAAGCCTTAACTGCCTTTTCTATATTATTTTTCCAACTTATTTACTTGCCTGCATTTACTGTTTTAATACTTTTGAACTCTCAAACACTATTTTCTGCTTGTCTAACTAAGTAAATTAATCAACCATTGTTGCTTAGTCCCTCAATTCTCGTGGGATCGACCCTCACTCACCTGAGGTATTACTTGGTACGACCCGGTGCACTTGCCGGTTAGTTTGTGGTTATAAATTTCGCACCAAGTTTTTGGGCGCCGTTGCCGAGGATTGATTGTGATTGACAATTACTGGTTATTTGATTTCTTAGATTAGATAATTTTTTCTTTTAATTAGTTTTATTTTATTATTATTAATTTTTATTTCTCTATTGGTTTATTTTTATTCCCGTCAAAATTTTTTTCTTTTCTTTTTTCTTTTGTTCTTTCGTTCGTGCCCCTCCTGTTTCGTTTTATTTCTCTTTTTTTTCTTTTGTTATTTGATTCTCGTTAACAAAAAAAATAATTTAATACTAATATTTTTCTTAATTTCTGAAATTAAGTTTGTTGTTCCCTAATTAGTCTTATTTTAATTTTTCTTATTTAATTTGTCTAATAATTTTAAAAATTTTTAGTCTTAATTTTGATAGTAATTTTCGAATTTTAGTGTTTGTTTGTTTTATTCAATATTTTTATCTCTTTACTCAGGTTACCTCACTGGAAATTCTCTGCACTCTGACGTAGAGAGTTCTATCCTTTCTTGTCTTTTGTCTGTTTATGCACATGAACAGAGACAAGGAACCACTCTTAGACTTTGATCCTGAACTTGAAAGGACTTTCAGGTGACGTTTGCAACAAACAAAACTTTACAAGGCTGTAGAATCCACTATGGATCCTAACAATGTTGCTAATGCCAATGTGGCAAACCCAAATGGAAATGAGCAACAAAGAAGAGTACTTGGGTCTTACTCTGCTCCTACTGCAGATCTTTATGGAAAAAGCATTGTGGTGCCTCCTATAGCTGCGAACAACTTTGAGTTGAAGCCACAATTGGTCACCCTGGTACAACAAAACTGCCAGTATCATGGTCTTCCCCACGAAGACCCAAATCAATTTATTTCTAATTTTCTGCAGATTTGTGATATTGTGAAGACAAATAGAGTGAACCCAGAGGTGTACAAACTCATGCTCTTCCCGTTTGCTCTGAGGGATGGAGCAAAGCTATGGCTAGATTCCCAACACAAGGAGCGTTTGGATACTTGGGACAAGGTTGTTACTGAGTTTCTTACTAAATTTTTCCCACCAAAGAAGCTGACTAAGCTTAGGGTGGAGGTTCAGACCTTCAGGCAGAAGAATGGTGAAACTCTTTATGAAGCTTGGGAGAGATACAAGCTACTGACTAGGCAATGCCCTCCGGACATGTTCTCCAAATGGACCCAACTAGATATCTTTTATGAAGGTTTGGGTGAAATGTCCAAGATGTGCTTAGATAATTCTGCAGGTGGTTCACTGCACAAGAAGAAGACACCGGAAGAAACTATTGAGCTTATTGAATTGGTTGCTAGCAACCAATATTTATACTCATCTAACAGGAATTTTGTGAACTCTGAGGGTCCTCAGAAGAAGGGTGTTATGGAAGTAGAAGCTCTTAATGCTATTCTTGCTCAGAACAAGCTTATGTCTCAGCAAATAAATCTACTTACTCAGCAGATGGGTGGCATACAAGTCTCAGCTATCAACACCCAAAATCCACCTCAAGAGGTCTCTTATGACATGACAGGTAATTTTGTGCAAAATGATAATTATGATTATGCTCAATCTTCTTCTGAACAGGTAAATTACATGGGAAATGGTCCCAGAAACCCCAATAATGATCCGTACTCTAAGACATACAATCAGGAATGGAGAAATCACCCAAATTTTGGGTGGAGGGATCAACCTCAGAGACCTTAGAATTTCAACAATAATTCTCAGGGCGGCTTCCAACAGAACAATCACAATACCCGCCAATTTCAGTCTCATCAACAACAATCACCTCCGCAGGCAAATTCTAAATCCCAAGAAGATTCTAATTGGGAGATGATGAGGATTTTTATGTAGAAAACCAGAGCCTTCATTAGAAACTTGGAGGTGCAAATGGGCCAACTGAGCAAGCAAATACCTGAGAGGTCTGCAAGTACATTTTCAGGTGATACAGTGGTGAACCCAAGAGAAGACTGCAAGGTTATTCAATTAAGAAGTGGTAAAGTAGCTGGCTCTAAGACCAAGGTCAATGGAGAGTTAGTTGAAAAAGAATCTCCAGAGGAGAAGAAGGAAGAAGTGGAGCACGCCCCTCCAAAGCGTGCAGACAACCCATTCCCTGACTCTCTTGACACTTATCCTACATTGCCAAAGGCTCCTGAATACAAGCCAAAAATGCCACATCCTCAGAGGTTTCAGAAGGCTTCCAAAGAAAAACAATTTTCTAAATTTTTAGATGTCTTCAAGAAGCTACAGATCAACATTTCTTTTGCAGAGGCTCTTGAGCAAATGCCTCTCTATACTAAATTTATGAAAGAGTTGCTGACCCACAAGAGGAATTGGAAGGAACAAGAAACAGTGGTGTTAACCAAGGAATGTAGTGTCATAATTCAACACAACCTTCCTGAGAAAATGCCAGATCCAGGGAGTTTCATAATTCCTTGCACCATTGGAGATGTCACCATTCAGACAGCTTTATGTGATCTTGGAGCTAGCATCAATCTAATGCCACTTTCAGTGATGAAAAAGCTTCAAATTAAGGAGGTAAAACCCACTCGTATTTCTCTTCAAATTGCTGATCTTTCTATTAAATTACATGTGGGTGTTGTTGAGGATTTACTTGTTAAAGTAGGACCATTTATTTTTCCTGTTGATTTTGTTATATTAGACATGGAAGAGGAGGTAAAATCCTCTATTATACTTGGTAGACCCTTTTTAGCTACAGGTAGAGCTCTGATTGATGTGCAAAAGGGTGAATTAACCCTGAGGGTTAATGAAGAATAGGTGGTCCTCAATGTTTTTGAAGCTCTCAAGCACCCTAATGATTCTGAAGGGAGTATGAAAATAGATGTTATTGAACCACTTGTTCAAGAGGTACTGAAAACTGAGGTACTTGATGACATTCTGGATCCTATTTCTTAGTATGAATTAGTGGAAGTTGATGATTTACTACCCCAGAAGGCTATGGTTCACACACCTAAAGCAGAGGAGGAAACTCCCAAGCTTGAGCTCAAACCTTTACCTCCTTCTTTGAAATATGTGTTCTTGGATAAAAATGATTCATATCCAGTGATTATTAGCTCTTCCCTGAATCTTGAAGAGGAAGAGGCGCTTATTTCAGTGCTCAGGAGCCATAAAACAGCTCTTGGGTGGACCATTAGTGACTTGAAGGGGATTAGTCCAACCAAGTGTATGTACAAGATCCTCCTTGAAGATGATGCTAAACCAATTGTGCAACCACAAAGGAGACTCAATCCAACTATGAAAGAGGTGGTCCAAAAGAGGTAATGAAATTATGGGAAGCATGTATTATTTACCCTATTTCTGATAGTCCTTGGGTAAGTCCAGTGCAGGTAGTTCCCAAGAAATGAGGGATGACAGTGATCAAGAATGAAAAGAATAAGCTTATTCCTACAAGGACAGTCACAGGATGGAGAATATGTATAGACTACAAGAGGCTCAACACTGCTACAAGGAAGGATCACTTCCCCCTGCCTTTCATTGATCAGATGCTTGAGAGGTTAGCTGGTCATGTTTTTTATTGTTTTCTAGATGGATATTCTGGATATAATCAAATTGCAGTGGACCCTCAAGATCAAGAGAAGACAGCATTCACATGCCCCTTTGGAGTATTTGCCTACAGGAGAATGCCTTTTGGACTTTGTAATGCTCCAGCAACTTTTCAGAGGTGTATGCTTTCAATTTTTTCTGATATGGTTAAAAAGTTCATTGAGGTATTTATGGATGATTTTTCTGTTTTTAGTAATTCTTTTGAATCCTGCCTTAAGCAATTATCTCTTGTCTTGAAACGGTGTCAAGAATCAAACCTTGTTTTAAATTGAAAAAAATGTCATTTTATGGTTACAGAAGGTATTGTTCTTGGACACTGGATTTCAAGTAAGGGAATTGAGGTTGATAGAGCAAAGGTGGAAGTAATTGAAAAATTACCACCACCAGCTAATGTTAAGGCAGTCAGGAGTTTCTTAGGTCATGCAGGATTTTATAGAAGATTTATAAAAGATTTTTCTAAAATTGCTAAACCATTAAGCAACCTGTTGGTTGCTGATGTTCCTTTTGTCTTTGATTCTGATTGCCTGCATGCTTTTGAAACTCTGAAAGCAAACCTTACCTCTGCTCCCATTATAGCTCCCCCTGACTGGGATTTACCATTTGAGTTGATGTGTGATGCTAGTGATTTTGCTATAGGAGCTGTTCTAGGACAGAGGCATGGCAAGCTTATACATGTCATTTACTATGCTAGCCGTGTGTTAATGATATCCAAAAGAATTACACAACTACAGAAAAAGAATTATTAGCTATTGTGTATGTTGTTGATAAGTTTAGGTCTTATTTAATTGGTTCTAAGGTTATTGTTTATACTGATCATGTTGCTTTGAAGTACCTTCTAACCAAACAGGATTCTAAACCAAGATTAATCAGATGGGTGTTGCTCCTTCAGGAGTTTGATATTGAGATAAAAGACAGGAAAGGGTCAGAAAATCAAGCAGCTGACCATCTCTCCATAATTGAGCCTGAAGCAAGAGTACAACCACCCACAGCTGTGACTGAGACGTTTTCGGATGAGCAATTGTTCTTCATTCAGCAGACTCCATGGTTTGCAGACATTGCAAATTACAAGGCCATGAATTTTATTCCAAGGGAGTACAGTAGGCAACAAGTAAAGAAGCTATTGACTGATGCCAAGTACTACATTTGGGAGGAACCATACCTTTTTAAAAGGTGTTCAGATGGTATAATCCGGAGATGTGTCCTGGATGAGGAAAAACAACAGATTCTTTGGCACTGTCATGGTTCTGATTATGGCGGCCACATTGGTGGTGAAAAGACAGCTACAAAGGTCCTTCAAAGCGGGTTTTACTGGCCGACTCTCTTCAGGGACTCAAGAGAATTTGTGAAGCACTGTGACAGATGTGAAAAAGCCACGAATCTCCCTGCCAACCATGAAATGCCACATCAGGGGATTCTTGAGGTTGAGTTGTTTGATGTGTGGGGCATTGATTTCATGGGACCCTTCCCACCTTCACATTCAAACAACTATATCCTAGTGGCAGTTGATTATGTGTCCAAGTGGATTGAAGCTGTGGCTCTACCCACCAATGATGCCAAGGTGGTAATGAGCTTTCTTCAGAGATATATCTTTAGCCGGTTTGGTGTCCCAAGGACACTCATTAGTGGTGGAGGAAGTCACTTCTGTAACAGACAGCTGAACTCTCTTCTGCAGAGATATGGAGTCCGTCATAAAGTGACAACCCCCTATCACCCTCAGACAAGTGGACAGGTTGAAGTTTCCAATAGGAAACTTAAGAGGATTCTAGAGAAGACCGTCAGTGTTTCAAGAAAGGACTGGTCTAGGAAGCTTGATGATGCTCTCTGGGTATACCGAATAGCTTACAAGAATCCTATTGGCATGTCCCCTTATCAGTTGGTCTATGGCAATGCCTGTCACTTGCCAGTTGAGCTGGAGCATAAAGCTTACTGGGCAATCAGGTATCTGAATCTTGATTTAGAAGCTACAGGAATTAAGTGAATGCTTCAGTTGAATGAGCTTGATGAATTCAGATATTCAGCCTATGAGAATGCCAAGCTCTATAAGGAGAGAACCAAGTTATTACACGACAAGAAGATTGCCATCAGAGTCTTTGAGCCAGGACAGAGAGTGCTTCTGTATAATTCAAGGCTCAAACTCTTTCCCGGGAAGCTGAAATTCTGGTGGTCAGGACCGTTTGTGGTTACCAGAGCTTCACCATATGGTCATGTGGAAATACAGGAAGAGAATGCTGATAGGAAATTCATAGTGAATGGCTAGAGGTTGAAGCACTATCTTGGAGGCGAGATCGATCGCCAGAGGTCCGCTCATCTGCTGAATTAGCAGCACTGACCGTTAAGCTAGTGACGTTAAAGAAGCGCTTGTCGGGAGGCAACCCGATGATTTCGTATCCTTAGTTATTTTTCGTAGTAGTGATTTTCTTATTTATTTGATTTTTATTGAGTTTTTACTGTTTTTCTTTCAATTTACGTGTGTTCTGATCATGCAGCTATTTTAGAACAGGAACCGAACACTTCGAAAAAAAAGGGGTGTTGGACGCGTGCGCATCATGTGTGAGTTTGCACCACCAAGGAATTGACCCGAGAGTTGGGCCAGAGTGGTGCTGAAAGCGTGCTTTGCGCACAAGCAAGACCACGCGCACGCGTCCCTCACGCGTACGCGTTGTTTGCGATTTCAGCCCATCACGCGGATGCGTCCTTGACGCGCACGCGTGACCATGTAAAATCGGTTTAAAAGGTGTTTGGCCAGAGAGTTATGATGGTGTGAGGCTAGAGCTGTGCTGGGCGCACAAGCCCCATCACACGTACGCGTCCCTGACGCGTGTGCGTCGTTTTCCCATCCTGGCCGTCCACGACGCGCACGCGTCATATACAATTTTGGCTCTCGTGCGTATCTGAACAGAGAGTTGTACGTGCACGGGGCTGCCCTTGCGCCATTCACATAACCAACATCACGCGTACGCGTCCCAGACGGGTACGCGTCGCTTGAAATTCGCGCGATCCACGCGTACGCGTCACAAGCGACGCCCAATTAAACCATCTCAGCGCCTGATTTCAAATCATCCACCCCCCAATCCTAATTCTCTCTTGTTCTTTTATCCTTTTATTCTTCTTTCATCATACTATTTTTTTTTATGTCTTTTTATGTCCCTCTCTGTTTTCAGTTCTTCTTTGCTTGAGGACAAGCAAATCTTTAAGTTTGGTGTTGTCACTTCGCTGATGATTTTTCTGTTTATTTTTATGGTACCAAAGGGAGGTGAATCATCTTCACAGATGAGTACAGCCTGAAAAATAAAACGGCCACTAGGATAACTGAGGTGGTTGAATTCCTTTCATTCTATATTCCTTCCCGCTCTTACTATGTTATGTTCCGTTTTTTTTATATTTTTCTTTGTTTATTGCATGATCCTTTATTAGTTAGATTCCTAGGTTCTAGTTTAGTTCTGTTATTTCAAAATTTCTGTTAGTTGCTTTAATTCTGAAAGGTGTCTCATGTATTGCACTGAGCATGAAATCAAAAAGAAAGAAGAAAAAGGGGATGTAATGCATGAGAAATTGAGTTTATTTTTTTAAGAGTAGTCTCATTTAATCAAATGTGGTAGTGTTCTCTGTGATTCTGAATGCATGACATAAACCGTGCATGTTTGAATTTGAATCAAGGAATATTGACGTATAAGGAAAAAGAATTTAGAGAAGTATTATGAATTTTCTGAAAATTAGTGATAGTTAATCCTTGAAGCAAAAGAAACAGCAAAAAAAAAGGGAGAAGATGATATAAAACCAAGGTCCAAGGCTCTGAGCATCAATGACTAGGGAGGTCAAACATGATTAAAAGCTTAAAGAGTTGTTTTCCTAGTCATATGCTTATGGTGTTCTTGTGTCAAGTAATCATTGAGACAAAACATTTAGAGTTGAGATCAATTACAATTAGTAGAGTATGCCAAAGGCTTTGAGCACCACTGTCTGGGAATAGCTGAAAGAAAAAAATCAAAACTTAAAAAGAGTTTCCCAGTTAAGTGCTTGTGGTGTTCTTATGTCAATTAACCCTTGAGACAGAACATTTAAAGTCACGGCTAGGCTCAAGGTGCAAAGCACCAGTTAATTGAGAATTAAGGGATATCTGCTGTGTTCAAGGATTTAACTGAGGTATAAAGATCAGAGAACACAAAATATGATCCGAATTATAATTCCACATGACATTGACATTCCTCTGATTCAAAGGAGAGTGAGATGCCAAAACTATTCAGAATTGCAATAGATAAATCCCACTTTAAGAAGAGACACAAGCATAACTGAACTCTCACTTCTCATGCAAATTCACATCTTAATCTTGCACTTATTTTGGTTGCTTGAGGACAAGCAACAATTCAAGTTTGGTGTTGTGATGCGTGAGCATCTTTCCTATCTTTTCCTAGTGAATTTGCATTCAATTTGTTGAGTTTAATCAAGAATTAATTATCTTTTAGCCACTATGGATGCTACTTTGAGTCGTGTACAATTCTGTTTATTTTAGGTAGCATTCGACTGGATTTGATGAAGTTTCCGTAAAAAAAGAGAAGAAGGCTATATAGGGCAAGAATGGCTTAGAGGATGGAGAGAAAGCTTGCACAAATGGAACGAGCACAAGAATTAAAGGAGATGACCAGCGAGGAGCGACGCGTGCGCGTACCTGACGCACGCGCGTGATTTGGAGATTTGCACAGCGACGCGTGCGCGTCCCTGACGCGTACACGTGACACGCGAAGAAGACCATCGACGCGTACGCGTGACCAACGCGTACGCGTGACATGCAGAAAACGCAGAAAACGCTGATTGCTATACTTAATTCTGATTTAAACTTTAATTTTTATAAATAGAAAAAGATATTATATTAGTTTTAGAATATAGATTTTAAATTAATTAGGATTAGATATAAAAGAGAAAAGAAACTTCTCTTCGGGGGATGCCAACATTATTCCACCTCATTCCAAATTTACAGTTTAAGAAAATCCTAGTTTTCACTCTTTTCCATGAGCAACTAAATCTCCACTGTTAAGGTTAGGAGCTCTGTCTATTTGTATGGATTGATTCTATTGTTTTTGTATTTTAATTCATGTACTGATTTATAATTTAAGAATTGTTTTTGTTCTTTATCTTATGAATTTGGGTGGAACGGAAGTATGACTCTCTTTCTAATTGAGTTCTTGTATAACTTGGAAAAGCTCTTTACTTGAACAACAGCTTGAAAATAATTTCTCCTAAATTCTAATTATCTGGACTTAACGAGATACGTAACATATAATCCTCTTATATTTAGATAATTAGGATTTTTGTAGCATGATAACTAGAATTAAACTTCACCCCCTAATTGGAATTAATTGACCAAGAAATTAACGGTTGATGAAAGTTAGAGGAGACTAGAAAAGTCTAAGGAACTAGGGTCTAGTCACATATAGTTTGCCATGAATTAAATCTTGCATGATTAAAATAAATTAATAAGAAAAGTCAATCCGAAAAATAGATAACTCTGAAGCCTTAACTGCCTTCTCCATATTGTTTTTCCAACTTATTTACTTGCCTACATTGTGATATTCTGAATTTACTGTTTAATACTTTTGAACTCTCAAACACTATTTTCTGCTTGTCTAACTAAGTAAATTAATCAACCATTGTTGCTTAGTCCCTCAATCCTCGTGGGATCGACCCTCACTCACCTGAGGTATTACTTGGTACGACCCGATGCACTTGTCAGTTAGTTTGTGCACCACAATGCTCCTTCCAAAATCTGAACCACAGAGTACAGGGAAGAATACTAAAGGGTAAAGACTATAGTACCAAACATCTTTTGATTCTTTTGCATTGTTTTGTAACATTAAAATGAGGCATACACACTCATGAACAACACTTTAACAAAATTACCCACATACCAAAAGACAAATTTAACCCAACAAGAGCAAAAAGGAAAGCAAAGCTAGACAAACCCCATGAACAATACATAATGGGAAACATGAAACGGAAAAAAGATGATAACTTTACCCTTTGAGGATGGAATCGAAAATGGGGTTTGGTGGGAAGGGTTGGGAATGGTTGGCAGACGGTGGTTTTGGAAAATGATGTTGTTGTAGATTGAATTGTTGAGAAGAAGGAGGGGGTAGAAGAGTTGTGAAGTTGAGCAATTTTCTGGAAAGCATCACGTTCAAGAGAATCGAGTTCTTGTGCAGTCCTCTACCTCCACTTCAAACTTCTTTGGTGACAACTCTTGATACTTGGCAAATTGTTCCTTCGCCTCGTCATTCCGATCAAGCAAATTATAAATAATTTTTTTTTGCAAAAGGTGTGAATGAAGAGCGCCTCCTTGTCCTGGCCGACTTCAATCTTCTGCTCTAGTAGCCACTTCAGCTCACTCACAACTTCCGTCTCAGCGTTTTCGATACTGGATTCTTCCAAAAATCTAAGGAGACACCTCTTATATTAGAAACTATTTAACAAATCAAAGAAATTAACAAATCAAGAAATAATGTTTGGTAACCAAAGAAAATTAGCCAAAAACAGTCATAATTTGTTTTATTTAGCATTCATTAATTATTGCGACAATTAATGAATGCTAAATAAGATAAATTCTGGCTGTTTTTTTTTGTCTCCCTAGCATTACCCTTTTAAAATATAGACAAATAATAATTAGCCATGTAAAATTTATTTTTCACATAAGCATTTAATTTTTTTGTTTAAAATATATATTATATCACCACTTTTACTAAAACGCTCTTTTAATTAAATAAAAATAAAAAAATATTTTTTTTAATTTTATAAAAAGACCTAAATATTCTTTTCTTTATGTTGGACAAAATCTATCTCTTTAAATTAATCAAATTTTAAAATTGAGCTAACTTATATTTATAAATTTAAATAATTTAAAAATAAAACAATATCGGATTGATTATTCATGTACAGTCAATTATACTTATACTCCTCCATAAACCCTAATTTCTGATGTTTAGTCATACAAAAAAAAAAAACAGAACACATCTAAAAAACAAAAGAAATTCAAAAGAACTGTTCTAGTGTTCTTCATCTTCCTTGGGTTTTCTTACATCTCTCTCAAAGAACGTCTCTCTCTCAATTCTCAGACTGAAACTCTCTCTTCTCTCTCACACTAGCCCACTATAGTCTCTTTCAGTCTCACTCGAATCTCATCTCAGTCACACTCGCCGGCGTCTACACGTGTCGCGGCCTTCCCTAGGATCGTCATCGCTCGTCGTCTTCTGGTTTCGGGACCTCGCTGTAGACCGTAGTCCGTTGGTGAGTCCCTGCATCGTCGGTTCTCCTATTTTGTCTTTTTCATATCTTCCTTCTCCTTGTATTTTGAGATGATGCTGAATTACTAACCAATTAATTTACTTTGTTTCTGATATAAATATTGTTGTAAATCATTGTAATAATTCTCTTTAAATTGTTCATTTTATAATAATTGATTCAAAGAAGTTGTACCAACTTGATCTTGAAGAAGAAACAAATTATCTTTTGAGAAAGAGGAAGAAGAAGAAGAAGCTCTTTTCCAGTGGAGCTTCCACGGCACCTGCCAATTTTTTTATGCTTTCACAGAATTCAATTGTAATACCGTATCTAATGCGTTTGTTTGTTGTGTTTCAGGTATTTCTAGGAATTTTTTGCACAAGAGACGCACCACAGGTGGAAAGAAGAAGGTTTGAGGTTTGGAGGAAGAAGAGAAAGTATGATTTCACTCTCTTTTTTAATTCTCTGTTTTTCTATATTTTTTTTTGAAGTGCCTTAGTTTCAAAACTAAATTCTCCCAAATTTTAACCCTCGTCTGAATTTCAACCCAAATCCTCTATCCATATTCAATACCAAGATAATGGTACATAACTTTGTAGTTGATTTGAATAAGCCCCTTGTTGATCGATGATTCTAATATTTACTTGGATCACTGATTTCACGTTATTACTTTTGGATCATATTTACAGCTGTAGTAATTTTTGGAGACTGATTTTGAATATTTTTTCCAAATTGACGTTATTACTTGAGATCTTATATGTGTGGACATGCAGATGGCCTTCTATTTCCGTCGTGGTCAATGAGACTAAAAACTATAACAAACAAATTAATAAAATTGTGTCACTGCACGTATGTAAGAAATCATTGAAAATTTCCAAGTGCATATGTTCTATTTCCATGTGCCGGAGGTGGGTAGATGGTGTATCTAAATCTATGCCATTTAAGCAAATTGCTTTGATGCTACCCTAGACTGGCATCTTCAGTTGCATTTGGCATTTACTTTTCTAGCCATATAACTTATTCTCAGTTACTATTGTCTGGTTGTTGGTTGAATAGTGCATGTTTCATTCTCTCCCCTTGATCATCCTTTATTTCTTTTGCTTTCTTTTTGTATGGTTGGAATTTTGGATTCTTTGAGAGTAGTTATTAAGATTTGGTTTGTGGTTGCTGAATTATACTAGCGTGTGAACATTTCAAGATTTATGGCCATCTAAACTAGGATTACCTAACAATAAACATATATAGAACTTTCTTTTGTCTAGGATGTCACATAAAATAGGGTAAAGATTTAGGGAAAAAAAAGGAGTGAATCATCTCTAAACAATTTTGCAAACTTCAGCAGAATTAAATGACATTCTCTCATTTGACATGATGAAAATAAGATTACAGGATGATTAGCATTTAGCATTACTGAGTGGGTTTGTTTTGCAAATGTGGTGTCCCAAGCTTATTTCTTATTGGATTTTCCATCATAGTTAGAATTGAAGCTGCCAAGGGGTTCAAGTGGCTTCTAAACAAACTGAATATGTGTTCAGGAAGTGGTAATAACTCTGAGAACTGTAGAGTAGATAGACCCCAACGTCAGGAAAGGCAGGGTTGATATCTTTCGTATTCCTCGAAGCTGATAGCACAGTACTAGTTGAGCATATTGACAACTTTGGCGTTGAGTTCTATCTTCTTTTTATCTTCATAATTCCATTCGGCCTCAGTCTTAGAAATGACTACACTATCTGCTGCTGTTTTGGTTGGGACTTGGGGACCATTCAAGATTATCTTCTAAATGTTGTAATATACTAACTAAACAAATATCTTCATTCTCTCCTTCCAATAGCTGTAGTTCTTTCCATTGAAGAACGGATGTCTGTTGTGTAGGTCACCATATTGGAACCGTTGTTGTTCGTCATCAGGATCTTTTCTCCAAACTACAAAGCGTAATCTCTTTGAGACCAAGCTCTGATACCAATTGATGGTTATCAGCGGCTGAGAGAATAGGGGGTTGAATCTTAGCCTTATTTTTTACTGAATATTACTTTACTTTTTCAAGGAAACTTAGGAGATGTTTTTACTTTTGTCTCATATCGAGTTGAGAGACATTTTTATTTTGTCTCTTAAGTAAATAGAAACAGAAGCAAAGTAGAGAAGAAAAAGTAACACCCAGATATATCCTGGTTCAACTACTTGGTGCAATGTAACCTACATCCAGTCTCCATCACAATTATAATGGAATTTCACTAGCCTTTTCAACACATTACATACATCAATGTCTTTCATAGGATCTACCCAATCCTATCTGGGACAAATCCTGATTCTAACCCAATCTAAATTTGACTAAGGCTCAACCTAACTTTCAACAGCCAAGTGCTAACCTAACTTGTAAAGAAATCACCACAGGATCATGAAACAAAATAGAAAGATGTACAAAAAAACTCTGAAATATCTTATGATTTTTCTCCTAGTTTAACTCACTGCCTTTTACCTCTCATTGGCTTTTTCTTACAAATCTCACCATATTTTCTCCTAGTTTTTTTTCTTTCTTTCTTTCTTGCTAAATGACGTGATCGAAGTGAAAAGAGAGGGGAGAGAGAAGAGAGGACTTTTGGCTTTCGGTGGAAGCTTCAAGAAAATTAATTGAAATAAATTTGGGGTTCAAGTATCTGAACGTGGGAGTAGGTAACCATATGAGGCTTGAATGATTTTAGGCTCATTTCTTTATTTCCACATATTTGGTTCATGGACTTGTGATAAGCTTTGGCTTAGTTATGATGGACCACAGTGTGTGGACTTAATTGTTTGTTCCTTGGGTCAAGATGTTTGATTTATTTTTTCTGTACACCAAACCAAATAAATTAAACCAACAATTTATAATTACCCTAATTCTGTAGTATGACTAATATCGTTGTTCGAATTATGGGTAACAGATATGGCAGTATAAGTAGTTTCTGAAGGGTTACTTAAAGAAGATCATTGAGATGGTTGAGATATATCTGGTTCCGCAATTTAATTATAGTTTTGATATTGCTAGTAAAGAATAGGAAGTGTAGTGTAGGGCTTCCCACATGTGCTAACCCAGTTAGCCAAAGCATGAACAACATTAATAAATATAACAACAATTGTAATAAACCAACAAAAAAAAACATGACATTCACCTGATAGCTCCAGCTGTTGCTTTCTCAAAATAAACACGTGAGTGCAACCGGTCTTGAAATTTAAGCATTTTCATATAAGTACGCAAAGTCATTTTCCTCAAGCAATATGAATGAAAATCAAATTGATCTTCAGTAATATCTGCATAATGTTTTTCATTGGTATCTAATGTATCTAGACACAATTGTAACAATTTCTCATTGGTATCTAATTTAATTGTAATCCTATTATTATTAGGTTAGAAATTAGCAAATGCAGCAAATATTGGAGCACTGGGAGACAGAATAGCAAAATTGAAACTTACTGCTTCCTTTACGGTGGAAAGGGCAGCCATCACACAAGCAGCTCATACATTGGCAATGAGAGTTTCAAATGGCATCTATTTAAACAACCCTGCCCTTTCTGGCATTAGGGGCTATCTACTCTATCCATTTAAACAACTCTGCCCTTCCTGGCATTGTGGGCTATCTACTCTACAGAGTTATTACCACTTTCTGAACACATATTCAACTTGTTTAGAAGGCACTTGAACCCCTTGGCAGCTTCAATTCCAACTATGATGAAAAATCCAACAAGAAATAAGCCTGGGAAACCATATTTGCAAAACAAACCCACTCAGTAATGCTAAATGCTAATCATTCTACAATCTTATTTCCATCATGTTAAATGAGAGAATGTCATTTAATTCTGCTGAAGTTTACAAAATTGTTTAGAGATGATTCACTCATTTTTTTTTCTTAAATCTTTACCCTATTTTATGTGACATCCTAGACAAAAGAAAGTTCTATATATGTTTATTCTTATGTAATCCTAGTTCAGATGGCCATAAATCCTGAAATGTTCACACGCTAGTACAATTCAGCAACCACGAACCAAATCTTAACAACTGCTCTCAAAAAATCCAAAATTCCAACCATACAAAAAGAAAGGCAAAAGAAATAAAGGATGATCAAGGAGAGAGAATGAAATATACACTATTCAACCAACAACCAGACAGTAGCAACTGAGAATAAGTTACATGACTACAAAAGTAAATGCCAAATGCAACTGAGATGCCAGTCTAGGGTAGTATCAAAGCAATTTGCTTAAATGGCATAGGTTTAGATACACCATCCACCCACCTCCAGCACATGGAAATAGAGCATATGCACTTGAAAATTTTTAATGATTTCTTACATATGTGCAGTGACACAATTTTATTAATTTGTTTGTTATAGCCTTTAGTATCATTGACCACAACCGAAATAGAAGGCCATTTGCATGTCCACACATAAAATCTCAAGCAATAACGTCAATTTGAGAAAAATATTCAAAATCAGTCTCTAAAAATTACTACAACTGTATATATGATCCAAAAGCAATAACATGAAATTAGTGATCCAAGTAAATATTAGAATCATCGATCAACAAGGGGCTTATTCAAATCAACTAAAAAGTTCTGTGCCATCATCTTGGTATTGAATATGGACAGAAGATTTGGGTTGAAATTCAGACAAGGATTGAAGTTTGGGAGGATTTGGTTTTGAAACTAAGAGAAACTAAGGCACTTCGAAAAAAAATTAAGAAAAACAGAGAATTGAAAAAGAGAGTGAAAGCATACTTTCTCTTCTTCCTCCAAACCTCAAACCTTCTTCTTTCCACCTGTGGTGCGCCTCTTGTGCAAAGAATTCCTAGAAATACCTGAAACACAACAAACAAACGCATTAGATATGGTATTGCAATTGAATTTTATGAAAGCATAAAAAAATTTGGCAGATGCCGTGGAAGCTCCACTCGGAAGGGCTTCTTCTTCTTCTTCCTCTTTCCCAAAAGATAATTTGTTTCTTCTTCAAGATCAAGTTGGTACAACTTCTTTGAATCAATTATTATAAAATGAACAATTTTAAGAGAATTATTACAATGATTTTACCGATAATGATTTACAACAACATTTAGATCATAAACAAAGTGAATTAATTGGTTAGCAATTCAACATCATCTCAAAATACAAGGAGAAGAAAAATCTGGAAAAGACAGAACAGGGAAAGCAACGATGTAGGGACTCACCAACGAACTACGGTCTACGGCGATAACGAGGTCCCAAAACCAGAAGACGACGAGCGACGACGACCCGACGAGTTGTTTCTGTCGCCGACGACGAGGATCCTAGGAAAGACCGCGACACGTGGAGACGCCGATGAGTGTGACTGAGACGAGATTCGAGTGAGACTGAAAGAGACTGTATTGAGCTAGTGTGAGAAAGGAGAGAGAGTTTCAGTCTGAGAATTGAGAGAGAGAGACGTTCTTTGAGAGAGATGTAAGAAAACCCAAGAAAGATGAAGAGCACTAGAACAGTTCTTTTGAATTTTTTTTATTTTTTAGATATGTTCTTTTTTTTTTGTATGAATAAACATCAGAAATTAGAGTTTATAGAGGAGTATAAACATGATTGACTGTACATGAATAATCAATCTGATGTTTTATTTTTAAATTATTTAAATTTATAAATATAAGTTAGCTCAATTTTAAAATTTGATTAATTTAAAGAGATAGATTTTGTCCAACATAAAGAAAATGATATTTAGGTCTTTTTATAAAATTAAATAAAAAAATATTGCGCGCGGTCAGGTTGCAGCAATATTGGCGTGGGATGCATGGGCGTCGACAGGCTATCGGGGGTACAACGGCGCGGGATGAGATTGCGACGGCGTGCACGGGCAGCGGCTGAATGGTGTTAGGAAAAACGGCAGTATTTGATGCATCAGAATGGCCGTCTCTGATACCGACAACGAGTTTTGGGAGTGGACCGGAAATTGACGACGACAAATTTTGAGCATAGACAAGAAATTGGGAGATTATGGTAAAATTGGAAGTAACCGTATGTAGTGCGAATGTGTGTAATTATTAATTCTAATTTTCTAAATTTTAAAATTTGTAATTAAATAATTAATTAAAATTTTTAATTTAAATTTTTTATTTTTTTTAAATTTATTGTTCACATTGTTTTTAATCATCATTATTTTCTTATATTTTCACATATACTTTTAAAAATTAATTTTTAAAAAATTTAGAATCTATTTAATAATAATTACATAAGATGTCTTAACTTTTAACGTTAGTAAATTAAATATAATTGTTGCATATGGATTAATCTGAAATTTTTTAAAAATTTAACTGTCTGAGAATATATTTAATATAAAAAAAAGTTAAACAAAATTATTAAAATAAAATTAAAACAAATAAAATTTAAAAATATTTTTAAAATTTTTGTCAAATTTCAGCGATAACAAAGGAACCACGCAGATAAAGATATTTAAAATGTCTTTTTTTTATGATGTTTTTTATTAATTAAAATTTAATACATATAATCGATTAAACTGTGTTATTTTTATCAAAATTAGATCAGACAAATTAATTTGCCCGAAAAATTGATAAACCAAACCTTGAACCGATTTAAATTAATATTCTTTTTATAAAAATGACTACAATCATTCTATTATAGAAAATGGCTAAAATATTCCTATATATATATATATATTTTTTTTTTTTTTCATTTTAAAAATCCTAAATCTTAACTCGCTCATAACGACATAGAGAACAAAAGGGGTTAAAATTTAGGGGTTTTTAAATTTTATATATATATATATATAATAATAATAATAAGAGTATTTTAGTCTTCTTTTATAATACGAATATTGTAGTTATTTTTTATAAAAAAAAAATCTTAATTTAGACCAATTCAAAATATAACCTATCAATTTTTTGGCCATATCAATTTATTTAATATAATTTTGATAAAAATAACATAGTTTCATGACTTCATCAATTATATATATTAAATTTTAATTATTTAAAAATATTCGTTTTAAGCGTATTTGACTACTTGAGTGACTTTCGCAACAAATATATTTTATCCTTTTATTTAAAATTCCTTTTTGCATGGAGCAAGAAGCCCCTATCCTCATGTGCAGGCATTTGATTTCACTGAGGGACCTCACAGCCTTTAACTATCCAGTGCTTTCCTAGCTTTTTGCTGCCGCAGCATCACCGATCTCGTTAGATCGGAGAGAGTGATGGCGGAATTGGATGTTGCTGAGTCAAAAAAACGACAAACGGAGCAGGTTGAAATGGCAAAGGAAGCGTGCATTTGCCTTGTGTCGTATGAAAAGTTGTTTGTGATCAAACTAAGCAATTTAAAGAAACAAGAAGTTGATGTCAAAGATTGGAATTGTTTGCCTCCACCACCGTTCGATTTCGATTTGGAACTTCCAGAGCGTGAATTGTGTCCTTTCGAGTTCGACTCCAAGATCTATATGGCAGTGTGCTGGGCGCCGGGTAGACTTCGGCGTGCGAGGGTCTCCTGGCCAATCTACGAATTCAAATTTGGGGAGCGCAGAATTGAGCGTGCAGAATCACTGGATGATGCACCGCTCCCTTTTCACGATGCATTCATCACAAACACGCCAGGCTCAGGCGATGTTTACTTCTATAATATGGAATCACGGGTCAAAGATTCATCTAGCTCTTACGTCCTTTGTTCTGGATCTAGAGTTTGGAAACCGTTAATCGCTCCTCCTACTGTCAGCGACTCATATTTCCGATATAGCATGTTCGTCCTCAACAACAACCTCTTTTTTTCATCGAGTAGAAGAGACATCTGTTTGGCCCGCTTCGACCCCATAAAAGAAAATTGGACGACTAAACCCGCCTCTGTTAACAATCTTTCGAACTTCATAAAGGATAGGCTCATTCCCGGTGATAACTACGGTCTTATTACTTATCACCCACACATTTCTGTGTCTCTTCCGGGTCTTGGCAGCAGCAACTACACCGTTTGCCTTACAAATGAATATGTGGGGGAACCTCCTCCTAAGGGACCTTTAAACAAGGTCTTTGCCATTCTCGTTAACCACCAGAATGGCCGTGTCGCATTATATCAATACCTTGATGTATGTTTTGAGGGTATTCAACCCAGGATGGGAGAATCGGCCAGATTCAATTTTGTTGACCTTGGCAACGGGAAGCTGTGTGCAATACTCTCTGGGGATCTAGTTTATTCCAAATCTAATTCACATGCGCTCTGCTTCTCAGTTTTCACACTGTCCGTGGACTTTGCAGCATTGCAACTTGACAGTGGGGCTCCTCCCATGGAGCGAGATTTCTTACAAGTGACTGTCCATAGGAAGAGTGTCTTCACCATGGAGGACTGTGGGCTTACTAATTGTATGCGCCATGCGTTTGTTTGGCCACCTACTAAGGGAGGAAGATTTCAGCACAGGACAACTATGTCATAGTAACATTTCTTGTTATTTCTTGTGGCTTGTTATTATCCTTAGTCGTTTTCAATAGGATTACGAATGAACAATGAATTAAATATTAATGTCTTTCAGTAATATAATCTTGGTTGAATTGTGTCTATATTCTCTTTTGCTCAGCATACAAAATTACCTGTGCTTTTTGAGATATTTACATTATTGCTGCTGAGCATATTAAATGATCAACTCACTGCTTTCTATTTCAAAATACATGATGCATTTTAAATAATTAATTGAACTAATAGTCCACACGTATTATGTCAAAAGAAACATTTTGAAGTTTCACTTAAAATTAGAATGACTCTTGTTTGAAAAATTTAGTTAAAAAATTTGATTTGAGTCATTTATAATATTGTCAATTGATTACATTATTGATTAGATTAAGAAAATAAGAAAATAAAAAGAATGTCCAAGTTACAAAAATTCAAATCAAGTTTCTAAATGATTGAAGGGAAATAATGATGTTATTTTTAGTTTTTTTTTTAATGTCATTCCTGACATGATTTTTTTATTTATATGTTTGTAACTTTGTATAAATTTAAGGGAAAAAGTAACATTATCAGAATAGGTCATGTTCCTAAACAAAATAAGCTAATGTGGTGGTCAGTTTTAATGGAAGTGCTACAGAGGAGTTCTATGAGTCTATTCTTTCAAAGATGATCATTTCTACAAAATATAATGATACATGCATATGGATGTAAAGAAATTTAAAAAACATAGGGAAGCAAAAAGTTAAGAACAAGAAGTGGAAACCTAAAATCTAAGGGTGACTTTATCAACATTTTCTTCCAATATATATTTCACATAACCAAACCATTATCTCCAGCATAAGCAACATAGTTTAGTGTCCTCAGTTCTACTCAAAATCTATTATTTGTTGTACAATGGATTTCGGCTTCAAAAGGCATTTGTGTCATCATAGGTGAATTCCCCATGTAAGCACATGTGGTTAAATACTACGGGAAAACTTCTGCATGCAGACATCAACATTTAGGCTCCGATTCACTTGCCAAAATCCATTTTGCATATCTCGCAAGTCATGACTGACAGGTCCGTCTCAGGTCAGGCTGATGTTCCGACCTATCCACTTTATCACATCTTCTGACAAACTGGTCAAGAGTTCTCTGCCTTGAAGGGCTATGCTCAATAGTAGTATGCTTTGCAGGGCTACTCAATGGCTGATTATTTGACACAGCTAAGGTGTTCTCATGGCCATCTAACATCTGATTTTTCAATAACTAAAATTCAGAATGGTTTCTTAAAAACATCAAAAAGTTAACTCTCAAATACTACTCGAGTATAAATCTTGACAAAATATAAATATAAACCAGAATAGAAACCTTGAAACTAAGCATTATGTACATTTTGCATTACATATGATAGTTCAAGAAGATGTAGAAATGTACCTGCCCCAAATTATCCGGTTTGAATTGCACCACATCCCTAAGATGTAAAAATTTAGATCATCAATGCATAATAAATGTTAAGTCAATGTTATACCAAGCAGCGAAAGACTGCAGAAATAACAGAACCTACCATATGATGTCATCAACCATATCATTTGCCAACAAGTAGTATATATTTACTGATGAGACCTGTAAACAAGTACTAACTAGTAAAAAAAACAGAAGAGCGCATGTTGTCTTTGCTACTCAAAAATTTAGATATGAGAGTTCTTTTCATTTGAGATCCTATCTGTTTTCTTAATGTTGTCATGCAACTAGTAACAACTCTCTCCTTTCTACTTAATGAGAGTGAGAATACGTGGCCAATTCTATGAGCGCGATCTTCGGCCTGAATTAGGTCATCTGGAGTCCAGGATTGTTCAGCAAAGATAACTGTGCTTGCAGCAGTTAAAGTTAATCCAACTTCTCCAGCTTTAATGGATTGCTACATGATAACATGTCACATGAAATCATTATATCTCAAGCACAAATACTAACCAATACAACAGAAAAGATGCTTATAACGGAAACACATGGAAGAAATGCACAACGAAAAATAGCACCATACCAGAGCTGCCTTGATATAATCTTTTCCTGGAAATCTGTAACCAATTGTTGCCTTGTGCAGCAGGTGTACCTCCATCAATCCAGATGCAACCCACTTTTTTCTTCTGAAAATTTTCAACAGTTTTTGTAAGTGTTTATAATTTCCAATATAAAAAAAATGAGTAAAATTGAACTGGTCTTACAAGAAGCCACTCATGTATTGCATCTATCGTTGGCTGATGGTGCGCAAATATAAGAAACTTGCAACCTGCCAATAGCCACATGATAACCACCAATAGCCCAAATGAAATAGAAAGATGGAAGCAAGAGAAAAAAAACTTGAAGCAATCAAACTTTCAAATTAAGCATACACAATGATTTGGGGCGACTGGAAGATGGATGAAATATAAGAATTAACATATAATCTAGTTTACAATTCGTGTTTATTGTGGCATACGTATTAAAATGTCATATGCTGACATTTTCACTACACTGTTCAGCCAATTTAATTCATTCAACTTATGGTCCTACATTAAGGGGAACCAATTGCAATAAAAGCAATAAGCAAAGACCAATTTAACCAACATTGAACATATTTTAAACTATTGGATGACAAAAAACCATGCATCATGGAAGCACACCAATCAAAGGAGATGGCTGAGAAACTAGAGAAGTTGAGAACCTAACTTGACTTTCTTATAGTACATACAGGTGCAGTCACTAATTCTTTGTTGACATTTTATTGCTTTGAAGCAGCGGAGGGGAGCAATACCTCAATGACAGTTCCGAGATATTCAAGAACAGCAGGAATCTTGGCATCTGTAGAATTAGTTTATATCTGGAATCGAATATATCATGATTCAGTTTTGATCATATACCAGTCAAAATGATTTATTCTACTCCAATATTGGCCAAGGCCTGAGAAAATGTTGCAGTAAAAACTATAGACCTATCATAGTTCTAGGTAATAAGAAAAACTTTCAAACAAATTGTAAAGTCAAGATCATGTCAAGATTATGTTCAGGGCTTCTTCCATGCAAACCTTGTTAATCAGATTCTTTTGAGTAAATTTAAGAGATTCAGACTCATCTTTTGATTTGGGAGACTTAACTTTGGCTTTTACCACCTCCAACTGCAGTATAAAAAAGTGAAACCAATATTGATTAGATTTTACCACCTCAGACGCAAACCAAATATGGAGAGCACATATTACCATTTCCATGTCAAATAACCTAATTTTAGAAAGAAAACTTACCACAATCTTACCAATAAAAATTGGTGAGCAAATTTTTGAACCATTTTTAAAGTGGATGTTTTAGTAAAATACTCATAATCTAAACAATAATCACATAGTTCAAATAAATGAAATCCAGAGTCCACTTTTTCGAATATCAATAACCCTATCAAATGTAAATAGAAAATAATTTTATATGCCCAAAATAAGCATGCATGTTGTCAAGACATACAAGAATTATGTTCCATAACTAGCTCAAACATAAATAACCAGAACTGCATGATGCTATACTAGTCTCGAGATATAGATGCAAAACAAAAATATGGATGGAATAATGCCAAAGTGACAAAGCAAAAGGACCATCAACATGGAAAAATATGTACTGCGAAACAAAAATTTACTTTGCTATAACAACTACTATATGGATGGAATCCCAAATACTTGACCAGCTTCCCCCCAACGGAATTATATAAGCCAAGCTCAATTCTCATTCAGATAGAAAATAATAACATCAGTTTCCCAATTATAAAGAAAATGAAAATAGAAGAATTATTACCTGAACTTTATAATTAGATATTTCTCCTAGAACCTTCTCTGCTTCTGACAAGGAAGACAGCGGGAACATCCATAACCTGCAGACTCAAAAATTTTCAAATAACTAAGCCCTCAAATCAGCCAATCCAGAAAACCGTGCTAGGATGAACACACGCACTTATTGCTGGAAGAGAGAGAGAGAGAGAGAGAGAGAGAGAGAGAGAGAGAGAGAGAAAGGGGGGGGGGGGGGAGATACCTTTCTTTTGCATTCCAAGAAGCTCTAGGGATTCTCCGAAAAGCAGAAATTATTACCTGCCATGAAACATAGCCTATAAAGAATGAGTATGCAGGAACTTGTTCAAGGCCAAAGACATAGCCCCTAATTATGGAAAATTCAAATGTTTCGATAGAAATATAAAATTCAATACTCTTGATGAAGTTAGCATGTGAAACCTGGTCATATTGGAATTTCACCGCAACATGCCCACTGGAGTGAAGAAAAAGTTTGACAGAAAACTTCGGCAGTTCTTTAAAAGGCTCATCTGGTTACATATAAAGCCAAAATCCAAAGCAAATGCTAATAGATCAACAAATGATATTTCAAAAACCAGAAGAAATTAAATCTAAGTTTATAACTTTTTTTTTTTGGTTATGGAAGATAAATAGAATTAGAGACAAGTAATACAGCCATAAACAATGACACTGAAACAAATGTTAAGGTTTTGAAGGAAAGAAGCATACCTTGTTTTGTCCCTGGTTTCAATGAGGAGGGTAATGCTCTAGCTCCTGGATTGCAATACAAACACACTATGAGCAGTGCTCCTTCCAAAAACTGAACCACAGAGTACAGGGAAGAATACTAAAGAGTAAAGACTATAGTACCAAACATCTTTTGATTCTTCTGCATTGTTTTCTAACGTTAAAATGAGGCATACACACGCATGAACAACACTTTAACAAAATTACCCACACACCAAAAGACAAATTTAACCCAACAAGAACAAAAAGGAAAGCAAAGCTAGATAAACCCCATGAACAATACAAAATGGGAAACAACATGAAATGGAAAAAAGAGGATAACTTTACCCTCTAAGGAGACAACTCTTAGAAACTATTTAACAAATCAATAAATTATTCGTTCCGATTTCTATTTTTGAAAACTTTTAATTTTTTAAAAGAAAAAATGGTGAATCCTATTTTATATTTTCAAATGTTTTTACTTTTTAAAAGTAGAAATTAGTGTATTGAATTTGATCAAATTTAAAAATTTAGACGTCTGATTTGTTCCTTTCTTCAAATTACCAACATAAAAATTACTTTCCGCCTAATTCAACAGGAGAAACCAACTTGGACCAAATTGATCCTACCATAATTGACTTCTACAGGTAATATGGGTCCCACAATCACAGAGTGCACCAATCAGCTTCATCCAACTCAGTTCATCGCCTATGAAAAATATTAAGTTTCTTTGGCCAAAAATGAAATTACCAAAAAAAAATCCACCGTGTTACGAGTAGTAGTAGCAGCTGGGTCGTCTACTCTGCGTCCTGTCTGAGTCTCTTGGTCTCTCAGCTGTCTTCTGCTGTCGCCGGAGCTCATTGGTGCGAGTTCTGCCATTGCGTCATTTCAGGTAGGCCTCCTCCTCGGCCCTCCCTCTCAACTTCAATTCATTGCTATTCAACTTGAATTGCTCATGGTTGTTCTGCTTTTGCTATGATATCATATACATATACCGTTAAGTATTAAGAATTGAATTGTTTGTGGACCAGGCGAGGCAGTTATTGTTTTGAGAATTGAGATGGCGGTTGTTCAGTTTCAAGCTACTATGTGTCTGAATCGTCCCCTTGGCTGTTCTGATGGGCGTCTATGTTTTGCAAGACCTCGTCATTTCCTTCCCGAGAGATCCTCCTTCCCAAATGCAGGCAACTAAAAAGTCAACGCCTTTTCAATTTTCTTTCCTTGCCATTTGCCAATCAACTCATTGTTTCTTTGTCTTGTCAGCGCTTCAAATTGCCACTTCAAGGACAAATGCTTCCATTGCTAAATCAACCGTTACTCTCTGCTCTACCCAATCCCAATCCCAAACTCCCCAAGTAAGCTACTTACAAATCCTTACAATTTCATATCATATCAATCCTTCAAATTCTCTCTGTCTGTTGTTGTGCAGGAGTCGTCTATTGTTAAAGAAAAAAGTGTCTCCGTTGTCCTACTCGCTGGAGGCCAGGGGAAGAGGATGGGTGTCAGTTTTCTTTCCTCTTGTTATGTATTTCAAACAATTTTTTCTCACACTCACCCATTCATCTTTCTTATGGATGCAAATAGGCTAACATGCCCAAGCAGTATCTTCCACTTCTAGGTCAACCAATTGCACTCTATAGGTAACATCTCAGTTATAATATAGTATCGAAACTTATCCTAATCTTAATGTTGGACCACCTATTGATGTTCAGTATGATATTATTGATGCTAAGACCATGATTTCAAGAGACATAATTGGCACTCTATTGATTTTGTTTGGCCTTTGTATCCTCTTATGCTTTATAGTGTGTTTCATTCATTCATTTATTCATTTACAATATGACTTGATATATATATGTCAATCCTTTGTAGTTTCTACACTTTCTCGCGCATGGTTGAAGTGAAAGAAATCATTGTCGTTTGTGATCCTTCATACAAGGACATTTTTGAAGGTTTCTTCCCTTCCTCCTTAGCTTAAGTTCTGTAAACCAGATATTTGCGTCTTGGTTACTAATAATTCTTTTCTTTTCCCTCAGATGCGAAAGTGAATGACAAAGTAGAACTTAAATTTGCACTTCCTGGAAAAGAAAGACAGGATTCTGTCTACAATGGGCTGCAGGAATGTGCAGTTTATTTTTCATTCTTCTGTTAATTTATTTAAGGGGGAAGAGTGGGTTTAAATATTAATGATTATAATTTTCACCCCATCTTGGTTTATTTCTTAGCTTTTCTTTCCAAAGAATGATAATTAGGGTTGGAGTGGAATACTAAAATTCTTAATATCTAGATATCCTTTTCCTTTTGCAGGCTGTTGATTCAAACTCGCAGCTTGTTTGCATTCATGATTCTGCAAGACCTCTGGTGTTATCAGAAGATGTGAAAAAGGTTTAGGCTGAATAAGTGTCTCTTGCACAAGATACTGCGTAAATTGCTTTTGATTTCTCTTAAAGTTTCACATAAATATAGTTAGATTAGTCTTATGAGAGTGAGATAATGAAAGAATCCCTGTCTAATAGACAACACTAATACAGTCTGGAAAAAAGTCCACCATATTTTTATATCAGTTGTTACAGCCTACTGTCAGAGGTTGATATGAAATAAGAGTTAAGAAAGCTGTGTGCTTTACTGTTTTCACTGTTAAGGCTCTTCTATTGTAAAAATTAAATGACCTTGTTATGGGAGAGTTCTACTAAAAATGCTTGCGTTACATGGTGACGTGTCTCTCCTGAGTTTGGTGCTATGTCTGTTTACAATTTAACTTAGAGGAATGCATAGACTACTCACTTGTAATGTGTTTTTTAGGTCCTTAAAGATGGATTGTTGAATGGGGCTTCCGTTCTTGGTGTCCCTGTGAAGGCCACAATCAAAGAGGTATTTTTTGTTGTTATTTTTTAGCAACTCAGTTTCCACAGTCATGTTTCATGTTACTTTTTGGGTCCATTTTTTAAATTTTCTTTTTAACTTTTTTAAAAAGCAAATCCTGATGGATAATTCACAAGCTTAATATTTAGTTTGCTACACTAAAATAAATTTGGTGCAAGTTGAAGTTAAGTTATTAGTGAGAGATTGAATTCAGTTATTTGTTCCCCTCAGCATTTTTTAAATGCTGCACTACTATGACATGTTTTTAGCCTCAGCTAACTGTTTATTTATAGTTAATAGAAGCAGCATTATCTACAAGAAAGTGTGCATAACCGAATTTCTTCCAATTTAGATTAATTTGTTTTATTATGTGATTTCGTACATAGTGCATCTATTATATTTCCTCCTCTAAAATGAATTTGGAAATACTGACGTTTGTCCGTGAATCCTTGTGCAGGCAAACAATGAATCATTTGTAGTTCGAACACTGGACAGAAAAACGCTATGGGAGATGCAGACCCCTCAGGTAAAAATTGTAAACAATAATATACTGTACTTCAATTGTATGGTTAAGAATTGGGTAGTAGTTAATTGTTTTGATTGTTATCCATTTTTACAGATAATCAAGCCCGAGTTACTAAAGAAAGGATTTGAGCTTGTAAATAGGTAGTTTTTCATTCTTGTGCTTTATATAGTTAGTTAGTACTTGCAAACATCAGGATATGTTTGGTATGGGAGTACAATAGGGGTAAAACTTGCTTAATGAAATGCAATTGTAAAATTAGTAAATTATAGGAGAAGATTCATGAAATTCTACCCCATATCTATACCCAAACCAAATACACCCTAAAATGTACAGTTATTAAGAAAGGAAAAGGAAAATATACTGTCATCCTATAACATGGTTTGGTAGTTGATAAGAATCATGGCTGTATAGAATAGAATCTTCTAACTGGTATGATTGTGCACCACGCCACCTTGTCTACAGGGAAGGTCTTGAGGTAACAGATGATGTATCCATTGTAGAACACTTGAAACATCCTGTTTATATCACTCAAGGATCTTATACCAATATCAAGGTAGGCATTCAGTCAAACTTGTCTCATAATTTTACGACGTTGTTAGCATTGAAGAATGAACTACAAAATGCATGAACTAATATGCAATTGGGAACTGTTGTTTTACAGGTGACAACGCCTGACGATTTGATATTAGCTGAGAGAATATTGAATTTACACTCTGTAGAAAAGTCCTCTTAAAAAGTTTTTGCCATTTGAGGAAAAATCATTCTCAAAT
Source organism: Arachis ipaensis (assembly GCF_059453495.1). Taxonomy (NCBI): domain Eukaryota; kingdom Viridiplantae; phylum Streptophyta; class Magnoliopsida; order Fabales; family Fabaceae; genus Arachis; species Arachis ipaensis. The sequence continues at coordinate 138,200,486 of NC_142436.1, forward strand.
GTATGTTTGCTGAATTAGAATGCTTTTGGTCCTCCTGCAAGCAAAGAGAAATGTTGAACCGGCTTTGATTAGGCAAATTCTTTTTTAATCTGATACCAACTTCATCGTCACCCAATTAATAAAGCACTCATGAGGGCATGACTCATGATCCAAAATGCAAACGATTAAAGTTTATTTGTTTATTTATATTTTTATCTTCCAATAAATTGCTTGATTAAATAAAATCAATTTCCCAAGTTTTAGAAGCTTTTCATTACAAGAGGATGATAATTAACCTTTCTCTAACTGTTAGTGTAGTTGTTGTATTATGACTTGGGATATCAATATTCATATATCATTTCATTCTTAGCTAAGTGGGAATACCACTGTACTAGCTTCCTAGTTCCTATTACTCTACACAATAAATTAGGCACCAGTGATGGTGACAGCTTGACAAAAGTCTTGTATACCCTCATTGGCTTCATATCTGTGTCTATCTAGTGAGATTGAAAATTAAGCATGTGATTTGGATACCCTCCTCTCTAACTTTATTACTAATAGTATGGTATCCTACCAATAACGATGATGGTTAGTGAGTTTAATTTCGACATTGGAAACATGGAGGAGTTGCAATTGGCATGTAGCATTTATTTTAACTGAATTAATTGTTTTACAATGGCAGATCAGATCAGATTCACATACCGGGTAGAAATGGAAGTGGTTGGTTCGTATTTGCCATATAGTCCTTCAACAGTGAATAACAATAGATGCCAGAATTTCGTGCTTATTATACATGTGAGTATAAAATCAATGAGCAAGGTTAAATTTCTTTGTTGCTAGCCTTGAAGTTGTTTATATTTGTAACAATACCTGCAAGGATCATTACACTTAAGTCTCTTAGAATGTCAGGGAAGCAGGGATTCAACTCTAAATTACTTGGTCCAATAGGCCATTGACATTTAGTATTGATGCAAGTCAAAAGCTAAAATCCTTAGGTAAAGTGGGGTCTTATGATATCATCAAACTTGTTCAAAGGTACAATCATATCAGCTGAATAGAACTAATAAGTAATAACCACTAACGTAAGAGTATTTTAAATAATGCTGGAAAAAAGTTTAAATCATCTCTCAAAACTTTGTTTCTTATATTTTGTGTATTAGACTTTATAGAGGGAAAAGTAATTTATGAAAGGCAGAACATTGAAAGGAAAAAAAAAAGAAACAACTATATAGTGAATTGACATTTGGATTAGAATGCATGGAAGCACCTTGAATCCAAGTAGAGTGCTATATGCTACTATAATTATTAATTGGTTATTGGTGGTTGTGACATCCTTGCCAAGCCAAAACAATTTCATCAAGGAAAGGCTTAAGATGGTGCTCCAAGAATGTGGTGTATTCCAATGAGTCCCCAAGTACCTTGTTGATCTCAACAACATGAAAGGAATCTGTAACTTGGAAAATCTCTGTATCTATGCTGAGTTGGCTGGTTCCCTTTGTATTTCTTTTTTCCAACCTAACAACTCCATTATTCCTCATCACCTTAAAACTATTATCCATCTGTCCTATCTCCTCCAGCTTTGATGCAATCACTGCTGGTGGCATTCTTGTTATAAACATTGCATGTTGTCTCTGACTGTTATCTTTCTCAAACAAGCCAGAGAGATCAAACCCTGAGGAAAGTGCTATGATATCAAACGCATTGAAGCGATACAGCTTCATGGGAACTACTACTTCTTCATCTTCTTCTCCTGAGTAGGAGAAGGACGAGGAGGAGGAGTAGGTAAATGCAAATGCAGCCTCAACATCGGAGATACAGTCATCACCACCCCATCTTGGGGACAAAGGTGGGAGATGGGATAATGCATTGTGCTCATACCCCTTTTGGAACCATCTACTCTCCATAATTCTGGGAATAGTAACTCTGGTTATTGGATTAGGATCAAGAATCCTGTAGAGAAGCCTTTTAGCATCAACAGGGAACCATTGAGGGCACTTGAAATCTGCTTTGGCAATCTTTCTATACATTTCAATGAGATTCTTATCCCGGAAAGGAAGATATCCAGCCAACAGAACATAAAGAATCACGCCACAAGACCAAATATCTGCCTTGGCTCCGTCGTAGCCTTTCTTCCTAATCACCTCTGGAGCCACATAGGCCGGAGTTCCACAAGTTGTGTGAAGAAGGCCGTCACTCTTTCTGCTCTCCGTCAAGGCGCTCAAGCCGAAGTCTGTGACCTTGAGGTTCCCATTTTCGTCCAAGAGAAGGTTCTCCGGCTTGAGGTCGCGGTGATACACTCCTCTGCTGTGGCAAAGATCAATGGCATCCATCAATTGCTGGAAATATTTTCTGGCCAGGTCTTCTTTCAACCTCCCTAGGGACACCTTGTCAAAAAGCTCACCACCTTTGACATATTCCATCACAAAGTATATCTTGGTCTTGCTTGCCATCACCTCGTAGAGATGCACAATGTTGGGGTGCCTCACGAGCCGCATCACCGAGATTTCACGCTTGATTTGCTCAGCCATGCCAAACTTCATCACCATATCCTTGTTAAGGACTTTGATGGCAACACTCTGCCCCGTCTTGAGGTTCCTTGCATGGTAAACTTTTGCAAAGTTTCCTTGCCCAAGCATACGCCCCACCTCATACCTTTTCATCAGAATGGTTCCTCCTCTGTCCTCCATTTTCTATTGGACAAAAGGAACCATGCATAAGAGAAAAGGAAATTGTTCAAGGAGGGATAACATGACATGCCCGCATGGTAAGCTGGGTCATGGAACCGCACCGCATGCCATTTGGAATTGGCAAGGGTTGGGGTTGAGGTTCAGATTGAGCCTCATAACGCATATAAATTGCCCTCTTTTTGCGGAGGAATCAAGATTCCAATGAGTGGGGATCTTGTGTAAAAATAGTGATGCTAAGATTGATATGATTAAGCATCTCCAAATCGGATACCCTTCACTTCTTTCTTATCCCTTTTGTTGACTCCCTCTCTAAATATAGCAAAATAAATTAGGATACGGCTATTATAGTATTATTGCTTGTCATATGATGCTGCCATCCTATGCATGCAGTTTTGAGACATGACACAATTTATTAATTTAGTAAAAGAGATCGCCGACTTGACTTAGCATAGATGCTCAATTAGCATAACGTATTAAGAGGGAGTTTGGAACAAAAGCTACTCACAGTACATTGGTTTCAGATTGATTGCACCTCTATGCGAAACTGTTTCTTACTGGCGTTCATCGCAGCCTATAGACGCATGTTAATAGGCGAATGGTCAGAGATTCAAAAACCAACCCACCTCCATTTATCATATTCACAAAAGTGGCCTCCTAACTCGAACTCTCTCTCTATTCCATGTCCTTTATATAATAAGCTCTAAATTAATAAAAAAGAAAATAAAAAGAAATTATTAATGTGCTCTTTGATTCATCCATCTGTTTCATTTCTATTTTTTGAAGTGCATCTCCTAAAGGCTGTTAAGAGCATAGTAGAGTTCTCCTTTAGATAAATAAATTATAATTTTTTTTTTTATAAAAAAAAAGGAAAGGAAGAGAAGGCGGCCACAGAAAGAGTCAACAAGCATATACGTCCTCAAGTAAACAGACTCCGATCACAATTTCCACCAATATTTTGTCTAAACTAGAAAACTAAAGTACTAAAACGGGGTGAAGGGTAACTGAACAATTTCCCCATCATGCCAACGCAAAACACTCTAGAAATGGTTCCCCAAAACTAGTTGAATCAAAGCATGCCAAATGCAAGTGCAGGTGCCACCAGTTGGAATCTCCATGCTTCAGTTCCCGAAGGACTTTTTCAAGATCCTGCTAGAAAGAACCCTCACTTTTGGGGAAGAAAAGTGTTACGAAGGTGAAAAAAAATGGTTAGTACGCTACCTTGTTTTTCCTTTCTAAACCATGCTAGACTAGCAATAAATACTCAAATGGAGTGCACCTTGGATCCCATATACAGGGATAGCTTGGCGAAGAGCCTGTTCGAGTAGCACAGTCATTTTGGGGACTACTTATCTTGGGATCCAATCCCACTTTGGTTGCTTTACCACTTCGGTACCCACAAATATAAATGAAATATTCATCAACATAAAAACAAGAAACTGCAGAACATATATAATATAACATCTTCTGTTGTCAATGACTACTAAAAGCCACAATTCCGAAGTAGATTAGACAGTAGGAATGAACACTAGCAAAACTTCAAATTCTGTCTGCTTAGTAATTCAAGTGCATGAACTAGAAAAGGCAACAATATTTTCACTTTCTAAACACTGGTCCAAATTTTGTGAATTCTCAAACTCTAGCCCTCTTGTTACTGCAACTTGGGCACTTGTATTGCTTGATGTGCTCAGCCTTGGCGGGAGTAATTTTAACACATTTGCCATGGAACCATCTCTCGCACATATCACAACAAATCCAGAATTCATCATTTCCATAATTATCGCCACAGGCACCACATGTCGCACCTTGTTCATCGTCATCTTCTTCCTCTTCTCCACTATCATCCTCTTCTTTCGGCGGTGCAGACATCTTCACTCCTTTGGCCTGATTCTCAGATTGACGGGACTGTTACAAAAGCATCATTCAACAGGAAGACCTTAGTGACTATTTCAGGCGGGCAGTGAAAAAAATATTTAGAACAATAAATTGAAATTTACATACCATCTTTCCACTTGATTTGCTTTTGTTACCATTGTTGTGAGCAGCTGGTTGATCCTTTGATTGCTTGGCACTTCCTGTAACAATTTCAAAGATAGTTGGCAGATCATTGATCATCTGGAAAAGCCTTTTCCTGAAAATATCCATTTGAACCACAATTATAAGAGAATATCCTCCTATCTGTAATATTATTTTCAAATGTTGAAACAACATTTAGTGAACTCTACAAAACTGTATGGAAATAGCCATTTTTACATTCTCTTAACTGAAATTATCAGCATACTTTACCACCTAATCCCTCAGTATTGTATTTGATCAGACTAATGTTTTTCTACTCATTTTAGATATTCAGTTGACTCATCATCAGTTACACAGTAAAAACTAAAAAGGGATTCAATGGGTGTGATTCAGATATACCCAAGATAAATGAACTGCAACCTAACTTTCCGAGGAAAATATAAATAAGATGCAAGCATAAAAGATGAGTTTCACTGGCTAATGAACAATAGTATTCATTTGATTCCTCATTTTATAAGGGTCAGAAAATATATACAGAGATTCATATTCAAACAAGAAAATAATGAAAGTTAGTTCTCAGGAAATAACCAATTGTATGAGACCAAACTCCAAAGCTTTCAAGCTTCATGATGAATGAGTTCAGAAGCTCATAAAATTCCGAGTTCCATGACATGACACAGAAAAACATAAAACAGTAAGTGGAAGAAAATTAGAACATAAGAGCAGCAAGACCAACTCAGACAAAAACAAAAGAAATTGTTTCAGATCCATTACAAATTATATAAGTCGCTGTTATGTGTTATAAACGAAGAATTACCACCACCACCAAACCATACACCACGAAAATTTTAAAATCCCTATAGTATGAGGAAAGAAAATAAATTAGCAAAACAGGGCACAAAACATAGATATATTATTTGATCATATAATTCCTCAAAGTAAACTCAATAAAAGGGATATTATCCCTAATTGATTCTTTTCATATCAATTTGGTCCGTAAAAGGACTTCAGGATGTCTAAGTAGCAGAATGATGTAACCACCCAATGTAAATAGCTAAATTACATGAACAAGAACACAAATTTAATATGTTACACAGACACACACACAAAATGTAGATTAGCTCATAATATATATTCTAAAATATTGCATTGGCAGTATGTTCTTCCTGCAGAGGTTGAAGACTAATTAATCAAAATACACATAAATATGGGCACAGACAACCTTCACTTCTCATATGGTTCGTTTTCAAGTAAAACAGCAGAATTACAACTGTACCATCTGTGAGCACACTGTGAACTGCTTACCTTTCATTCTTGCCAAATCCAAAGCGAGCACCAAAATAGAAAGCAACAGCAAGCAGCCATGAGTCACTGTGAACTGCAACTAGTGATAACCAGTCCTTCTCTTGCATGCCATCTCTGGCAAAGTTGATACCTAATGCTGGCTCAGGAAGTTCAGGAGGCACTTCCTCCACAGGCAAATTCACTTCCCATGTTTCATTCGGAAATCCATATAGACACAAATTCTCCTTGTCTATAACAAAGCAACATAATGTTAAGAAAAACACACATTGCATATAATAAATATTTTTTGGTACATACGTAATGTTAATGTAATCGCTATTCTAGGTTCTACCTTCCTAATTGAGAAAATTGGACAACATATAGAACAGATTTATCTTTTGAACATTAGAAAATTTTAGTTTGCATTGTATGTATGCCATTTTGACATGGTTGCAAAGATGTGTTAAAATTAATGACTTTGTTCTCAAACTTGCAGTACCCTGTTCTTATTTTCAACCTTTAGTTGGTTCCCTACTAACGTCCAACATATAAGAGTCATAGAAAACTGACAATTGGGACCCTGTCAAGTTTAATGGGACAGATATCCAATCATTTGACATGAAAAGTGAATTAGTCATTACTTAAACACCATTGGACGCATCAAAATTTACTCATCATTGATTGGACATTCATGCATGAGTGTCAACACTTATGACATTTAATGGCCCATTATATATCTGATCTGAGAGGATGAAGATTAATAGGTGTGCATAGACACACAAAAATAAAAAGGAGAACAGGTCCCTCTCTCCTTCACATTCATGCATAAACCATTCAATGCATGCATAGTCCAGTGTGTTCATACAACATGCACAAGATGAACAAGCATTCAGGCAGAATGATCAAGGTAATCTAATTCTCAAATTTGTTTGAAACATAGTACTTTTTTTTACTTTTAACTTTCCCGACAAGTTTTTTAACCCCCTCCTCTTTGGCCCCTCAAGAGAAATTACCTAGCCCTACTATTTCATGAACTGCACATGAATACGCGGTTCTTCATGGATAATAAACAGGAATATAAACAGTGCACATAAATATGCAATGCACAAGCGGCTAGCACATATGCAGTATAAGATAGGAAAATACCCCTATTCAGCTCTACCAGCAACAATCCTGAATGGTTTGAAAACGAATTATGGGTAGAGGGGGGGGGGGGGGGAATCAAAAAGCAAAAACAAAGCACAGAATGCAACATAAACAAAGCGAGTAACGGTTCTTAAAACAACAAAATACGGTAGTTACAAGCCAGAAACCACAGAAGACGGCCTTCACTTGTGCTGTTGAAAGAACACTAAAAGTTGGCAAATTGGGAGGTGAAACTAGACAAAGTGTAGGAACTTATCAACATGAGAAAAAGAAAATGAGAAGGCATGAAAACAACCCACCAGGATCGCACTGCTGGTAGAACTTATCAACATCTGCAACAACAAAACAGAAAACCCCAAATTAACAATACAGTGAAACACACAATTCAATTATTTGAAAGAAGAGGAAGAAGAAGCACCAGTGGTTAGGGCTTTGATCAATCCAGCTCGCCTGCCCTTAAAGTCGCTGAAAACCTCCTCAACAGTTCTGGGTAGTGGGTGCGGTATCCCTTCCATTTTCTTCACAGCTCAACAAAAATTAGGGATTATAATTGAATTATGTGGTACCAATTCACAAATACCGAGCTCCACCTCGATAATCCGAAATAGAAGAGAGCACGATTGCGGATTAAATAGGGTTTTTGTTGTTTAGGGTTGGGTTGGAGAGTGCGTGGCAAGGCTAGGGTTTTGTGCTTCTTTTGTCTTTGTGTGTTGTGTTTTCCCCCCTTTTTGCTAATGCTACCCTTACCCTCTCCTCTTCAATCTTCTTAAAACAGATTAAATTTAGAAATAAAAAGAGGTAGTGATTATCCAAATTAATTATTAGGGGGAAGCATAGATAGAACAATAGTGACTGAAATGGAAGAAAAGCATAAACATTGCAGACGCTGAGGCTTATATAATCTATGTGCACTTTTTTTTTCAATTTTTATTATTACTTATTTAGACTTAGAGAGAGAGAGAGAGAGAAGAGATTAAAAAGATGGGGTTGACAAGAAAAGGAAACCCGGGTCAGGTCAGGCTTCTGTGATGATATCACCTTTCCTTCCTCCTCTTCTTCGTAATTTATTTCAATGGATTTTAAATTCGCCATTTTCCATCTACATAAAGAATAAAATCTTTTGTCATTTTCATTTATTAGTTTTATCAATTTAATCATTCTTCCACATCTGTAATTAACTAATTATAACATTCTTCAATTTTAATCTGCAACTTATTAATAATAAAAAATCTAAAATTTAACTATTTATATTTACACACATATATATTGAAATATTAAGTAAAATTTATTTTTAATATCAATAATTTAAGTCAAAAAGAAGTTCTTTATAAAAATACATTTTCCTTAACAATAATATTCCTAACACGCTCCCCCAAGTCGTTTGTGATACACGCGTTCTCCCATATTAACGTAAACCTTCTTTGCTCAACGTAAACTTTTTCTGCTCAACGTAAAGCTCTCGTGTTTCTTTTCTGCTCTCGTCGTTCTTCTTTATTTTCTTTATCGATCTGCATTGCATTTATTTTCAATGTAATAAGCTTCGTCGTTCGTCTATGCTCGCGTCCTTTTTCTTCGTTTTCTTCTTCGATCTACAGTTGTATTTATCTTATTTGTTTTCTTCTTCGATCTGAATCGAAACAATGAATGATTCAACTTTGAATGAGAGCGATTTGGATTATTCTTCTGAATCGAATCAAGCGGATAAGGTTTGGATTATTCAATTTTAAATTAAATTGAATTGAATTGAATGAAATTGCTAAATTCTAGACGCATGTGTTCTGATTTTGGATTGAACTGAATTGAATTGAATGGAATGCAATCTCTGAATTCTAGATGCAGGCCTTTCGAATTTGATTATATATATATACAATGTTCGGTTCATTTAGTATTCTACATTAGTTTCGTTAAGAGAGTATTACTCGGTTCATTATGCAGGCAGTTGTGTTCGAATTTGAATTTATATAATGGACAATTTTTCGTTCATTTAGTACTATACAATGGTTTCACTTTAATAATATGTTCGGTTTATTATGCAGACAGTTGTTCGAATTTGAATTTATATAATGGACAATATTCCGTTCATTTAGTACTATTCAATGATTTCGCTTTAATAATATGTCCGATTCATTCTGTAGTCTAGGTGTGTTGTGGATGAACAATTTGTCCCAAAGGTTGGGATGACTTTCAAGACACTAGAAGAAGCTAGAAAGTTCTACAAAAATTATTCCAAACTTGCCGATTTTTGTACCAAAATAAGGAACACGACTCGGAAGAGAGACGAGATTAAGAATCAACTAATCGTATGCAGTAGAGAGGAGAGGTGGAAATCCAAGACATCTCCAACTCTGAAGACAAACCCCTCAGCCGGCATAAACTGTCCAGCCAGGATTTATGTACACATATTGAAGAATGTCGGTCTTTGGACAATTTTCAAAGTTGTTCTGAATCATTCACACCCCTGTTGTCCAGACTGAGCAGAGATGCTTAAACAACACAGGGAGCTAAGCATGTTTGTGTGTCACACCATCAAAAACAACGAGGAAGCCAGAATCAGACCGAGCAAAACTTACCAATCATTCGTAGCAACAGCGGGCAGTCATCGGGAACTAAGTTTTATAGAAAAAGACGTGAGAAATTACATCACAAAGGAAGTACGGAATGTGTCTGAACAAGACGATGCCAAAGAATTCGGGAAGTACTTATTAAGAATGAAAGAGAAAAATCAAAATTTCTTTTTCAAGCTCAACCTCAAAGGTGATCACTCCATCAAACATGCATTTTGGGTCGATGCAAGAAGCATGGCTGCATTCGAGTATTTTGGAGACGTCGTTTCATTCAACACCACCTACAACACAAACAGGTATTCAGTTCATTTACATATAGTTTTAGGTTCACACAGCCAACACATTTCGGTTCATAATTGCTGCCAGTGTCCATTTTTGCGGGTACAATATGGTTTTTAGTCCTTTTGTCGGTGTGAATTACCACGGTCAGTCGACACTTCTCGGATGCGCTCTGATGAAAAACGAGATCATCCAATCATTTAAATGGCTATTCGAATGTTGACTGCGTTGCATGGGAGGGAAGACACCAAAAGGCATTCTTACCAACCAATGCGCACCGATGTAAAGGGCCATCGAGATGTGCATGCCAACAATAATTCACCGGTAGTTCATCTGGCACATCATGAAGAAGATCCCAAGAAAACTAAACAGCTACTAGCAACACGAAGAAATCGAACAAGAGATGAGCCACGTCGTTTGGAACTCGTTCACAAAAGACACATTTGATAGAAACTAGAACGATTTTGTCAAAAGTACGGCGTCGGAGGCAATAAGTGGCTCTCAGGTAACCGATGTTTTAATTTGAATTATTCGATGCTGTTACTTTTTGGCTAAAATGTGCACAGCTTTCGGTTTATCCAAGCTCATGTTTTCGGTTCATTTTGCAGATTTATATGAAGATCGCCATATATGGATCCCAGTTTACCTAGATCACCACTTTTGGGTCAGGATGAGAAGCACACAAAGGAACGAGAGCATGCACGCATTTTTCAACAAGTTCATCACACACAACAGCTCCTTAATTCAATTTGTGAAGCAATACGATAATTGCCTAGCAAGCAGAGAGTAAAGAGAGAGAGAATTCGATGCTGTAGATTTTTACACCGTGATACCGTGTGCAACAAAATCAGTACTAGAGGCGCAATTTCAGCACGTGTATACTCACGAGAAGTTCAGGAAAGTTCAAGCACAATTCAGGGAAAAGGAGAACTGCATCACAAGATCAAAGCATTCCACCCTAGGTTTTACAACATACGAAGTCATAGAGCAGGTTTCTAACTCCGCATTCAACAAGTTTTTCGTCACCTATGACGCAATATCACGAGAAATAAAGTGTCAGTGCCTATTGTTCGAGTCAATAGGCATACTGTGCCGCCATCTCTGAGCGTGTTAAGCTTCGAGCAAGTAGATAATGTGGCACCGAAATATATACTAGAACGCTGGAGTAAGAACATAAAGAGGGAGCACATACACATCAAGAGCAGCCAAGACGAGCCTCAACTGGAGCCGAGAAGCAAGAGATTTGACGATTTGGTGTTTCGGTCGTACAATATTTACGGATTTGCGTTAGAATCCGAGGAGCTTACCGGAATTCTGCACTGGGCTTTTGACAATGTCATGACGGAGATGCAAGAATATCAAGCGAAAAGCAAAGGAAAAAGTTTGTTATCTTACAAAGACACGACGTTGAGCGATGTGAACGAGTTTCAAAGCCCCCCACATGTCAGAATAAGAGATCGTCCCAAGAACAGACTGGGATCAAACATGGAAAAAAAGATTGCAAACGAAACAAAGAAAAAGAAAAAGCCAACTCCAAGCGAGGTAACATTGATTTGATTTCGATTAGGAAAATTTTCATTTGTGCATTTTGCTAATATATGATTTATTTTGTCTGTTTCAATTGAACCTTTTAGACGGTGGATCAATGATTCAGTCAAGCTCCAGCTTTTACGATGCACAGGATATGAATTATCCCGGAGAGGATTATAGGAGTTTCATTTGTTATTAACATAAATTTCCATTCATGTATGAGCAAATTTCGGTTCATTAAAGTTATAGGAGGGTTAATTTCTGATTGATGTTAGTCTTTATTGAATAGTCACTTTTTGTTTTTGAAATTAGCTTTCTGAAATTCTTTATTGAATAGACACTTTTTTGTTTATTGAATAGTCAATTTATTTTGTTATGTCAAAGAGTTTAGGTGTTTTTGAAACTGAATACTGATATAAATATTTTTTCCAAATTAGCTTTCTCCAATAGTGATATATGCACGTTTTTCGGTTCATCTGGTCTATTAATTTTGGTTCATCTGTATTTTTGGGGCTCTTAATGTTTGATAAATATCCTGAATCCATTCACTGTGAACCTAGAAAAAAACAGCAGCTAGACAGTTCCAACAGATATATACATTAACATTAGATTTTTCATTAACATTGGATTTCCAATAACATTTACATTAATATTTACATATATACATTAAAGAAGTAGTGTTTTCTTTTTTAAACAAGTTAAACAAAATAGTATTAATTACAACCAGTCAAAGAAACTATAACCTATTTATTATCTATATCTCCATATGTGAATTTACAAAAAGGGCTGGAGAGGGTAGCAGATGGCTTCGGGAGTCTTATGGCTTCAGATGCCCGAATCACTTGGTCTCTGATTTTGTTCATTTTATGGAACAGAATTTTCAGACCGTATTCGTGCTTGAAGGCATCAATTTCTTCCTACAATTCAATTGAAAGGAATTAGTTACATAAAAAATGAACCCAACTGAAATAAGAAATGAAACGAATTTCATTAATTTAGAAATTACTTACTTGTGTCTAGTTTTTATATTGATACATCTTCCCTTTTTTTATCTTTTGAGGATCAATTGTTTTCAGCCATTTCATGACATATATCGCACAATCATAACTAAGCAAGAAATAAGTAAAATATAATTAATATTATACAAAATAAAACACATTAAAAATAGCACTATAGCATAGAAAGATTTTTACTTTGTTCATTGACCACTGAGCCTGATATACTCTACTGCTACTCCCTCTCCGTCCTCCATTAAGGGTTCTGCCCCAGCGTAAACCCTCATCTGGGAGACTATTAATCCATGAAAAGGATACAAAAGTAAAATAAGGCACAAGCAGCGATTGAATAAAACATGATAAATATTCAATCAGCAAGAAAAATATTTTTTGCATACAAAAGAACCCAAGTGAATACTTAAGGATGAAGTGAATGTAAATCACCAACTACAATGAACCGAACTCTGTTCATGTTTGAATAAAATGTGATAAATATTCAATCAGCAAGAAAAATATTTCTGCACGCAAATAAACTCAACTGAACACTTAAGGATGAAGTGAATGTAAATCACTAACACCAATGAACCGAATTCTACTCATGTTTGAATAATTTACAACAAAATATGTATGATGTAAATAACTTACAACAAATTTGTTAAGTTTAATTCTCAAGTCAGGTATTTCATCTTTCTTTTTGTTGACAGAGTCAAGCACATAGAATGCCTTCTTCTTGACATCGGCAATCCACAACCACCAGCGTCTTCCGTTGCAAATCGGCACAAACAGCTGAAGTTTGGAAAAATAATAGAATATTTCAGTCTAAATGATAGCAAACGACAGAATTATCAAAAAATTTTAGAATTCACAACTTACAGATAGATGCGATGCCAGCTTTCTTTTATTAAGAACACGGCGGTAGTGCGCATATTGATCGATATCGATTCGGTAGGCCTTGTTGATATTTGGATCAATGTAATTCTTGCCATACTTTTTCAACATAAAATTCTGCAAAATGAACCCCAGTTAAATCACAAATGAACCAAATTATTTATCAGAACCAGTAAATTACTTAAGGAATAAAAAATTTGGCTTACCAGAATATCCGTCGGCACAGTATATTTCTTCCTGAAATCTGTGGTATTTTCTGTCGTTGAGAATCATACACACTACATTGACCACCTACAGAAAGAAAATTTATGAGATATACGGTATAAATGTTTTTAGAAAAATCATTAATGTTAACAAAAGAGGCAAAGAATTTACTGTGTTTTCTACATCTTGTCCAGGCATTAGAGACAAGAAATTATGTCTAAGCCCCTCCAAATGCGCTTCATGGTTCAAGACGAATATGGCGTCATATTCATTGCTAGTATCTTTGGTTTCTTTTACATGTGTCATCCAATGATAACACTTCTCCTTCAACTCCTCCGTGATTTCTTTTTCTTTCTCCGGAGTTTTGTACCCTACAGCGGTTGTGAAGCTCGCCTCGACACTCGTTTTCTCAGCAAATGTCAATGCCGCCATCACCCCAACATCCATCACCACCTCTGCCAGGATTTCAAGTTGTGTCACTGTTAGCTGAGAAGTCGGGGGAGTTGGTTGAGATGTTAGGGGACTTATCCCAAGGCTGAAGAAATGTGCATCATCTTTCCATTGCCAAGGGCGAGCAGCACTGCAAGACGACAGAGGAAAGTTTTAACTAATAATGAAATAGCATCATGATATAACACGAAAGCTAATAAAAAGGATATTAATTAAAATTTACACATTCAGCATAGGTTCTGGCTCCGTCTTTCTCGGGGAAGATTCCTTGTTGGCCTGCTTTTTGGATTCCGGAGGCCAGCTGTAACAAAGAGAAAAGAGTCCAACAAAGAACACATTCAAATGAACCGCAAATAAACCATAAAATGAACCGAAATTATCCAGATTTGAACAAGCAGTAAAACTTACCCATCAAGGTGTGCTTCTTCTTCCTATTGCCCTACTGCCGGAGCTTCTTGGCACAGTTGTTGTTGTTCTTCCAGAGTGATGCTGCATTAAATAGAGAAGAGTTCAATAACGACCCGAAATTATTATCCTATACCATTAAAACTAATAAAAAAATTCTAATTACAACTTACTCATTAATAGAAGCTTCTTCTGTTTGACTCTCCAAAAGGACATTGGTGAAGGTCTCTTGATCTTTTATTATCTATTCTACAAGAGAACTCGAAAGAGACACGGCAATAAGAGCTCTAAGGAAGATGGACAAGGAAGAAGTTAATATTAAATTACCAGAATAGGTACTGAGAAACCGAAAGCCACACATTAAAAACTCACATATCGAGAGGTTGAGAATGAGTTTCTCCTCCAACAGCAATGATTTGGAGTTGAGGATGAGGTATAGTGCTACTGATAATTAAACACAGATTCTGTGTCATTAATTAAACAAAAATTATTACCTAAATCTAAAGACCAACATAAATATTTCAACTTACATAGTTGGAATTTGTAAACTATGTTTTTGATGGAGTTTCTTTCTTCTAAAAACTTTTACCGAGGTTTTCAGGGTATTTTTCCTAATAACAAAGATACCAAATTAAAATCATCAACCAAGATTAAAAGTAGAGAATTAAAAACACATTAAATTTATTTTTGAAATCCAATGAACCTCACTTAAACCCAGAATGAACCGAATTTACCTGGCATTGGGCGGTGCATTTACAGACAGTGTGGAGCTCGTCTAAGTTTGTAAAGGTTCGCTGTCCAAATTTACAGTTGGTAGTCTAAGAAAAAAATAAATATTATTCAGTAAATCCAGAGGAATTACAAGATGTTTTAGGAAAAGTTAACAAACAAAGAAAAAGAACCTGATATAAGGAATCTTACGTCTTGGATAAATCATTTCGTGCCTCTGTCGAATCAAAGTCATCCAAAGCAACATTTGCTTTTTGAGCTCCATCATTTTTTCTCTTTGATCTTTTTTCTCTTAATAGCTGCAATATTTGTCTTCTTTTTTCGGCAGCCCTGACCTTTACTTGTTCACTTCTGAAAATTCATAAAATAAGTATCAATGAACCTAAAATAAAAGTATCAATGAACCGAAAATATCATTTCAGAAACTTACTCATTTTCAAATTCAATTTTACTTTCTGAATCTGTCAGAACAAGCTTCCTTGATTTGGTTTGTTTTTTGGCAACTCTCTCTGGTTGTTTCTTTTCATTGTCGGTGTTTTTTCGATTTTTTTCTCTACAACACATACAAACACATCGAATTTATATCGGAGACAAATATCACAGCTGTAATTTACTTAACAAGCACACACAAACAATTTTTAGCAAATAAAAGCAAAACTAGACCAAATGAACATCAGACAAACATATCAATGAATCGAAAATAATCAATCCCTAAACTTACTGGTTTTCATATTCACTTGTGCTCTCCGAATCTGTCAGAACAAGCTTCCTTTTTTGCTTTATTTTTTAACAACCTTCTCTGGTTTTTTTCTTTTTTTTTTTGTCAGTATTTTTTCAATTTCTTCTTCTTCTCTGCGACACATACAAAAAGTTTCGTTAAAATAGCATGATAAAAATTTAAATAAATAGATAGTTTTGAAGAAGTATACTCAGATTCAGATTCAGAAAAACTATTTTGATTGGATACAAATATCAGAACTGTAATTAACTTAACAAGCACACAAGAACAATTTTCAGCAAATAGAAGTAAAACTAAACCAAATGAATATCAAACAAACAAAGCAATGAACCGAAAATAATCATTTCCCAAATTTACTGGTTTTCGAATTCACTTGTGCTTTCTGAATCCGTCGGAACAATCTTTTGTTTATTCACCAGCCTCTGTTGTTGTGTTCTTTTGTTTGGTGGTGTTTTCTCATATTCAGATTCAGATTTGAATCTAGAAAAATTGTCTTCTTCCGAAGAAGAATCCAAAACAACAATTTTCTTTTTTCTTTCTTCTGATTTCCCTTCAATTTCCCATTCAGAAAAACTATCTTCGACACCTTTTTTTCGTCTGTCTTTCTCTCCCTTAATTCTGCTCTGTACACAAGTCCCTAAAACACAAACTTATTTAGCTAGCAGGATATTTTAGAAGCATTTGAACCAAAATTTCAAGAGAAATTTTTATTTAATTTACCATTGTATCAGCTGCTTCCTTAGCAATCCGGTCGAGCATCTTCTTCTGTGTCCAGTAGGCCACCCACGATGGCCCGAGAGTGTCAGGTGCATCCAGTCGAGGGAACTTGGATTCATGAAAATATATAACATGCGGCTGTCAACGGACTGTTTCTTTCCTTGTCTCCTGGATTCGATCCCCTTCCTCAAGAAGCTCAGCACATGAGTTGCCAAATTCCATTGTTGGATGTTGTCCACACGAAGGGAAGGCGGCTTATGGATCGGGGAGGCGGTGCTCACTGTCGTCGGCAGCAAGAAGCACTTCTGGACAAAGACGACAAAAGTCCTCTCGAAAGTCTTCCTATTCTCCTCCCCTTCAAAACTCGTATCAAGGACGAATTTTGTCAAAGATGCCAATATAGCACATTTGAAGCTATCAATTATCTCCTTGTCTGCCTCACTCAGTATGTCGTACTCAACTTTTTTAGGAAAATGATCCCCTACAATATTTTAATAGCAACAAATCAGTTAAATAGGCCCAGTTTTATTTTCTATACTCAAATGAACCTAAAATAAAGCAACAAATGAAATGAAATAAGCACACAAGTCGAAAAGTATATTACCACCGTGATTTATGCCCAGTGCATTTGCTACCTTGTCAGGTGTTATGTATATTCTCCCATAAAGAGTGTCCAGGTATCCATAATAGTCATCACAACAACCAATCAATTCTCTTAAGAGCTTGTGAGAGACGTTTATTTCCGGGACATGTGCTAGCGCACCGAATCCTATTTCTACAACAATATCTTGCTTTTGCTGACTCATTGCCTTGAACACCCTCGCTATTGCTTTTGTTTGGCATCTGAGATCGTGAGTTTCTGCAAGGTTTTGAAACAGTATGTTATCATATATTTATAATACAAGATAGAGTGTATTTGAATGAAAGGTGATAAATATATTTAATGTGTATATATGCTTACGTTATAGCACGGCTTCTGTTTTTTTGTCACCATCATCTTTTTCATTTTTGCTGTAAGGATAAAAAAATTTAGTCAATACTTCACTCAATACACCGACAAGCACAAGCATGCAAATTTTTAATTAAGTGAATCAAAATCACTAACTCCAATGAACCGAACTCCATTCATATTTGAATAAAACGTGTTAAACATTCAATCAGCAAGAAAAATATTTCTGCATACAAAAAAACTCAACTGAATACATAACAATCAGGTGAATCAAAATCAGCAACTCCAATGAACCAATCTCCATTCATATTTTGAATAAAACGTGATAAACATTCAATTAGCAAGAAAAATATTTCTGCATGCAAAAGAACTCAACTGAACACTTAACAATCAAGTGAATCTAAATCAGCAATTCCAATGAACCGATCTCCATTCATGTTTTGAATAAAACGTGATAAACATTCAATTAGTAAGAAAAATATTTCTGCATGCAAAAGAACTCAACTGAACAGTCTAACAATCAACTAAATCTAAATCACCAACTCCAATGAACCGAACTATATATCACAGAAAGAAAATAACAACACATTTTCATTTGTATGCCCTAGTTACGCAAAAAAAAAAATGGAATCAGAATAAGTTGATCTACTAAACGAAGCAACTCAATCAACTAAACCTTAAGTCCAACTAGGAGAAACGCGAGATTGCGAGATTTTAAATGAACAGTAGTTTTTCTCATACCTTTCGCAGTCTCTGTTCTTGTTTTTGTTCGTTTTTTCTTCTTTTTTTCGAAACCTTCTCACAATTCTTCAGTAAAAGCAGTTTTTGCAGAGAATACGAACGAGGTTTGAGAGATTTTGAGAGAGATTTAAATTTCTTTAGTAGCGGTTTCGAGGTTAAAGAGAGAACGTTGTTTCATATTTAAGGCGCGAATAAATGTTAACGTTTTGGGGAGTTTAGGCACGTGTAATACACACTCATTTAATGTGATTGGATTTTTTTGGTATTAAACCAGCTTGGATAGAAAATTACATGGATATGTAGCCCATCTGTTAATTAATGAATGAGTTTATTTGTTCATTTAAGTAAGTATTAAAATTTTAAATTTAATTTTGTATAAGTAACAATTTATTAATTAAAAATCTATTATTTGTTATATTTTGTTAATTTTATAATTAAAATATATCACATGTCACTTTCTCATTACAATTGAAATCAAATCTTTCCTTCCAAAATTAAAAAGTGCTCTCCTCCTCTCTCTTCCTTTCTCTATCTCTCTCGTTCATTCACTCACTTTATCTCTCTTATATATCATTATCAATGACTAATTATAAATTTAACAATCAAAATATACATAATATTCTCTAATTACATTCAAATTAAATTGAAATTAAATATAATTATATTATATATTATATTATATTTATATATTACTAATTAATTTAATAACTAAAATGTGTCACATTCTCTTATTAAAATTTAGAAAAAATATTTTCTTCTAAAATTAGTAAATCCTCTTCTTACATTATTCTCTTATCTACATCTCTCTCTTTTTTTTCTATTTCTCTCTATCCTTCCCACTCTATATAATTTATAATTTATATTTTATATTAGTAATTTAACAAATCAAAATGTGTCATCAGATATTTTTTATTATAATTAAAATAAAATTTTTTCTTAACTTCTAAAATTAACAAACTCCTTCTCTCATTTTTTTATCTTTCTCTCTATTTTCTCTCATTCTCCATTTTTCTCTATCTTTCCATTCTACAAAAAACAAAATTAACAACATAATATAATTTAAATAAAAAATATTATTATTTGCATATTTTTTATTTAGTTTTAAATTTTTACTGTTTGTCTTTTTAATCTATATTTTCACCTCTTTTTTCAAATATTTATTACATATAATTTAGTGAAAATACTAAAGTTGTGATTAAAAGTTAGAATCAAGATTCAATTATTTTTAAAAAAAATAAATTTGAGTTAATTTTATAACTATCAATATAAATTTTTTCTATATATATATATATAGAAAAAATTATTATTTTTTAAATAGCAAGCATAAAAATTAATTATTTCTATTTATGCAACAGACTTAACACCTAATCAAATATAAAAGTATATATTTTAAATTCTTTCAAATGTTAGATAACGAATATTAAAATTAATTATTAGTAAAAAATTAAACTCTTTCATATGAAAATAATAACTAAAAAATTTATTATTTAATTTTTTTTATCTGTAGTTGATCTTCTTAGCTGACGGAGACTTTTGTCTCTTACGACCTTTTTGTAAAAGTAGTTTAATGCTATAAATTTTTTATATTATAATCTATAATGTCAGGATCGACGTAATTTTAAAATATTTATATTCCCGTAATGTTATTACCGGTAAAAATACTAGTATCTTACTAATTTTACAACCAAAATCTGCGACATGTCACTTCCTCGTTGCAATTGAAATCAAATCTTTTCCTTCAAAATTAAAAAGTTCTCCCCTCCTCTCTTTTCTTTTCTCTATCTCTCTCATTCATTCACTCACTTTATCTCTCATATATATCATTATTAATGACTAATTACAAATTTGACAACCAAAATATACAAAATGACATTTTTCTAATTATATTCAAATTAAATTAAAATTAAAATTAAAATATAGTTATATTATATATTATATTTATATATTACTAATTAATTTAATAACTAAAATGCATCATATGACATTCTCTTATTAAAATTTAGAGAAAATATTTATCTCCAAAATTAGTAAACCTCCTTCTTACATTCTCTTATCTATCTCTCTCCTTTTTTCTATTTCTCTCTATCCTTCTCACTCTATCTAATTTATAATTTATATTTTATATTAGTAATTTGATAAATCAAAATATGTTACTAGATATTTTTCATTATAATTAAAATAAAAAAAATTTTTTAACTTCCAAAATTAACAAATTCCTTCTCTCATTCTTTTTCTTTATCTTTCTCTTTCTTTTATCTCATTCTCTATTTTTCTCTGACTTTCTATTCTACAAAAAATAAAATTAATAATATAATATAATTTAAATAAAAATATTATTATCTGCATATTTTTTATTTAGTTTTAAATTTTTACTGCTTATCTTTTTAATTTATATTTTTACTTATTTTCTTTTAATTATTTATTACATATAATTTAGAGAAAATACTAATGTTGTGATTAAAAGTTAGAATCAAAATTTAATTATTTTAAAAATAAAATAAATTTGAGTTCATTTTATACCTATAAATATAATTAAATTTTTTTATGCTAATATATAATTATATTTTTATATATATAGAGAAAAAATATTATTTTTAAATAGCAAGCATAAAATTAATTATTTTTATTTGTGCAACAGACTTAATACTTAATCAAATATAAAAGTATACATGTTAAATTCTTTTAAATTTTAGATAATAAATGTTAAAATTAATTATTAGTAAAAAATTAAACTCTTTCATATAAAAATAATAACTAAAAAGCTTATTATTTATTTTTTTATCTACATAGACTTTGGTCTTCTTAAGTGATAGAGACTTTTGTCTCTTACGATCTTTTTGTAAAAGTAATTTAATGCTATAAATTTTTGTGTCATAATCTATAATGTCAGGAACGACATAATTTTCAAAGATTTATATTCTTGTAATATTATTACGGATAAAAATACTAGTTGTTACGGCCTGGCCCAGAATCCCTGCGGGTCGGCCCGACCCGGACGCCACCCGATCCGGATACACGCCCCACAACCGACCCGGACACGTGTCCAAGACAGCTCATGTACAGCTTTGGGATAACATCCCTGGAAACATGGGCCTGTCCTCATCGGGCCCACCTCTGACAGGTATATAAGGAGAAGACTTACTCTTCCCCCAAGGTACGTCACATATCACACTACCCTTTCCGCCTGCACATTTACTGACAAAAGCGTCGGAGTGTCTTTGCAGGTGGCACCCCCCTTTTTTCCACACGAAGTACTCAGGACCTCGCGTATCGTTGACCGGCAATCCACGACTTAACGAGCCCCTACCATCATCCCGGATCACAATCCGAACCGTCCAGTAACCGACCTACCGAACACTAGTAAATTTTTAAATTCATGACAGATTAATTTTTAATTTATTAATTTTTTGTGTATATATAAATATATATAAAATAATAGAAGGAAAACTTGTTAATGGTAAAACTGTGATTCTAACAAAAGCTACGAACGTATGATTACGGGTGTTTGTGGTACAGTTTGGATCGGTTTTGAGTTAAAAACTCATTCGATCCGAACACTAATTTCATTCACGGTTTGGATTAGATGATTTTTAAAAAAAATCCGATCCAATTTCAAGCGATTTGGATTAGATTCGATTTGTGGTTTTGTAAATTAAAAAATTAAATATACATAATAAGTCTCAACAATATTTTAAAAAATCAATAATAACATAACAATAGAAATAAAATTATAAGTTTCGTTAAAATAAATAAATAAATCTCGTTTTAAACATAAAATATTTATTAAATAATAATAATACATCAATAGTATAAAAGTATATAACAAATTAAACATATTATAAGTAAAATTATAAATATAATAATAAAATATTAATATTATAATATATTATGTAGTGTGGATTAGATTATATTAATTTTGCAAAATAGATCCAAAATTCAATTCGATATAAAAATAAAATCCAATTAAATTTAAATTAATACGATTTTAATGATTTTCGATTTAAATTAAATTAGATAAACAATTCAATTTAGATGGATTTGAATTTGAATAATCCCTTAAATTCTCACAAGTTACATTGGCTAATGGCTTTATATACCGTTTGACATGAACAAAAGGATATAAATTAAAATTATAAACATAAAAAATACATAGATGGATACAAAGTATTTCGAGCTACATCTTAAAATATTTTTTATGAATTTTTACTTGAATTTTAAATTTACTTCAAAATTTTAATTGTCTCAATTCAAATTTTATATTTTTACTTCGTAACTTACTTTAGTCTATCAAATATTTTCGGTTAATAATGTATTTTCTGACATATAATAGGATAATGACATATCAGTTAGAGATACAAAATATATCAACATAAATAATAGTATTATGTGTCATAAAATAGTTTGTCCACATGCCACTATCATGTCATCATTACAAGCAATTCAAATTGGTTATTAAGTTATACTAACCTGGTCAATTAATCCATGAAATTAAATATCGTCAATTAAATTACTCTTTCAAATAAAAATAGAAAATAAGCCAAAATTCACCAAATTAACATGTTTAACTTTAAAAAAAAGACAACTCAAACATAATATTTGAGATGGATTTTTTTATTTAAATAAATAATTATAAAATTTATTATCGACCATTCTCCAATTTTATATCGTTTACATTGTAAATAATAAGATAAGGCTGGACAGACGTCTATATATACATTTCGTTGATAGCGCAGTTCCGGACTCTAATTCAAATTTTTCGACCATCACTTTCTCCTCTCTTTTACCCCTTTCTGACCGTGCATGTTATCGAGTAATACGAAGATGGCGCGCGCAGATGCACGTGATCGAGACATCAACAGGCTGAACGCAACATAGCACTATGCTAGGGTAGACAACTTTGCGGTTAGTTCTATTATCTTGAGTTTTATTTAATTTCATACATGTATAGCCAAAGTTGTCAAATTCACGAGTCTAAGTAAACTCTTGGAGTTGACCTAGACTCGACTCGTAGACTCGTACGAGTTTACCTATTATATATATATATATATATAACAATATATAATGGCAATATATGAGTTCGGTGTCCAAATTTTTTTTCCAGTATTACCCTTTTTAATCAACTTCTCCACTTAATGTCAGTTATCTCTGAAAAATTTCCATTACTCCACTTGGCTACTTGACGTAATTTTCACCTGTCACCTCTTATCAATTTTTCTCTTCTCATCTCATCTTTTATTAATATTATTGAATACATTAATAGATTTTAAAAATACATTAGACTCATCTATAACAATATATAATGGCAATATATGAGTTCGGTGTCCAAATTTTTTTTCAGTATTACCCTTTTTAATCAACTTCTCCACTTAATGTCAGTTATCTCTGAAAAATTTTCATTACTCCACTTGGCTACTTGACGTAATTTTCACCTGTCACCTCTTATCCATTTTTCTCTTCTCATCTCATCTTTTATTAATATTATTGAATACATTAATAGATTTTAAAAATACATTAGACTCATGCCAATAATAGATTTGCTTTTAAATATTCAGATATTCATATCTATAACAATATATAACGGCAATACATGAGTTTGGTGTCCAAAATTTTTTTCCAGTATTACCCTTTTTAATTAATTTCTCCACTTAATGTTAGTTATCTCTGAAAATTTTCCATTACTCCACTTGGTCACTTGACGTAATTTTCACCTGTCACCTCTTGTCCATTTTTCTCTTCTCATCTCATCTCTTATTAATATTATTGAATACATTAATAGATTTTAAAAATACATTAGACTCATGCCAATAATAGATTTGCTTTTAAATATTCAGATATTCATAATAATAATAAAATTGGTCCAAATTTAAGTAAAAGATAGAACGATAATAATATTAGTGAGTATAAATTATTATTTTTTAAAAGCTTTAATTCATACTTAGTAAACTTTTAATTATTTCTAATATACTATATTACATATATCTATAATACAGTGTATTATGGTTGTTAATTGTTCACTTAAAAAATTTATACTATTAATTTAATATTTAAATTTTTTTATTATGGTACTATTTTAATGTACTCTAAATTTTTATTATGTATTTATAATTTTGATAAAAATCATTCTTAAAAGAAATATTAATCTTATTTTTTAATTTATTTTTTTCAGATAATATTAAATCATTTATATTAAAAAATTTAAGAAATTCAAAAAATATTATTTATATGTTAAAAATCTGTTTTTAGATATTCGTATTAGAATTGGTCCAAATAATATTCTGAGTGATGATAATATTGATTAGTTGTGTATATATATTCCATTAGTTTGTTAATTTTATTTTTTGAATTATTTTTTATTATGGTACTATTTTAATTTATTCTAATTTTTTATTGTATATTTATAATTTTAAAAATAACCATTAGAAGAAATATTAATTTTATCTCTTAAATTTTTTAGCTTTGACAATATTAAATAATTTATATTAAAATATTTAGATAATTTCAAAACTATTATTTATACTATAACAAAATAACAATATACAAAGAAAATATGAGAGTTTGATGTTCAATTTTTTTTATTCAATGAGTGCTGCTTGACCGTTGTTGTATAAAATATTTATCTAAAAATATTGGTAATTTTTTATTTAATTTATACGGTAAATAATAATATTTTATGTAATTTTATTTTATTTAATATCAAATAAATTTAGATTTGAATTTTCTTTTATTCTTTTCGAATTGAAATAGTCCCATTGCATGATTGACAACTTTAATTTCTATTATAATAACTATTTTTTCTATTATTTTCTATTTACTATTTTTTTTATTTTTATCATAATAACTATTTTTTTATCTATACCAATATAATTGGTATCCAATTCCTTCTCCTTATTTTCAACAATGTGTACAATGGGTTATTGAGTTAAAAAATAAACATCCCCCATACTATCTCAAACTCTTGACCTTTCGGATCTAGCGTTCTAATACCATATCATGATACCACTCATCCCAAAAGCTTCAACTGATGGAAAAATATAACATTAATGGTTATATCTCTAATACTCCATAAACCTCCATTGTATACATTGTACAAGTATTCCATTGGCTCCTCATACTTTTCCATTTTAAAATTGATTTACTTCCAATAAAAAACTGCTCCCACTGCGTACTCAATTTAAAAACTGAAACTCCAACATAATTAAATACTTTTTCACTTTTAATTTTAGTTTTGTAAACCTTTTTCTTCTCTACATCTTGCTATCTTTCTGACAAATAGAAATGGAAACCTCACAAAATCAACAATCACGTCAACGTCGACCCACTTGAACAGAATATGCTAGGCGAAAACTTCACAAAATCAACAATCACGTCAACGTCGACCCACTTGAATAGAATATGCTAGGCGAATAAGACAACATGATCGAAGAACAAAGATAGCAACACCTAGCTAGAAGACGTGCAACTTATCGGGAGATGATTCGACAATAAAAATAAGTTGCTATATCAACTGACTCCAATTCCAACTCCAATGCCAAACGGTACTCGATTAACTACAAACATAGGAGTAGCCCGATTGACTACAATTAGACAAATGACCAGAGCTACCACCCATCATCAATTTGATACAGGTAACACGATAACTAATTTTCTTTTTTATGAATTCAATTAGTTTTTAATAATTATATTTTACTTTTGAAACATACAGGAATGGAAGCGCATGACAATGGAACAGACACAAATAACAGAAATCTATAACAATATATAATATGGATACAGAGTTTTCGTATCCAAATTTATTTTCTAATGTTGTCCATAATGATAGAGATTCTCCTGTACATGCGTCTTTTACTTTAAATAAAAGAACTAACAGCAACACATGTTCTTCTATCTTATTTTCATTATGTATTTCACTAATAGTTGTAGGAACCGTAACCTCTTCTTCAATTCTTTATTCCAATAATTTATCCCTTTAATTAATTTTATCCGTTTTCAATTTTTCTTACTTCTCTTTCCAAGTCGAATGTGCTTCTATGTAACAATTATTTGGATGAGTTTTTGTAATTTTCTGAACTAGATAATGACTATGCCAAATGTTGATCTTCGATGCCATGTATGAAAGGAGGAAAAAAATAATTAGGGGTGATAAATAATTTTTTATGGATCTTATCGTTTTATTTTGGGTATATTCTTTATGTGAGTACTTTATACCAAGTTTGATCTCATTATTCAATTTTTAGTGCTTCTCATCTCACCGTTAGGTGCACTCTTCTATATTATTACTGTTGCCATCATTCTCCTTCCTTAAATATCGTGACTTATCGCCTCCATCTTTTCCTCGCTTTCATTTACTACAATTGCAAATTTTATACCATTTTACTGCGGATATTAATTTCACGCATAACTTTTACCTTCATTTTTCTTTCTCTTCAGTTTACTTACCAAATTGTATTCATTCTTATATATTTTTAATCTGTCTTTCACATACAAAGTTTTCTCTCATCAATTTAATTTTAAAAAAAATTATTATTTTTTTATCTGATATTTATTTTTTAATTTTTCTTACATGTATATACCGATCAATAATGAACTGAAGAACTCTCATAAATTATTTTGTTAACTCATTCTTATATATTTTTAATCTGTCTTTTACATACAAAGTGATGAACAAAAATTAGAGCTGCCATAATGGTATTATGGTAATTGATTGTGGTTGTGGTTAAGAGAAGAAGAAAACAAGAAAGAAATAAAACAAGACAACATAATAGTGACGGTGAGACGATAATAGTTATCCATGTAAAAAAATGATAAGAAAAAATGATAGTATATAATATGATGAGATGATATAATCAAAATAAAAATTAATAATTTTAAAATAATAATAAAGTTAAAAATAATTAAAGATGTTTAATATAAGATTAAAAAAATATTTTTTTATCTATTCGAATTATACATAAAGATGAAGAGTGTTTTGAATATAAATTTTTGAATTTGCTTCAAATTAAATAAGATTAAGAAAATAAATAAATTTAATATATAAATAACTAATTTGTAAACCATGTTAGTAAATCTTTATCTTAATTTTAGTATACATAATAATAATATAACTTTTTACCTTTTTAATTTAAATTTAATTATTTTATATTTTTTACATATCTTAAATAATTTAAAATATTTTATTTTTTTATAATTAATTTTTATTTATTGATATCAAATTTATAATTTTAAAAATAAAAAATAAAAATATTTTTTTTAACTCAATAAAAAAGCGGCTAAAAAGGCACTTTCAGCCGCTTTTCTATTGTTTTCAAAAAATTAATTTTAATTTTTTGTTAATATATCATTCACTCTTCAAATTTATTAGATAAGTATTTTTTATTTTAATGTTGATGTGACTTTATTTATATAATATTTTATTAAAATTAAAATTACTATAAACCAAAATATAATTCAAAAAATAATGATAATAACATTATTCTGATTCAAAAAGAGTATATATAAATCAAAATATATGTTAGTTATTTACAAAAGATAATTTTTACTTAAATGTCAGATAAAAGTACTATTATTTTAATATTAAATTGAAAAAATATTTTTTTTAATTAGAATTATGGATGGAGATAAAAAATATTTTGGATATAAATTTTTAAATTTACTTCTAATTAAATAGGATTGAAAAAATAAATAAATTTAATAATATTTATAAATAACTAATCTTTAAATAATATCAATAAATTTTTATATTAATTTTATTACACATAATAGCAAATTAATATTTTTAATCTTATTTTTAATTTAAATTTATTTTTTTAATATTTTACATGTTAAATAATTTAAGATATTTTATTTTTTTATAATTTATCTTTAATTCTTATTAAATTTATAATTTTAAAATAAAAATATAAAATTAATTTCTTAAACTCAATAGAAAAGCGGCTCAACAGGCACGATAGTGCCTGGTAAGCCGCTAGTATATATAATAGGCATTCAAATTTAACAATTTTAACATTAAAACATATAATAAATTAACATAATAATACTATAATTACAATAAGTATTCTAGACCATACATTCAAATCCTTCCCAAATATGTATCTAGTTCAACATAAAATACACAATTACACAATCAAAACTTCATATAACATAACCGAAAAACAAAAGAAAATAACAAAGCAACAATTAAATGTTCTAATAAAGTCTAAAACTGAAATCCTCCAACATTTTCATCTTCACCATCTTCATCAGAAACATCCCTGAACCAACATTCTCAGACATTTTGTATTTTTCTCCCTAAATCAACAAATCAACAAACCAATAAAAAATTAATTTAGCAAAGTTATCCACTTATCTTTATCCATATCTAAATAATAACTAAAAATATTTTTAGAGTTATCCACTAAAATACAGAATTTCAGATTCAGATTTAGTTGATAAATAACAAATTTATATTTCAGATTTCAATTGCCAAGTGATCCACCATCAAAGTTGATAAATTCATAATTAACACTAACATTATAAGAAGCAGCAATTAAGAACAACTTAAACTAACACTAACATTTTAGAGTTTTAGTATTTTAGATATTCATATTCATTAACAAAAAAAAAAAAAAACTAACTAAGTAACTAACAGTCTAACACTAACATCTAACAACTAACAAGTTCAGAACTAATCAATCTATTGTCTATTGATATCAGTAGTTTATAAAAAATAATTAAACCAGTAAACTACCCATTTTAATTTTTTTGATACATTACTAACTTATTAAAACATCAGTTTAATTTTTTTTCATCAAATATCATTAACTAATTCTGTGTATGACTTTTTAATTCATATTTCATCATTCATCACACTAAAATTAAACTAAAAAAAATTTAAAAATTTAATATCAGAAGTTCAGAACCAAAATGGCAAAATTCATACAAAAATTATTGATATTTAAAATTTTAAATTTGTTTAAAAAAATTATCTTGGAGAAGGAAGCTCATGCAGAATCGAAAGAGAAGAGAGGCAGCTCAGGCAACCAGAACGGCGATCGAAACCCCTTGCCAAAGTGAAGCAGAAGTAGATTGGTAGTGCAGAAGAAAGAAACGTAGAAAAGTGGCGACGAATGCAGAACAGGGGCGATGAATAGCGTGCCGTGAATCGTCGAGTTCTCTGGCGTGGGTGGTGGGCTAGTGGCGGCGATGTACCATGAGGAACCTTCAGCCTTCAGCTTAACCACGAAAGTGAGGAGTGGATGTGAACGATGGTGGGTGATGGGATAGTGGTGGCGATATACCACGAGGAAAACTGTTAGGCGAGGCGAGGGATCTGTCTGGCCTCCGACGTGGATGTGCAGACAACGGTAGATGGCGGCGAACGTTGGAGAAGAGAGTGAGGGCTTGGAGAAGACTGAAGAAAGTGACTGAGTGAGCGCCGTTTGGATTTAGGGTTAGTGGTTAGTTAAGTATGAGTTGCTCTATTTTTTTTTTTGGCCCAAAACGACGCCGTTTTGGCGAAAATGGGCACCGAAATCAAACTCGTTGACTCGCCCTCAAATTCGTGAGTTTGACCGATTCTGCCCGAGTCTACCCAGAAATGAGTTTGTATCCGAGTTAACTCGATTTCACTACCTAAACTCATAAACTCGTACGAGTTTACGAGTTAACTCGCAAGTTTGACAACAATGTGTATAGCCATGGTTAGGGTACTTGTCAAGAACTCGAATACAATTTGTATGATTAGGAATAGGTAACTGGTAGAAATTAGTAATTCTAGGAATGTGATTATTATTTTATGTAATCTCATACATGTATAGCCATGGTTATGGTACTTGCCAAGAACTAGAATACAATTTGTATCATTAGGAATAGGTCACCGATAGAAAATAATAATTCTAGGGTTGTGATTATCATTTTTTGGTAATTAAGTTGTTAACTATATAATTACTAATTTAGAGATTAAATGCAAGAGTTGATGTTTTCCAATTGTTGAGTCTAGTTTATTGGTCACACATGTCTTATTTTATTAATTTAGTTAGTAACTAGTCAAGTATGATAATTAGATTATTAAGTTAACTCAAAGTTCGATAGTTAAATTCTTAATTACTTTATTGAATATTTTAATTTTACATAACTCAATGAGAAAATGTGTATTAGTTAATACAGTTTATTATGTCCATCAACGTATACATATTTTTAATTTTTAATTTTTAATAATTGTGAAATATTTTTTTCTGTCAGAGGCCTCGCCTACTCTTGCCCCGCGTGTCACACACGGTTCTTCTACCGGACGCCATCGTCCCATATCTGAGGGAGGCTGGATTTGGCGACACGGTGCCTCTCAGGGATTTCATATTCGACAACTCCCTAATTACGGCATTTGTGGAGCGATGGTATCCGAAGACCCACACATTTTATCTGTCGTGGGGTGAGCCCACCATCACCCTGCAGGACGTGGCGTACCACCTTGGGCTACGCGCACACAGAGGCCCAGTTGGGGGTGCTTCTATGACTTTCTCAGGTGGTACGACACCGAGACGTGGGAGTTAGTGGAGCGGCTGCTCGGTGCCGGGCCTCCGGTGGTTCCACAGCAGGGGCTTAGAGGAAGGAGTCGTTCTCGCTGAAGCTTGTATGGCTGAGGGACCGTATCCGCCATATGCCACCGACCGACGACACGGACACACTCCGACAGTATGCGAGGTCTTACATCTTGTTACTGATCGGAGGCTAACTCCTCCACAAGAAACACGTAAGCTCGTCGATTACAATGAGTAACACACATCTTCGGGATGCTTTCTTTGTTCTTCTCAATGGCTGCCAACAGCCTCTGGGAGAAGTGGTTTCCAGCCGCCAGCTGTGATTGCGTCTCCCTGCCCTTCATCACGAACAACTTCTGCAACCTCTCATACGTGATGCGCACGATGGCAGAAATCGGCACGTACCGTGCACCCTTGCGAACTACATTGATGCACTCCGACAGATTTGTTGTCATATGCCCAAACTGCCGACCGCTGTCGCGGTGTTGCAGCCATATCTCTTTGTTGAAACGAGCAGCCTAGTCTGTCTTCTCTCGCGACAAACCTTGCATCCATGTACCACTCGTACCCAGCCTTTCTTGGACTGTAAGCGGCGTTTACAAGGTACCGCTTGCCGTCGGCTGTCTTGAAATGACATATGAAGTTTGTAGCCATGTGTCTAATACAATAAGCATGGAACGCCCTTGGAGGTTGCCAACCACTATCATCGGCCCTGAGTGCAGCCTTGATCTCCTGTGATCTATCAGAGATAATCAACATACCTTCTTGTGGGGTGACATGTTGTAACACCCTACCACATAGAGTCTTATGCTTAAGTCATAAAATAGAGGTGGCAAGGTATTACGACCTCTAAAAATAAAATCATATATATAATATAGTTGAAAAGGAGGTTTATCTAGGAGTCTTGAAGAAAAGTTATTGAACGAAATACAAGCAGAACAACGTAACACTCACGATGGATAAAAGTAGAAAGGTAGATAAGATTGAATGGAAAAGATAATATATGTATAACATCAGAGTAACAAAAATATAATTAACAAGCACTAGGCTCGGCCTGCGAAGTAAAGACCTACCAGAGTATACATATAAATATATATACACCCCAAAGTAACCCCAAACAGAAAGCTGACAACCTGTTTCTCCGAGTCAACCTCTAAGAGGGACAAACATAAAATACAAGGTAGAGAATCTATATACATATATATAAATACAATTAAAATACAACCCTAAGTCCCAAGAATTCTTCGCTTCCTCAGATTTTCCAGAATATACAGTGTGGTGCTTCCCAACCTGCATCTGAAAAATAACAACACGTATGGAATGAGAACTGGAGGTTCTCAGCATGGTAACGATGCCCACATAACAAACATATAAGGTCTTGGGAAAGCCAGAGGTGATCTTAGAACTTCCGACATCTGATTTAATCTTATAAAATATAACTAAACCAAAAATAAAAACTAACTAAGGATCTTCCTTGTAGTCTAACACTCTCCTTTCCAAATCCTCCGACCTCCCAACTGGCACTGGAATCATTTATTTTCAAACACAAGTATTACATGCAAAGAAATCACAAGTAGAAATCATATACAGTAGATAAACAAGTAGCAAGTAATTCTTATGATCAGTTAGACATTCTCAACAAAGCACACCAAACAAACACATAGGTGCGTATGATGCATGCCTATCCTATGGCTGATGATATCATCTATCGGTTATACATGTCCTGGTAGCTAACCATGGACGGAAACACCCATTGCGAAGCAGGTGGGTTTGAGCTACAACCCCTTGCTACTACCTGCTTAACCCAGAGCAAGTGGAATAACCACTACTGCTGCTACTACCCAGGCGGGTGTTTAAAAGCTCAACCTCGAGCAATTGTAATAATCCATTACTGCTGCTACTACCCAAGAATCACAATCACTGATCTGGAACAAGTGGGATGAACCACAATCCTTGCTACTACCCAGGTATCTCAAAGACCTGGAGCAAACGGGATGAACCACAGTCTTTGCTACTGCCCAGGTATCACCAACATGCATTCATTCAAAATTATTCATAATTAAACTTAATTTTCATAATTTTTCTTCCTCATCTCATACCCGAAGCGAGTGGACAACGCCACTGCCTACTACCCGGGGGTCACATATCACATTCATTTACAAACTCTCATTTACAAACTTCCCAAATCATCATTCATTACTTCAAACCTTTCTTCTCTGTTAAGTTAACTCCTTCTCTAAGCTTATCCCTCTCCCTATAATCAGAACTAAATTTCAGGGTCTTAGAAAGTAAAAATAGATCAACATAGCCATCCGGCTCATTACATGAACAACACTTATGCCATTATCAACATTCGCTTCACCTCTTTCTTCATCAACAAGATACTTCCTTCCATCACTATACTACACTCCACTATCCAAAGACCAATTATTAGGATTTAAACAAGTGTTACAAGGGTTTTGAAAGCTGGAGGAATGCTTTAAGAACAAAAAGTCATGTTTTAAAAAAACAGGGGCCTACGTATGCGGCCCTCTGCCCGCATCGCGCGTTAGCCTTTGCGTACGTAATTCCTCGAAAATCCACTTTTTGCATACATGTACACCTGCTCGTGTACACGAGACACCAAGCCTGAAGAGAATGGCCACGTCGCGTGCGAGGGTCGAATACGCAAATTTTGCAGGAGAGGCAAAAATGTTTAAGTGCTGCAGAATTTCAGTTTTGCACCCCGAACTTTCGATGCGCATAACTTTTTCGTTTTAAAATATTTTTCATCTATTCTTTGAACGGTGTAAACCTCTTGGACCGTTTTCATTTTAGACAAGTTTGATAAAAATCGAAGGTCCAGAGGCCAAGTTATGCTCCGCCAAAGTTGGTAAAAATCACAGATTTTCATAAAATGCCAAACCTTAGCTTTCAAAACATTTAATTCCCAACCCTTTTTAAGACTTACTAAATGTGCCTCTAACCAAGTTCAATCCTTCATCAACACCCCTCATCCTCACCATACATACCAATTTACAATTATAATTCTATTTCAACCTATGATGCATAGATACTGACATAGACACGGGACACGACATGACACGAGATACACCGCCATGCAAATTTTAAAATCTTATACGACACGGGGACATGCATACATATAAAATATAAAGTATTTTTTTAGATAAATCATAGTGATATTTTTATATTTTCTTAATATTAAAACATAATTTTTTTTAATGTCTTATTTTAATTATATAATGTATTTAAAATATTTATTTTTTTAATAAATAATAATATATACCATTTTTAAATTTACTTTAAGAATACATGTTAAGATTAAGATTGAACATATTGACACGTAATGGTATTTAGGTATGTCCAAATGTGTCCGGAGAAGAATTTTCTATTTTTTATTGAGACACGGTTGGACACAACAGACACGCGTGTCGGACGAGTGTCGGTGAGTGTCGTGTCCGAAATGTGTCCGACACGCGAACACGGCAACTCAGCGAAGTGTCCGTGCTTCACAGATTTCAACACAATAATCCATATCCAAGCAACAGTATACAAAATCATCAACCACATGTATATACACATCATCAATCTCCACAAAATTTACATTATTTCACCGACAACAACCTTAATTCGCCAAGCCTCATAAATACCAACCTCATATACAAGATAAAACACATCATTCATAATAGCATCAATCACAACCTCAAAGTTACTAACCAACATACATATTAACCAATCTCAATCATCATCCACATCAATAATTCAATTCTTATCTTATGGTCAACTAACCTACGTTTTCACGACACATTATATTTTAGCTACGAGAAACCTAAACCATATCTTGGCCGATTCCTCCCTAAGTTCGGAACGCCTCAAGTATCCACCATTAACAAATATCCACAGTCCTAAAGTTCAAGCTCAAGCTCCCAACTTTGCCAATTTGCTTCCAATATCACCAAATTATTTCCAAATACATAATTCAATCTAAATTTTCATACAATAACACTATAATTACCTTAGGATTCACAAATTCAGTAATTTGACAAGGGTTAGGGTTTTCTTACCATTACCGACACCTGGTAGCTAATCAATGACAAAAACACCCATTGCGGAGCAAGTGGATTTGAGCTACAACCCCCTTGCTACTACCTGCTTAACCCAGAGCAAGTGGAATAACCACTACTGTTGCTACTATCCAGGTGGGTGTTTAAAAGCTCAACCTGGAGCAAGTAGAATAATCCACCACTGGTGCTAGTACCCAGGCGTCGCAATCATTGACCTGGAGAAGGCGGGATGAACCACAATCCTTGCTACTATCTAGGTATCTCAAATATTGACCTGGAGCAAACGGGACGAACCACAGTCCTTGCTACTACCTAGGTATCACCAACATGCATTCATTCA
This sequence comes from Arachis ipaensis, assembly GCF_059453495.1. Classification (NCBI taxonomy): domain Eukaryota; kingdom Viridiplantae; phylum Streptophyta; class Magnoliopsida; order Fabales; family Fabaceae; genus Arachis; species Arachis ipaensis. The sequence continues at coordinate 138,235,701 of NC_142436.1, forward strand.
AAATTATTCATAATTAAACTCAATTTTCATAATTCTCCTTCCTCATCTCATACCTGAAGCAAGTGGACAACGCCATTGCCTACTACCCGGGGGTCACATATCACATTCATTTACAAACTCTCATTTCGAAACTTCCCAAATCATCATTCGTTACTTCAAACCTTTATTCTCTATTAAGTTAACTCCTTCTCTAAGCTTACCCCTCTCCCTATAATCAGAACTAAGTTTCAGGGTCTTAGAAAGTAAAAATAGATCAACATAGCCATCCGACTCATTACATAAACAACACTTCTGCCATTATCAACATTCGCTTTACCTCTTTCTTCATCAACAAGATACTTCCTTCCATCACTATACTACACTCCACTATCCAAAGACCAATTATTAGGATTTAAACAAGAGTTACAAGGGTTTTGAAAGTTGGAGGAATGCTTTGAAAACAAAAAGTCATGTTTGGAAAAACAGGGGTCCGCGTACATGGCCCCCTGTCCGCGTATGCGGGGTGAAACCAAAACAAAGTCCCGCGTCGCGTTATGGGTTGAAAATCAAAGTAAATAGTAACTTTCACTTCTCTTCCCACCACCATTCCCTTGCTCTCTCTCTCTCTCTCTCTCTCTCTCTCTCTCTCTCTCTCACTTGCAGTGTGAATGGCATTTCATTAAGGATGGAGGCTGAGTTTGCTTATTTATATACTGGGTATCGGGCCCGGTTCAGACCTGGTTCACCCACTTCGGTTCGTTCGGTCTAATTTTGAGTCAAATTCTTTAAAATTAATGTCAAATTTTATATTTTAATTAATCCTACCTCATTAAACTATAAAATTCTATTTTCTAATTTCTTTGATTAATAATTATTTTATTAGCTAATTATTTACTAATTTCGCGAGTTTTACACATGTCGTCTCATATTAGTAAAGAAGAACGACCATGACTCCGTACTCTTGGACTCCATAATTGCAAAAGCAATAGGAAGGATATTGCTGTTGCCGTCTTGTGCCACTGCTATAAGCAACACCCCACCATATCTACCATATAAATGTGCGCCATTGACGGAATCAAACGGCATGCAATGCTTGAAAGTTTCAACACAAAATGGAAAAGCCCAATACACTTTGTCGAACATGCTACAATTGCGGATCAAAAGGTGCCCATCGTAGTAAGGTACGACCCTGAGCTCACAAATAGTTCCGGGACTACAACTCTGGAGTGCCTGCAGTAGTTTTGGCACCTTTTTGTATGACTCCTCCCAATCCCCATATATCTGCGCAATTGCCTTTTGCTTCGACATCCAGACTTTTCTGTAGGAGGGTTTGAAGTGATAGCTCTGCCGGACTACACCTTGTAGGACAGGGATGCTGACGGATGGGTTGGACTGTATCAACGACAGGATGACCTTGCAGATGAGGTTGCTATCCAACTGTCGATGGTCTTGGAACATGGTGGGTGCTAGACAAGTATGCACTCCCCCAAAACCGGAAAACTTCATTACCCAACGGTGCTAACAACCTATACCCCACCCTTCCGATCTCTCTTCTCTCTGCGTCACCAAGGCTGCTCAATATCAAACTTTTCAACTCGGTGTTTGTCACACTCAAATATCACCCCATTGTCGCTGTTTCTCATAGGACAATTGGGGTACACATAGACAACTGCATATCCACTATTACTAGACATTTTTGCCTACTTTTTGTAAGAAAAACGGGAGAGAAGAAGATATAAATGTATGTGGAGAATGTCAAGGGTTGCACATCCTTTTATAGCAGTTAAAAATTTGTCTTACTGTATCTCGTTCACACTGTAAACACATTTATTTAACAAGTATCTCGTTTACAGTGTAAACGAGATAAGCATGCATGTATCTTGTTTACACACACATGTCACGTTTTCCAGCCTTATCTCGTTTATACTGTAAACGAGATAAGGCTGGAGAACAGATTTCAGTAATAATTTTCATAATTATTTATTTCAGTAATTAAAATATTTATTTTATTTATTTAAATAAAAAATCCTATTTGAGACTAAAAAAGAAAATACTAGTTTTTTTTTCTTTTTTAACACAACACACTCACACACACTACACTACAATATACTACATAGGTTCTTTTTTCCACAAGTGGAATTTGAACCCGGATGTAGTTACTTGGGTTGCATATAAGATGCCATTTACACCAAGCCTCGAACCACAAAAAGACTAGTTTAAAACCCACATCGCTTGGCTCGTGGGCATTGTTTGGATTGGATTCTCGCTTTTTCTTTTGTTATTATAAGCTCAAATCATCCAGATCTAAAATTAACCTGATTTAACCATAAAAAAAAAAACCCACTCACTTCTCTTTTCAAAGAGTTGTGACACACCCAGCCACCCACACTTTCTTATCTTAGTCTCTCACTTCTCCTCTTCGATCCTCCTCTATACTTTTCCACCCTCCGATCCAATCATCCCTCTAAATTAGTTGTTGCATTGTGCAGTCGCATTGCAGTCGTTGCTCTTTTTTTCTCGTCTTCTAGCAATGTCACTCAGCCCCCTTGCCTCAACTTTACACTCTATGTTGTTGCTACCCTTTCTCGAAGTTGTCTCCTGTCTTTGCCTCTCAACCTGCGTTGCTACTATTCTATCTCGAAAGCATGTAGCTGCTCTCTTACCTCTCAGATTCTGTCTCTCACCTCACCTACTTTTACCTTCCATCTTCTTCGTTGTTTTTCTGCATCAGATAGTGCTGCTCTCATACATTTGCCCCTTTCCTAAGTTTTAATCTTTTTTTTTTTAAATTATGGCGGATTAGTTCGCCATCCCGTTAGACAGAGGCGGATTCAAGGGGGGCCTAAGGTGGCCATGGTCCCCAAATTTTTTTTTTAATTAATAGTATTAGTTTATTATTATTATTATTATTATTATTATTATTATTATTATTATTTAGTATATTATATACTAAAAAAATTTATATGTTAATAACTTAATATGTATAAATTATAATGTGTATTATAATATATTAGTAGCAATTAACAAATAGATTTAAAAAATAATGAAAGCGCATAAATATATAAATAATTGAAAAGTTATTGAAAAAATAGGTTTGGATTAATGTAAAAAAATAATAACTATAAAAAAATTTCTTGTTTTGATTCTTTTTATGACAACAATAATAACTGAATAGACTTTTTAAATAATAAAAATTATTAAAATAAGACTTTAAAAGAAGATGAAAGACGAATTTTTAGCAGATTATATAATTGTATATGTTAAAAAATAGAATGCTTCAAAATTTATTTCAGATGATAAATTGATATTTTAGTTATATGAAATATCGCAGAACAAATTTAAAAATACCAAAATCCTAAAGTATATAATTAAATGTTGATTTCTATATATTAATTTTGACCTATATACTATAAATTATATTTTGTTAATTTTTTGTTATGTTATATTTAATTTGGCCCCTCCTCTAAAATTTCTGGATCCGCTACTGCCCTCAGACAATACAAAAAGCAGAAGAGCTTTAGGAATTTCAAGTTATTTTATTTGACGAGATGGATATGCTGTTGCCACCTATCTTAAATCAATCATATTATTTATTTTGTAAATTTAAAATTTTTAAATTTATTTTTTTATTTTTTATATATTATTTAAATACAAAAATTTTTATAGAATCTTTTAAGTTTTAAATTTTGATTATACATTTTTATAATAAATTAATATTAATAACTTTGACAACATATAAATTTATTATTTCAATTATTATAAAATACTCGTTCTTTTCTATTTTGACACAAAACACGCATATTTTATAAAAAAAAAATAAAAACTTATTCAAGTCTTATTTAACTTATTAAGAATTATTATCATTAATTAATTAAGAAAATGACTAATTATATAAAAATTATTAATTATTTTCAAAAATATAAAAGAGAAAAATTAAATTTATCTTTTATATAACATTAATATTGTTTTACTCTTCTTATCTTTCTATCTTTTAAATTCATCGTAAAAATCAAACCTTCACACTTGGATCCATATACCTTATATATTGTTGGAATTTGAAAAGGATTATTGCCTTCGTTCAGTAAAAAACCAAATAAACGAAATAAAAAATCGTTAAATTACCTTTCGGCTTTCATCATCACCATTGGGTTATAATACATCATTTGAAATCAGATTGTATATTAAATAAAAAAAAATGTCTTTTATCTTAAATAAATGTGAAGCCAAAATTTGCTAATTAATTTGCATATGTGGTACAATAGATGAATTGAGAAAAAATGGTGCAATTTCGTGATTCATTGAATTGTGATGTACTAACAATTTATCGAAAATAATTTTTTTTCACAATATATTCCGTATTTTCACAATTCATCCCGGCAAATTTTTTCTTTAAAAAATACTTCGTCGGAGCAAATCATCTTTTCGAAAATTAAAAAATTACAATTGTCCAAGACATTTTGTTAATTTTAAATTCGGCCCATATCTTCGTAAAACGCAAAGCTCCATTCTTGAGATTTCACTCAGTTTTATACCACAAAAAAATGTTTAGGCGCAAAATTTGTGTATAAAGTACAAATATATATATATATATATATATATATATATATATATATATATATATATAAAAGTGAATATTATAATAAAAATTTTATAATTATCTTTATATAAAAATAATTTTTTTATTTTTGGATTATAAATTATATGATTAGATTTTGATATTTATAAAAATATTATTTTTATTTAAAATATAGTTAAATAAATAAATTACATTTTTAAACAAAATATTTTTGTAAAAAAATGTTTTTATCATCTTTATTTGAGTATATATATATATATATATATATATATATATATATATATATATATATATATATATCACTAGCGCTGAGCATCAATAGTTATCTGGTTTAGAGGCTCAATGGTACGTCTTTCATTAAGCTGAATTGCATAATCATAAACAGCATATGTAACTATAACTGAAAGAGCAACATCCTTAAACAAGGATTTCAGCTAGCATGGCATAAATAAAAGAATGAATCAATCAAGTGAGAAGTGAAAGACAAAATCTTAATGGTTGCCTTGGTAACCCCATGGATTGTTACTGACCCAGTTCCATTGATCCCTGCACATCTCCTCTATACCGTATTTTGCCCTGTCACAAAAGAGAGCAACACTCATTCATGTACTCGCAATGCAAATTAAAGAAGGATCGAGTGAAGGAATGAGAATTGCTTACTTCCAACCAAGTTCTTTCTCAGCCTTCTCTGTGGATGCATAAACAGCGGTAGCATCCCCTGGCCTCCTAGGACACATTTTAATTGGAATCTTCTGAAAAACATTCCCAAAATTCAGAGATGATGATGATGAAATACATGTGAGGAAGATGGAAAACTTAAATAATGACGACCTTGCCGGAAGCTTTTTCAAACGCTGCAACCATTTCAAGCACAGATGTCCCACGACCCGTTCCCAAGTTGTAGGCAGTACAGCCTGAGCAGTGAATTAATTTCCAAATTTGTTATCTAAAAAATAATGTAAAACTAATTAAATTGGAGAGAGAGCGGACCGATGGTGTCATTTGCAAAAAGCTTTCGTAGGGCAGCAACATGACCATGTGCCAAGTCCATGACATGGATATAGTCCCGAACCGCGGTGCCATCGTTGGTGGGATAATCATGACCGTACACGTTGAGGTGAGGGAGCCTTCCAACGGCAACTTGTTGGATGTAAGGCATGAGGTTGTTAGGGATTCCCCTCGGATCCTCCCCTAACTTGCCACTCTCGTGGGCCCCAACTGGGTTAAAGTATCTCAGAAATATCATCCTCCACTCTCCCTCTCCCCCTGCCTTCTCTATATCCCTCCCCATCTCCTCCGCAAACAACTTGCTTCTCCCGTAAGGATTCATCGCATGCAGCTTCGACTCCTCCGCACACGGCACTTCCTCTGGTTGTCCGTACACCGTCGCCGACGATGAAAATACCATCTGTCCGATCCACTATGTCTATTAATACACAAATACATATAATAACTGATTTATTAAATGTACCTACCTTTTTACAATTGAATTTAGCCATGGCTTGGAAGAGGTTGACGGTGCCAACAATGTTGTTGTGGTAGTAGTGGAGGGGATTGAGAACACTGTCTCCAACGCCTTTGAGACCGGCAAAGTGGATGACGGCGTCAAATGAGGAGGAGGCATTGAAGAGGCGGTCCAAGTCAGCGGGGTTGCAGAGATCGCCGTGGTGGAATTGGAGGTTGGGAGAGAGGCGTGGACCAACCAAATGGCAAACTCTATGGAGGGCTTCCACGCACGAGTTTTGGAGATTGTCCATGACCCACACCTTGTAGCCTTGCCTCAGAAGCTCTACCACCGTGTGGGATCCGATGAATCCTGCCCCTCCCGTCACCAGAATCCTCTCCCCTCTCCCTTTCCCTGACACCATTATTATTATTCTTCTCCCCTCGACTCCCCTTTGCTTGTAACAAGAGATCAATATAATGAATCAATCAAGCGAAGGCAGGGTTAGTGAGTTCACTTCAATTATTCAAGGGAAAGCAAAAGCAAACCCTGTATCACCCGGGTTAGCTAACATGCACTTGTCTGCACTTTTCATGTTATGTTCGATGGCAAAATGAATTCTCTTAATATTTTTATTTAATTATTTGTATGTGAAGTTGATGATTAAAAATTTTAAAATAATAATTTAGTTAAATATATTAAATTAATTAATAATTTTAATTATTAATTTTATATAAAAATATTTGTATATAAATTTTTATCGTAACATTTTTTTATTGGCTACCTTGTAATTTATTAGTAGATTATTGAGTTAATATTCAATTTGATTGTTAAACTTTTAGTTTTTGAAATTTTAAGTCTCTTTTTAGTTTTTAAATTTTGTAAAATGCAGCGCTAACATGGACAACAAAATGACGCACTAAAATTTGTAAAACAATGCGTTTTAATTTTGGCGCTTAAATAATCCAAAAATACAACAAATCATTTGTTTTGGAAGAAAAAATTTTAATAAATATCACTTACAATGTTTTTGGACTATTTGAATGTCAAAACAAAAACGATATAGTTTTACAGAATCTAATTTAATGTGACATCTGGCTGTGTATGTGGGTGTTCTGTTAACGTTTATGTGTTGAAATTTATCTTAAAGACTAATATGAGTCACATTTTTAAAATTTGAGAACTAAATAGAAGCACATACAAATTAAGTATTATTTCTACATTATTATTGCAGTAAATAAAAATTACATACTAAAAAAATATAAAATCTTAATAAATGAAAAAGGTGAATAAAGAAATAATTAAAATTTACTATAAAAAACTCAGTTTCTTTATGCATTTTAATAAATAAATATTACTGCGTTTGTACTTTGTACATGAACGCACCATCTTTCCGTGGGGTCTTGGAGTTGCGAACATCGTGGTGTAACCTCAAAACAATGTCAGCTTTGTACTTGATTGCTCAGTAGATTCATAGATAAGTTAGTTAGGTGAATACTTTGATGAAGTACGTTTAATTTTCGGACGGGGTACTAAGAGGAAATATTCAGAATATGTATTCCGAATATCACATACATGTGTCATGTACACATGTATATGTGGGTAATTTTTTTTATATTGATTAAATATATGTGTAATACATTGTTATCGAAAGATTAGGTATTTTTTTTATATGGTGTTTTTTTTTGTATTATTCAAATCGAATGGTCCGATTTGTTTGAAAAAAAAATAAAGTACAAATTAGAGGATTTGATTTGTATTTTTTTTTTTAAAATAAAAATCGGACGGTCCGATTTCTAACATTAAAATTTTTTTTATTTTCGAAAACATAAATCGGACCGTCCAATTAGTTTTGTTTTCTTTCTTTTTTTTTAAATCAAAACGGACCCTCTGATTAATTTTTTATTTTTTTCTAAACTCAAAACGCACTCTCTGAATTCTATTAGAATACTACTGCCTAATAAATTCGAAATAAATAATAAATTATGCCTCTCACTGAATTTAAAAATTATTATTGGGCTTCTCGCTGTCCTAATTTAGTCTATTGGGCCGTATGAGTTGTCGTCCTTTCAGCATCACTGTTTTTGAGACGAACTCTTAATCTTCTAGATGTCCAAGACCGGTATAGTATAATTCTTCTAGTATTCAGATCTTTAAATGTGACGAGATTACCATTCTGTCCCTTAACTCTAAGATGACGAAAATACTCTCTGACACCACATTCAGGAAAAACATCCCTCTTCTCCATAATGTTGCATCACCCCACCCTCTCTTCCATATCAAAAATAAAAAACGCTGTATATATAGTACCATTTTTGTCGGTTTATTTTTAAATAAATAAAATAAAATAATTCATATTAATTAAAAGTATTTTTATTATCAATTATCTTATTTTTAAAAATTTGTTGATTTAATTATTTTGTATTCAACAATTTTTTTATTCAATAAAAAAATAAATTTGATAATAATAAAACCATCTTACATATTATATTCCTATTACTTAGTCATCATTTACATCATCCAAATAATATGTATATTGTATCCACTTTCTTTCATTATTTGTTTATTAATTTATTTATTTTGAGGTTCTCTAACTAAGGTTTTGGAGGAGTGATACTGTGATAGGTAGAGCTGACTTAACACCCATAACTTTACTCACTTGGCTATCAACAAAGAAAGATTGAGCAGTTTAAACTGATGATGCATCTTTTTAGTTGAATAAATTAAATGATGTTGCTTTTTCTTGTAAGAAACTGTTGGCTGTTAACTTGCTTGATGCATTTTCATGACCTTTAAATTATGAACCTTGAATTTTTGTGGTTGTTAGATCAGATACACAGTGGGATTGTTAATTTTATTTATAACAAATGCTTTAATTTCATATTTCCTATTGCAAATGAATCTGAGTATGTGAACTGTGACGTGCTTGATTTTTTCTTTTGGTAATGACGTGCTTGATTGGTTAACATTTGACAATAAGAAATTAAGAATGTAACATGGTAGAAGCCCACTTACTTTAAGAATGCTGGGCTCTATCAACTTTATACTCCGTTTGTTAAAAAAGAACCGGAATCAATATTGTAACGGCCCAATCCATTCTTTTATTATGACAAAAAAGTAAGGTAATAAGTGTTGAAATTGGGCAAAGTCTTAATATCATCATCAATGATGCAACAGAAAGGAGAGTATGGAAACCATGGTGGAACTCTATGATAGTAAAGCTGTTCGGAAGAAGAGTAGGCTATGTGGGGAAGAAAAGGAACTGTTGATGTCATACATTTGGGACAAGACTTCTACTTAGTGAAATTCTACTCCAGCGAGGATTTTGACTGTGCTTTATTAGATGGTCCCTGGAAACTTTATGATCATTATCTCACTATGAGGTCTGGGAACTGAACTTCAACCCGTTAATGGCAACTATATATAGACAAGGTCATTGCATGGGTTAGACTACCAGGACTGCCAATTGAACTCTACAACAGAACAATTCTTGGGAATATTGGAAGTTTAATTGGAAGAACGGTGAAGGTAGACCACAACACAACTGGGCTTTGTAGGGGCAAGTTTGCAAGACTCTGCGTGTAATGGAAGGGAGTACAACGTGGAATATGAAGGAATTCACCAAATCTGTTTTCATTGTGGAAAAATTGTCCATGATAAGAAAAACTGCCCTTATAAGAGAGACCAAGCCAATGAAGGAGAGACACAAAATCAGCAAATTTATGGAGGATAAGAAAATCCAAATAGGGAAGGTGAAGGTGTAAATATGCAACTTCAAAATAATGTGAAGGGACACAGGGATGGAACAGATAAGGAAAAAAAAAGTGGAAGCTCAAGGGTAGAAGAAATATGGGGAATGGATGATGGTACAAAGATCAAAAAGGGGTAAAAGATGGCCAAAGGAGGATAACTCAAAAAATATACCAGAGACGTGTAAAGCCAGAGAGAAGAAAGACCATATTGTAACAAACTCCAGATATGGAGCGCTCACAATAGAGGAACCACAACAAAATACTAACAGCGACGAAATGGAAGCAATAGACAACAACGGGAGGGAACAAGAACTAGAACAACGACACAAGAACAACAAAAGAGTGACACACAAGCAACCAAGAGCAACAGTCAACAAGGAAAATCCCAATGGCACAAAAATGAAAGAAATCATAATTAAAAAAAATCAAGACCAGCTAAAAAGTGGAGCAACAAATTCGTACAGCAGCAGGGCAGAAATCCAAAGGATAGAGGGAAGAGAGGAGGAAGTTAGAGTAAATAATAGAGAAGCTTATAAGACCCATCATGAAGAGAACTGGACGGAGGGAGTTGAAGCAACACCCACACTAATGGACGAATGTGTTAAGCCTATATCAGACCATCTTCATTAGAGAACTCATTCCAATCTCTATTTATGGCCCACCTGTCATAAAAAGCAACTCCATATCAGTTTTTGTATCATAAACAATAAATAGGAACTCAAAGGATCTCTCTCTTCTCCATTAGAAGGAACTAACTTTAATTCCTATTGTGATCCCACTTAATTAATTAATTAAAGTAATTAAAATTAATATAGTTATAATTTTTTAATAATAATATTATTTAAATTTATAAATTCAAAATAATTCAATATTATAAAATATTAAAATAAATAACTTAAATTTGATTAGTATTTTAAATTTTATAAATAAAAATATATAATCCAACTAAAAATTATTTTATAATATGTAAAAATTAAATTTATTTTTTATGTAAAATAAATTTAATTAATTATGATTTAATATAACAATATAAATAATATTTGATATTAATTTAACATAATTATTTATATTAATTATAATTTAATATAACTAATTATTAAATAATTAATATAAATAATTAATTAAATAGATATATAAGTATTTAATATAATAAATTATTATAATTATTAATAAATTAATTATAATTTAATTATTTAATATATATTTAATATATTTTTATTTTTATTTTATTAACTTACCACATGACATGATGAGAGATTTTCAACCTTGATTCACGTGAAGAGTCCTCCTTCCCTTTTCACTCCAATAGTAATTGAGTCCCCATATGTCAGAAGAGAAACTCTATTTTTTAGCATTGGAGTTGCTCTCAAGAACCCCAACATCGGGAAGATCACCAGACCCCAAACAGTCAAACACAATGAAGGAACCTCAGGTATGCAAGTTATGTTGGAAAATAAAAGAACAAGGGCCACACACTCACCAAGAATATAAAATAAAAAGGAATGTATTGAATGTATTTGTGTGTTGTTATATTGAAATGATTATTACATATGTATTTATACCTTTTTTTGACATCTAAATTTAATACATTCTAATAAACAAATGATTTAAATTAAAACTAAATATAGACAATTTATTCAAACTGTGGATTCTATTCATTCTTGAATTCTAACCATCAAGTTTACTTTTAACATCCTCCCTTAAACTTGATAATTTTCTGACTCTAATCATAATCCTTAACTTTTGAAAAGCATCATATTTCAGAGGTTTTGTGAAAATGTTAGCAACTTGATCAAGTAATTTCACATACTCAACCTCCACATGCATGTTCTCAATACATTATCGAATGAAATGATACTTTGTTTCTATGTGCTTGCTTCTGTCGTGAAACACTGGATTCTTTGCTAGGGAAATCGCTAACTTATTGTCCATCATGATCTTGGTGGATTCAACTTTCTCAAAATGAAGTTCCCTCGGTAGTATCTTCAGCTAAATTGCATGACATGCACATGCAGTGGCAGCAACATATTCAGCTTCACAAGTTGAAAGAGTGACTATAGGTTGTTTCTTTGAACACCAAGAAATTGCATTATTTCCTAAAAAGAAAACAAAGCCAGTAGTACTCTTCCTATCGTCAATATCCCCAGCATAATCACTATCACAATAGTCCATTAATTTGAATTCATTTGAAGCTGAATAAAACATGCCATACTCAAGAGTGCCTCTAAGATAGCGAAGAATTCTCTTGGCTACCTTCATATGGGTTTCTATTGGATTTTCCATGTAACGACTAACTAACCCAACTGAAAATAAAATGTCATGTCTAGTACAGGTCAAATACCTTAAACTCCCAACGAGACTTCTGAATAATGTTTGATCAACTTTTCTTACTCCTTCTTCCTCTTTGAAAAGTTTGACTCCACACTCCATAGGTGTATTAGTAGGATTGCAATCTAGCATGTTGAGTTTCTTCAATAGCTCTCTTGCATAAGCCTCTTGTGAGATGAAAATTTCATCCTCCATTTGTTTCACTTCAATTCCCAGATAATAAGACATTAGTCCCATATCACTCATCTCAAATTCTTGAGCCATTACTTTCTTAAATTCTTCAAACATTATTTGATTGTTTTCTGTGAATATAAGATCATCCACATAGACACAAACAAATAACAAATTTTCTTTTTCCTCTTTCACATAGAGTGCATATTCATGAATGCACCTAGTGAAACCATTATCTTGAAAATACGTATCAAGACGATCATTTCAAACTCTTGGAGCTTGCTTCAGTCCATATAAGGCCTTTTTAAGCCTTAACACCCTATCTTCACAACCCTTAACAACAAAATCCAAAGGTTGTTCAATATAAACTTCTTATAGAAGATTACCGTTCAGAAAAGCAGACTTCACATCCATTTAGTGGATTTTCCAGTTGTTCTGTGCTGCAAGTGACAACAATAGTCTTATCATTTCCAAGCGAGCAACTGGAGCAAACACTTCATCATAATCTATTCCTTGCTTTTGTTTATACCCTTTTGCAACAAGTCTTGCCTTATACCTTTCTACATCACCTTTAGAGTTTTCTTAACTCTATAAACCCATTTGCCTCCAATAGCCTGATGACCACTTGGAAGTGATGCAAGTTTCCAAGTGTTATTCTTCTCAATTGCTTGGATTTCTTCTTCCATAGCTTGTATCCATTTCTCATCTTTGACAACTTCTTTAAAACTTAAAGGCTCATCATTGGAGAGTAAACACAATAAATTTTCATCCTCTAGTATTTCTGTTTGCTTATAGAGATCAGAGAGACTTTGATATCTGTGAGGGCCTTCGCTTGAACTAGAGGATGGAGATGATGATGATAATGCTAGTGGGGTTAATGCTGGTATTGAAGGATCGATTTCGCCTTGCACTTCTTGCATCGGGGCTTCTTTTTCCTCAAAGTAAGGCAGAAAATCATAAGTGACTTCATTTTGTGTACTCCAGTCCCACTTTGCATTTTCTTCAAACTCAACATCTCTACTTATTATTACTTTATTATTGATGAGATTGAAGAATTTGTAGCCTTTAGTATTCTCCTCATAACCAATAAATACAAGCTTTTGGCTCCTATCATCAAGCTTCGATCTTTCTTGCTCAGGAATTTGGACATATGCAATAGATCCAAATACCTTTAAATGTGATACATTAGGCTTCAAACCACTCCATGCTTCTTGAGGTGTTATATCTCTCAAACTCTTGGTAGGTGAGTGGTTTGAGAGATAAACCGCACATACAACTACTTCTCCCTATAACTCTTTTGGTAATGACTTACTTTTTAACATCGTTCTTGCCATATTTAGAATTGTCCTATTCTTTCTTTCAGCAACTCCATTTTGTTGAGGCGATCTAGGAACAGTTAGGGGACGTCGAATACCATGATTTTCACAAAACATCTTGAATTCATTTGAAGTGAATTCTCCACCTCTGTCAGTTCTGAGAACTTTTATCTCATAGCCACCTTCTTTTTCAACGAGGGCTTTAAACTTCTTGAATGGTTCAAATGCTTCGCTCTTTTGCTTCAAGAAATAAACCCATGTTTTTCTTGAACAATCATCAATAAAAAGCAAAAAATAAGTGCTCTTACCAGGTGACAAAGGCTTGATAGGTCCACAAACATCTGCGTGGATAAACTGAAGTGGCTTGGTAGCTCTTGATTTGGACTGCTTTGGAAAACTCTTTCTTGAATGTTTTCCAAGTAAGCAAGCTTCACATAACTGATGAGGATGATCAATTGTTGGAATTCCTTTTACCATCTTCTTTATTACTAATTCTTTGAGTCCACCAAAATTTAAATGTCCATATCTCATATGCCAAATCCATGGTGGATCTTCAATACATGACTTCAAACATATAGCTCCACCGCTTCTCATGTTTAACAAGAACATACGATTTCTTGTCATAAAAACCTTAGCAATAAGATTTTCATTTTTATCTCTAAGCCAAAGATAGCGATCTTCCATGACTATCTTGCAACCATTCTCCATAAGTTGTCCAATACTCAAGATATTATTCTTCATTTTTGGAATGTAATAAACATTGGAAAGAACCTTATGACTTCCATTCTTCAGCTCGAATAGAATCGTCCCTTTGCCATTGATCTCTACTTTTGATTCATCACCAAAACGCACGTGTCCTTTTATGTTGGTGTCGAGTGCTACAAATTTACTCCTATCACCTGTCATATGGTTGCTAGCTCCATTGTCAAGATACCATGTACTATCTTCAGAATTTTGATCTTCCTTGAGCGTAAGGAATAATGTTGGTTCTTCAATATCTTCAATGTGCACAACAAGTTTATTTTCTTCTTTTTTGGATGTCTGACACTTCCAAGAATAATGTCCATTTTTTCTACATGAATAGCATTCAATGTGTCTTTTGTCAACTGTTCTTCCTCTTCCACGACCTCGAACAAAATTTTGATTTCTTTTCTCTTGAGAATAATTTTTCTCATCTCTTCCTCTTCCGTAACCACGTCCTTGTCCTCGTCCACGGCCTCGACCTCGTCCTTGTCTTCCACTTTCGTTGGTTTCTCCTCTACCATTCCACGAAAGTTTTGCCTGCAAGACATACTCCACACGTTCTTGCTTGCCTTTATCCATTCTTTCTTCATGGGCCCGTAAGGAACCATTCAACTGATCAATGGACATCGTATCCAAATCTTTGGACTCCTCAATGGCTACCACCACATGGTAAAATTTTGAGTTGAGAGAACGAAGGATTTTCTCAACAACACGAGCATCTTCTAATTTTTCTCCAAGCCTTTTCATTTAGTGCACTACCGTCAAAATTTTGGTGAAATAATCCGAAATGGATTCAGTCTCCTTCATCATTAGAGACTCAAACTCAGCCTTTAGAGTTTAAAGACGAACCTTCTTCATCTTTTCAACTCCTATGATGGAATTTTGAAGAGTAGCCCAAGCATTCTTTGCATTGGTTATATCAGCAATCTTTTCAAACATATCATCATCCAAGCCTTGATGAATGATAGTAAGTGCACATTGATCTTTCTTTCTTTTATTTTCTAATTCTTCCTTCTGAGCTTCTGTTAGCTTGTCCACATTCTCTGGTTCTACATACCCTTTCTCAACCATCTGCCACACTCCTTGAGCACCGAGAATTACTTTCATTTAGGCTGTCCAATTGTCATAGTTGAGCTTAGATAATTGTGGGTATTGAAAAGATAAAGTAGTTCCTTTTGACAAAGACATTTTATAAGTGGCTCTGATACCACTTTGTTGAAAAATAAAAGAACAGGGCACACACACTCACAAAGAATATAAAATAAAGAGGAATGTATTGAATGTATTTGTGTGTTGTTATATTGAAATGATTATTACATATGTATTTATACCTTTCTTTGACATCTAAATTTAATACATCCTAATAAATAAATGGTTTAAATTAAAACTAAATATAGACAATTTATTCAAACTGTGGTTTCTATTCATTCTTGAATTCTAACCATCAAGTTTATTTTTAACAAGTTATGCCTATGGAGATAGAGGAGGCAAACAAAGACTTGGTCAAGAACCTTATAGAGGGAGTGGATTTCACCACTCCAAAGACCAGTGCCCTTGAGGAAACTGAAATGCACATGAATTAACAACTAATGTATTTTCGTTCTATATGTTTTTTTTCTCTTTTTCTATATATTTTAAAATGATAAGTTTTGTTTGGAATGTCAGGAGGGCAGCTACCAATGCTTTTAGAAGAACTTTAGTGAGATGATGAGGCAATACAAGCCAGACAGAGCGATTCTTCTAAAAACAAAATGCAGCAGAGATAAAGCAAAAAGAACTATACAACAACTTGGTTTCGAGTACTCTTTAGTAGAAGTGGCTCAAGGCTTTGTTGGGGGTATATGGATTTGTTGGAATAGAAATAATATGGACGTCAGTTTGGTAGAATCTCACAACCAATACATTCATGTCAAGTTCAAAGAAAATGGCACGAGAGAATTTAACAGCTATTTATGCCAACCCTCACTATCAGAGAAGAAGAACCATCTGGCCAAAGTTGTTGAACATTGCAAATTCTATGGATGGAGAATGGCTCATAGCGGGAGACTTCAACAAAATTAAAGATTCATCGAAAAAGAAAGGAGGAGCTGATATTGATATAAGGGCTTGCAACGCTTTACAAACTGGAATAATAGCTATGGGCTTATTGACCTTGGATCCATATGGCCGAGATATACTTGGCGATGTCCAAATTAAATGGGAAGGCTATGATAGAGTGTTCAAAAGGCTGGATAAAGCTCTTGCAAATCAAAAGTAGAGGACCAGATTCTATGAAGCGGTGGTGGATGTAACACCCAATTTTCAGTACTCATGCTCATACTAAAAATTGAGTGTTACCAACTTACTTACTTAAAACTTTAACTATTTATTATTAAGCTTATAATCGTATTAACGCATTATCAAATTTTTGAAAAAAAAATTTGCGAGAACAACTAATTAAACATATACAAACCATATAAAGAAATTAAGTAAAACATACATAAGGCTAACATTATATATAAACATAACATATATCATAGATCATATATACATATAAAGGTACTGTTATTGTCATATATATCATAAGTTAGTGTATAACCTTTCACATCTTGTTACTATATACATAATTGACACTCCGAGCTCTGGTCCATATAGGAAGTCTCTAAGCTGGGTTCCAAAACTAACCTAATCAGCTATTTGCATCCTATTCTCTTAGTGAGTCTAATCAAAAGTGAGAGACTAAAACACAAAAATTAGGCTAAGGTAATGCGATTCACGGGGTTTGGGAGCGTTAGAAGTTATAAAGTTAGCTTCGTTTTGACGTGTAATCTTTATTCGTGCCACGCAAACTCGTGCCATTTTTTTCTTAGTTGCTTTCATTGGAATTCTCTGGTTTGAATTTCTCCTTAGAATGTGATTTGATTGTTTCCCAACCATACCTTGTCATTCTTGTATACCTTTGTTTGCCTATGAATCTGACTCTTTGAATATTCATCCTTGACAATGCCTATGTTTCTATTCATATATTCTGTTTTCTTTGATTTAAGTTCAAATTTATTTTACTCTAGCAATTTTCGAGGGCGAAAATTTTTCTAAGGTGGGTAGAATATAACAACCCTAGTTTTTGAAAATCAAATAATTAGTTATTTGTGATTTATCTTATTTGTTGATAATTTTATTTTAAGAAAAATTATTTTACTAAAGGTAATTAAATGGAGTTTCATGATAATTGAAGTTTAAATGAATTAGAATTTTTATATAATCTTTATTAGATATTAGGTATAATTGAAATTATAATTTTGATAATTGAAAAAAATAGAAGAATTGTATAATTTAATTTAAATAAATTCTATTTTGAATGAATTATGTTATTAATTTGAACTCCTAGAAATTATTTTATTAGAAATGATTAGATTGATATTTATAAATACTTTAAGTTTAAGTCAATTAATATTTATGTATAATTTTTATTATAATTAATTATTTTATAAATTGAAATTAAAGTTTCAGAGATAGAAAAATAATAGAGATTTGTATGATTTAATCTAGAAAATTGATATTTGAATTTAAATTGTACTTTACAAAATATAATTAACTTGTTCATTTTATAATGTAAATTAGAAATAATTGATTGAACATAGCAATATGTTGATAAATAATGTTCCTAAATATTTTTAAGAGAGTATATTTGATTTTAAAATTATCCTACTCTCCAATTTTACCAAAATATCTATTCATATCTATCCATATTCTTTTATAAAATCCCTAATTTCTAACCCTAATTTCCAAATTGAATCAGAAATTCTAATTCCCAAATCCCAGAAACCCTAACCCTTCCACCCAATACACACGCACACTGAACACAGAGGGAGACAAAGGAGAGTGCGGGAAGAGAAGAGAGGGAGGAGAAAGGAGACGGCGCTGGCTGGGGGCCTATGCTTCATTGCATACTCTGTTGTGTGTCTCATGCGTATAGAATATTCCAGTGATATATGTTGCATGATTGTTTCTGTGTTTTCATTTTGGAAATGTTCACACTTGACTTGAAGTGTTAAGACTGATCACCTTAACAATGATTGTTTGGTGTGAACAGGACTACAATGGGAATGGACTGACTCTGCTTCATTGCATACTCTGAGTGTCTGGAGTTTGAGTTTATGCTTAGTAGGGCCGGGATTTTGATTGTTGATTTTGGGTTGAGGCGAAAAGGACTCTATGATGCGTTTGGGTTATAAATTTGCGTTTTGAGGTAGGGCGCTTTCCGAAAACTATATTTTATATATTGGAATTATTATATATGGATACTGATGTGAGATAATGTATTTGGTGATTGTATAAGCCTTATGTGATGTTGATTGTCCTGGATGAATGTAATTATATGTTTGAACGGATTATTACTGGGTTATGATGAATGGATCTGTCGTGTGGCTTTGTGAAACGAAATGCTTTTGAAGTTGATTCTTTTAAAGCTTTGAAATCGAGTCAAGCCGTTGAGAATTGATTTGAGCTAAGTTGACTCTTTTGATAATGTGAAAGATAGAATACTCTTTGAAATTCAGCCTAGTTTGCTTTAATTGATTTAGTTTTGATAAATGATTTGTTGCTGAACCGATTCTTTAAAGCTTTGGAAATGAGTTAAATCAGTTGATATTGAGTTGATTTTGAAATGGTTTTCTTGAGATATGCCACTAAGGCGACTGTTGGATTTAGCTTGCTTTTGAATTGATTTATGGTTTTGAGCTGTTGAAAAGGAATGAGAAACGGTTTAGTTGGGACCCGAACCGGGTGACAAAAGTCCAAGTTTTAGGGGAGGTGCTGCCGAAATTTCTACAAAATCCTAGTCTTGTTTGAAAAGTTATTTAAAAAGGATTGGATTCAAGAAGTTGTATTATTTGATTTATTAAGAGAATATTTATGTTTTCAAGCTTAATTTATTTAGTGAATCTTATGCCTTGAGTTCGACTTATTTAGAAATGAACTATTTTTACTGTTTGAATCACTGAAGGAAAGAATGATGCTCTAATATTGATTTCAATATAAAAAGGAGCTTTTAGTGATTTCAAAGGAATCTAGACTTTTGATTGAGTAATTAAGTTTGAGGCATTTTGGAAGAGTTAGAAAAATGGGTTCCAAAAAGAAATCTGAAAATGGTTTGATTCAAATGATCCGGTTCCTTTTCAAATGAGTTGATTTTTGGACCGGGTTGGAACTTGTGATTTCGTATGGTCGGTTTCATAATAAATTCAGTTTTATTTACTTGAACCGGGAATCCATGATTTTAAGAGTTTCAATGAATTTTAAGGAATTGATATAGGTTGACCTTCCCTAAAGACTTGGGACTCTGCCGAGAAGCTTTTGTTATAAAATTCCATTGTTGGATGGGTGATTTTGAATACTTTGAAATAAATCCTTAACTTGCCATGGTTTTGGAAGTTTTGGAGAGAGAATGCCGAGAGTGGCTTTATTTTAAAAAGGGAACTCACTTTGAGTAAAATTTGGCTTATGAGCCTGAGATGATTTCAGAAATGAGATCTTTAAAGCCAAGGCTGAAAAGAGTTGAAATTTGATTTCAAAGTGAAATGGCTTGAGAACAGTGATTTATGGCTTAAATGCCGGTTTTATGAATTTGATGATGTTGAATAGCGGAAGTGCTGTTTTGTTATGGGCCAGAATGGCTGTGTATGATTATGAATATTGGCTGGTTCTGGATTGAACCGTGAGCCAGAATGGCTGTGTATGATATTGATTTATGGCTGATTACCGAATGAGTTATGGGCTGTATGGCTGACTATGAATTATGAATTTAAGCCGGATGGCTGAGATGGATGTTGATCCATGGTTGGGACTGAATGAATATATGCTTGAGATACCTGGGTAGTAGCAAGGGTTGTGGTTCATCCCACTTGCTCCAGGTCAGAGACTGTGACGCCTGGGTAGTAGCGGTAGTAGTGGTGATCCCACTCGCTCCAAGTTGAGCTTTTAAACACCCGTCTGGGTAGTAGCCGCAGTAAGTACTTTACTCTTTCCTTTTTCTTTCTTAATTGCAAGTACGCAAGCGGGACAAGACCCACGCCCTTGCCAACAATCCCGTATACCAAATAATATTTTCTTAAAAGAATCATTGAGGTTATTATCATTAAATAAGCCTTAAATATTGATTTTGATTAAGTCCTTGTACTTTTATAAAAATTTGGACATAATCTCCTTTAAAAATAGGACTTAGCCACCCTTACGGGTTCCTTCTTTCTCAACATTTCATCAGCCTCTTTCAGCAGTTGCCACAACAATATATATTCTCAAAAACATTTGATAATAGTATAGAAAATCTATTTCTTAAATTCCATATCCAAAATAATTGCCAACACAACTTGGCAGCCTGATTTCCATTTTGTTTTTAAAATATCAAATGAATTCAGAATCACGCAAACTTTATATCCATGCGACCGTCTCGGATTAAACTTTCTATTAAACCAAAAATCATAATTTTTTGCTGACTCTAGCTTCGGGAATATAAGCAAAATTGTGACTGCTCTGCAGTGTTTTAAAACCAGAAGACAACAACAGCATACAACATTCGAAATTTCATATAAAACCCAAATTAAATCCAACTACCTTTAAAATTAATATAGTTAAACATAACTTATCCAAATTTCTTTCTCAATTGGTTCCAGGGTCATACCATTTTTAATGAAAGAGTTACGTAGCTTGGAAGTTAGGTAATTTTCTGCAGAATTTTGTTTTAAAACTTAATGAACTTATCTTCTTCCAAGTCTCATAACTTACTCATTAAAACATGGATAGCCCTGAAATTTAAGTCACATATGCTAAACATACTTAATTTTCACTTTCAATTGGTTGCATCTTGATATCCAACCAGGTTCAAAAGTTATAAACTCTCAAAGTTACTGATTTGAGAAAACAGAATCTGGCCTTTACTGCATAATGCATCATATTTCAAAAATTCGTATCTTTTAAACCGCAAGTTTAACCGTTCTGAAATTTTACGACATTAAAATAATAGGACTAAAGTTTCATTTAAAATTAGTTTCGCTTCAAAATTCAATTCGAAACATTCACAGCAGAGCCAACAAGTTACTGCTGTTCCAAAAATTCTGCAGTAAAAATCAGATCCCACAACCATTACTCAAAAATTCACCATAAATCTTATATTTAATGAAAAGATCTCAAACTCTCCAATTCAGTCCCAATTATTCCCAAGTTTAACCAGGACTTGGTTCAACATAATTCCAATCATCACAGAATTAGTTACAGTCTTTCAAAGTTACTGTTTTCACTTAAAGGTAATGCAGAAAATCAGATTTTACGACTTAACTTTGAAAAATCATAACTAAATCTTCAGTTAATACGAAACCTTCAAATTTAAATTCTAACAACTACACTTGTTAAAGTTTACTCAGATTTTAATCTCATACCATTTTGATCACTAGCAAATTACTAGGCCATCCTCAAAATAACCATTCTATTTTGAAAACCAGATTCTTAATAATAGTTTAGTCTTTTAGGCCCTAATTCTTCAACAATTCTCAATCCGGTATCAAATATATCAAATGATTATCTTAGTTTCAACCATTTATACATAATCAGTCAAAACCACAATCCTCTACTAATCTCAAGTCACTTTCACAGCCATAGCAATATACCAAACAACCATTTCAACAACCAACAATCAATAATTCAATCATCTACCATACATAATTACAATCAATTCAATCACAGCACCAAGCACAATCGCAATCACAATCTTACATTCATATAATCAATTAATTACTCACAACTATTAATACTATTTGTAGTTATTCAGTAAACCTTGTTGGCATTCCTAAATTAAAATCATTTTAAACCCCCTACACCTCGATGTCGCAATTACAAGAAACTGGAGACAGAATTACGGCGAGACAGCTGGCTAGACCCCTACTAGTCACGCAACCGTTTCAGCCAAGAAAGCACCAGCACTACATCTCAACACAACCGGGACAGCAGTGCCGTTAGCTCCCACAACAGTGATCATGGTTGCAGCGAGATGAAGATTTCAAATTTAATGGAATCGAAAAGCAGAAACGACTCTGGTAATTTAAAACAGAGCACAGGGCAAAGTTGAATTAAACCAAGAACAAGCAGTTTAATAAGAAATTGGTAGAATAGGACGTGCAATTGGAGCAGAAATAAGGGAAAAAGGCTAACCCAGGCCAATGGATGTTGAACCTAATTAGAACGGGAACAGGGCAGCAGCGATTCCCAACAATCCTCCGTGGTGGCTCTGGCAGCAGTAACACCCCGCCAGTGGATCGATTCCACAGCAACTCCAACAATCAGAAGAATGAATACTAGAAGTAGAAACAACCGCGTCTATGGCAACTCCAATAGCACCAGCTCCTTCTTCCTCTTGCGTGCAGAGGCAATAGTGATGGCTAGAGTTTGATGGAAGTGGCTCTCCCTGGTGATCTCAACGGCGGCCGTGGCTTCAATTGATATTCTTAAGTAATTTTATTATAATGGAATATTTTGTATAATTTTAGTAATTGAAAAATAAAAAAGAATTGTATAATTTAATTCAAGTAACTTTTATTCTGAAAAGGTTACGATTTATTTTATTAATTTGATATCTTATTTTATAAATTAATCAATTAAGAGTAATTAAATTAGTTTTATTAATATTTGGAGTTAAGTTAATTAATATTTTTGTGTAAATTCTTATAATTGGTTATTTTATATAATTTCAAATTAGAATTCAGTAATGAAGGTGTTATATAATTAAATTTAAGAAATTTCTATTATGAATAAATTATGATTTATTTTATTAGTTTGAGCTCTTAGAGATTAATTTACTAGAAAATGATTAAATTAATTTTTATAAATACTTTGGGTTTAAGTTAATTAAGGTTTATGTACAATCTTTACTATAAGTAGTTATTTTATACAAATTGAAATTAGAGTTATGATAGAAAAATAATAAAAGGTTATATAATTTAATATAGGTAATTGATATTTTGAGTTTAACCGTATTTTATAAAATGTGATTAGTATGCTTATTTTATAATTTAAATTACAAATAATTATTTGAGCTCGTTAATAGATTGATAAATAAAATTTTATGCGTTTTAAAAGTAATATTTATAGTATTGTATTTGAATTCTAAATTGGTATCCTATCATAAATATTTTATAAAATTGTTATATATATATATATATATATATATATATATATATATATATATAATATTACAAAATCCTTTGTATCGAGTTCGCGTTTCAGTTTTAAGAAAATTCCAGAAAATTTTATTTTTATTTCATTAAAGTCATAATTCAAACATTTACAAATAATAATAATCACATAAATATTATTGATAATAATTCTTATACCAAAGAAACCAAATAAAACTCAAATACAATATACCAAACCTACCCCTCTATATGAAATAAAATCTCAAGGGACAATCAAATATAGTAAAAGTGAAAGAAAGAAAGAGGTACTGCATAAGAATGTGAAAGTGATGATGAATAATGAGAATGATTATGTGATGATCTGCTGCGTGAAGGCAGTCAGATAGATGGTGGTACGTACGACCACTGAGAGTGCTTTCCTGAGATACTTAGCTATAATGCTATTCTGTAAGCCAGAGGACTCTTACAGAGGTATCGAGAACACACGACTAGCATATACTCCTGTAAGTCAAAGGACTCTTACAGAGAGTGTGTTGGGCAAATATAAGTTAACTAGCTCCGCCATGCAATAGGAATCTCGTACACAGGATTTAGGTTAAAGTGCGCATACGAATGGGGTGCAGACGTTGGCTGGTCTCACAGTATATACATATAATCAGAGAACGATATTCACCCTAGACTCAGAAGACTATTTAGAGCAGAATCCTCTTCTTGCGAACGGTCATCAGTGAACTATGGTAAGGTACTCTTACTTCCATCTGAAGGGGGAAGGGAGAGAGAAGGGGTAAGAACTGGAGAGTTCTTAGTAGGGTCGGGGTTATTAGTTACGTTCATTAATAAATAAATAAACAATATTCTCATTTGCAATATTCTGACTTTTATACTAAAATAGTAACGTTAATAATAAATAAACAACTTAAAAACATGGAAGGCTGATTCTTGGAATACTAGTTTATTGAGTTTAATTTTGAAAGAATCCTATGATAAGTGAAAGTTAGTTACGAATTGATGAGGTGAAAGTTGAATTCATAAGTCACATCCTCAGCTCCCAAGCATCAACTATCGTCGTCAGAAGAAATCACAATCACATCTGAATACTCCTCAGGATCCTCGTCCTCATCATCAGAAATCTCAACAATCTCAGTAGAGCCTTGACACTCGTACTACTAGTCTAGCCAACACTCGTCGATCCACTAATGGAGGTGGTGTGCAACTACTCAGATGATAGCTTAGACAAAGATACTGGGATATGCTCTACAGGAATATCCTCCTCAGATATAGGCTCTAATATATGCTCCTCCATAAGCTCAGGCTCAGGATCTACCTGATCCTCAAGCTGATTGGGGTGCTGATGAGGTACAGGTCCATCATGGAATGGGTGAAATAGAGCATCCGGGTGGAGCCAATGCAACGGGAACTCATAAGGCATATCGAGATTAAAGTGTGGAGTGTTAATCGGATAACGGAAGAGGTGGTCGCACAGAACGTACATACGGTCCTAATCTCTGCAGCTATTACGTAAAATCTATGTTGTACAAGATCCTCATATATGTAGGGAGGGTCCATCTCATAAAATAGGATTCCGGTCTCCATCTGAAGGGGAGGAAGGAAAGGGATAAGAACTGGGGGATTCTTAGTAGGGTCAGGGGTAGTTAGTTAAGTCAGAATTATCACAGTTCAATTTAATTCACAGCCAATTATACAAGATTCTCAGAGAAGCAACCAGTCACAATAATTCAGTATACAATTAAAGAATGCACAAATACAAGAAGACAACACAATCAATTCTATATCATCAAGTAAAATGCAAATGTGCAGCAAGGATGATGCATGTCTATTCCTATCGTAGGCCATAAGCTCATGTGTCGGTTGCCTATCCGCTCCCGACATTATCCGAGCACAAGTCCTAGAAATGGCTTTCCAGATGCATACAGTGTGCACATAAGTCTTACGGCCAGGCCGCATACAGTGTGACTTTTTAATGTATTTCAATATGCTTACATCTGAAAAATAGTTCTCACTGTGTGGATATCCCTACTATACATTTGGCACTAAGACCCAAATAAGGTTGCATCTGCTCTCCTGTGGCAGACAGTCTTTTAAAGCTTTTTCTTTATCTTTATCCTCTGCTCTCTTGTGGCAGAGATTCGTTAGATCCTTTTAATCTTTGTTTTCTGCTCTCCTGTGGCAGAGATTCCTTTAATTAATACATTTCTTTCTCTTATGTTCTCTCCTCTTCTGTGACAGGAGTTCTTTAGATTCTTTTATTTTTCGCTCTCTACTCTACTGTGGTAGAGATTTTTTTGGTCTTTTTCTTTCCTTTTCTTTTCTTTCTTCTTCTTTTCTTTTTTATCATTCCACAATATAAATTATCTTCGCATTATTCACTCGTCTTTCCCTAAATGTCTTATGAAAAGAGAATCAAAGATTCTTAATTTAGATTTGTCTTTCTAAAGCTTTTAGAATAGTTTTCTGCTTACCCTTTTATTATATCATAAATAAAATAATATATTTTAAATAAAATACTAATATATTATATTGACCCAAGTAATGCTAGTATTAATAATAAAAGAGTATTAACATTATTATTTTTATATCAAAACCTACTTATTAACGTTCTATTCTTTAAGCTTTCAAGAATTATATTCCAACATCAAGCTTTTAAATATTTTATCTTTTAACTCAACATTTTATAAAGTTATTAATTTTAATTTCATATTTAGTAAAATTACTAATTTAATTTTATATTTCTAGAAATAACCCTAATTTCTTATAAAATATTCGGATTACTCCAAAACTTTTACTTTTTACTGAAAATACCCCAAAACTTATATAATTATTATCTTTTAACCCCGATCTTTTATCAAATTATATTTTCATATTCAAAAATAATATTTGTGTTGGTGACAAACACTCTTTCAAAACAAAAATCTTTTCTTATGATCTTTTAAAATATATACTTAATTTTAAATCCATTTTCGAGCTTTTCGGTTACCGGTTCTTGACAGCTTTCAATTTAATTCCTCGGCCATTAAACTTCACCCATTTTATTCAAAAACTAACACAATGACAGCCCCAAATCAGCCTCATTATCATAGTTTAGGCTGCACAAACATGACCGAATCACAAGCTTAATCACATATAATAATATATCTACAAAATTCAATATAAAGTCAACCAAACTCCACCAATAATCAACCACAATAACTATTCACTTATCCAACACAAATTTAATCGGTGAGAATTTACCAAAATCCTACCTCCATACGAAATTAAAATACTCGAAACTCCGAAGAAACTTTTTGACCGAGCTGCCGAAGAAGAAAATGTCAAAAATCGATTCCTCCGCTAAGAACACCAAAGGGCAGAACTTCAAGGAGAAGGAAAGCTACGTCACCGTCAACTTTTACCGAAAAAAGTGACACCAACACATAGAGGAGGAAGATACAAACACTTTAATCAGATTAGATTTTTAATTAGAGTTACGGATCGCAAGAAATTGAAGCCGGAAGATTGGAAGTTTCACGGTTCCTCTCTTTCTCTCTCGGTCACTTGTTTCTCTTAGTTTCTTTCTTTTGGTTCGGTGAAGAAAAGGAACAGTCTGTGTGTGGTTAAATATACACGAGTTACTAATATAAATGACATTAGTAACTTGAGGATGAAAGATATTTGATGAAGCATTAACAACTCTAAGCTCATTAAGAAATACCGATAATTACTTATATCGGCGAAAGTCAGACTTGATAATAATATTAATATTATTATCTAAGCTCCATTATAATTAAAGCAAGTAAAATAAATTAATAACATAATAATAAAATTATATTACCATTTATTTTATGTTAGGGTTCGAAGTCGACTCGTCAAAATAAAACTAATCACTTTAAAATATTATTTTAAAAAAAAAATTTGTATTAGTGCAAAAATTAGAGTTATTACAGTGGAAGTGTTAACCAAACAAATTCTGACCACCACCCCATTCTCATAACCACGGAAAGAAACACTAGCATTACTAAGAATAGAAGATCTTTTCATTTTGAAGCAATGTGAGCTCTTCACCCAGATTTCCAAAACACTCTAAGGAGTAGTTGGAACAACCACAACCAACTCTTAACGACACTTAACAATCTGGAGAAAGATCTGACTAGACGGAATAAAAATTGCTTTGGAAACATTTTTAGAGAAAAAAAATTTAAACAAATTACAAGGAATACAAAAAGTCAAGCATATGGAAGGAACCTTTCTTAGAAGAATTGGAGCATAAGCTAACTAAGGAGTCAGATGATATTCTAGACAAAAAGAAAGCATATTGGATGTAAAAAACAAGAGAGATGTGGATTTTGGATGGAGATAGAAATACAAGATATTACCATACAAAAGTCGTCATAAGAAGAAGGAAAAATAGAATCCTAAAGCTCAAATATAGTAATAGAAGTTGGATTGATAATGAAAAAATGCTTGGAAAGCACATTATCATTTCAAGAACCTCTACCAAGAAAAGATGAGTATAGTTTCTCTTGAACTTAGTCATTATGATAGTTCTAATTTTGATTTTGGTGATTACACGAAAATGGTGGAAAACCTAAATGCAGCATTCTTTAACATTGGATCCTTGAAGGCCCAGAAAGTGATGAATTTTTTCCACTTCTCTACAAAAGTAATTAGGATATTATGAAGGAGAAAGTGTGTAACTTCACTGCTTCTTGCTGGAATGAACCAAAGCTCATCCAACAAGCCAACTCTACACTCATAGCCCTGGTTCCAAAAATCAACAATCAATAGTACATAAGTCAATTCAGACTGATCGCCTTGTGTAATGTGAGCTACAAGATCATCACTAAAATTCTTGTTAACAGGATCAAGCCTCACTTGGAAAGCAGAATTGCAGTTCATCAATCCAGCTTTATACCAGCAAAAAAATTCAGGATAACATCATTATTGCGAAGGAGTTGATGCACATGATGAAAAGAATGAGGGAAAAAATGCTTCATGGCTATAAAGATGGATTTTGAAAAGGAGTATGATAGATTGAGCTGGGAGTTTGTCAATACTATATTGAAGGAATTTAAACTACCAAATAAGGTGATTGAGATAGTGATGAATTGTGTAACTAGTATAGTTTACAATGTCCTATGGAATGGGACAAGACGAAATATTTTCTGCCTAACAAAGGATTTAGATAAGGGGACCTAATATCCCCTTAACTCTTTGTTATATGCATGGATAAGTTGTCCCATCTAATAGAGAAAAATGTATTTCAAAGATTGCGAAACCCAATTAGAGTTGGAAGATTAGGGCCAAAAATCTCACATCTAATGTTTGCTGACGACTTACTCCTTTTTGCAGAAGCTTCAGCTGAACATATGGGAATCATTAAAGAGAACTTAGAGATATTTTGCAAGGCACCAGGCCTAAAGATCAATGAAGACAAAACCTCAATAGTGTTCTCCAGAAGCACATATGTGAGTACTCGAAAGGAAATTGTGGCATTAGCCAATTACAAGAAACAAATGAAACTCGGAAGATAACTAGGATCGACAATCATCAATTGCAGAAAAGGTAAGGAGAAATTCAAGGTAATGCTCAGAAGAGTACAGAGCAAGTCGAAAGGATGAAAAGCCAAACGCTTATCACTAGCTGGAAGACTGACTCTGGCCCAATCCTTTATCAATTCGGTTCTAAATTACCATATATAGCACGACAGAATACTGAAAGGAATATGTTAGGAAGTAGAGAAAATTCGGAGTAGTTTCATTTAGGGAGATGAATCCAACCACAAAAAAATGCATCTTATAAGTTGGAAGACCTTATGCCAACCTAAACATGAAGGAGGAATGGGGTTCAGGAAGTTATCATCCATGAATGATGCTTTCCTAGCCAAGGTCTTATGGCAACTCTATGAAGATTCTAATCAACTCTGGGCAAAAGTGCTACTACACAAATATTGTGATGGCAGTAGAGAGGACATGGAGGTGCAGGTCAGAAACACAGACTCAACTCTATGGAGAGAAATAATGAAGCTAAGACCTTTAATCCAGTTAAATTCTTTTAAAAGCATCAGAAATGGGCTATCCAACAGGTTCTGGAATGATCACTGGTTAATTGAGAAGGTATTATAGAAGCACAGATAATTATACAAAATATTGACACAAATTGTTTCGTCTAGGAGTGGACAAATAAAAAAGGGAATTGGAATCTAGAATGGCTTCAGAACAACCTACCTATTACAATAGTTCAAAAAAATACTGCTATACTCCCACTGCATCAGGATGACGAAGATGACAGGAGAGAATAGAAACCTTCAGAAGATAAGGAATTTTCAGTGGGATCTACTTACAGGGCTATCAACAGTTAGAATAAACCAACAAGGAACAATTGGAGAAAAATATGAAAATGGAAAGGACCTTAGAAGGAAAAAGTTTTCATGTGGACTGCAATGCATAAAAGAATCTTAACTAATTAGAGAAAAGCCAAGATTTTTGAGGGTGATGGAAGCTGCAACTACTATCACAGAGTGCAGGAAGACCTAATACGTGTTTTTCGAGATTGTCAGAAGGCTTCAACAGTTTGGATTGGGCTCCTAGATTTCATTAATTTACAAAATTTTTTTCACCTAGGATGGGAAGAATGGACTGATTTTAATTTGAATCAACAATTAGAGAACATATAGGGGGATGGATTGGACTGATATTCGTCACAACATGCTAGAAGCTATAGATTTGGAGGAACAAAGAAGCATATAACAGACCCAGGCAAGTACATTCAGAGATTATAAAGCAAGTAAAGCAAATTAACAACGCTTTTGAAAAAGCTAATCTACCTATTGGGGAGGGCGAAGAAAATGGTTGAAATCAGAGTTAGGTGGCAGCCTTCGCCGGAGGGGTGGTTGAAATTGAATACTGACAGGTCAGCGCAGGATAGTCCGGGCGTTGCAGGATGCAGTGGGCTTCTCCAGAACAAAGAGGGCAGATGGATCACAAGCTTCACATGGAACATTGGTCGCTGCTCGGTCTTCACTGTGGAATTTTGGGGAGTGTTGGAAAGGTTGAAACTTGCACGAAGAATGGGGCTCACGAGGATCATAGTAGAGTGTGACTCAAAAGCAGTGGTGAAACAAATGAACGGAAAAAAAATCTTGCTAGGAACCCAAATTCTCTGATCAATATAATTTTTGGACTTAAAAAATACAATTGGAGAATCTGTTTTGTACAAATATACATGGAGAAAAATAAATGTGCAGATTGACTAGTTAAAAAGAGTTTAGAGCATGAAGTAGGTTTTTTGTCCTATGACTCTCCTTTCCAAGAACTTATTAGAATCTTCCATGAGGATGAGAGAGAAGTCACATTACCCCGCTTAATTTGAACCTAGTCTTTCTTTTATTTTTTTTTCTGGGCTTTAGGTCCCTTCTAATACAAAAAAAAAGGTGTTGAAATTGGGCATTGTTACCCCTCAAAATATAAAAATAAAAGCGTGTTGAAACAAAAGCGAGAGAAGTTAAAAGATTACCGACCAAAAATAATATTAGAAAGGTAACCAAATTAGATTGGTTTAGTAACTAGCTCATTAGTATGTTTAAGTAAGTGTTAAAAGTTTAAAATTTTGCTTTATATATGTAGCAATCAATTAGCCATGTTAAGGGAGAAGAAGTCAAAACTTAAGTAACAAGTTGCATGAAATCAGTAGAATTCTGTTATGAGAAGAATTCAGTTAGAGTGGCTGTTAGAGGTAGTTAGAGGGTGTTAGTGCAACTTCTATTAAGCTATAAATAGGAGCTAGGTATCTTTGTATCAATACTCTCTAATAAACATTATTCTCATTCAACTCTTAATCATTCTTGATCATTGCCTCCTCTGTATCATTCTCTGTTCTCTGGTCATTAGTGTTCTTTTTCAATAGGTGCAAGATCCTTCACATGGTATCAAGAACAGGTTGAAAACGATCACGGTTTTACCCCTTGCAACTTCATCAACAAATCTCAAGAATACACTGGTTCCTCTGGCAAACAAACTTGAAAAAAAAAACTTCTCAACATGGAGGCACACCATCCTTCTAACAATTCAGACACTTGAGCTTGAGGATCATCTCGATCCATAAAAAATTCTATCACATTAAGAATCAGTTACAATTGTGGAAAAAAGTGAAAGCTCGAATTCTTCAAAACAAACTCTAACCCCTCTGCTACAAAAGATGATGTTGCTGCAACGACGAGATCCACACTTATATCAAAAATTCAGAAGGACTCATCCAAATACAAAGCATGGAGGCAAAATGATCTTGCACTCATGACTTGGACTGTGTCCTCCATGAACGGTACATACAAGAATAAGATGGTACACTGTGTTACTTTGGCTAAAATGTGGGAAAAGATTAATCACATCTTTACAGTTTCTTCAAGAACACGTATTCAAAGTTTAAAGGCTCAGCTTATAGCTTGCAAGAAAACCACAACAATTGCTAAATATCTCTCTATAATTCGCAAGATTGCAGACTCTCTCATTGCTATAGGTTACCCATTTTAAGAAAATGTTCACATGCAAGCTATCTTGGATGGTCTCACAAAAGAATATCAAAGCTACATCACATCAGTGATGTCTCGAATGACGAATTTCACAATTCATGAAGCAGAATCATTTTTGCTTGCCTATGAAGATATGCTCGAGAGGTTTAAAAAGCCTGAACAAGGGATTGTTTTAGCAAATTTAGCTCAAGCTTCTCCATTTTCAACACCAAACTTTGAAAGAGAAAGCAATGGAAGAAGGAGCCGTGCTGGAAGATCTATGAGAGGGGTGCTAGATTTATGAATTCAAGACCTCAATGCCAATTATGTGGTAGAGTGGATCATGTAGTTCAAAACTGTTATCATAAGTTAGATGCTCAATTTCAGAATCCATCATCTTCACCATCTATTCAGACTGCAGTTCCATATGCAAATTCACTTCCACCACCTCCTCCAGCATCCTTTCATCAACCTCGAGCATACATGACCACCTCTTTCACCTTGAATGATAGTGCATGGTACCCAAATTCTGGTGCTTCATATTATATTATTGCTGAACATGCCAATTTTCTGAATTCTGCCGATTCATCACAAGACCCTAAGCAACTCTTTGTTGGTAATAGTCAGAAAGTACCTATTTTACATCATGGATCTACAATTCTTTATGATAAATATCAAAATATTTTATTTAAATTAAATAATCTACTGCATGTCCCTTTTATTACACAATCTTTTGAGTGTGTCAAAATTTGTTGAGGATAATAAAGTCTATTTTAAATTCTGACCTAAATCTTGTATGGTTCGTGATCAGGTTTCCAATGATATTCTTCTACAAGGATTAGCTAGAGAAGGCATTTACTCTTTTGATAATCTAGTGGTGCCAACAGCATCTCATCTCAATCCTACTACAAGCAATTTGTCTAATTCTGTTTTACAATTTTGTTAGTACAAAAGACCACAAGATTGAGTTAGGTGCCTTTGTATCAATACTCTCTAATAACACATTTTTCTCATTCAACTCTTAATCATTCTTGATCATTACTTCTTACCTCTACATCATTCTCTCTTCTCTGGTCATTAGTGTTCTTTTTCAATAGTGCAAGATCTTTCACAAGCCAGAAATAAACCTTTAAATAAAATTCAAATTCGATCAGTAACAAATTAGTTCAATAAGTGAAAAAATATTGTAAAAAAAATTAAAAAGATTAAACTTATTTAGTTATTTCACTGCTCACTTATTTGGATAATAATGATTGTATTTTAGAATTTACTATATAGTCGATTATATAAAATTTAGTTATGTTCGGATAGTTTAGTTGAAAAGTTATTTTTAGAATTGTTTGAGTTAAAATGTTAAATCAAAGCTCTTAATTTTGTGTGATCAATGTATAATTAATTAAGAAATTAAATAATAATTGTTACTATTTTGAAATAATCAGTTCTTCTTTATAATTATAAACTTTAATAAGATAATTATATATTATGCTTGCAAGCTATTCTTTTATATAATCTATAAGCTAAATATATCTTACCTAGATAATTTAAAATCCTAGTATAATAAATATTTCGTTAAAATAATTTTAATTTATTGACATGATAATATATTATTATATGTCTGCATAAAATATATATGCTTACAACACCGATAATTTAGTATATAAACAAACGAATTAATCTATTTGTGACATCGATCTTTCTTTGAATTGAATAAGAATTTAGCAAAAGAAGACACACATGCAGTTTTCCTCCTTTCGTTGGTTTATCATTGCAATGGGTTTATCCTAACTAGCAGTTTGGCAGGCACAGAGCCAAATCACCTTTTTTGGTACTATCATAATCCAATAATCAGATGTTTACTTAAAAAAAATACCGGATAACTGGATTAAAATATTTTTTATATGATAATATATAATTAAATACTTGTGTGTGTGTGTGTATATATATACATATGAATTAAATCCATTTCAAAATTTATCATTTAATTTCCTATCAAGTTTTGTAAAATTATATAAAATGAAGAAAAATCAAAACTAAAATAAATGGGAGTTACAAGTGGATTGAAAAAAGTTATTAAAATTGTTAAAAGTCTCCCCCTCCCTCTACCCTTTACGGAGCACTATATTAGACTCTAATTAAACCTACTATGGTGAAGGCTATGTTCAGCTACTTTTACTTAGACCAGATCCCAATGTGGATGCTAATTAATTAATTAAAACGTATTTAATTTATCTATACACATTGTGCATAATGCCCAGCCTATGCGCATAGGAATAGAAAGGGTATAATATATAGTAGTGACCAAGGATATCACATTACAAAGTAAATAGCAGAAATTAAATTAAGTTAGTTTCAAGAATTTTGACATGGTCCATCATCATTATATGAAAATTGGGTGAACTTAAGAAAAGCAAACAAAGAATTTTTTGTTTAAGTGTTGGTTAGTTAGTTAGTCTCCCCCACACAACATACATATATATGATACAATTATATAACAAGATATATAATATAATATGGTAAATATATAGGATAATCTGGAATTCTGGATGATGCATGCCTAGCTAATAATCATATGGCCCCACTTCGATTCTTCTCAAGTAATCTAGGTCTCTTCTGATCTCTATTATTTATCTATTACATTTGCATGCATGCCATAAAATGATGCCCAACTCATCATCAATTCCTTTGTTTAATTATTAATTAATTTACACTTTAATTTGCAAGATTCGCATACACTTATTATTGGCTAATTCAACAGAGAACGGCGTCATATGATACACGAGAGAGTGAGGGGCATGTGTCCTAGACTTTAGAAACAAAATCACATCCACCTTTTGTCATCTTACTTAATTGGTTGAAAATTGGAGTTGGAATCTCCTCTAACCATTTGGCATCCAATGGCTACAGAGAGAGATATTTCTTTCAATCAAAATTAGTAAATTACATGCAAATAAAACATTAATAACCTTAGCTTACATCATCAATCAAGATATTTGCTCTTATCCAACAAAATAAAAAAGCTTTTGAAATATATATTTATCATACGTTAATTTTTATATAAACTACTCAATCTTACAAAAATTTAATCTTAAAATATAATAATAAAATTTAGTGACACACACAATAGTAACGAATATTTTATTTGTGGATATATATGCTAGGTAGCTAGTAGAAAATGGCAAAACCCAATTTGTAAAAGTGCTTAGAAAGTTAGTTACTAACCAATAAATTAGAGAAACAAGTTAAAAAATAAGGAGAATAACAAAGAATTCCACCACTATATATAATCCTGGGTGGATAATTAACCAATCATGGGTAATGGTAAGACTAATACCAATTTATTCGTTTTCCTACTCTTTAGCATTTTCCTTTCTCTCTATCTATAAATGTTTCTTTTAATTCTCAAATCAGAACATGCAGACATATATTATGATGTCTGAATTCTTAAAAAAACACAAATTAGATGAAGCTATAGCCCCATTTTAGATGAAATTAAACTACAAGCTAAGCAAATTACAAATTAAAAGATGCCGTACCCTTTCTATCCCAACTTGATTCAAATGGAGAATTGAAATTGTGTAAACAATAATAGAAACTGGCGTACTTAAAATTAATTAATTAAAACCCTAACATATAGAGTACTAGTAGCAGGCACTACAATCATCATCAACATAATATCCATAGATAGATATATTGAAATGTGATGAATAAGAGTCATACAATGATTATGTTATTGGAATCAATCTAAGAGATAGCTAGCATGCATCGCAGCAGAAGATGAATTAGAGTAAGGAAATAATAAACAAGCTGCTGGGAACATATATAGAGAGTTGATAGGATGGAAATTAGGACAGATAATTGTCTCTATATGTATGTGCAGTTCATAATATATAAATAAATATATTAATAATATTGCATGATTATTATTACTTGAAGGACATGTTGCTGTACTGCCGCTGGTTGGCCTCCGGGAGTGGATTCCACTCCCACAGGCGGTCAGAGAAGGCGGTTGCAAGCGGAGAAGGAGTGTTATTCAGAGACATTATTGCAGGAGGATTTTGCTGCTGCTGCTGTTGTTGTTGTTGTTGTTGTTGTTGATGCATTAACAGGTGATGATGATGATTGGGATTATTATTGTTACTACTGCTACTGCTGCTGTTGTAGTACTGGTGTTGATAGCTTACAAGCCTGTTGAGATCATCCATCATGGTGGTGCCGGAAGAAGGGCCAGCATGGTGCTGCTGCTGCATGAGGACGAAGGCGGCTTCGTCGTCCAAGGGAAGAAGCAGCGGTGGGAGTCCCATTGAAGGAGCACGATAAGCATTATTAGTATTATTTGTGTTGTGTTTGGAGAGGGCGAGAGCGGTGGTTACATCATGATCACGATTATCAGAAGCTCCATCGGCGGTGTTCCCCCCAAATCCCATGTTGAGTTGATCGTTGTGAGGCTGCTGCTTGTTCTTCTGGTGATCAACAGTTCTTGAAGATGGAGCCCTTGTTGGCAGACACCGCGGCAACGATGGATGATCTTCAACTCCAGCTCTCTTGTAAACCCGGCACAGCGATATCTCCGCCTGCATAAATTTAATTCATTAATTTTCAAATTTCAAATTTGATGCATGGAGATGGTGTAGTCGTCATAATTACTAGCGGTGCTAACTTTAATATTCTGCCAACTCTTGTATTTATTCCTACCACCATTTAATTAATAACCATGATTCGATTCCCTCTAGCTCCCTACTATCTAGCTTCGTTGATTTCTTGGATGTTTGAATATAAAGATATGATGGATCGAAAAGGAAGTACCTTTTGGTATCGTTCAGTTTCGTGTTGGGGCAAACGGTACTCGTTCATAATCCAACTTGTACGGATGCCTTTAGGAGCTTTCCCAGAGTAGAAAACTAGGGTTTTCTTGAGGCCGATGGACCTGAAATTCTCCGTCCTTATCATCCTATCTGCTCCCGTTGCCTTCCAATAACCCGACGTCGTCACTCGATTCGGACGATCTCCGTTTCTGTATTTTCTGTCTCGAGGCACATAGAAATACCACTCCTTCTCTCCTATCGCCGCCAAAGCTGCCAATTAAGGCAAAATTGTAAACAAACAACAAGATTCAAGGTGTATATATATTGAATTGAATTGCGTGAAGAAAAGGGAAGCTATACCAGGAAGCTCCCAAGGGTCATAGCGATAAAGATCAAGGAAAGTAATGAGCTCAACGTTGAAACGTTTGCCCTCCACCTTACGGCGAAGGTAGAACTCCACCAGCTCTTCTTCTGTCGGGTGAAAACGAAACCCCGGCATCACCATGTCATGCTCGTGATCATCATCCTCTTGCTTCCCGTTCCCGTTCAGGTTGTCGTTCGTGGTGGACGCCGCCGTCGTTGTCCCTCCGTCCTCGTGGCTGTGGCTGTGACTCAGACTCATCGTCGGAGATGAATTCGGCGCTGCAATTGCCATCCAACACTGATAATAATACTATATCTATCGTAGTAGTAGTAGTTGGTGCTTCGAGTTTGGACCCCCTTTAATTTCTCTCTCTGTCTTTATACTTAGAGAGTGTAATAGTTGTACGAATTGGGTGGTGCAGTGGTGTTAGGCAGAGATAAGAGATTGATGGTTAAAATGTAGAAATTGAAGAAATTAAACTGGGTGTTTGAGGCAGAGTTAATATATAAAAAGAAGAGAAAATGGGGCGTGTGTTTTAAATAGGTGTTGAGAAAAAAGAGGAGAGAGAGGATGGGAGTTAATAGAAAGATCTACATAGCTTTCAGGCCCTACATGGGGATGAGGGTAGTATGCTTGCCCTAAGAGTGTTTTTAAGATCAGAAAATGACATCTCAAGAACAAGACAGGGTGGCTACAGCCCCAGAGCGGTGCCGTTGGACCTTTCTTCCACCATACATACATATTCAACTATTTTCACTATTTTTATTATTCTTATTCACCTAAACCATACACTCGTGTCTCTTTTACCCCACACAAAAATTATACCTTTTTATTACATATTAAAACACTCGTGTGCTCTTTCTTAGCTTCCTTCCTCTCCCTTTTTATTTTTCACTTTCACTAACACTATAAATACTCTTTTCATATATCTAATTTTTGTTAGGAGTCTCTAAAACATCTTTTTTTAAATATATTTTTTATTATATAAAATTTAACACATATAATCGATTAAATCGTATTATTTTTGTCAAAATTATGTCAAACAAATTAATTTGATCAAAAAAATAGTAAATCAAATCTTAAACTAGTCTAAATTAATATTATTATTTATAAAAAATTATTACAATACTCTTATTATAGAAAATAACTAAAACACTCCTATATATATATATATATATATATATTAAAAACTCTGGTAGAGAAATAAAGGGCTAAAATTTAAAATTTTTAAAATTAAGATATATAATAAGAGTATTTTAGTCATTTTTTATAATGAGAATATTGTAGTCATTTTTTATAAAAAAACAATATTAATTTAGACTAATTCAAGATTTAATTCACTATTTTTCGGTCAAATTAATTTGTCTAGTCGAATTTTAACAAAAATAACATAATTTAATCAATTATATGTGTTAAATTTTAATTATTAGAAAACATCTTTAAAAAAAAGATATTTTAAACGTCTTTATCTGAATAACTCTCTTTTTTTTAACTATTAAATA
Organism: Arachis ipaensis; assembly: GCF_059453495.1. NCBI lineage: Eukaryota > Viridiplantae > Streptophyta > Magnoliopsida > Fabales > Fabaceae > Arachis > Arachis ipaensis. The sequence continues at coordinate 138,274,340 of NC_142436.1, forward strand.
CATATTTTTTTTATTAATTGAAAATTAATTTTTATACAGATATTAAAAATATTTAAATAATCTTTTTATTTTTTATTTCTTTTTCTATTTTGTAAGGTTAGGCCTAGCTAGTTTAGCATTATTTTTACCAAAACTAACTTTTAATGAAATATTAATGAATTCTTAGCTCACGAAGTTGACATTGGATATAAATGCCACACATACATGAGGTAAACATTGAGAAAAAAAAGTAAAATTAGTGAATTCGTGATTTCTCCCTATGCGATTGTTTTGTTCTTTTATATATTAATTAGGAAAATATATTATTCGTATCATTAGGTTCATAAACTTCTTGGACTTTTGTATGATCCAGGAAAATTGTTTTAGTATCGTTAGTGTGTCAATTAGGTTTAACCTTTAAATCTTTAATTTTGTATGTATATGTGTACTCCACCAGTTCACATGCAGTACATGAATCTTTTTTAATCCGAGACTCATTCCATGTCATATATTTATCAATGGTTCAAATTATTATTGGATTTCTTATTTTATTATTTTCATCAAATTAATCCAATAGTGAGAGAGCTAGTATATACTGTGTCGATGGCTTTATTTATTTACTTAAGTATCATAAACATTATTTTATATATTAATCTTATGATTAGTCTCATCAATCATGCCGAACTATCACACAATGTTAGCATCGGTATTAATTTGTTTAGTTGCTTATTCTGTCTTATTATTCTTTCTGAAGTTTTATTTTTTCTACCAGCTACCAGAGTTAGAGAGTGCAATTTTTCTACTTTAATTAGTAGACATTAACGGCCTGATATTTATGAAAATGGCGCAATATGCATTATAGGTGTCTATTAATGAACGCGCTAATAACTACAATCTACGAGATTTATAAGGTTAATTACTTGTTGAAAACTAAATATAGTTAATTTCATTTGAAATTGATAGGTGAGAATTGTTAGATGGTAATTTAGTTAAAGAAAAAGTATAGGTAGATAATGAAAATACTAAATAATGTAAATAATTGATAGATCGGATGTTCATTTCACTAGGTGTGTGGATGATTATTCTAATATTAAGATTTAGGTGGTTAATTTGGAGGTGTAGTGTATTTTAATTTAATTGATGATTGTTCATATTATTTAAAAAAATTATTGGTTACCTAACATTACCCTTAGTTAAATTTGTCTAATTCATTTAATGATAATCATTTATCAACTTCATATAAAATTAACTGCATCTGAATTTCTACCTAATAACTCGAAGTTTAATATCAAAATTCCTCTAAAAGATATCAAGTATTACCTTCTGTTTTCGTTGTCATATTTCATTTTTATTTATAATTGTAAGAACATCGTCACATTATTTTCACTTTATGTTATAATTTGTAAAACATAATAATAATAATAATAATAAAACACTAAAAATATTTTCTATTGGTAAACAAAAAAGTAAACCCTAAGATTAATTTACATCCTAATTATTCCCCTTTTTTTCACAATTTCTCTTAAGCATTGGCCCCTTAAGAAGTCTTGAATGTGACGGTTTTGGGAATATGTGCAAGCTAGTTGTAAGTTGTAACAACAAAACAAATAGCAAAAGATAAGCTAGCGTTGACAATTTGACATCTTCTTGGTACAATGTATGCTATAACCAGCTCTAATGTAACGGAAGATAAAAAGTAAAGTATGTAATTAACCTAGCTTAGTGACTCCAGCTCGTAGTTATGCGTGGTCACCAATTAGGATAGGTTAATTAAACTGTTAAGTACTCTTAAAGTTGTGAGATAGATTCTTTTTCACCTTAATTTCTGATGTTAGATTAAGTCCCTTCAATGTAGAGAAAAAAAAAAAAAACAATTCTCTTTTAAATCTCTTTGCCTAAACATAAAAATACGTGTCAGTTTATTTATTATGGTTATTTTGGTCTAATAACTAACTTTTTGCTTATTAGTTTGAAATACTGAATTATACGTAATATCAATTTTGACATGTGAATAAATTAAAAACTCCTTTTATATATATATGTTAATGTTAATGTTGATACTGTTAGGAATTCCGTTTTCTTTTTTTATTTAAAGCATGTCTCTCATTAAAATTAAATTAAAGTGACTGGAAATTTAGTTTTGTGAATTAAGAACGTATATATATCTTTGAGGCCAACTGAGTAAATTAGCTCAGTTGGTACCATCACTTGCTCTTTTTCAACCTTAATTAACACCCAAAAATTAACATTTTCTTTGAGAAAATTGAAGATTTGATTGATTATTTTCTTTTTTTTTTTTTAACGTTTGATATATTAAATGTATTAAAAAGATAAAAGAGGAAAAATCATTTTTTAATTAAAATAGTAGCACCGGTTGCTGGTTGGTACCTTGATCCTTCTTCTAAATATTCCCTAATTAATCTTTTTTTATCAAAGACAAAGAAACTTAAACCCGCAACCTTTTTAAATAAGTATAGAGAGACTATGCCAATTAATCTTATGTAATTTAAATTGATCTCTTTACATACAATTTTTAATAGAAATCTTCACGACTGATTGATGTTATAAATTAAGCATAGTATTTTTATTTCTTTATTTATTTTGGCAGATGCATAGAGAATAAAGAGATGTATGCGCTTCATTTCCCCGGATAAGATTTTTTTTTTTTTTGGTGACTATTCCCCAGAATTGTATAAATAATACTAACGCTTCTTAATTATTTGGAAATTAAATTACCTATAATTAAGTAATACAAAAAGGAAAAAAAAAAACTAAACTTTAATATCCTAATTGGTTTTACTTATTTTCATTAAATATCAGAGCAAGTTTAAAATGTATATATATAAAGATAAAAAATATTTGGGGTTATAGTTTAGAAACTATAAGTAGTTATAACTTACTTTTTAAAATTTTTATTTGTATTTTTAATTATGAATGAAATAAATACATAATATTAAATATAACAAGTTGTAATGATAAATATTACATATCTAAAATTATATATATTAAATTAAATAAAATAATTGTAAACCATTGTTTTTTAGTATTATTCTATAAAAATAGTGGTTTTTTTTTAATTATATACATTCCAACAAAATTTGGTTTGTGTGGTAAAAGCTAAGTAAAACATGTGTAGGGATAGAGAGCAAATATATATAAGTATAAATGGAAAAGCGAAGTGACTTAATTTCAGTCAAAGAAAGAATTTTAGTTATTATTAATTATTTTTATTATATGCTGTCAAACAACAAAGCATGTGTGTAATAAATTAATAATTATAAATTTGAATAAATAAAAAAATAAATGAATAAAAGGCATAAACATATATATAGAGAAAGAAAGAGAGGAAAATGAGGCATCCAGATGTAATAAGAAAAATAGAAGGGAGGTGAGTGGGGCTGGCGGGAAACAGAGTTTCTGGCAGATATATGGATATATGTTGGGAATGGATTGGTTACTCCATTATCGTACAGCTGAATATAATCTTAATATTTTGTCTCTGTCTTTCAACATAAATATACAAATAAATAAAAATTGTGTATTTTTGTGGATGAGTACAGTCAAGAGAAACCCGTGACCACTATCTTCTCTTCTGCTCATGACAATAACGACTCACTTTCTTCACATTTTTTTTTTAATTTTTTGATTCATATCATTTTCAAAATTTTCTTTGCTATCATCTGTGCTATACAGAATGTCATTACTTGATGGTCATGAAATTAATTTAATTTCCAATCTATCATTATTGAAGTTTTTATATTTCGTTCTATATGTAATATTAACTTTGTACTTTTAGTCTTTTATTATGTCAATTCTACTACGTTATCAACAGTATTTTTGTCAATTTCTGCCAACTCTTATTTATAATTGTGTTTAATAGAAATGTCTTTGTGGATATGTCTAATAAAATATTTTTTTTATGGTTGTGTTTAATAGAAGTATCTTTATAAATATATTTTTTAGATGTGTCTATTTATATATGTGTTTAAAATATAATAATAAATTATTATTAGTAATAAATTGACAAATAATACGTTGGTATCCTATACTTTTTCTATGTCAAAATACGGTAATTTTGATATTTACGTATATAAATATGAGACACGTGTCTTTAAAACTGATACTATACACTAAATTTAGACTTGTTACTTAATTAACGTTACGGTATTAAAGTTGCAAAATTTTTTTTTACCAAAAATTGAGAAATTTAAACCCGTAACTTTTAAGTAAGTATAAAAAGATTATGCCATTTGAATTATAAATTGTTGGTACTAAAATTGCAAATTTAAAGCTAATTAAAAAATAATTTTATAATAAATTAATTAACGTTAACTAATTTAAAGCTAATTTTATATACTTAGTTATACTAAAAAAATGCTATAATGTCATAATAATGTTGCGGTATTAGAATTGCAATATAGTGACACAATTCTTTTTCAAATTGTGTTAAATATATATTAAAATTAATTATTATTATAGAATATATATTAAAATATAAAATAATTTTTTTATTTTTTTAAAAAATATTAAAATGATATATTTTTTATTTATAAAATATATCATCTTCTTTTTCATAATTTTAAAATTTTTTTAATTTATTTTAAATTTTTTATATTAATTAATTAATGTTAAATTTATCTATTTTTAAGAAAAATAAATTATTTTTTACAAAAATATTCTTTAACAAAAATTTGTTTTGTGATTAAGTTTTGTTTATCAAAATTTTCTTTAACAAATTACTTTTTAAATTATATTTTTATCAAAATATCCTTCAATTTTTTTTAATGATTAAATTAGTTTTTTATTAAAATACCTTTTAATAATATTTTAGTTACTAAATTATGTTTTTATCAAATTTTTTTTAATAATTTTTTTATATCTTACCATTAATTTCATGATATTAATACATATTATTTTAATATTAAATTAAAAAATATTTCCTATGATATTAATAATAAAATATAAAAAAATTTTAAACCAAACTTGTAAAATAATGTTTAATAATATGCATTAATAATTTGATATGGTAAGATTAACCATAAAATATAAAAAAAAAATTGTTAAAAATATTTTGGTAAAATTATAATTTAGTAACTAAAAAATTAATTAAGAGTATCCGATCTTAGTAAAATAATAATTTAATTATTAAAAAATATTTTGATACATATTTTAATAAAAATACAATTTAATTACTAAAAAAATAATTTATTAAAAGATATTTTGATAAATAAAATTTCATTACAAAAAATAAATTATTTTTTTAAAAAATAGATAAAAGTAATATTAGTTAACACAAAAAATTTAAAATAAATTAAAAAATAAATTTTTTAAAAATTATAAAAACAGTGTATATTTTATAAATAAAAAAAATATTATTTTAATATCTTTTAAAAAAAATAAAATTTTTTCTATAAAATAATATAAACTATCCATATATTTATACATAAATATATAGTAGCTGATTTTAATATACGAATACTATTTTTTATTTTTTTCCTCCTTTTCTACCGTTTTTATTTGATTCTTTAATTTAATTTTTTTCCTTATTTTTCCTTTCTCTTTTTCCTTTTACTTCCTCTTTCTCTCTTTTTCTTCCTATATATATATTTTTTTTACTTCTTTCTTCTTTTTCTTCTATATACTTTTATTTTCTTCCTCTTTTCCACTCCGTCCAACCCTATATCATTTCTTTTACCTTTTTTGTTTATGCTTTTAGGATTCTATTATTTTAATTTTCTTATTTGCTCTAAATAACGGCGTAGTTTTATTATTAATTCTAATAAATGTATAATTTGGGGAATCTTAATGTGTAATTTTGAAAATATAGATGTGTAGTTGTCAAAATTTTGGACATGTATTTTTAAAATTTTAGATGTGTAGTTTAAGAATTTGGAGGTGTCAATTTTGGTTTTGATTGTGTAATTTTGAAAATTTGCATGCTCAAGTTTTGAGATATAGATGTATAGTTTTGTGAGTTTTCATATATATTTAACTTCTAATTTCAAATATGTAATCTTTGGATATCAAATGTGTATGTAGCTTTGGATTGTTCGTGAAATTTTTGAATTTTAAAAGTAAATTTTCGAATTCTGAATGTATATAATTTTTTTATAAAAATTCTGCAACTTGAAGTCGCAACACCATAACAATTGGCAAATTTTTATTATTCGACCATTACTACTATAATACACCAAAGAAAATATTTACCTCCATCTATTATTTTGTACTACTACAATGATTTTTTTTGTCTTCTAATGGAGTTTATAGCAATAATAATAACAGTTCCAAAAACTTCATTATTTTTTTCAAAACATGATTTTTTTTAGAAAATATGGATAACTAATTTTTAATTAGCTAATGTTACTCATTTTTTAAAATTCTAAAAATACTTAATTTTGGATAATTTAAAATTTATAATTTAATAATTTTAAAAAATTAATTGATATTGACTAATAAAGGTTATCTTTCTAATATTATTTTTTTATTAAATTATAATAATAAAATGTATATTTTTGGTGACTTAAAAGAAAATAAACAACAACTAAGAAAGAAAAAATAAACAAGAAACTGCTTAAGAAAGTCAGTCCTGCTGAGTACTATTCTCAAACTCCTTTCAAGGCAACGGAAGCTCCACTTGGGGAGAAAGGGTCCTCATTGCAGTCTTTGCCATGATGTCTTAAGATCAACCGAAGATCAGCACGTCATTTCCAAGACATGATATCTCGGATTTTTAACACTAAAGGATCAATAAACCCAGAGCAATTCTGTAAATTATTGACAATAGTAAAAGCCTCCACACAGTCTGTCTCACATATAATGTCTATTTGTCCCGAGTCTCATGTTAAAAGAAAGCCTCTCCAAATAGCAAACAACTCTCCTTGCAAAATGCTACGACTCTTAATTGTTCTCAGACAGCCTCGTTGCCACCTTCCCTTCCAATCTCTAGCAAAACCAACTCGAGTACCATTGTCAGGATAGCTAGCATCACAATTAATCTTAAAGGTACCCATTGAGGGGGGGCCAAGAGCCACTAATGGTAGAGGGGATAGATAGTCGTTGCAACTCAAAAATATTTCGGAGCTCCTTTTCCAAAGACAAAGTCATATCAATTACCTTGTCTGTGGTCCAATGCCCGTGAGGATGAAAGATTTCGTTATTCTTCGAACGTCAAATCTACCATAGACCAGAAAAAAATCTAAAAGAGCACTGTTTGCTGTTATGTAAGAACCAACTCATATGGTTGATCGAAGATCCTAAAGCTTGCCAAATTAGTTGGATTTTTGGACAATCCCGAATACAATGTAAAATCGATTTCTGACTTGAAAAATTTATTTTTTTATTACAATTTTTTTAGTCCTACTTTTTAGAATGCTTAGGATTAAAATTGAGGTTAAAATTTAAAATTTAAATAAAAATTAATTAAAAAAAAGCTGTTGTTATTAGCTGAAATAAAAACTAATTATCTAATTTAACTCTAAATTATAATTAAATAAAATTGGAGGTGCATATATATATATATATATATATGACGGTGATAATGGTCAATTGGTCATGGTGAGATATACATACTCATGTCATGATCGAGCAGTATATATGTATGTCAATGGCTGTATCTGGTATCCGTCCAAATACACATGAATCTACGTACGGTTGAAATTTCTTGTCTTGTAAAAGCCAATGCGTGTCGTATTATAATGACAAATACATCCATCTCCAACCTCAAACAACTCCTCTAATTTCTTAGATATGTATGTTTCCAAACCTAAGATAGGGTTAAAACTAGTAATAAAAAGAAAAGTATAATGTATAATTCCAGACCCATCTTTATTTTGACTTAACTAACGCGCCAGCAAATTAAAGAATCTCCCTAGCTAGCTATCTAGACGATTCAAATAATAATCAATTATTAATTAATTCAATAAAATTAAAAAAAAAAAGAAGAGAAATTTCAAAGTATATGACAAATTAAACCACTCTGCTTTGTTTTTCAATAGAGTTGGCTAGCGCGTTTTAGAAGTAGCTTAGCGCCAGCAATGTTCTAATTAATTGTGGAGCTTTAAATTAAGTCAATATATATATGGTATGCGAACTTTTATAATCTAAATATTTAAGATTCGATTATTGTTATTTTTAAAAGAAAAGAATAATTTAAGTATAAAATAAAAAATATAAAAAAACTTTTATAAAAAATTTAAGTAAATCAAAAATATATTTATATATATATATATATATATATATATATATATATAAAGTATTAAAAATATAATCGTTAACAATTGATAATAACGTGAACAATGGTATAGTGTTATAGTGTATGTGTGAGCAGCCATAGTACTATTCCAACTAGAACGTAACCCTTTATATTGGCATTTGCCAACAAGATTTGGTAACCAATTTTGGTTGATTATCATATTTAGGTATATATTTCAGTTAGCTGTTGTACTCAAACAAGATTGGATGACGCAACTTAGAAACTTCAATTCAACCAATTATTGTTTATATAATAATGAATATATTTGAATAAATCACGCCACCAGATATATATATTGACTTCTCTAATTGTAAATGTATTTTTCTAATGAGGTAATAATTTAAAAAGATTAATTAAGCATATTGTATTATTCTCTGGAAAGTTATAAAGGAGCTATCATTTTCAATATGGACCGACCATTTCTTCTCTATATGACTGATTCTGACTTCATTTTCGAGTTACAAACAATTCTTTGGTATATATCAAACAGTTTTAATTGTAAAAATGCATATACATACATATGCAGTCGTAAAGATTATATTGTCTTCAACCGTGATGGACGGAAATATACTTGTTCTCATTCTAAAGATTTTTCAATTGACAACTAGCAGTAGTGATGATCCTTTATTTGGATTTATAAACAATGCATGGATTTGAAATATTAATTACTCAATATTAAAGGAGAAATGTTCGAGTACTAACAAACTTTGTTGTTTTTAGTCCGTATTTTTAGTTATTAATTTAATTTCTTTAGTATAATAATTTAATAATATATTTTTTAAATATTAATAATTAATTATTGACTAAAAATAATAATTTTTTTTAGTCTCTTATCATTTTTTATATTAAAATATTACTATAGTATATATATGATGAATGCTATCCTACTCTCTCTAAAGTAACATGTAAGTTACCCTATCTTATGTGTCATATTTTAATTGGGTGTTTATTTTAACCTGAGTTACTTTATCTACTCTTTCATCGTGGTTGCGCCTCCCAAACATCACCGTCTCATTGGTATTTCGTTTTCTCTTCTCAAATCATTCTTTTAAAAAAGGTACTCCAACTCTCTCTAATTGCGTTACTTCTTTCCACTCCTTCATTGTCGTCGTCATTACGCTTCCCGTATTCCAACTCTCTCTAATTGTGTTTACTCCGCTCCATTGTACCCGTTCATCGTCGTTGTTACGCCTCCCAAGCATCACCGTCTCATTGGGTGTCTTGTTTTCTCTTCCCAAATCATTCTTCTAGAAAAGGTGTTCCAACTCTCTCTAATTGCGTTTACTCTTCTTTACTTTTTTGTTCTCGTCGTTGTGCTTCCTAAGTATCACCATCTTATTGGGTGTTCTATTTTTTTCTTCTGTCAGGTCGTCACTGTCTTTCAAGATATTAACTTTCATGAGATTAAAGTAATCCAAGTTAAAATAAACACCCAATTAAAATAGAATACATCAGAGAGGGTAACTTATTACTTTAAAGAGGATATATATATCTCTGGTGGTTATGAGATAAATGAAATGTGTGGCTTGTTAACAATGACGTCATTGATATCTAGGTCATTTTTTTCTCTAATAAATTAACACTCAAGTGGATGATTCCAATCGTTTCCTTCCGTGCAATAATAGATTTGATATTGTGTTTTCCAGAAAATGTTTGTCTACCTTCCAAGAAATGTTTCAATTTCCAAAACACCGTAGAAAAGGAGATGTAAAAACCAAAAAATTAATAAAAAATAAAAGAATCAACTGAAAAGAAATAAAAAGATTTGAGTTATGTTGTAGAAATATAATTATTTATATTATTTTTTTATCGGTTTAAATTTTTGAGAAAAATGATATCATAATACGATATTAAAATTTTATGTTTAAGAGTTTAGAATTTAATTTTTTATTAAAAAAAAACATATGCAACATATCAAGCAAATTCAAAAAGAGAGTTTGAGGGAAAATATAGAGATATAATTATTTATATTATGACTAAATTTTGTAATTAACATGTAGTTAAACGTAAGTGAAAAAACTAATTAACCAATTTTTTTAAAATATTTTTTTTTTGGCAAGGGGTACCCCTTGTAAAATGGGAAGTTATTATGGCTCCAAAGAAAGCAGGCGGATTGGGGGTTGGGGATGCAGTTATTCGAAATTCTGCGTTGCTATTCAAGTGGTGGTGGAGGTTCTCAAGAGAAGATTGTCCACTGTGGAAGAAGGTGGTCTGCTCATGTACCAATATGGATCCTGCGGTAATGCTGCGTGACCAGCCTGTACCCACCCGAGGAGGTCCTTGGAAGGATATCTGTCAGCTTCAGGTCTGTGAGCCGCGACTGCGAGAAAAGATGATAAGTGGTTTGTCCAGGGTGCTTGGGAATGGCAGAACGATCCGCTTTTGGGAGGACAGCTGGATGCCTAACGGGACGTTGAAAGATAAGTTTCCTAGACTCTTCTCGGTTTCAGCCCTTACCGGCGCCTACGTAGGAGATTGTGGGTTTTGGGATGGCTTGGACTGGATTTGGAGCTTTCAGTGGAGAAGAGAGTTGTTTCAGTGGGAGTTGGATCTGGTAGGACAACTTCATAAGACATTACAGTCAGCTAAGCCTACAAATGAAAGAGAGGATACGGTGATTTGGAAATTTGATAACACAGGTGTCTATTCAACGAACTCTTTTACACAGATGATGCAAGCGGAAGCCCTTCCGGCTGAAGTTACAAGTTATAGTTTCACGCGGGCTATTTGGAAAGGGTTCGTCCCTCCAAGGATCGAGCTCTTGTCTTGGTTTGTGTTGATTGGAAGGGTGAACACTAAGGACCGGTTGCGTAGACTACGTGTTATTGATCAGCATGATACGCTGTGTGTGCTGTGTTCCAAGTCTGAGGAAACTGTGTTCCATTTGTTTCTTGGCTGTGATATCACCTGGCAGGTGTGGTGTGCGTGGTATGCGTTTGGTAGGAGTTGGTGCTCTCCTGGTAATCTTAAGGAGCACTTCGAAAGCTGGATAAACATGGCAATATGGAAGGTGGAGAGAAAGAGGTGGTTCCTTGGATTCTTTGCTGTTGTCTGGACAATCTGGTTAGAAAGGAATAGCAGGCTGTTTCGAAATCACAGCTCAAGTATGCGGGAAATTATAAACAAGTCATTTGCATCTGCAGAGGAATGGATTGGCGGTGAACCCTTTGGTTGTTGACATAATGTCGAAGTTAATAAGGCTTGTTTGTAATTTATGTTTTCATGAACCATGTGGCATTGTACCTGCTCCACTCTATTGTGTTGAGCTCCCTTTAATTCAAAAAAAATGATTAAATTTTAAATATCTTACTTACTAATTTCTTTTTAAAAACTAATTGAACTAAAAGTATATGTTGTTAATGTTTTAAAATTTTAGGATATGAATAATTATTTTCTTTCTTTATTTATTAGTAATTAAAAGAGTGTTTGAAAAGGGATATATCATTCAAAAATAAAATAGTATTAGTAATTAACATAGTATATATTAAAATAAAAAAAAAAATTTAAAATTGAATAAAAAATTGAACTAACAATAAGGATTCGCTTGATTTTTGTTAAAAATAAAGCAATTATCCCTACTTTTTAAGAAATACGTCATTTGTAGACATAATTAGCTAGCTAGCATACAAATATTTAAGTATAATTTGTTAAGTCATCATATAAATTGGTGTTCGCTTTGTAGTTTCTATAAATACTTGTTAATTGTAATGATGGAGAAAATAAAAGAGGTAAAAAGTGTGCAAAAATTATATTCAAATTAATGGATAGATTAGTCTACGTAAAAGTGAAAAACCTATATATTCAGATATTACAACATATATATATATATATATACACACTTTTTTCTATTTTGAAATTCATAATAAGTATCTTAAAAACAGGATTTAATTCTGTTTAGCATATAAAATTGAACTGGGAGGGAAACAATAATGTAATAAGAACTGCTATATATAGATAGATAATAATTTAATTAAATATATTTAATTATTTATTTTTTTTAATTATCAAGTTGCATAATAATTTTTACGGTATAATATATCTAATTAAAAAATGTTAGAAAATTACTTAATAATTAAATTAATTTTTTTAGTTTAATTTTTTAATTTAATAATCTAACAATATATTTTGTTGTATATTTTTATGGCTAAGTGATGCTGTTATGCACGCAACACGCAAGGACGATGAATGTGGGGTTTGCGCTAAGAGGGACTTATTAATTTCCAAATAAGCATTGGCAGGTAAATTCCCGTAAATTTGTAGTGAGCATTTGGATTTCATTCGGATACGAACAGAACTTAGAAATTAGAAGAGAGCAAACTAAATTATTTGTGCACAAGAAGGAAAGGGCATATGGTTCACCTCGTTATCTGCTAAAATATCTTATTGTGAGAACGATAAGATGAGAAAAATATAAATAATAATAATAATAATAAGCGTGATGTAATTGATGATGACAATAATAATAATCGATACAAAAATGCCCTTTTGGAGGATATTTTGGAAGAGAATTGAATATGCATTTGTGATGGATGAATGGAATGGAAGTGAATATGTATGTGGCATTGCAATGTTTCGTTTCTAAATAAATTGCAATTTGCATGCATGGGAATGGGAGTGGGACCCAGCAAGTTGAGACAGTTGTGAGAGACTCATTAAATGACTTGGCAAACCCCTCATATGAATCTCGTGGTTTGGACCATTTTGGCGGTCGTTAAATGATGCTATTATTTGCTATGCTTTCATGGAATATATATATAAGACAAATTAAATTAACATGTATATGCATGCATGTGACCCCATGATTCATGATTCATGAGGCATAGGCGCATAGCATGATCTATATATATACATGCAAACAAGTTGACTCTCTGCGAATGGATAATGCCAAAATGAAATTAAATGTATGAAATCCACACACAGGTAGAATAGTGATGATGATGAAGTGGTGAGTGATAGTAATATCGTAACAATAACATCAATATCATGCATTGGAGAATGACAAGTTCGTTAGGCTTTGCCTTGCCCAATCACCGACCATAAAAAAGCATTCTTTGTCCATATATATATCATTCACAATATATGGCTATGCTCTTTCTTTAATTTGGCTGAGTTCGTGATTAGTCTAATTATTTAATTAAACCGCCCAACCAATCACCTTGTGGAAGAAAAATCTATATCCTTCCTTCTACTCATTAAACAAATATTTGTACTCCTATAAGATTAGAGAGTGCCTCTCCATCTAATTTTTCAATGAGAAAAAGGAACTATATTTTATTTTCTCAAATCATCTAATAGTATATAGAGCGCTCAAACAACACCAACATTGCATTCATAACATTATTTGGTGGCACCATAAGAGAAGTTATTTCTAGAAAGGATTTGGTAGCAAGTTTCTTTGGCTGTTGGGAAAGGGTATTTATGTTTAACGGAGCTTTTTCGATGCTTATTATAATATTATTATACAATAAATATATAGTTTAAAAATTACTTTGTTTTCATTTAGCATTAACTCATGCTTTGTGACATGTCTGTGTTATCTTAGCCAAAAAGAAAATTTTCGCATTTTAGGCGTACTAATAAATATACGTATCTGTAGTCAAGCAAAGATAGAGGGAAATATGGAGTAGTCAGGACCCCCCAATTTTAATTCCGTTTTGATTATGATGATGTATATTATCCTTATATAAAGTTGATCATTCTTATATTATCATCCAGTAAAGCAAAATTTTTAATTTATCTAAATTAAAATCAATTTAATATTCCTTTTGTATAAATTAAATCACTTATTTAATTAACTTGAAAAATTTTGGATACAAAAGGGAACTGATTCTAAATCTTGCCGGCTCAACAGAATGTCTAGGTAACCTCAAGAACAACACAATGATGGTCTTTTGATAGCAAATTATAAGATACGATTAATTTGTCTCTTAATATCTTCAAATAAAGGAGTTTTGTGACCATACTCTTTTTTTTTTCCCACAAGAGTATCTGTATTTTTTTAATGCTAGCACTTTGAGGAAAATAGAGCGTACGTGTGTGCAATATTTGTTAAGAAAATGATATTTTATTAGAAATATCAAATAAATTAAAAAATTTTGAGTTTTACTTTTTTAAGAGTTGAACTAGAAAGTTAATTATTTAATTATTTTTCAATCAATATGATGAGTTAATTTTTTTTTAAATTATACTTTTATCTTAAACTTTAAATTCTAAATATTAAAATCTAAATTAATATTATCAGATGTTAATTATTTGTTGTTTGAAGGGGATTGGTTTTAGCTTGAAATTACGGTTTGAGAGATATTATATGTGAAATGGATTATCTTGACATTTTGCACCTTATGCATTATTTTATGAGTGTGTATTCATCTGAAGCAACAGATTTAGTTCACAAGATTTAGGAGCTTCTATCTCGTACTTAGTTTATTCACATTGGGAAGTCAATAGAGTTGTAGATTGAATAGCTAGATATAAAGTCAACAGTAATTCTAATCATGTTATTTGGTATAAACCTTGTGTTGATCTCCAACAAATTATCCACTACCTAGGATAATATTTACTTTGTTTCTTTACATGTTTAGACCCAAAAAAAAAAAAAAAAAATTCTTTAACCTAAAATCTTAAAAAGCTAAGATAGAAAATGTAACTTAACAATACAAAGGAAGAGGCCGGTTGATGTTCGCTAATTAAAAATTAGCTCTTTATATTTATTCATTTTTTTTATAATCTTATTAAAAGGTGGTTGGCCTCATTAATTAGCAAGTTACTCTTCTAAATTTAAACTATTAATATAAAGTATAATAAATAAAAAATTAAAATTTATTTAAAATAAAAAACTCAAATTGTTCTTCAACGAATTTTAGATTGAATATCTTGATTCAAATAATGTTTTATTCTCTAAAAGTCTTCTAGAATTACTTTTATCAGACATTTTGACCTAGTTCACTTTCAATCAAATTTTTAATGCATGTGGGATAAATAAATTTTTAGTAAATTTTATTTTAATAAAATAATTATATCATAAAAATATCATTATAAGATAAAGTAATTTTTGTTTTAAAATGATAAAAGGACCAACTTATTTTTATGGGAGTAATTATCAAATATTTTTAAATTTTGGAGAAAAGTGTCAAATCTAAAATGTTTTGAAAAAGAAGGAGTGTAATACTCTTTATTTAGCAAAAAAACATTTATCAATGAGCCATGTTTTTTTATATCTAAAAATTATGAGTTAATTGTAAATTTAAAATGTAATTACAATTTAGATTAGTAAGCTAATGGATACGAGTATTTTAATTTTATGAAGGTAGTGTAGAAGTCTCGAAATTGAGAGGAAGAATGAATAATGCATAGATTATTATTGGGAGAAGAATGAAGAAGAAAGAAATATGAGATTGATGGTTTGGCATTTAGCAAAAGGACAATGGTCATTTATTAGAGTAGTAAAAGAGAATTTTGTTACTATGAATAGTAGGAACTAAAAAGGAACAAGGTAAGGTTGGTTATTGAAGAAGAAGAAGAATATGAGTTAGATGGGTGCAGAGATCAGTGACCATCACCATCCAAACCACCTTATCTCAAGTCATGTCAGCTTCACCACTCTCACACACACGCACTCTCATCTCATGGACCTGTCAGAATTATTCACACAACAACGCACTCTCTTTCTGCTGCACCTACAACATGAGTCCTCACTGCATTGTTTTTGTTTTTGAATTTCGAAATGAAATCCAAGAATCAAGATGAGAAATTCGTAGTTGGGAATAATAAATGAAGAGACAAGGAGGGGTCCACTCTTAAATGGGTCTTTTGGATCCGAATGAAGGCACTGACCAGTCAACCCTTTGACCATCTGACTCTCACTGATCCTGACCATTATTTGACTCTCTGACTCCGCATTTATTCTTCCTTCTTCACAATTACTTTTTGGATATATATATAACTAACCTCTTGTTGGTTTGGTTCAACCATAATAAAGACCACCATTTCGATATTATACTTGTTTCCAGAAAATCAATCATTATATTTCTTGTTCTTCATCATCTTTTTGTATGTATGTATGTAGGCCCATTAATTTCTTAGTAGTATGGCGGCAAGCATCCCGTGATCTTATTCTTAAAGCCCCATACAAACATGTCAGGCCTACTGCTATATATGACATTCTTCTGTTCATATTTTAACTCTATCTAGCTATGTCAGGGTTACTTAATTACCTCATTCATGTGTATAATGATAATATTATTTTGTAATCAACAAATAAATGCAACTCAAATTAATTAAGTTATGTAACTACTTATACGAAATAAGAATAATGTAGTGTAGTGATGCATGTGAGGCAGAAGACTAGAATTATGATGTTGCAGTACACATTCTAGCGGTGGCAATCAATTCGTATTTAATGGTTGCGTTGTTCTATCTTAAGTTTCTGTCTAAATACCTCCATCCCTCCCTCTTTGTCATGTTCGTTCCAACTAACTCATCACCCCCTCATTCAACACTAAACATAATATAATAAAATATTCAGTAAACAAAATATTTGACATGGCTTGTAATGATTTTGTATTATATTTCACATCATCAAAATGGAAAATAAATAGGAAAAAAATAAATTAAACAAAAACCAATTGTCTTTGTGACACCATACAAGTTAGAGACTTGAAAGTCTTGTCAACGGAAATTTTCTAGTTTTCCTTGTCATTTTTCAATGTGAAATGACATGAATCCACCGAGCAGCAAGTAAAACTTTTTAAGAGATCGATATCACAAGAAATTAAGTTATTTTATTTTTGGACGTGGACAGGGTGTTTGTATTTGGGTTCCACGTTATTGTTTGGGCTTGAACGTGACCTTTGAATCCTGAATTATTGACCCAACGGAAAAAACAAATCAAGGGCCTCTAGTCCTCCACATTAGAGTGACTGATTGATTTTTCAAATGTTGTAAATGTTTTAGGAAAATATTTTATTTGTATTTTGTATGTAAATTTGTCTTCACATTAATTCAACAAATAAAGATATTCATTTGTATCCATTCAATGTAAGAAAGAATAAATTTTGGGGCAAAATCCAAAATGGTTTTCTATGCCTATGGTGCCATCCTGACAAAATTGAAAAATCAGATATCTCGTACCATAATTATGAGACCGCTATGAAGAGAACACTTTGGTTTTTAAGTTATACGTCGGGGTGGGGTTTGGAGTTGTATGCTCTATTTTTCATGAATGGAACAGGAGATGTTAATGAGGTTAGGATTGTACATTGTTAAACTTTTGTTTTGGAGGTTTTGATCTGACTAGTGTACAACGTAGTGTTTAATGCATAATATTTGTTTCTGCCTCATGCTGTGAATGATGCATAATTTTATTCTAATGCTTTATGCTTTGTTTTGTGATAGTGCAGATGAATGAATTGATTGATATAATGTAGAAAAATGAAGATGGCAGATTGATTTATTCTCTAGATAACAGGGTTTGTTTGGATAATATTGATGTGGACACTTTAGACATGTTTTATGTGAGGACCTACCACAAGAAATTTGGGCATGGCCAGATACAGAATTGCTGGTGGCTTGCTCCTTGGAGGAGCCTAGAAGTTGATCTGAGAAATCTTAACAGCGACAATGAACTCATGGAGATGTGTTACCATGTTCAAAGGAACAAAGGCTTGGTTGATGTCTATTATGAGCATGATGGCTCAATTCCTGGTGTTAGAAGAAAATAAGATTGTGGTCTATTTGTATGATGAAGAAGAAAGTTCTCAGTTGGCACCAAATAGCACCAATCCTGGTACAAAAATTGAAGTCCATTGAAGCTGATGATGCAGAGACTACTACCAAACCATCTCCAATTCCGAAACCCACCGTGGCAAGTCAGAACTGACTCATTCAGCACCGGAAAGGAGTCCAGGAGTTAGATCTTGGGGATCAATTTAAGGAGTTTTGGATTTTTGGGAGACTAAAATAGTTATATTGGTGAATTTGAGGGACCATCTTGGGATTTAGTTGTCAAATGTACGAAGAAACAAAGATTAAATTGCTTTTCAGTATTTTCTTTCGATACTTGAAAATAAAGATTTTAGGGCAAGACATCCTAACATTGGGATCATGACAAGCTTTTGGTCTGATTAAGCACTTGGGGAAATAATTACAAATTAAATTTGGTAGCAAAAGGGAAGAATCAATAATACATATTTGATTTTGCAATTTTTTTTCTAAGAAAAAGCCTATCTAAAATGTATCTGTACATATGTTGTTATTGGTACATTTTTAACATGGTTCATAAGAATGTTGTCTTGATGTTACATGTATCGATGAGACGGTGAATCTGGCATCTTGATTCTGTTGATACCTGGTCGTCGTTGTGCCAAAAGAAAATACTCAACAAAAATGTGAAGGCCTCCAGTGTTAATGTAATATAACAAGTGCATCCCCATATGCCTGAAAAATGGAAAGCATCTAGCGTCTGTTAGCCCACTAAAACATATTTTGGAGATAGTTGAATATAGAAATCAAACTAAACTGTGAGTCTTTGACTAGAATTTTAACCTGCATTCTACTTCAACTCATTTTCAGATAGTTTTTGCCTCAGGTTCTTAAGAGCATCTACAACTTCTGAATCAAGATTATGCTTCAATAATCTACCTTGAAAAGAAGTGGATCTGCAAAGAGTATCAATAAATAAAACAAAAACTGTCACTATCATAGAAAGTGGTCATATTCACAACGCCAACTTAAGTTACACAATAAAAATGTTTTTATATACATTTTTTTTAAATTTCCTTATTTAGGTGAAGGATAAACAAGTTGATTTGTGCATAATGTTGTATGGATCTTAAGGACACACAATCTAGATAGTAGATGTCCATGAAGGATTGATGTCTAACAAACGATAAAAGCAACTATAAATAGTTTTTAGTTCATTAGTTTTCATATGCAACACAATATCCATACTGCAAAATATAACAAAAAACATTACCAAAGCATATTTAGGATAGAAAATATTTTTCCAATCTTATTGCAGACAGGGCACACCTTTGCTCTTGAAGCATTCTTTCAACCTCCTTATTTGATGCCTTGATCTTTATTCGTGCAGTTAATAAACAAGATCGAGTAAGATATCATTAAAGAAGACAAAATCATCCAACGGGTTGTAAAGCTAATAAAAGATGTTATTAATGAACCTCTTTACTTGCAAGCCCATTTTCCTTATGCAAACAAACGTCTGATACTATTTTTTTGGTGGGGATATCTTTAAGACAAGGACAAGAGTAACACAAGAAGAGGGAGAGGATAATAGATCCTCCTTTCAAGAGCAAAAATTAAACAAAAGAAAAAGCTAGCATTGAAGATCCTGAGTTTTAACACCAACACACAATTTAAAACAAACCTCTGAAGAGCTTTTAACCATCTTCCCTTGTAAATTTAGATTAGTCAAAATAAGAGCGAGTATTACTCATTATTGAATGTCGTCATCAATA
This sequence comes from Arachis ipaensis, assembly GCF_059453495.1. NCBI lineage: Eukaryota > Viridiplantae > Streptophyta > Magnoliopsida > Fabales > Fabaceae > Arachis > Arachis ipaensis. The sequence continues at coordinate 138,294,044 of NC_142436.1, forward strand.
TCCTGCCTCAAGTTAGTGTTTTACCTCAGTAACCAATGCCTTGCAACTCCAAACAAAGGCTCCCTGAAAAGTATATGAAATATAAATAAATAGCATAAGAAAGACACCATTTCATGATACTTTGGTGACGTATGCATCAGCATTTAAAAAAAGGAAAAGGAAATAATGTAAAGATAAGAGAATTATTTCTATTTCTGAAGAAATTAAGTAGTTTCCATGGTTGATATTAAGGAGAGGGCAACACTAATAACTGAAAAATAATGGGAAAGAATACATACTGCTCCATGTGCTGCTTCTTGTTGACAGCGGTCAGAAGTGACAACCCAGACTTTGGGGCATCCATCCTCTTTCAAAGCTGAAACCTAAACAATCAAAGAATATTGTCGTTAAAGTTCTATTAATTGGACCATGTGGAAACTCATTCCAATAATCATTGATGTAATATTTCAAAGTGATAATAAATGTATAGTCCAAAATCCTTTGACAAATGATGGTAAATCTCTATGAAGCCATGATCAAAGTAAAAGTCCACTTAAAACTGTGTCCATCTGAAGTTATATCTAACCTCTTTTTCAATCCATGTATCAGCACTTGATTCGGCCGAGAAAATGACATCAACACTGGAAAACGGCCAAAGTGCAAGATCAGAACTTAGAATCACTATAAGAATTCAAATAAGATGTTCCAAAGTAAATATTTCATTCTAATTGAAAAAATATGTCAATTGAAAACAACATCATTACCTCCCCTCCCTAAAGATTCCATTCATTGGAACCATTGTTTTAATAGGCTCATTAAATGTTCATAATGTAACAACTAAACTAGCTGTGAGAAAAAGAGTACCCAGCAAAGTTTTCCTTGTGAGTAGGGAATCCAGACATCATGGCATCAAATACGGCAACCACTTTGACCTCTGTAGTGTACAAGTCAACAAATAATGAAAATGTGAGAGAGATGAAGAAAGACAAGTGGGAATGAAGCAGTAACAACACCTCGTAGCATACTAAAGGTTACAAGCTCATCGATAAGCTTTTGTCGAGCAATATCAAGTCTTCCTTTCGTGAAATGCTTCTTGAGCTTCATCCAGTAGCCACACACATTATAACCATCAACAAGCAACACAGGGACTGCACTGTCTATACCCTGGTTTGTGCTGCACACACAAAAAAAGCAAATTTGACAAAAATGGAAGTGGAGGATTGGAAAAGGGGCATTAGTGTTCACCCATAGAGGGAGGTGGTGGGATCACGATAGAGGTCGATGGAATCTTGAAGGAGTTCCTCCTTCTCCACCTTCTTTTTGCGATAACTGGTAGATGGCCTGGGACTGCTGGAGTTTCGTTTTTGGAACTCCTACATTCGCAGCATTATATTATTATTAAATAAAATAGAGAGAATTGAAGAACAAGCGGTAACTGTAAGTGGTTACCTTCCATAAGCGTAGGAATTGGAGGTTTTGCTTGACGTTGGATGTAATTCTGGGAGGAGTTGGGTCAGAATGAGAACCCTAGCGAACAGATACGAAGCTTGATTTGAATCGAATATGCATAAGAAAGAGATATGAAAGGTGTTCGAAGGAGGAACCTGAGAGTGCCTCTTGCTTTTGGCGACTGTGATGGTATTCCGTGGATTATGAGTGTGATTGGAAAACAGTGCTGTTAAGGAACAAGATGATGGAGGTGTTTTCAGTTTCATTTCATAGCCTTGGAGCTCCAATCAGCACTGATTCTACTCTCAACTCTCTAGTCTCTCTAGTCTCTCCGGCAACTGGTTGGTTCATAATTGGACAAGTAAGCCACCGCAGCACCGTATCCTCTTTCCCTTTTTTCACTTGGGCTTGCTTGCATTCTCGTTTTATTTGGGTTTTTAATTTTTTGGGCTGCACTTCCATAATTTCTATTGGGCCTTATTCTCATCTTTTAAAAATGATTCTAGACCCTGACCAAAATGCCTTCTGGCTTCCGCTATTTGTTTAACTTTTAAAGTGTTAGTTGTTATTATTTTTTATGTATTAAATGGTTTATATGTTTTCATACCTGGGCTTACAAATATAGCACAGTCCAAGAAATCACTTGTCAGCAAATGGATATGGGCCATTTTGAACAACTAGGCCCAATGGTAGTCAAGTCCAATCCATGTGGCATCACACAAGTCACATTGACTAAGATACAAGTTTCCATAGCTTGTATTGTATCCGACCGACTTGGAGAGCAAGGTAAATGTTCCCCCACTATTTACAGAAATAAATCATTCATGATCATTTATAAATATTTTGATATTCAAGTATTTTTTTAAACCAATTCTCACTTAAAAAAAACCCTAGCAGAGAAAGAGTACGTACTCAAGGAGAATGAGAGAAGGAGAGAGCGGGAGAGCATGGGTGGGTGTGTATCCGGTGTTAAGGAGGGTTCTTCTCAAGAGGGGTTAGAAAAGACATCCAAGGTTTCTTTTAGAGATAAAGTCATTGGTGCAGAAAAGTCTAAGGCCTTTGCATTAGTAGGGTCTTTATCTGGGGATGGTATCGCGACGGTGACAGGTAAGTAGGGTGATTCTCGTCCACCAAGTGTCAGTTTTACCAAGGAGGCAAAGAGCTGTCTAGCTGAACCTTATAAGGAAGCCATCGTGATCAAGGTGCTGGATAAGCATTATGGCTACACGGCTCTCATGCATAAGCTTCGGATAGTATGGCGCATCAAAGGAGGGTTTGATTTGTTGGATGTGGGGTTTGGATATTTTTTGGTTAAATTTGATATTGCTGCGGATCGTGAGAAAGTCATTCTTGGTGGCCCGTGGTTGATAGATGGTCACTATGTTGCAGTCAAGCCATGGGATGTGGATTTTAGGCCATGCGAAAAATCCTTTGGATCAACGCTGGTATGGATTCGAGTCTCGGGACTTCCAATTTGGTGCTACCAGGAACAAGCAATGCTGCGAATTGCTTCTGCAATAGGAATTCCGGTGAAAGTAGATTTGGCTACTAAGCTTGCAGAAAGAGGAAAATATGCCCGAGCTTGTGTTCAAATTAATCTTGAGTTGCCTGTAATCAAACATATTATAGTGGAGGGTGTGACTTATGAAGTGGAGTATGAGAGTTTACAGTTGATTTGTGCTACTTGTGCACGGTATGGGCATGATAAATCGTTGTGCATGGAGAAGGAGTCCTTGGAAGGAAACAGAAATTTCTTTGGTGATGAAAAAAATAATGAAGCTCCGACATTAGTGCCACACAACAATCATGAGATTCAACAAGAGGCTGAATCAGAAGCTCGTGATTTGGGTGAGAAATTAGGAGTTGTTAAAGGGAAGGATGTAGTTACGGAATCATTGGCTCCTCACGTGCCTGATGGTCATGTTAATGAGGCATGCATGGATGATGGAGAGGGCTGGCAACAAGTGTTGCGTAAGGGAAAATTTACAATGGGCCAGTCATCAGGTTTGAAGGACCAAGATGGAAAGCAGCACAAGTTTGGTTCGAGAAGGGTTCCAAGGCCCAATTTGCATGGTGATGGAGGCAAATCAATTGGCATTAGGATGGGGAAGCGAGAAAAACATGAAATTGCGCCATCTCCATCGCGCAGAACTCCTGCACGTCGTGGAATCTCTCTACGGAAGCGTCCTCGGCCTTCCTCCTTGCAGAACTTGCCAGTTGATAAAAATGGTGGCACAACGGAGGAAATCTTAGTAGATGGAAGCATGGCAGGTGCAGTGTCAGGAGGTCCAAAGGTGACAATTATTGAGGATCAGAGTGTGCCAGTACCGCAGGACAAACCACCTATTGAGGTTGGTGATTCTGTTTAGAGTTTATGTTCTTATTTATTCTGTCCCTATTATTTATGGATAGTTTAAATATGATTGTTTGGAATATTAGGGGTGCTTCTAATAAGTTAGCCCGGGTGCATTGTAAAGAACTTGTTAGGAAATTTAGACCTGTTTTCTTTATTGTGGTTGAAACTCACTCCCTTTTTCAGCATTTAAATTATTTTGGGAAAGGTTGGGGTATCACTCTGTTGGTATAGTAGAAGCAGAGGGGCATAAGGGAGGTATTTGGTTTCTATCCTCTATGAAGGGTGTTTGTTGTAAGTTCATTGATGCTTTTGATCAGGGTGTTACTGTTGAGGTTCACTTTGATAATTTAATTTGGAGGTGTAGTGGTATTTATGGCAGTCCTCAATTTAATAAAAGGGTTCTCCTTTGGGATTATCTTGTTGCACAATCCATGGTTTTTCAAGGACCTTGGATTGTTCTTGGTGATTTTAATGAAGTCAAATTTTCTCATGAATCTAAGGGCTGTCAATTTTCTCATCAAAGAGCCGACATGTTTGCTACTTCATTAGGGGATAGTGGTTTGTTTGATCTGAAGACTATTGGGAGGCGGTTTTCTTGGTACAGGAGGGTGAAAAATTATGTTGATGTGGCAAAAAAGCTTGATCGAGTCTGTATAAATAGTAGTTGGTTATCTATCTTTCCAGAGGCTTATGCAGAAGTTTTAAATAGGCTTCAGTCTGATCATTGCCCTATTCTGGTGCGTTGTAAAGGTCGTCCTCAATCTAAAGGGAATCGACCTTTCCGATTTGTTGCTGCTTGGGCTACTCATCCTGGGTATAGGGATATTGTGAACCAGTCATGGTGGTCTGGTAATAGAGGAATTCATGGCAAGCTTTCGGAAGTACAGAAGAATTCACTAGAGTTTAACTCGAAGGTATTTGGTAACATTTTTGTTAAGAAATGTGAATTAGAGCAGCAGATTAATTATTTACAAAAGCGTTTGGAAGTGGTGGATAGTATTTATTTGCGTCAGAAAGAGCAACAGTTGCTTGATGATTATAATAATACTCTAGTGCAAGAAGAATTCCTATGGTTCCAAAAGTCCAGAGAGCAATGGGTAAGGTTCGGGGATAGGAATACAAGATTCTTTCATATTCAAACTCTTGCGCGAAGGAAGCATAATAAGATACATGGCCTTTTTCTCAAGGATGGAGTGTGGGAAACTGATCCAGAAGTTCTGAGTCAAGAAGCAGAGTCTTTCTATAAAAGCTTATTCTGTCATTTGGATGATGTGGATTTGGGTTGCCTTGGTGATGTGCCTCTTCCTTCTCTGAATGGGGAAGCTTGCAATAACCTTACGGCACCAGTTACTATGGAGGAAGTCAAAGCAGCTGTTTTTCACATGAACTCTTTTAAAGCTCCAGGTCCTGATGGGTTTCAAGCTTTCTTCTTCAAAGAATATTGGGAGATCATTGGTCTTGATGTTTGGAAGATGGTTAAGCAGGCATTCTCTGGTGTTCCTCTTGATCCGAGAATGTTGGAGACTTTACTGGTTCTCATTCCAAATGTTGAATCACCGGTATCTATGAAAGATTTCAGGCCGATTAGTCTCTGCAATGTAGTTTACAAGATCATCACGAAGGTCCTTGTTAATAGGCTTCGTCCTCATCTTGCGGAGATTGTTGGCCCTCTTCAAGGAGGATTTATTCCGGGACGAGGAACTCCTGACAACATCATTATTGCTCAAGAAGTCCTCCACTTTATGAAGAAGACTAAATCAAAGAAAGGCACACTGGCCTTTAAGATTGATCTGGAGAAAGCTTATGACAGAGTTGATTGGAGGTTTTTAGCTCATACCCTTAAAAGCTTTGGTTTTCATATTCCTGCACTTAATTTGATTATGAATTGTGTCACTGCTTCTTCCTTATCTATTCTTTGGAATGTGAGTCGTCTGAATGGCTTTACTCCTAGCCGAGGTCTTAGACAAGGAGACCCTATGTCACCCTATCTTTTTGTGTTGTGTATGGAGCGATTGGCATGCTTTATTAGTCATCAGGTTGATTTGGGCTTGTGGGAGCCGGTTGCTATTTCTAGAGGGGGACCAAGAATATCCCACTTAATGTTTGCGGATGACTTGCTTCTGTTCTGTAAAGCTACAAAGAGACAAGTGCAAAATGTGATGTTAGTTTTAGAGACTTTTTGCAAAGCATCTGGGATGAAGATTAATGTCGAGAAGTCTAAAGCACTTTGCTCCAAGAATGTCTCTGCAACAAGGAAAGAGGTTTTTATTGGGGTATCCTCTATCAGATTTGTCCAGGACTTGGGCAAGTATCTTGGAGTTACCCTTAGCCATTCTAGGGTGACTCGTTCAGCTTTCAATGGTGTCCTGGATAAGATTCGGAGTAGGCTAGCAAGCTGGAAAGGAAGTTTACTCAATCGGGCTGATAGGCTCTGCTTGGTTAATTCTGTTGTTGCTGCTATTCCCACGTACCAGATGCAGGTCTCTATTTTTCCCAAAGGAATCATTAGTAAATTGGAGTCTATGATGATGAATTTTCTTTGGAAAGGACAAGTTGATGGAAGAGGATTGAATCTTGTTAGTTGGAAGGTACTGGTTACTCCAAAAAAATATGGAGGTTTGGGGATTAGAGATCCTTATTGTGTAAATATTGCTCTTCTTGGGAAGCTAGTTTGGACTTTTTTCCAGCAGCCAAACAAGCTATGGGTCCAATTGTTGGATGCCAAATACCGATCATCTCTATATGACTGTTTTAGTTATCCTAAGAACAAGGACTCTCCCATTTGGAGGTGTCTTTGCAAGGCTTGGGAAGTGTTGAAGGATGGATTTGCTTGGTGTATTGGAGATTTGAACCAGAATTTTTGGTTTTCTAGCTGGAGGAGAGAAGGATGGTTATCTAATGAGATGGATTATGTTCACATTTCTGATTCGAATCTCCGGATACAGGATATTTGGTCGGTTGGTAGGTGGCATTTGGATACTCTTTATTCTCCTTTATCTCAAAATTTGAAAGATAATATTCTCTCTTACAATCCAGATGAACAAGCAGGTCCGGAAGTAGGTTGGTATTGGAATGGGTCTGCTGCCAAAGTCTATGACTCACGCAATGGTTACTTGTGGTTGTGTAAGCAGCTGTTTGGTTGGGAGGAGCGGGAGAATTGGCTTTGGCTTTGGCGTCAGCTTGTTCCGGAAAAGCATAAGTTTTTGGCTTGGTTGTGCCTTAAGGAGGCTCTTCCTACTGCAAGTTTTCGCTTTAGAAGAGGGATGTCGTCATCGGATAGGTGTCCAAGATGTCTTTCTATCCAGGAATCGGTTTTACATTGTATTCGGGATTGTCCAAAAGCTCAGCTTGTCTGGCATAGGTTGGATATTTCTTGTCATCCTTTGGATTTGAAGAACTGGTTCTTGTATCATAGCAGAGAGCATCCGTTCAAGTTCTTTTCGGGACTTTGGTGGATATGGCGAGCAAGGAATAATGACATCTTTAATCCCCATGAAACTTGGCTTCCGAAAAAAGTGATTTGTCTGGCATTAACTTCAGAAAAGGAGCTTAGGAATATTTTTGAATTACAACGTATGTCCCTTCCCTCTACTCTAAATGGTTTTTGGAATCCCCCATCTATTAGTACTTTTAAGATTAATTGTGATGCTAGTTATTTTGGTTCGGGTGATAGTGTTGGTTTTGCTTGTGTTATTAGAGATTGTAATGGGAGCTGGCAAAGGGGGTGTTTGGGAATGATTGAGAGTAATAGTATTCTTCAAGGGGAATTGTTTGCTATTTGGAGAGGATATCTCTTAGCTTGGGATGTGGGTCAACGAGATGTTATTTGTGAGACGTATTGTGTGGAAGCATTTAATCTTGTTACTCAAGATGGTTTTGGGTTTATTGATCCACTGGTGCTCAAAATAAGAGATATCATGCATTGGAATTGGCGGGTTGACTTTCGTTTGATTATGAGAGATGCAAACACGGTGGCAGATACTATGGCAAAGATGGCGATGAAGCTACACCTTTCGCATGTGGAGCTTCTTTCCCCTTGGAAGGAGTTTAAGAGTAGTCTTGAACGGGACTGTCCCTCTATTTAGGCAGTTCCTTATTTTGTTTGTTTTATTTTTCTTTGTTTAATTTATTTCAGTGACCAAAAAAAAAAAAAAAACCAATTCTCACTTATAGCTACTTAAATTCTTACTAACTTAAACATTAGAATTTCTTGTAAATACTTCTACCATCGGCCAGACAAGGACGTTGAAAAACTATCATCTTCGTATACCAATTAAAACTTTCATTTAAAATAGTTTAAACCTTATATCCAGGTCTAGAAATCTCATCTAATTTTAGATAACACCTCAAAATAATATACATCATAAAAGTTTAAAAGCTTGACAAATAAATTCGTGAATGAACAAAATTAATTTTATACGTACAAAAGATAAGTAAATTATTATCTATAACTATTGACAATTTTTTTATAAATAAAATTAATGTTTAAATATTTTTACTACATCAAAGATCATCTTTCGTGAATAAAAATAAAAATATTAAAATAAGTTTAATCTTTAAACGTTCTTAAACACACTGAAATTTGTTGTCTTCTTGTTCATGAAAATTGAACCTTTACCGTTAAATTTTATGAAGCGCGCAATATTTTTGTTTTTGAATTTTAAAGCATGGTGATGATTGATGAGCAAAATCATGATATGGTCTCTTTACCTTGCGTCTGTATATGTATGGCCTTTATATGGAGAGTTATCGCAGACATGTCCCTTTATGTATGAATAATTGTTTTAAGAGCTCAATATTCGAAATCTTCCCCCTTCCCCTTTCCCATTTTTTGGTTGGACATATGGGCAATCATTGGTTTGGAGAAAAGCGGTCCGATGATATGTGCCTTATCATAAATGCCTTCAAAAATATTTCTATGCAATTTAGAGTATAGGATCAGTTGGCATTGTATGCAACGTAGGAAACAGGACAACGTGGATTTTATAGATTTATTTAAATAATCAAGCAAGCTGGAACACATTATTGGGATTGCATACCATTTTGAATTTACTACAATATATATGGGGTTGTGAAATGTACACAAAATTTCATGCTCTGACGATTTATATAGAAGTGCCAGAATAAGCGGAGAGCTAATTAAGGGCTTCATGCAGCGAACTTGTTTTATCTTATTTTTAATGTCTCCGGAGGCAGAAGAGCAATTATTGTTTTGTTTTATTTAATTTGTGATAAGGTTTGTGGGAGTAATAATATTTTGTTGCTTTCATTATACTTGTAGGTGTCTTTTAGAAAGCCACTTTCTTAAATGTGTATTGGTAAATATAGGAATAAAAAAAGTGCAAAGTGGATGGGCATTTTGGTATTGAACTAACTACTCCCCCGGTCCACACTAGCGAAGAGGCATGTGGAATTGAAGAGAGAAGTGTAGTAGTGATAATTGATAAAGAAAGAAATAGGAATGGGAAGTAAGGTTTACATACATAAGCATACCTAACGTTACGCTAAGGACAATCCCAATTCCCAAATAACAAGTCCAATTGGGACCGGCTCCTCTCTGCCTGCTCTATCATGGCACGTGACTGGGGCCTCCCTCCATTAGAGAAAGTTGTATGGTAGGGTTTGGTTTTTTGATTGCAGAGGAACCATCACACGGCAATAAAAGAAAGAATACGTTACACCTTTTCATAACCAAATTAGAAATTACCACACTAATGTGATGTATGTATAAGGTTCCAAAGTTGAGAGTTCCAAGTCCATCTCCGCAGTTCGGTTTAATTAATTAATTAATTATCAATCTTGTAATTTAATTTCCCCAACAGTCCATGTGCATCATATTTTCCATTCTTGTTGGTGCTGCTTTTGGAGAAGGAAAGAATCTATCTATTTACTTTTATTTATACACAAAGAATGAAGAGAGAGGGGTTATTGTTATTGATCTAATCATGTAAGTGTTCTTCTGTTCTGGCACTGCATGTGCTGCAATCACCGCTCCACACTTTCTCTTTAATTACTTCTTTTCTTTATATATATATTGATACATACATCTATCCTTAGTTTATAGATCAAGATGAGCAACAGTCCAAGTCCCACACCGTGCAGCCGATCCTGGTGAGTATATCAAACTTAAAAGGCTCTCTCCTCATTCCTCATAGAGCTAATTGAATTGAATTCTGGTCAGGTCAATAAGCGAGGAGTCACTTAGAAGGTATGTGAAGTTCGCGAGTGAGAGCTGCATTCAGGAGCTTCTGGCTGCTTCAGACACAAATAATAACAACAAAGGGAACAACAATATTAACATTATTAATAGTAATTATGATAATGATGGTGGTTGGAAGCTCCTCACTCTCGACAACGGTGTAGAGATTTCCAAACGGAGGTCAGGCTCGCTCCACACTTTCCGCAGCCGCTGGGTTCTTCCCTCTGTCTCTCCCCAACAATTCATCACTGTCGCCAACGCCATTGACGCTGCAAAGGTATTACAGCACGAGACAACTTTTGTCTTTATGTACTCTACTCTTTAATCCTATCCCTTCTTCGTTTTAATTTCTGCCTCACATCCATTCCAATCACTACAAAATATTACATTACATGCTTCCTTGTCTTTTACTATTTTCGTTTTCCACTTTTTATTCCTTTTTTCTCCTTACACATGCTTCTGATTAGTTAGCAAATTCAGCTTGTTTAGGCTTTATTTGTAAACAGACAACACGACAAAACATTCACACACTGTATTTACATCAACCATTCGATCTCTATAGGCATATTAAAAATTAGTTACTAAATTAGTCATATAAATATGTATATAGTTTAACTCGTTTTTAATATATATATTATATTTTAATGTGTATTCTATAGATTTTGGTAATTGATTTTAGTGTATATCTAATATCATTATTTTTAAAATATATTTACATTTAATTTTATGATGAATTATTAATTAAGCCAGCAATGGGACTCGGATCTGGTGGAAGCTCGGTACATAAAAGATCTGGAAGAGAACCTGAGCATAATTCGGCTAAGGTTTGGAGAAAACTCGAAGCCTCTGTTCAGGAATAGAGAATTCATAGTGTACGAGCGGCGTGAGACCATGCAAGATGGGACCTTGGTGGTGGCGGTTGCTTCACTGCCAAAAGAAATCGCTGCTGGCTTACATCCCAAGCAAAGTAATGCCATCAGAGCCCTCTTGCTACAATCTGGATGGGTCGTTGACAAGCTTGAAGATAATTCATGTGTCGTTACTTATGTTGTTCAGGTAGATATCTATATATCTACGTAATTATTCTTTCATTATGGACCAACTAATCATCTTTAATTTCTCTTCATTATTTTATTTGATTTGATGATCAGCTGGATCCTGCTGGATGGTTGCCCAAGTGCTTTGTCAACCGGTTTAACACAAAACTCGTCATGATTATTGAGAACCTTAGAAAATTGGCCCAGCAAGCTTGTCCTCCAATTGAACCTCAAAAATAATTCCTACTTCTATATATTTGTAAAGTTTGGAGGGAACAGGTCGGAGCCAGGGAGTGTAACACCAACTATATATATATATACTATAATCAAGTGAGCCAATTTCGGCACTGCAACTGCAATATATATAAAAAAATGTTTAATTAATTATTAGTGATAACCAATAAGCCTTTGCTCTATGTCGTCAATTTAATGAGTGTGTGTATCAGTTATTCAGTTTAAAGTTTGAAGCAAGGACAAGTAGTGGGAGGAACTAAGTACGTAACAGAAAACGGCATCTTACTTTTAAGTTTTAATTTGGAATTAGATGCCGCCGTTGACGTTATTATTTGTCGTTTCTTCGATCATCTTTTGAGAAGAAGAAAGGCAGGAAGAACGTGAAGGAACTTAAAGAAACTTTATTGCTGGGACTGCCTCCAATTGATTTCCACCTTTATTTGCTTTTCAAATTCCTGTGGGGACTGCTGTGGCTGAATAATAATGCATTCAAAATTTAAAATAGCTAGGAGTTGATAGTCACGCTTCAACGCTTCACAATTCATTCTCATTAATTACAATAAGGTAAACTGATCAATAGTTACCCCCAAAAAAAAGTGATTTTGGCGTGCACGTGGTATTTATTGTAGTAGTATGGAACAAAATTAAAGAAGTCAATAATGTATGCCAGCAAATCCTCTTCCTCTCCGTCCGATGAAACAAAAAGAAAATCCATTTACGAACAACAAGCTAAGTTTAACTTTATCATTACAAGATCAAGTTATTGTTTAGGGTGACTCATAATTATTATATTGTACAGCTATATGTCTATATATAATTTTCTATATAGTTTATCAATAGTTGCTTGCACTTATTAAGTTCATTCACATATGATTTTATTGTGACAAGTCCCGGCCTCCTAATCCTAACTTGTACTTAATTAATAATATTACATATCTTTTGTTTTACGAAAGAATGGGACACAAGAAAATGGCAAAGGTGGAGAATCAGGGAGTTGATGGATGTACATATCTGTGTTCAAGTTAAGTGAGACGTAACTAAAAGTTGAAAATTTCACATGCTATCTTAGAAACATGTGCATGTGACTATAATTAGTGCACATGTTAAAGGTGCCCTTTTCCTATATGAAGATATGAGCAGTATAATGGAGAGTGGGTAAGGTTGAAAGGATTGGAAGCAGCTCCACAAGGCAAGAATTGAATGCATGTGGTGATTTATATGAGAATATTGAACCCTTATCCTGAGGTATAACTAACTTGGATGATGATAAATGAATTAGTTAGAAATTATGTACTTACTCTGATTAGATTATTCTTCTGTAGTAAAGTTGGCCTTTTCATAGCTGCAATCTACTCACTCTTGGAATATGAATATATGTTTTCTTTTTATAACACAACAATAATATCTATCATAATTACTAACAGCTATATTATGTTATATACACTTAGATAATAAACAAGTTGACTTGGAAGTGAAGAGTGACTTAGTTACTTGGGTTCCACTTTTGGATATGAAAGTGCAGCTTTCAAATCAAAGGACTCACTGCTGTAAGGATGGCAACTAGAACTACCTCTGCTAACTTCTTCACAACTCGAAGAAATCATGGAACCTGATTCATCATTTGAACCACCAGCTGCTAATGAATGATGCAATATATTCTCTAGTTCTCTCACAACCTCACTCATCTTTGGCCTCTCAACACCTGAATCTGAAACACATTTCATAGCCAAATCCACAAACTTGTCCAGACCAACAAGCCCAATGCTGCTAGAGGCCCCTAGACCAATGCTGGGGTCAATAATTTCATGCAGACCACAAAGCACTTTTGTCATGTCCATTGCATTTCTAACCTCTTTCACAATGTACTTCCCTCTTTCTATTGGTCTTCTTGCAGATATAATCTCCAACATCAGCACTCCAAAGCTATATACATCACTCTTCTCTGTCAGTTGTTGACTCATATAGTACTCTGGATCCATGTAACCCTGCCACAACACCATTTCTTACTGTTAAGTACTAACATTTTTGTAAAGTGAACATGGTAGTGTACAAGTAGAAGATAGTATATACCCACCATTGTTCCTTTAACTTGAGTGGTAACGTGATCTTTTTCGGGATCAACAATAGACTTGGAGAGACCAAAATCACCAACTTTGGCGTTTAGGCACTCATCTAGCAAAACATTGTTTGATTTGATATCCCTATGTATGATGGGAGGATCAGCAAGTTCATGAAGATAAGTCAAACCCTGTGCAGCTCCAAGTGCAACTTTTAGCCTTCTAACCCAATCCAATCTAATCCCTGATTTCCCTGTGAGAGTGTCCTTTAATGTTCCATTTGGAACATACTCATAAACCAGCATTTGTTCTTCATGCTCAAAGCAGAATCCTATAAGGGTAACAAGATTCTTGTGGTGGACCCTTGATAGGAGCTCAATCTCAGCTTTGAACTCAAGCCTTCCCTGCTTAGACTCTCTTTGAGCTCTTTTTATTGCTAGCAATTGTCCATTGGGGAGGGTTCCCTTGTAAACCTGTGAAGTAGTGTCAACATTTTCATTATCATGAACAAATATGAACTTATAATGTTGTAGACATTGTATCTTTCAAAGTGAAATAAAAATGAAGACCTTCCCATAACCCCCAGATCCAATATCATTGGCTTGAGAAAAATTTCTGGTGTATCTTTTAAGCTCTTCGAAAGAAAACCGACGTGCTTCTTTCAACTGAGGCATGTCACCCTTACTCTCAGCTGTATCCCATCGTCCTGCATTTTGTTAAATTTAAATATGTAAGAAAATTCATAGATGGATGCTTAATCCACCACAATGCTGCAACTCAATGCTAACTTACTAAAAGGATTGCTTTGTCCAATTGCCCTTTCGGCTCTTTTCTTTTGGCAGAAAGCATAAACACCTGCTACCACTAATAACAGTACCAGCACACAACCACCAACTGCTGCTCCAGCTATGATTCCAATGTTAACTGATTTGCTCGACTCCATAGTACCTTGTGCATCAAGAGAAAGTAAGAGACCGAGCTTTCTGGGTAATTATATTCGCTATATTACTAATAAGTTAACCATGTTGGAAGGGAAACAGACTTACCTGAGTTCCCAAAGTGTTCATATTTATCTGCATCAAAGTAAAACGGTCCAAAAACTTTAGGAGGCTTAAAAGTCTGGTTGCTTAGCAGAAAACCAATGGTATAAACCCCTGTTCGATTGAAACGATCCTGCCCTGCTGGGAAGACTTGTAAACTCAATTCAAGATAGTGATCTGGATCCTCAGTTGGATGACTCAACAAAACAGAATCAACAGGTAGATGATGAGACTCAAAAGATTGCATTAGACCCTTCTCAAGCTGTTGGAAGTAAGACTTGTTTCCAAGGTCTGAAAAGGAAGGTGCTCTGAAAGTTAAAGTTCCTGTATATGGATAAGCACATGCACAGTTGGGGCTAGCAACCTGTTCCAAACTGCAGGTACTAGGCTGACAGTTATTCCATGGAGTTCTATATGACAGTTGATTAGCCTGATTATCGGAGCAGTAGGGAGTAGCTATTCCCTCTACAGTTTCATAGCAAATTGGGTTACCCTTAAGCCTGCAGGTGAGTGAACCCATAGTTAGGTCTACTACTGCATACAGCAATAATGAATCTCAATAATAGTATGCAATGGCAGATACAAAAGTTTTGGCTTACATTATCCTGACACTTAAATGGTCATGTTTTTGCTCAAAATTGTCAATTGCATTATTTTGAAGATCAATAAGTTGCAGATGCTTGCTGTAGGTGGAGCCGACATTCAAGGTTCCATTTATTTTGTTGTCTTTTAACACCCTGCAATCATATTTTAGTGTGTAACTACTTGTATGGAAAACTATACTAGTCAAGATAGGTATGCTTACACAGTCTGCAAACTGGCTAAACTAAACAAAGAATCAGGAACCTCTCCTTGAAGTTGTGTGTTCTCCATATTTCTGCCATGAAAACAAGAGCTGATTCATAGCAGGAAAACACATACAGTACTGAGAGATCAAAGAAGTGCACAAGGAAAGACATACAATGTTGTTAAAGAAGTAAGAGTCAAAATCCACGACGGGAAATCCAGTGGCTCAAAAGTGTTGTTGCTCAGATCCCTTCAAAAACAGAATTGAAGTTACTTGGGATTGATATCATGAAGTAAAAAATATATCTGAATGATAACAACAGTAAAAATCCAATTACAAAAGATGTATGTTATTCAAAATTACAGGTAGTTGAGGGCACTCATATCACTAAGGCTGGGCAGGGTGCCTGAAAGTTTATTGTTCGACAAGTACCTGACCGGCATAAAGTTCAAAGTTAAGACTTAAAACTAACAAAGCTCACTTTCTCAGAAACAGTATAAAAAGAAAAAAAAAAGTGTTAGCATGTTTGATTTGTCTGCTTACAGCTCTTGAACATTGGTAAGATTGTTGATGTTTGGAGGCACAGGTCCACTTAACGAATTACCATCCAAGCGCCTGTACCCACGAAGCACATTAATGACAAAAGCAAAAGGCATTGAATCTTTTTCTTTAAACAAAAGAAAAATTTGACACTCACAAGACCTCCAGGTTCTTAGCCAATCCAAGTGTAGATGGAATCTTGCCTATGAGATTATTGCTTTCCAAAAGCCTGACCAAAAAGATCTTCATGTAGATAAGTACATAACTTTACTTGGAAAACCAAAACAATGGAATAGTGTCACTATAATGGCAGACACTATATGAAAAAAAATTAGAAGAATTCTTACAGATGAATCAGAGCCATTTCCGAGCTAAAAAGTTGAGGAGGAATATTGCCTGAGAGATTATTCTTCCCAAGATGACTGCATGTAACATGTATTAGATGGATTTTTCTACATAAAAGTAGTAAGCCATTTATTACAGAAAATAAAAGAGTTGACTCACAAATGTTTGGCATGGTGCAACTTATCAAGACCAGGTACACTGCCACTAGAAATTGGTATAGGTCCTTGAAGCTCATTGTCAGCTAAATCTAACCAATATAGGTTCGATAGATTACCAATAGAATGTGGAATCCTCCCAGTGAAGCTATTGGAATTTAAGGATCTGCAATTCAAAGTAACTGATTTAGACCATGATCCAAGAAATCATTAAGTTACAAAAGATAAAGATACTAAGGAAAAGGCCTCTGATAGAAAATATAAACAAGTTTCTTAAACATGAAGCAACCATTCAGTGACTTTTCAGTCAGACCAACCAGAATACATTTCTAGATACTTTCACCAGATAACAAAGTTGACAATCCTTACATAAAGCGAAGCTCCTGCAGAAATCCGATTTCATCCGGAATAGGACCATTGAAACTACAGCCAACAAGAATTCTGAAGATAAACGAGAAACCATCTTTCTTTGTTAAGAATTGTTTCATCAAAATCAATTCAGATTTGTGATACTAATTGAACAACCAGTACTGTCTTACAAGGTTGACAGTTTCCTCAACTCTCCAATGGCTCTTGGAAGTGGCCCAGTCAAGTCCTTGTTGTAAGAAAGATCCCTAGTTGGAAAAAAAAAATACAGATTCAAATAGAGTGGAAACTGCACACAAACTGCTAGCAAGAAAACACTGAAATGAAATGTATACAAGCAATGAAAACAAAATACTTACAAAGTCTCCAATTCGGTTAGTGATCCGATATCTCCAGAAAGTTCACCTTCCAAACCCATGCTTGACAATGTTCTGAAATGATAGCAGGTTAATCTCTTAACAGTAAATTCAGGAGAATGAAGCAACTGAGTGTGATCATTGAAAGAGAGAACCTACATGGATGTAACACGTGAATTCTCACACTTAATTCCATCCCAAGCATCACAAGGATCCGAACCCCCCCAATTAGGAGGGGTATTCTTCAAGGTATCCATAAGAGACTTTAGGGTGACCACTGCATTAGAAAGTACAGAGACAAGGTCATGATGTTCTGCAGAAATGTTTGATACTAACAGTGACAGACTCTTCCTAGAACTTGAGGACACAGTTTTAGTTTCCTAACAATTAAAATAGCTCTGGTGCTTCTGGTTTTGAAATGACTAAGTTCTATGAATGAAAAATATTTAATAAAAGAACCTTATACTAAAGGTTACATTCAAAAATTATGAAGGGGATATGATACATAGGATATTATATAGCTAGTAAACTGAACTCACAATCCTCATCAGCGGTTTCGACTTTTGCAACCAACAGAGAATTGAAAACAAGCAGTAAAAGAACTAGTATTCTTTCTCTCATTATCAACTTCAAAGAGCTAGCTCTCTAAAACCTTCAACTCTGATAACTCTTCCTTGGTATCCGCCTTTCATATCCAAATTCACTCGCCACCTCATTCAATAATACAGGAGAAGTCAAGAATTAGCTGCCAAAAGAGTAGAAAGAAAAGTCAAGAAATGCTTAACTGGATGTTGAAATTGTTTTTGTTCTTATTTTCTCATTTTCTGTCACATTGAATCTAGAAATGCTGAAGTAATGTTTTTGTTTTGGAATCTCGGAGTATCAGCTACATAATGAACAGCTTGACTATAAATACCCAATAGTAATACAGTTAGGACCAGAAAAGACAGACAAATTCTTGCATTTTCCTGCAGTGGTCCTAGTATGTGTTCTACGTACAATTAAAAACACTTATTTTCATTTTCAATAGTTAAAAAATATATATAAAACTCAAGAATAAAAATGTTTCTAGAGCATGCGTTAAATAAGTCGCTTTTGGAATATATTAGAAAGAAGACAATACAGTATATAATACAGTTAATTATGCAGCATTGACATGTTGTCTTATTAGAAGACCAAGAAATATTACTCAGATAAGAACAATGAGACACTGAATTGAATAGTGAAGTTTATAAGTAGTACAAAAAAGGTTTGGTCCACCATCGACCTAGGAGTAGATCACCTTTGAATGTCATGGCATCAATTCAACCAACTATTCCATTTTAATGCTTAGCATTTATTGCACCATTATTTCAGTCCCTAAAAGCTTATTTGAGTTTATTGCAGTGGTTCTTCTTTTTCTTTTTCGTCTTCTGATATTTACATATACATGCTGCTGCTTATTTCTGGTTCTTATATTTACATATATGTTATATATGTTATTACTTCTTGTTTTCCTTCACAGTGTACATCACTTGCAACTGGTATTATATTCAAACAAATAATTGAAGATAGAGAGTAGTATACTAATCTACTTTGACACCCTTCCTCACTTGTCTATTCCAAAAGTCAGTCAACTATAATAAGTTCCACTTCATGTTTTTTATTTATTCATTATTGAAATCTGAAACATTTAAATGAAAAACAATAAACACTAGCCAATAAGACTTAAGTACTATCACCGACTTGGTACTATCTCACATTCATATTGAATTAGAAAAGGGCTAAATTTATATATCCTTTGTAGGAAGTTATTCTCTATGCATAGGAGAGAAAAAGTGTGTTCTGTCTTTGTCTTTGAACGTTTCAGCGCAAATCTTTGGCCAATAATATTCAACCACATGGTTGATTTTCAACGACATTGAGCATATCTCACTGGATTCCCAACGTTGACGGTAACTTGCTCAAGACTCGAGTCAAGCCTTTACATTTTAAGGAGTCGTCAAAGTTATCCATCAAATGATGATCTGTGTTCATTGTATAGCTTGAATTAATTCAATCAGAGTTTACAGCATCTGGCTGCTTCTCTGGAAAAGCCTCCTGGAATGCCGAGATGCCATTGTATGCCTCATGTAATCTTGATAGAATAGGGAACTCATTCTGATTGGCCAATAAAAGAGAGAAGAAAGTTGTCAGCTATTTTTAATCAAAAATGTTATTTTTACACCAAAATCAGCTACTAAAATCAACCACCAATGTATTTACGTATAAATACATGTGTGGTTTAATTTATTTTCAATGTGTATTTGTATTCCAATATGTATTTTATTATGATGGCTGATTTTGGTGGCTGATTTTGATGAACACGTAGCATAACTCTTTTAGAATTTTTAAAAGATATCATATCATGTCAAACATGGATAACATATTTCTTATGGGGTAATTAATACACATAATACTACCATGGAAATGTTGAACCTCTTATATGCTGAATACAGTTGAGGTGCTAAAAACAAATCTGCCTGCAAAGGATAATCAACATGTCATATTAATTGAAAGTAGCTCTGGTGTGAAACTAGCATTAACCAGAAGCCTATAAAGATATACCAAGAAGCTTGTTGACACAGCTTACTTACTTATTTAACAAAGCCTTTTCCCATCAAGTGGGGTTGGCTATATGGATAAAGACGTCATTGCATCGTGTTCATGCTTTGAGATGCGACCTTGTTTTACTTTGGCTGTCGTAGGCCTAACACAAACCGACATGGCTTCAAGGACGTCATTGCGTCGTGTCCATGTATTGGGATGCGATATTGTTTTACGTTGGCAGTCACACACCGAACAACCCTCCTAGTAGGGGTGGCAATGGGTAGGGTAGGGTAGGGTTTGGATCAAACCCTAACCCTACCTGCGGGTTGAGATTTTTATATAAACTCAACTCTACTCTACCCGTATTCCAACCCTAATCCTACCCACTTTTAACCGGCGGGTACCCGACCCTATCCGCGGGTTACAGAAAAGATACAACATTATTATATAACTTGATAATAATTTAAAATAGAACTGATTTTTATGTAAAAAAAAAATATTAAATTATCAATTAATGATTTTTTTTATGGCTAAAGATATTTTGCATTTAGTGAGAGATCTTTGTTCAACATCTACTTAAAACATAATTTTATATAACATATATAGAGTTCGAGTTTGTCGGGTAGGGTTGAGACTCAACCCGCACCCTACCCGACCCGCACGAAAATCTTACTCGCTGCGGATCGGGTTGGCAACCCTACCCGACCGGATGGGGTCGTGTTGGGTATCCATGAGTAGGGTACATATTGCCACCCCTACCTCCTAGTTTTTTCGGTTTGGGACCGGGCGAGTTCTTGTTGACACAGCTAATCCTATTAATTTTTAAAAGCTTGTGATAACTGAATTTGTAGTCGGTCACATACCAGGAAAATTTCATCTCCAGTGGCATATCTCCCTGCGTGATCTTTCAGTAGCTTTTCAAGTGCTGAAAATAATGCAAAATATGCAGCATTTAATTAAGGCAAGAAAAAAAACCACTCAAATGAATAATTGGTTTGGAAGTAAGAAACCAGAATATATCTTAATGGTATTCAGTGAAGTGTCACCTGTGAAGCCCTTTCTAATGACACTTTGTGCCCAAGGAAGTTTTTCATGAGGGCCAACCTTTTTCTCGATGAAGTTATTCTGCAAAACATAAAATTAAGCTGTTTGATCAATGATGTTACGTGTACATTAAAAATCAACCATCAATATAGAATACATATTGAAATACAAAATGGACATTGAAAATGAGTTAAACAACATAGATATCTATATACAAATACATAGTAATTAATTTAGTGACTGATTTTTTAGTGTGCACGTAACATTTTTACTGTTTGATACACACTGATGCATAAAAAAAGAGGTTGCATGAACATGATAGGTACCAAGAACCCCATGTTTTGAAAAGGCTGTATGGATGAGGCAACAATATGTGCAACCTGTGGAGAGTGGATAAGACGATTAGAAAGCCGAGTAACAAAAAGGACTAGAGCTTAAGATTATGCAGCAGGTGTACCTGAAAATTGAGTGCTCTTTTGGGAATGTCATGAGGCAGCAAAGGGTATTGAGGATACTTATCGTCCAAATACTGCATACATAGAGAACATGAATAATTGAATATATAAGAGAAACAGGGGAATTAAATCATGAGTTGGAGGACCAACCATAATAATGGCTAAGGATTCAGCAAGAACAAAATCGCCATCCACCAGAACGGGAATTAAAGCAAGAGGATTCAACTTGAGGAACTCTGATGGTTGTTTAAACAAGGCAATTTAACAATACATGTAACAGAAATAAATACATACATATCATAGGTTTAGAACAAACCGGGGTCAGATTTGGAGGAGGCGGTGACAACTACATAGTGGTATTTTAAGCCTGAAAGAATGAGAATTGATTAGGAATGTGAATGTAAATGTAAATGTAGAAGTAGAATTGAATATAAATATCATACCTTTGAGGTTGAGAGCGATTCGAACTCGGAAGGAGCAGGAGCTCATCCAGTGTGAATACAGCTTCAGATTCACAGCTTCACTCTCCTGAATCACCAAACCATATCGTTTTCAATTTAATTTACATCAAAACAATCAATAATATAATACAAGACGCTGGAATTGCTTGCATAAGGATACCATATTGAGATGGAGATGCAGCAAAACTACTTTCTCTTTCTGCACACTTCATTCAACTCTTATCCAGACATCACCGCTCTATATATATGTTTTTTTCTTTTCCTTCTTCACTTTCAACGGTCAAACAAATCAACTGTTTTATTTTATCCATTTTATTAATCTATCCGATCATCATTTGGAAGAGGTAAGAATGATTCTGACTTTTCAGCACATGAAGTTTCTTTCACTCTCACACAGTCACACTTAGATTTCATCCATACACTCTTATAGTTATTGATACTGCTATAGTGCTAAGTAGTTTGAGTTAGTTACATCACTAACTAATTGTTTTGTCGATTTTTAGCAAATCAATGGTGGTTCGATTCTAATGATCTGGGAGCGAAACCAACTCCTCTTTTGCTGGTATCAGTTTTCTATAAGTGCATAAAATGTTCTCGAATTAGACAAGTATGAAGACAGGAAATAAGTTCAAAAAATGTAAAAGGCTAAAAGATGTGTTATATAAGGTAGCGTTTGGTGGAGAGACAGAGACGGAAAGACTAAGACTGAGAGACAGAGATTAAGAGACAGGGATTGAAATAAATCTTAGTATTCTGTTTGGTGCAAAATGGGAGACAGGAATTGAAACAAGAATGAAACTCCAATTTAATTTGCACAAAAGGTAAAATTGGAATTAATTAATTGAAATGAAAGTATTTTAGGTATAAAATGTTATTAAAGTTTCAGTCTCCATCTCTAAAAATTTCAGTCCCCTGTGTCCCTACTTTTTGGAGGTACTGAAATACTGAAATTTTAGAGACAGAGACAGAAATTTTAGTACCAGTCTCTAAACTAACAAACACGATACTGAGTCTCAGTCTTTCAGTCTCTGTCTCAGTACCTCAAAACAAACGCTACCTAAAGGATTCGAAAAATAAAATTGACTGAAATCGAAAATGTTTGCATTGAATTTTAAAGAAAGCGATAAAAATACCTTCGATTGGATCAAAAGACTTTAGACATAGAAATTAAAAGTACTGAAATGTAAATTGGACATGAAAATTAAAGAATGCTTGAAAGATAAATTTGCTTGAAAGATAAAGTTCTGAATGCAGACTCAGAAATTCGCTGAGACATGAGTGTATTTCTAAAAAGAAGTTTCAAGCCTTATTTCCTAAAACTTACTAATATTTAGACCATCTCCATTAGGGAACTCATCCCAGTTCCTGTTTATGGCCCACCTGTCATAAAAAGTAACTCCACATCAGCTTTTGCGTCATAAACAGTAAATAGGAACTCAAAGCATCTCTCTCTTCTCCATTAGAAAGAACTAACTTTAGTCCCTGTTGTGGTCCCACTTAATTAATTAATTAAAATACTTGAAATTAATGTAATTAATTTTTTTTAATAATATAATTTAAATATTTAAATTTAAAAATAATTCACTATTAAAAGATATTAATATTAAATAAATTTATATATAACAATAATACACAATATATAATTCGGGATTACACTAATTTGTAAAATTACTTAATACAAAAAAAATATAATTAAATTCTATAGTTGACGACAAGCATTGTGAAATTGCCATATGTGTTCAATCAAGTCCTCTTTCAATTGTCTATGCTGCTGCCTATTTCGAAGTTGGGCATTTCTTTAGAGAAATTGATGGTATGGTGCAAAATCTTCTTCTCCCAGCTGAAGTTGTGATAAGCCATTTTCAATAATTTAATATTAATTATGATATAAATAATTAATATAAATTATTAATTAATTAATTAATATAAATTATTAATTAAATAAAAATATCAATATTTAATATAATTAATTATTATTTAATTATATAATATAATAATTTATTTAATTAATATAATTATTTAATTAATTAATATTTTATATAATTATTTATTTTTTATTTTATTTGTCATTTGACAAATTTATATTGGTTAATGGGATTCAGAGGGACTCCCTTGCTTTGAATTACGTGAAGGAACTCAAATGAGTTCCTCTCCAACGCTCAATCTCTCTTTTTTCTCTTACAGCACAGTAGGAGGGCTCTATTTATTTGCCCGTTGGAGATACTCTTATAAGTTATAACCCACGTCCATAATTGACCATTAATTACACGACGCTGCCTTGTATGCGAATTCCTAGGTAACTGTTCCCGCTTCTTTACCCATGAACGTTACCAGTAATTCCTAAATCAGAGAAAGCCTTCAATTGCTCGATTCTCCTTTCGAAAAACTATTCGATTCTTCATTCGAGTAATTGTTCGATTTGTCAAGATGTCTAACTCGAGTCCGTGTCCAATAACTTTCGATTAATGCTTGTACATGCGTCTTTTCGGCCTCTACTTTCCTTCCTGACCCTTCACTAGCATTTCGAATCAGCTTAATCTTTCGAAAAGAATTATTTCGATTAACACTAATATTCTAACTAACGTTATTCCTCTGTTTTGGAAGTTACATACTGATTATTCTTCAGAATGCTATCTTATTTATTTTTGCTTATCTTTCCAATGCTATTTTCGAACTCGTGCTCCCAGCTTCAAAAGAAAAAACGATCAAGTTCTATTTTCTCATTACAACAACACTGTCAAATATTAAGGCTTTTTATACAGAATATTTTTTTTAGAAGAAAATAAAAATTTATCGGATTGTTTCGAATAAAAAATAAAAAACAATTATATATATGTCCTGGCTTTTAGAGATCAAAGAACCCACCATTTCTATTGGCACTATTCAAAATATTTTTTTCATGTGTATAATTCAAATCTAAAAATCTCTAAATAAGAATTAAAGCACGATATTATGTACTAGTTCTTTTGCTCTTGTTTTTCGGACACAATATTATGTTTTAGTTCAGCTGTTCAAGTTTCTGATATTATAAGAGTTAAAGGCAGAAAGCCCATAGCTATAGGTTACATTTTACAAGAGAGATATGGAAGGCAAACATTATTTCCTTTTTCTTTTTTTCTTAAAAGAATAATATTTTCATCTTTTTGGTCCAAGAATAACAATATGCAATGGTTATCTATCAGAACTTCCCTGCCAGATGAGTTCACCAGAGTTACACTTTGCTTGATTGAATTAAATTATTACTGCTTCAATTGAAACAAGCTCAGAATCATTTTGCAAATAAAAAACATAAGCTCTCACGCTTCCAGGGTAGTTTATAATAACTCATTTTGTTACTTTATATATATATATATATATATATTCTTCAGTTTGCTACATACATCAAGATTTAAACACCAATTCACCTTACCTTTATGGACAACCAAAACCAAGGTATTTATAATTTATATATCCATTGTCCATGCCTCCATGGTGCCATGTGCAATATCCCTATCAACCTTATTTATACATTAAGTACCTTACATGCATATCCATTTTACAAATCAACCAAAGTGCGTACTGCTCCCAGATTGTTGGCTCGACTAGTGTACTGCATCTGGTTGGTTCTGCGGCAAAGCTTCCTGGAATGCTGGGGTAGCATTATACGTCTCATGCAATCTTGACATAATGGGGAATTCATTCTGTGTGGGAGACAGAGATAAGTAACTTGTCATCTAATAAATTTCGAAACTTTAGAATTTATAACATAGATGATTTCACTATTAACTACACCTACTTATGATTGAATAACCAGTTACTCTTTCCAAACATTGGTTGCAATGCAAGTGGTGCACAAACCTTTGGAAAGTGGTGCAATTCTGTGGAATCCTACTATCAGATTATTAGTCTTTTATAAGAGTAAAGCACTATCAAAGAGATATTAACCAACTCTAAATCAATGTTGCATCTTACACATTCAGATTATTAGCTTGAAAGACAACCTTTATATAAATGGTTTGGCACTTGATCATTATAATTTAAATGTACTAAATCTCAAAGTCCAAGGCAATAGCCTAAGTTTAGAGGGTGGACAAAACAAAAGACTAAAAATGGCATGCGTAAAAATCATTGCCTTTATTAGATTCTACAGTAATGGTACCATAGAAATACAAGTGAAATTGCTATCCTTTATATTCCACACTAAAGATAAACAAACGAGGAGGACAGAATACTACCATGGGAATGTTGAACCTTGTAAATGCTGCATGAAGCTGAGGCGCTAAAAACACATCAGCCTGAAAAGGATAATAGTCAACATGTTTTATAAGAATCTAAGATGTGTAACATTAAGTTGAAAAGCATATTCCAAAAAATATTTAGCAAGAACTTGTTTCTAAGGCTAATCCTATTAGTTTTGGATGAACAATCAAATGGGTTCTTTGTTGAATTACAACCAATTTAAACTCCAAAGTTCAGAGCAAAAGTATGTTGATTAATTATCTCCTGTGGTAATACATAGGAAAGTTTGATAGCGGGAAAAGGAATCATCTGCCCCCTTAAAATACCAACATACCAGGAAAATTTCATCTCCCGTTGCATATCTTCCGGTGTGGTCCTTCAGGAGTTTTTCAAGTGCTGAAACAAAAGTGGTAATAGTAAGATAGCATTAGAATATGCCCTAAATAAACAGAAATGCATATTTGAAGCCTTTAGTGTATAAGCAAGTTAATCAAACATCACCTGTGAAGCCCTTTCTAAGGACACTTTGTACCCAAGGAAGCTTTTCGTCAGGGCCGACTTTTTCCCCGATGTAATTCTGCAAATAACAGTGGACATAGTGTGTAAAGTATAAGGTGAAACATCCAGGAACAGTGGCTTCATTCGTAATAGAAAATCAGGAACCGAATGCACACCAGAAAGCTTATGTTTTGAAGAGGCTGTATGGACGAGGAAACGATGTGGGTAGCCTGTGGATGAGATGACATGATTAGAACTTAGAAGGCAACGCATTCATTAGAGTTTGCAACCACTAACTGACACAGAGCAGGTGTACCTGGAAATTGATTGCTCTTTTGTGAATATCACTAGGCAGCAAAGGGTGCTGAGGATACTTATCATCCAAATACTGCGTACATACAAAACAACAATATGAATGAGGGAAACAAAGGGGGAAAGGGGTACAGAAAGAAAGCATTTAGATATGAAGTTGGAGGGATGACCATAATAATGGCTAAGGAGTCAGCAAGCACAAGATCGCCATCCAACAGAACCGGCACAAAACCAACAGGGTTGAGCTTGAGGAATTCTGAACATGATCAAATAAAATATTGAGTAAACACCAATCATACTGCACAAGATTTGACAGCGACCATGTAAAATAGTCTTTCCTTACAAAATTCATATCTACAGAGAACCAGAAATTCATGGAAGACTACAATTTTGATCCCTGAAACAGACTTTCCTTACAAAATAACGATTTTGACCCCTATTAAATAAAACCCCCATGTTTCCAATTTGTTATTTATAGTTTTTGTTAGTAGAAGATGGGGGAAAATAAAAGGAAGGGAACAAACCGGGATGAGATTGCTCTCCCTTCAAGAGATTGACGGGTATATAGTCATATTTTAGGCCTGAAAAGAATGAAAATGAGAATCATATTGAGAGGAAGAAAGAAGCAAGTGTAGGTAGGGTACCTTTGAGGTTGAGAGCAATTCGGACTCGGAAGGAACAAGAGCTCCTCCAATATGAATACAACTTGAGCTTCTTAGTATCACTTGCCTGACCAAACCATTTACAGTTCACAAGTTCAATTCAGCAAATCAGGAAAATAACAAGAAGCAATAATTATGGAACCGGTTGCATACCATGGCGACCAAGATGCACCAAATAACTCAAACGGACCAACACTATGCCGCTTCCGTCTTTCTCTGCACTTCTCACTTTTCAATGCTCAGCTACAACAACAACAACTAAACGACACTTCTCACCTTTCACTCTAAAAAAGATTGGCAATTACAAGTTTGATTTTTTTTTTTTTTTTTTTTTTTTTTTGGTCAACAAGTTTGATTTCAATTTCCAAATACCGTAATATGGCTGAATAAATTTTAAAAATGATGATATTGGGCTACCCACTTTCCCCAAGTATACATTTTAGCATTGGGCCACTATTCAGGACCCCAAAATATGATGGAGCAAAAATTGAAAAACAAACACAATACATTAAGCCGAGTGATAAGAACGAAGGATGAAAACGAAATAGATAGAAAAATTAATAGCGAAAATATAATTTGATAGAAAAAGAATTTTTCTATTAAACTTTTTAAACACCTGTTTTTATCCTTTCTTTTTTTTCTAATCCTTAGTAACCTGAGTATTCGAAAGGGACTTTCAAAAAACTCATCAATGACAACCTAAATTAAAAGGTGGAAATCCAAAGAATTGATATGTAGAATTATTTTATGTTGAATCTTTTAATTTTTTTTATGCATCAAGTACAGTAGATTACTCATCTAATTTGATCCCACATAAAAAAAAATATATGTATCTCCTTTTACATTAAATAGTTCTTGAAATTTTCTATCTATAAATATTTTTAATATTGTTAGAGAATCGTTAGAATCAATTTAAATCGATTAGTATCGCCTATATTTATATAGTATATCTGTATATTAATTGTAGGATTCTATGCCTTTATTACTTTGATTCATCTAGCACCTATAAATACCCCTTGTATATTGTACCTTTGATCACACTTAACAATACACTTTTCAAATTACTCTCTCAGTCTCTTGTTTCTAACATGGTATCAAGAGCCTAAGGTTTTTTTTTTTCAATGAATTTTTGTTCATAGCCTTCTTGTTTTTCTCTTCCGACCGTGCCTCTTTTCTCTCGTTTTTCGATCTGTTTTCGACGCTTTGGTTCGTCACCTCTGGCATCATCGTGTTCTTCTCTTCGTCAGCTTTCCAACGCCGCCGAGATCGCCGCCAGAAGCCACCGGACGCACACTCACGCGCCGCTAGAATCCTGCTGCCCACCTCCATTGTTTCTCCTTCCAGAAGCTTCAGCAGCCGTTAGATCTCGGCGCCGATCGGACGTTCCTCGCGCTCCCACGTGTCGCGACGCCAGCCTTCCTCGCCCTCCAGTTTTCAGCAGCCGTTGATCTTGGTGCAGATCCAATGCTCATGGTGCTGCCACGTGTCGTAACGAAGCCATCCTTGGTTGACCTGCACCGCAGTTGACCCACGCTCCACCTCACTGCCAGCGTGTCTCTCTCGCTCCTCTCCGGTGCCGCCACGTGTCATCATCTCGCTGACGTGACTGCTGATGTGGCGCTGACGTGGCAGACAAGCAGGACCCTCCCTAAAATTTTTTGGTGAGCTCTTTCCGATTCCGCGTCCTGTTTTCTCGATTTCTGCCCCAAATTTACAGTTTTCTTCTTCCTTTTGCTATTTCTTCTATTACTATGAAAAAACCGGATGTCTTTCAGCCTATCCCTGTTATCCTTAATGGCTCTAACTATGCACCTTGGGTTGAAGCTATGCGAGGATTTCTTAAAGGGCGAAAATTATGGCGATATGTGACTGGTGATATTGCATGTCCTGTTAAGCCAACTGTGACTGACAAATCCACAGATGGTGCCTCCAAATCCAAGAAGGATGCTGAGAAGGAGAAGGACTATGCAGAGAAACTGGAAGATTGGGATAGTAAAAATCATCAGATTATCACTTGGTTCCGCAACACCTCTACTCCTGGCATTCATTTATAGTTTGGGTGTTTTGACACTGCTAAAGAGGTATGGGATCATTTGGCGAAACGTTATACTATCTCTGATCTCTCTCATCAGTACCAACTGCTTAAGGAACTTCATAGCCTTAAGCAAGAACGTGGCCAAGCAGTTTTTGATTTTCTTGCTCAGATGGAGATTATTTGGGATCAGTTGACCTCTTGTGAGCCTGTTCTTAAATATCCCACTGATGCTAAGGCATATGAGGATTATCGGAACCGGACACGTCTCATCCAATTTTTTATGGCACTTACTGATGACTATGAGCCGGTCAGGGCTTCTCTTCTTCATCAGAATCCCTTGCCTAGTCTTGAAGATGCTCTTCCTCGTCTTAAGTATGAAGAAATGCGCTTGGGATTGCTTCGTTCTAAAAGTGAAAATGTCTTTGCTGCCACCGACAGAAAGGGCAAAATCTGTCGCAACTGTAATCAGCCTGGGCATTCCTTCTTCGACTGTCCTTCTATTGAATGTCGTAAGTGCAAACAAAAAGGCCACATTGGCTCCAATTGCCCGAGACTGTTCTGCCATTATTGTAAGCTCTCGGGTCACTTGATTGCTACCTGTCCTACTCGACCACCACGCTCAGATCAGAACAAGTATCAACCTCGTCCCAACAACTCTCCGCATGTGCCTGCCTCTACTGCTGCTGCTGCTACTGAGTCCACCTCTTCCACATCTCTCAACACACCTTCTGTCTCTCCATCAGATATTGAAACCCTTCTTAAGCAACTTCTCTCTTTTCCTGGTAATACCCCCGCTACTCTTTCCACCCTTCCAGGTAATTCTAAATGGTATTTTGATTCTGGTTGTTTCAATCATATGTCTCCTTTGCGTCATCTTTTTTCGTCGTTGTCTCCCACTATAAATGCACCTTCTGTCAACACTGCTAATGGCTCCCTCTTGCATGTAACACATCACGGGGTTATTTCACAGTCCAATATTCATCTTTCTGATGCTTATTTTATTCCAAAATTGAATTTTAATCTTATCTCTATCGGTCAGCTTGTTGAACTTAGTTTTGATGTCATTTTTTCTATTTCTGGTTGTGGTGTGTAGGATCGTCGGACGGGAAAGATCATCGGGACTGGATGTAAGGTCGGACGCTTATTTGAGCTCGAGAATCTTCATGTTCCCTCTACGAATCTCTGTGCTGCTTCCTCTCCATCTACTCTTCACTTGTGGCACCGTCGTCTTGCCCATAGCTCATTGGGAAAATTACGTCCTCTTATATCTACGGGTGTTTTAGGTCAAGTTCAAAATGAGTCTTTAGATTGCATTTCTTGTCGCACTGCAAAACAACCTGCCTTATCCTTTAATAATAATTCCTCTATTGCATGCTCTCCTTTTGATCTTATTCATTCTGATGTTTGGGGCCCCGTTCCCACCGCTTCTATGGGAGGGGCTCGATATTTTGTCGTCTTTATTGATGATTTTTCACGTTTTACTTGGGTCTATTTGATGAATAATCGTTGTGAGTTGCCTCAGATTTATATTAACTTTGCCACTATGGTTCAAACTCAGTTTTCAAAGGTCATTAAAATTTTCAGACGTGATAATGCTATGGAATATCGTGACTCCAAACTTTTAAATTTTCTCGCTGAATAGGGTACTTTGTTCGAATTTTCTTATCCTGGTACCTCTCAACAAAATGGCAGAGATGAGCGTAAACACCGTCATATTCTTGACTCTGTCCGTGCGAAGCTTATTTCCTCTTCCTGTCCTGAGCGTGCTTGGGGTGAAGCTGTTCTCACTGCTGTTCATGCTATCAATAGACACCCTTCTTCTGTTCTTGGTAACACTACTCCCTTTGAGCGTCTTTATCGTACTTCTCCTGATTACAGTTCTCTCCGTATTTTTTGGTTGTGTCTGTTTTGTCCTTCTTCAACCTCATGAACACAATAAGCTTGAACCTCGGGCTCGCATGTGTTGTTTTCTTGGTTATGCTTCTGAACATAAGGGTTATCGTTGTTAGGATCCTATCTCTCGCCATATTCGTATATCTCGTCATGTTGTCTTCTGGGAGCATCACATGTTATCTAGTTTTTCCTCTTTTGAGTCCATTCCTTCTACTCCATCACCGTTTTTTACTAACCTAAATGTTGATCTCTTTCCTAGTGATGATACTACAGGGTCTACCCCAAGTCCACCCCTCGAGGCTCCTGCTCCTCCGCCTTCTCCATCTCCCAATGATTCCAGTCCGGACAGCGATCCCGCTCCTACCATCATGCCTCCTCCTCCCACTCATTCCTCTCGGGTAAGGAATCCACCTCCTCATCTTCTTGATTATCATTGCTTTTCTACTATTTTTCATCAACATGAACCTAAGTCATTCAGAGAAGCCTCCACAAATCCAAATTGGCAACAAGCAATGCAGGAAGAAATACAGGCACTTGAAAAAGCACACACTTGGGATTTGGTTGATCCACTTTCTAATCAGGAAGTTGTGGGCAGTAGATGGGTATACAAGATCAAGACGTGCTCTGATGGCTCTATTGACCGTTATAAGGCACGCTTGGTTGCTCAAGGTTGTACGCAAGAGTATGGTATTGATTATGAAGAGACTTTTGCTCCTATCGCTCGCCTTACATCAGTTAGAGCTCTCCTTGCCATTGCCGCGGTTAAAAAATGGTCTCTCAGTAAGATGGATGTGAAGAATGCATTTCTTAATGGGGATTTGAAAAAGAAAGTCTATATGAAATCACCTCCGGGATATCCTTGTCTTTCTAGTAAGGTTTGTCTCCTTCGCAAGGCTCTTTATGGACTTAAGCAAGCTCCTCGTGAATGGTTTGACAAGTTCAGCACTACCATACGCAATCTTGATTTTACTTCTAGTCCTCATGAGAATGCCCTTTTTATTCGTAAGAGCGAACGTGGAGTTGTTCTTCTATTTTTGTATGTTGATGACATGATCATTACTGGAGATGATGTTGATGGTATCTCTGATCTCAAGGCCTCACTTCACCGTACCTTTGAGATGAAAGATCTTGGTTCTCTCAGCTATTTTCTTGGTCTCGAGGTCATCTCAACAGATGATGGCATCTATCTCTCTCAGGCTAAGTATGCTTCAGATTTTCTTGCTCGCGCTGGGATTACAGATAGTCGCACTGAGTCTACTCCTATTAAGCCTAATGTTCGATTTACCCCTATGGATGGCACTGTTTTGGAAAATCTGACTCTCTATCGACAGTTAGTTGGATGTCTCGTCTACTTGACTGTCACCCGACCAGACATTGCCTATCCAATTTATGTCCTCATCCAGTTCTTGTCAGCTCCTCGCACTACTCACTATGCGGCAGTTCTTCGCATTCTTTGCTACGTCAAAGGCACTCTATTTCATGGCCTTTATTTTTCTGCCCATTCTTCTTTGACCCTTCAGGCATACTTCGATGCTGATTGGGCTGGTGATCCCACTGATGGTCGTTCTACTATTGGTTACTGTTTGTTCCTTGGTGACGCTCACATTTCTTGGCATGCTAAGAAGCAAACGTTCACTGCTCGCTCAAGCACGGAAGCTGAGTACCGTGCCCTCGCTCTCGCTGACACCACTGCTGAGGTTATCTCGGTTTGTTGGCTTCTCGAAGATTTGGGTGCTCCTCAGTCGTCCCCTACTGATGTTTTCTGTGATAACTGCAGTGCTATTCAGATTGCCTATAATGATGTGTTTCATGAACGCACCAAACACATTGAGATTGATTGTCACTTTGTTCGGCAACGTATCCTTATTGATGCTGTTTGTCTCATTGCTGTTGGAACACTGGATCAGACTGCTGATATCTTCATGAAAGCTCATCACCCGACTCGTTTCCGGACTTTGTTATCCAAACTCAAGTTGGTATCCTTAGCTCCCACTTGAGTTTGAGGGGGAATGTTAGAGAATCGTTAAAATCAATTTAGATCCATTAGTATCGTCTATATTTATATAGTATATCTGTATATTAATTGTAGGATTTTATGCCTTTATTACTTTGATTCATCTAGCACCTATAAATACCCCTTGTATATTGTACCTTTGATCACACTCAACAATACACTTTTCAGATTACTCTCTCAGTCTCTTGTTTCTAATAAATATTAATTATGATACTAGTTATCTTGGTTTTACTTGCGTTATCAGATATTATAATAAAAATTGACAACAAAAATGTTTGAGAATAATTAAAAGTAATAATATTTTTCAAGTAGAATTATTTATTATTTGAAGAAGATATCTCTTAACACGACATATAGGTCAACAAGATATTATTTGTAAAACGAATTGTGTGGAGACGTTTAATTTTATTTTTAATTATCAAGACGGTTTTGAATTTATTAATCTCTTAATGTTTAAAATAAAAAATATCATGCATTAGAATCGATATGTAAACTTTCGTTTGATCATAAAAATTACATACACACTGAAAGACATTATAATAAAAATAACAATAAAATTACATCATCATTAAGTAGAATTTTCTTCTTTTCAAAAGAAATTTGAGAATAATCTTAACCGTGGCCCTATTTCTATTTAAATAGAAACTTTTGGTTTTTCTTTTGGCTCTTCGCTCAATTTCTTTTAAATTACAAAAAAAAAAAAAAAAATAGCAAAAACTTAGACTAATGACAAATGAAATTGTTTCTTAAACAAACTGGACCAGGTTTAACTTCCAACTAAGAATGAGATTAGGTCTAAGGGTCTCAAAATATAAATGCGTCATGCGTGAGTAGTTTAATGAAAAAAAAGATACCACAATACTTTAAAGATATAAATTACATTTAATTAATATCCTTTGCACCAATATTAGCAAAAATAAAATAGATAAAAACAAAAATCTAGATTGGAAGCAAATGCTTATTGACTATTGAGTCTGTTTGCTTACAATTAGTGGAAACGTAGAGAGGAAATGTTGAATTGTGGGAAATAGATCCTATTTGAAGGATGTGCTGGAGTTAAAGAAAAGTTTTCATCATGAGTTTTTTATGGGTGAATCGAGAGATAAATTGTGTGGCACACAAAATTACTAACCTGCAATAAAACCAACCTTTCCACTTAATTGGGTCTTCAGTCGTCTACCATGGGATATCAGTCTCGTGTTTAAGATTCTTAAAGTTATAGAATTACAGCAAGGACACTCAAAAATTTTTTTTCAATGGGAGAAATTGTTTTATTCATGTGTCAATCACAATTAATTATGTGTGTGAAAATTTTTTTGAGGTATAAAAATTAAATTAATAAGGTTTAACCTTGATCCTTATCCACAATTAATTATGTGGGTAAATAATTTTTTTTATGTATAAAAATTAAATTAATAAGGTTTAATCTTGATCCTTATCCAAAACTCTATAAAAATTAAATAGTTTAGTGGCTTTTCTCATGCATGGGTGAATATAAAACTTGTTAAATCTAGATCATTCTAAACACAAAAACTATTAATTGTTGTTACTAAAAGATAATAACAATTTAACACAATAATTTAGAGTAAATAATTAATTTGATCTCTGAAAAATTATTCGATCTCTAAATTAATCTATGAAAAATTAAAT
Organism: Arachis ipaensis; assembly: GCF_059453495.1. NCBI lineage: Eukaryota > Viridiplantae > Streptophyta > Magnoliopsida > Fabales > Fabaceae > Arachis > Arachis ipaensis. The sequence goes on from NC_142436.1 coordinate 138,328,754, forward strand.
TAATCAAAATCATCGTAAAAAATTTAAAATTAATCATGTTAATCTCTCCGTCCATTCTGTCATTAACAATTTTAAATTTTACTAACGTGGTACGTTAGTCTTTTTTTTGGTCAGGATTTAGGTCCACAGATGGGTCCAAACCATTAGAAAACTAGAGCCTAACCGAACAACCCAATCCGACGGTCACATACTCCTTCTCCTCTACGCGTCTCAGTCTTTATGCTAGTTCCAACTGCTGCTGTCTCCATCAATTGCTACCTTCTCAGTGATTCAAACAATACTGCATCTGACTGTTCTTCCAATTTCATCATTCAATGCCTCAGCTTCATCAAAACTATAATTGCTAAGGACCCTATTAACATCGATTTCACCATGATCATCAATATCATCTCTTGAGCTATTCACCTTGCTCTCCTTGCTTGTCCCAGATTCAAACTCAACAACACTATCTCGATTGTGATGAAAACCACTACTTTTGTAGGCACCATCATCACCACCACCACCACGAGCACTGCCACCATCAGCACCATAACCAGGAATAGAGAGCTCAACCCTGTCACAACCCACACACCTTGTTTACTTGCAAGAGAAGAGCATATCAGCAATACGGTCCCTTCTCAGCCTGAACTCCTTGGGGCAATCAGAAGCCGCCATCATGATCACATGGTCAATTATCTCGAATATGTCAGAAAAATATGAACAAAACCTGAACTAACTCCTCCAGTGATCTAATGACTTCATGATGCTTATTATTCCCAATCAAATCTTCTGAGAAACTTTAATCCAGATCCCAGCAATAGAAATAATAATATACAGTTCTTTTCAATGCTTCCCAGAAACCACAAGAAAACTTTCTATTGTTCTTGTTGCTACTGTTCTTGATCTTTGAGTCATGTAAATGGTGAATTTTCTAATGAGCGAGGATTTTGTTCAACAACAATGAACGCTCAAATTTGTAAATTTATTAACTTAATGGCAGTGTGCCCTTGATTTGGCAAGATTCTATTGGATTTGATTTTAGTTGTTACGCGAATATAGATAAATATGATATTTTTTTGGGGAAAGAATTCAGCAATAACAAACAAGATAATCAAACATCAGAAACTAACCCACACAGTTACACGCGCACACAACACACGTTGTTAGCCGGTAAAAGGTGGAGGTCCAGGAATGGTTTTTGTTCCAATTTGGCGGCGTCCATGAAAGAGTACAGAGAAAGATTGACATAAGTAGAGCAGATCGGTGCAAGTTGCAGCGGAAGAAGAGATCACGTTTCACTAGAAGCCAACGGCGGTGACTGAGGAAGAGGACGGAGAGAAGTTGCACAGCGTAGCGTAGGCGATCTCTACGACATTGGGCGGAGGATGTTCAGCGAAGCAACAACTACCTATTCACGCCAGAGAGGAACTACGGGCAAGGACCGGCGGCATCGTGGTAGAGGAACGTCCGGGGACTGACGGTAACGTGGAACACCTTGCAGGGCGGCGGCATAGTGGAGCTTCAGGTAGAAGATGAAGAAGCTGCTAAATGTGGGAAGAAGGAAATCCTATTCCTTATTGGGTTTGGGTTTGGTTTGATGCGGGTAGGATTCGAGTTCGAGTTGGATTGTCAAACTAACTTGCCATGTCAGCAAAACTTAACGTCGTTAGTGACAGAATGGAAGAGGGACTAACGTGATTAATTTTAAATCTTTCGAGGATCAATTTGAAAATTGGATAATCTTTCAGGGACCAATTTGACTATTTACTCCAATAATTTAACTATTAAGTATTATTTTGACAAAATAAATGAATACTTTTTTATTTGAACCTTTTAATTAATGCAAAAATTGGTTAAGGGATGGATTTTTGTGAAAAAAATAACTATTTGTACTCATAAATTTTGTGAATACTGACAAAAGTACTCATTAAACAAGAAAATTAATGATATAACCATGAAAGATAGATTTCGTATGACAAAAAGTACCAAAACCTTAATTTTTGGTTGACTTTTTAATAAAATTTTCAGATTACTCTCACTCTTTATCTTCAACGTAACCTCACCTCCATTCTCTCTCTTCTTTCCCAAATCTCTTGTTCTGATCTCCAACACCTCCGTTGATGCCTTCATCAAATCTTGCAGCCCAAACACCCTTTTTCTCGTTGTTTACTATTACAAGATCTCCTATTCTCCCTCACTCTCCCGCAGCCCTTCTCTGTTCGAATCCCCTTTCTTTGCCATCCCCACCCCTGCCACTGATCCTTCTCCCTCCGGCGCCCTATATTAACTGTTCATGCTCGCATGTAAATGTCTACCATCAAATTCATACTGTTTATTCTCCCTATCAACCTGAACTCATCATTCATCTGCACCTGTATGAACACGAACAGAAGCACGATTTTGCCGCTGAAGAGGCCGGATAAGCAACCGACCGTAGCCACGAATATGCCAAACTTTGCATGTTTCGTCAAGCCAAGCTAGTGCAATCATGCGAGAGGAGAAGCAACGGCCGCATTGAGACCGTTGTCGAAATTGAAGAAGAGGATCACGCTGGGAGAACAAATCACGGTGGTGGAGTTGTGCGATATGCCTTCTGTGTCAACTTCGAGAGTTTATGAGAATGCAATGAAGTTCTCAGAAGGGGACGACAACTGCGGAAGCATGAGCGGCGTTGGTGAGGCGGGGCCTTCGACAATGGCGTTTGATTTGATGATGTGGGAGGTTCGTGTAGCAGTGAGGAGCCGTTTTTAAGGGCAGCAGCAGAGGATTGGAAGTGAAAAGGATGGACAACGGAGGATTGCGAGTGTCAGATGCAGAAGGTAGAGTTTCAGAGGTGGTAGGAATATTTGGGTGGTGATCGTTGTGAAAGTTTAAAATTTAAAGAAAAAAAGTAGTGATGGAATTGAGTTTAAAGATATAAAGGGTAGGGATAAATTAAAAATTTTATTAAAAATTTAATAAAAATTAAAATTTAGATATTTTTATTATATAAAATTCATCTTTCATTGTTATATCGTTAGTTTCTTTATTTAAAGGGTATTTTTATTAACATTCGCAAAATTTATGAGTATAAATTGTTATTTTTCGATTTTTGTGAGAGAATAAGGCGATCCATTATATATGGAAAAAGATCTTCTAACATGTATATAGTATTAGGCATGCTGAAAAGTATCTATAGCAATTCACATTTAACTATCCCGATGTATATATGTAAATCTTGAAGAAACCTACACGTGTTGTATGTGTTTGAAGCATGGTTATGAAAACAGACCGGATTGACTGGTCTAATTGTGAATCAATAATAATTATGGTTCGGTTAGCTTCTTAAAATCGTTGCTTCAAAAACTGATAGAAAATCGCCAAACCAACTCGGAATTGGCCGGTTTTAGAAAAAAACATCGTTGTTTTTGGCTTACTCGGCTTACTGAACCATGCTTGATGCTTTCATTCTCATTCTCATTCCTCTCAGTCTCGAGCAGAATTCTAAGTCAGTGAATCCCCTTCTCCAACTCTAGCCTCTATTTGAATTACTGCCGTCGCCCGTCCGTCGAGCCACTGCTACTGCCCGCCCGTCAAGCTCGGTCACTATCCGTCCGTGTAACCATTGCTCTTTTCTTCCGCGAGCTCGGTCCAAGCCTCGTCTTCATCTTCTTGGCATCATCGTCAACTCGTCATCTTCTCGTTGTCGTCTGGTCGGCATCTTCTGTTAATCAACAATCTGTCGGCATTGTCTTTGAAAATCAGTGTCTCAATGCTCGCTTGTTCTTTACTTGTTCAGTTGTTCTTCGTTTTTTTTATGCTCTATTTTTGTGATTACTGATTAGGTTTGGTCTATGATTAGCTCTGATTTTGTGTGTTGTAATTTTATTGATTAGTAAATGTCTTATGATTAGCTCTGGTTTTTTACTAGTTAGTAGTTATTTACTGATTAGTGATGAGCTCTGATTTTTTACTAATTGGTGATTAGTTCTTTACTAATTAATGATTAGTTCTACTTTTTTATTGATTCGAACGATGCAACTAATCTTAGTGCTTTTGATTCTAATGATAGTCAGTCATAAGCTTCTTTCAATATTGAAAAAATTACCAAAAGTACTCATGAAGTTTACGAACACTGAAAAAAGTACCCATAAACTAAGGAAATTAACGCTGTACCCATGAAAGATGGGTTCCGTATGACAAAAGTATCCAAATCTTAATTTTTTGTTGATTTTTTAATAAAATTTCTAAACTATCCTACACTCAACCTCAACTCACTTTTTCAATCTTTCATAACTCAATTTGCACCAACTCTTGCCATGGAGTCCAAAACTACTCCTACAACAAACTAGACCGAAATCAATGGTAGTGGTGGTGGTGGTAGAGGATCGGACCTCAACCGATTCACTCATAAGTTTATAATCCATACCCAAACCAAATTAATCAAACACCAAAAAATACTAAAAATATAAAAATTTTCAAATCCATTCATCCAATTTCAATTCACTTTAGCAAAATTAGAAATAGAAAAAGCCATCAACCATAAAAAATCAACAAATCCATTCATCCAATTTGAAATTTATTTCAGCAAAAATCAGAAGTAGAAGTAGCCATCAACTGGATCTTCTGTAAATCAATCTCAGCTTTCATAAAAAATAGAAGCAGATTTAAAAAAAATAGAACAGTATCATTTTAGTAGTAACTAAATCAATTTCTAAAAAGAAGAAAAATAAAATAAAAATGTTTTAAAAAAAAGAAATACCTTTTTCTTCGCCGGCCGACTGTAACATCGTCAATGGTAGAACCTCCACCCACAGTGCCGCCTCCCTTTCTTCTCTGATTTTTCTTTACCGAACCCGCTTTCTGCACGCAAGAGTACCACGACCCCTCTCTCTTCTCAGGTGTGCGACGACAGTGTTCTCCTCGGCTGGGTCAGACGCGCCATGACGACGTTCTCCTCGGCTGCAACAGGCGCGCCACGGCAGCATTCTCCTCAGGTTGGGTCACAGGTGTGCGATGAAGGTGTTATAGTCACCTTAATAGTGAGAGGGAGAAGCAGAGGAAAAGAGATTGGCGGTAATGGAGTAGGTGGGTGGCGGACGGCAATGAGGAGGTAGGAGGAGAGTTTCTGTGACTCTGTGAGGGTTTTTGAGAGATAAGTGAGGAGAGAGGAAGAAGAGAAGAGAGAGAGTGACAGTAAAATGGGGTTAGGATGGGGTAGTTTAGGAATTTTATTAAAAAATCAACGAAAAATTAGGATTTGGATACTTTTGTCATACAGAACCCATCTTTTATGGGTACATCATTAATTTCCTTAGTTTATGGGTACTTTTGTCAGCGTTTATAAACTTCATGGGTACTTTTAGTAGTTTTTCCTTTAGTATATTAGAAAAAATAGACCCAACTTAAAAATATGTTGTTTTATAAGTAGTGAATGAAAAAGCCACAATATCAATACTTATTGAGGGTTGGTATGAAGCCGGGTTCAATTTGCACCACACAGAAAAGTGTGTGCAGTTGGGCATGGTCAGGTTATTTTGTTTTATTTTATTTTTCAATTTGATAATAACTTTAATTTTTGTTTTATTTATACTGGTGTTTGTTAATGGTGTGAAGTTTTGAGCTATTTGTTAGATATAAATTTAGATTGTGATAAATTTTAATAATTATTATATTTTAAAAAAATTTGGTTCAATGATTAGGTTGAGTTTAATTGTAAAAAAAAATCTTACTACTCAGTTATAAAGATATACTTAACTTATTATTAAATTATTAGAATTATATTTTATTTGAACACTATTAACTTATCAAATAGTATTCGATGATTGAAATTATATTTTGCTTTAAGTAATAATGTTTTTTTTTTATGAAATGACTAAGTTTATATTAAATTACATATATGTATTAAAATATTTATTTATAATTTATTTATTATTTTATTATAAAATAATTTTTTTCAACGACCACAATTAAATTAATTAGTCTAATAAATTAATGATCAAAATAATTTAATGACCTATCCAATTTTTCATGACCTTGGTTTGAAGGTAACGCCATGCATACAAATCACCAATATATTCTCACACTTCTTGTTTGATTACATTGCTTTCATGAAGACAAGCGAATGCATTCTGAGTTTTTCTTTTTTCTTTTTTTATTAATTAATTAAATAAAATATTATTTTAATTTTTAACATTTAAAATAAATTTTGATTTGATCTTTAATATTTTAAATATTTTATTTTTATTCTAAAAATTTTTAAATAAATTTAATATTATCATGTTATTAAATTTGACATAAATAATTAATAATTAATATAGTCATTAATAATGTTATTATTAAATCATATTTTTTTGTGTGTTAAAAAAATATAATTAAAATTTTTTTATAATTTTTTTGTCGATTTCTTTTTTGTACAAAAAAATCTAAATCCTATTAATCAATCATTAATGTTCCAAAATCAAAAGAAAAATATTTATGTTGATGATTATTAGTAAATCAATTTTATTTATGCTCCAAAATAAAATATTATTAGTTTTTCAATATGCTAATTGTTCGTGACAAATTTAATTGTAGAATAATATTTAATATATTTAAAATTTTTTGAGACGAAATAAAAAATTTAAAATTTTTTAAAATTACAATAATACAATTAAAACATTAAATACTAAATTAAAATTTGATTTAAGTATTAGAAATTCAAATAATACTTCACCCTAATTAATTAATATCATAATTTGGATGAAGCGGTCAGAATAGCCTGATGTTAAACTTCTAGAGATTATTAATTGTTGCATTGTGAAAGTTGGTCGGCAAGAGAAAATTTTAAATAGAGGAGTGTTAAGGACTAATAGATTTTGTGATTTGTAATCATTAATTAATTATTAATATTTTTAATAGTGTAAAATTATATCTAATGGTATGAGATTATTCTCTCTTTTCTTATTAATTAAATATTAGTCAAATTTTAATAAAAATACTGATTTCTAAACTTTGTCTTCTAAATAATATATATCTGCTTTAGGCTATGCAATAATAATATGCATGCTAACCTACGTCTGGATATTAATCATAAGATTATTGGCGCGTTACTGGCTATATCACTATTAGCCTGTGTTCTTGCTTGCTTTTGCCGAGATATATATCGTTTTCCTGAGAAGGTGGGTAGACTTCCGAGGTATAACAAGGACTACATTGGCGATGGAAAAACTGAGGAAGTGGGTACCTGCAAAGGCACTCTGACGCTCAAGTCAGTAGAGGAATATATGTGTATAAGTTTTTCTTGGAAAGATTGCTTACCTTTTTTCATTCCTGCTTCTCTCCTTATATCTGTTTGGATGAAGTTGATCGTTATGCCTGAGTTGTAACGTCTGGGGAGAGAATTAACTGCATGTCCGACGTTATTAGATGAAAATAAATGCTGATTATTGTAAATGCTCGGTTACAATCGTGGGTACGTTATCGAGCTATAACTCGTAACCGACTTTACTGGTCATATCACAGCCCCCAAGCTTGGCCTGACTTGGAGGAGACAGGTTGAGCTTTTAATTGACGAGTTATAGCTCGGTATACGGAGCCCCCAGATCAACGTGGCTTACTCAAGTCTACCCTTGGCATATGGAAAGGTGTGAAGTAAATTTGAAATATTACGTTTCATTAGTTGTTGTGTTTAGTAATTATTATGGCTTGGTTCAACTTCCAAAGCGGTTTCCTAACCGTTTAAAGTGGCTTTAGTTTAATGGTCAAGATTTAATCATGGAACTGAAAAGTTAATTAAATTAGTGGCTAGGTTCAAAGCTTGCTTCATGCTTATTGTGCTTAAGTGGGAGGCAGAAGCTCTTATAGAAGCATGAGTACGAGAGGTTAGTGAACTTCCTTCACTTCTACTGTTTCTAATTTTTTCTCTGGTATATTCATTGAGAATGAGTGATAAAAAGAAGAAATTGTTACCTCAAGTTGAAGATGATGAGACTTATAACTGGGTTGATCAAGATGTCCACATACGGGCCTCGTTGTTTTCTGATAGGGAGAGTGTGAACAGGGTGAATTTGGGTAGGGTAGTAAGAATTGATTTTCGTGTAGAATTGCTGCCATGCAATCGATCTCACCGCGTTTTTCATAGAAAAAAGGATTTCAAAAATTTTTATATGTACAGCTGTGTGATAGAAAACTGCGGGTTAAGCTTCCCTTTTCGAGTTTCGAGTGTGATGTGATGAAATAAATGAACTGCGCTCCCTCCCAAATACACCCGAATGGCTGGGCTTTTATCAGATGTTTCCAAGCTCTGATGGATTTTCTTGAAATTGAAGCATAGTTGGAATTGTTTTTTTCCTTATTCCAAGCCAAAAGGGTATGGAAGGGTTTGTGGATTAATTTAAATAGTACTCTAGGTTTTTCTATTTTCAAACTTTATAAATCGTCCTTTAAGGACTTTAAAGAAATATTTCTGAAAGTAAAATCAGTAGATGAAGAGTTTCCATTTTACCTTGATGAGCATTTGAGGGAAAAATTTCCAATGTACTGGTGTTGCCAACCGCAACACATATTGGGTCCTGAACTTATCAACAGTCGAAATGAGTGTATAATTTCGTTTCTGATTGAGATGGTGGATAAAGGCGGTTTGATATCTGTGTCTGACTTGCTTTCCTGGGAGGAAGATAAATCAGCCGTGTTAAAATACTTTGGTGAGAAACTGGAAAAATTGTATTTTGTTCTAATGTTTGATTATTTAAGGGACTGAGCAGTTTTCTTTTTATGTTGCAGCTGGTAGCTTTCCTGGAGTAACTGCCTCGAGCTTAAGATCCCGGTTTAAGGCTAAAAATTTTGAGGGATCCTCATCTAATCCGGATAAGGTGGATGGTGGGGCCGAGGTCAACCAGCCCCCGCCAAGGAAAAAAGGGGATCGTATTCAAAAAGAGAAAGTCGGAGTTAGTTATTCCAGATGAGGTACAGGGTAAGGATGACAGGGTGCAACTGGAAGACTTATCAAACTTTACTATAAGACAAGAGAAATTGCACGTATTTGAAGAAGAAGGGGAGGGTTCTTCAGTGTGGAATAGGAAGTTTCCTTTCAATGTCGTGGCAGACGAGGTCGTGCAGACTATGACAGACATAAATCGGGTGGACGAGGTTGGGGATATAGGGGTTGATCAATTTTTGCAGGTTTATGTCAAGAAGTTTGCTCTTATTTATTACTTGCTGTTTTCTCTCTTTTTTTTTTATCATTTTATACATCTGAATATTGATATGAAAACTTCAGGTACTAGGATTTTGATTGGCTAGCATTGGGCATAGTCAGGAGAAAAAACATAGAAGGGCAATCTGTGAAACTTCCAAGATTGCTGAGCTAAAGGAACAGCTAGTGCTGCAGGAAACAAGTGTGACTGATTTGAAGAAAAAGTTATCTGAGGTTGAAAATGAGTTGAAAGTGGAACAAGAATGTCGTGAAAATATTTCTGGCTTATTGAAAAAGAAAGAAAATGACTTGTCGAGTGTAAACGACCGAGTTATTGAGTTGTCGTCGAAAATGAAAGAGCTTGAGAGTAACAAAGAAGGGGATATTCTGGATGCTTTTGCAGAAGGGTTTTAACGAGCTGTTAATCAGGCAAAGTACCTTGCTCGTGATGGAGACTTTTCAGCTATAGATCCCGGTAAGATAATTCGGGATGGTAAGCTTGTAGATGACGAAGAGACTGTCGAGGAGGGGGATGACAACTTGGCCGACTAATGCTTTACATATGTATTACATTAGTTTGTTTTGTTTTAGTTAAGAGAGACTTTTATGTGTTTTTTACTTATAATCTGTTGTTGGAACTGCGTATGCGTACTTAGATACTCTTGCTAAGAATCTGTGTGATTAGGGTTTGCTGTTTCCTAATCATTTATTTTGTAGTCCTGAGTTGGCTTAATGACTGTTGTGTTTGTTTGACTTTTTTGCGCATTCGTATTATGGTAATGCGACTTTTAGTGCGATCAGTAGTTCCTTTAAAGGAGTATGGTGTTTTATAATATAGAATAGCTCCATTCTTTGTGAAAAAATAATTGACTTAGTAAAAGTATATGAAAAGATTAAATTTTATTAATAGCAGTACTTGTACAACCTTATTTAGGTAAACCAGCCTCATTAAAACCTCCATGAGCAAAAGACCTCTTGGAAAAAAATTCTCAAGGTAGGAAAAAGAGTACTGGCATGCTACTTTGTTAACTGTAATATTGTTTCAAGGAGTTGACGTTCCATGTGCTAGGAATTTTGGTGCCATCTAGCTCCTCCAATTTATAAGCTCATCGACCTAGCACTTCATATACTCGGTATGGACCATCCCAAGTTGCTGCGAGTTTCCCGTGAGAGGGAGGTTGGCGAGCCTGCTCAGTTTTTCTTAGTACTAGATCACCAGTGTTGAATGATCTTGGGATTACTTTCCACGCATATCGTCGGCTGAGTTGCTGTTGTAGTGCTCGGTGCCAGACAGCTGCTGTCTCCCGAATTTCTTCAATTAGGTCGAGCTTTGCCTGCCGAGCTTGATCATGATGCTCGGATAACGTCCGTATTGAGCTTTGGGACACTTCCATAGGAATCATTGCTTCAGATCCATAGACCAAGCAAAATGGGGTTTCCTTGGTCGTTGAATGTGCTGTAGTGTTATACGCCCATAATACTTCTGGAACGAGTTCGGCCCATAACCCCTTCGCACTGTCAAGCTTTTTCTGCAACGCTTGGAGGATGACTTTATTAGCGGCTTCTGCTAGCCCATTGGACTGTGGATGCTCCACAGAGGAAAAGTGTTGATTTATCTTTAAATTCTGCAAAAATTCCTTGAAATTATGGTCAGTGAACTGCCGACCATTGTCAGTTATGATGTGACCTGGTATACCAAATCTACAAATTATGCTTTTCCAAACAAAGCTTATCATCTGGGATGATGTGATTTTTGCCAAAGGTTGTGCTTCAATCCATTTGAAAAAATAATCTATTGCAACTACCAAATATTTCACCTGTCTTGGGGCAGTAGGGAATGACCCAAGAATATCGGTTTCCCATCTATTGAATGGCCAGCTTACCACTGAATGATGAAGATGCTCAGCAGGCATATTAATGATCGGCGAGTGCTTCTGACAATTGTCGCAGCTTCTGACTTTGTGCTTGCTATCCTCCCATATTGTCGGCCAATAAAAACCTGCTCGGAGTACTTTCTGTGCTAGGCTCCGAGCTCCAGAGTGTATTCCACAAATGCCCTCATCGGCCTCGGATAAAACAAGGTCGGCTTCTGACTTGTCCAAACATTTTAACAAAGGTCGAGAATAACCTCGCCTATACAGAGTATTATTTAACAAGGTGAAAAAGGAGGCTTGTCGCCTGAACTTGTTCTTATCTTCAATTTCCTCCGGAATGGAACCATAATGGAGGTATTGAATATAAGACTGCTGCCAACTGTCTTTATTAACTATGTTTAAAATGTTAAATACATCAATGCTTGGCTTATCTAAAGTTGACTGTAAAAGTGTGGCAGTGTGTGCTTGTGTTGTCGCCAGTTTTGATAAAACATCGGCCCTGTGGTTTTGCTCTCTAGGTATATGAATAACCTCAATTTTGAAAAAGTCATTTAGTAATTGCTGGAAAATGTCTAGGTATTTCAATAAAATCTGGTCTTTTGTTTGAAAACTGTGATTCACTTGTTGAACGACTAACAATGAATCGCAGTAAACTTTTAAATCATCAACGTGTAAATCGGTAGCTAACCTGAGCCTAGCTATGAGGGTTTCATACTCAGCTTGGTTATTGCTGGCCTTGAATGAGAATCTGAGAGAATGCTCGAGAACTATGCCATCCGAGCTTTCGAGTAATATTCCTGCACCAGCGCCCTGAGGGTTTGAAGCACTGTCTACAAATAAGGTCCAGGATTGACCCCCATCATCAGAATTTGAGTCTGTAAGCTCGGCCACAAAGTTCGCCAAACATTGTGACCTAACAGATCCTCTAGGTTGGTATTGAATGTCGAATTTTGATAGCTCAATGGACCACTTGATTAGCCGCCCTGCTAACTCAGGCTTAGAAAGTATTTGCCGGAGTGGGTGTGCTGTTCAGACAATGATTGTGTGACTAAAAATAAGGTCGGAGTCGTCTTACGGAGAAAACTAATGCTAGGACGAGCTTCTCAAGCATTGGGTAACGTAGTTCGGCATTTTGTAGTGACTTGCTCACGAAATAGATCGGCTGCTGATCCTTGTTGTTTTCTGTAATAATAACAGAACTAATGGTCATATCAGTTACAGATAAATATAAATATAATGGGTCGCCGAGCTTTGGTTTTTGCAAAACAGGTGGTTTGGAAAAAAACAGTTTCAAGCTCAGAAACGCTTCTTCACACTCTTCATTCCAAGAAAAGTGTTTTGCATTTTTCTTTAAACATTGAAAAAAGTTAAAGGATTTGGCTACTAAGCACGGCAAGAATCTTGACAATGCAGCTAATCGGCCTGTCAATCGCTGAACTTCTTTTATCGTCTTCGGACTGTGCATGTCAAGAATCGCTTGACACTTTTCTGGATTAGCTTCTATACCTCGGCTTGTCAAGATAAACCCGAGGAATTTCCCTCCCCAAACACCAAAGGCACACTTTTCGGGGTTTAGCCTCATGTTATATTTTCTGATTTGTGTAAAAATTTCATCAAGGTCCTCTATGTGGGGATGGCCGATCTTTGTTTTGATGACCATGTCGTCAACATATACCTCAATATTTCTGCCTATTTGCCGCTCAAAGACCTTATTCATTAGTCTTTGGTATGTTGCACCTGCATTCTTTAAACCAAAAGGCATAAAATTATAGCAGTAATTACCATATTCAGTTATAAAAGCTGTTTTTTCTTGGTCTGATGGATGCATAAGGATCTGGTTATAGCCAGAATATGCATCCATGAAACTCAAAGTACCATAAGCACAGGAATTATCTACTAAAGTGTCTATGCAGGGTAGAGGATAAGCATCTTTAGGACATGCTTTATTTAAATCAGTAAAGTCGACGCACATGCGCCATTTACCATTATTCTTTTTTACCATAACAACATTGGCCAACCACGTTGTGAACCTGATCTCTCGGATGAACTGCGCTTCGATGAGTTTGTTGACCTCTATCATGGAGGCCAATCGCTTCTTAGCTCCGAGGTTTCGTTTTTTCTGAGAAACTGGTCGGGCTGTTGGACTGACAGCTAATTTGTGTGTAATTACTGACGGACTGATCCCTGGCATATCCCCCGAAGTCCAAGCAAATAAGTCGGCATTCTGACACAAGAAATTAATCAGCCTCTCCTGGACTTCGTTATCAATTGATGTTCCGATAAAGGTGATCTTTGTCAGATCCTCATTTGGCATGGGGTGTTCTTGAAAGTCGGCCCTTGGGTCTAGCTCTGCTAGGATTGGTTGCTCTGATTGTATTGAGTTGACACGAGCTTCGGGGTTCCTTTTGATGGGCTTCAGACTTATGTTGTAGCAATGCCGAGCTTCGTGTAGATCACTGTGAATGGTTGTGACGATATTGTCGAGATATTGGATGTCTTGTGTTTTAGACAATGGTTGTTCACCGAGTGTGGTTTGTGACCACACAGATCCCAGCACAGGAACTCGCTCCCCTGAAAAGCCGACCAAATCTCCTGAGTATGGCTGTAAAATGTTAGTGCTTAGTTTCATTTTTTGAAATGTGGTAAAGAAAAGGACATCAGCGCTACTCCCTGGATCAAGTAGGACTTTTCAGACTATTAGGTCTCCCAATTGGATGGAAATAACCACAGGATCATCGTAGTTGGTGTGGCTGCAATTAAAGTCGGCTGGTCGGAAGGTCATCTCGGGGATATCCTGAATTGGTTGAGAATTATGGGCAGTATCCTCGACTGCTAACATAGCTTTGTATGTCCGCTTTCTAGCTGAGCTTGTATGTCCACCGCCAGCATAACCTCCCGAAAAGCAATTGATTACCCCCCTAGGATGAGTTGGAGCTTTATCTTTTTCCTTTGACGATGGACCTGCTGTAGGTTGTTCGGAGCTGGAGGTTGTTCTCTTCTGCATATGTGCTGTGATGAATTTGTCAAGGTGGCCTTGTCGTGCCAACCGCTCCAGTAGATCCTTAGCAATGACACATTCGTCGGTTATGTAGCCGTGTTTCTGATGAAAGGTGCAGTATTTGGATTTGTCAATGTTTTTTGGTTTGGGATAACTTCCTGCCTTTTCGGGGGGGGGGGTTTGATCAGCTTGGAATTCAATATTTCCTTAATTATGCCGTCCCTTTTAGTGTTGAACTGGTTATAGGATTCATAGCGAGGAACTGGTTTGAAACTCTTCGTGTTATCGCGAGGTTTTTCATCATCTTTAGTGGCCAACTTATCTGCCTTTCGCGCTTGGCAGAGCTCTTCAATGTCTATCTGTCCCTTGGCTTTCTTGCGGAACTCGGCCAAGGTTTTTGGTTTAGTGACGGCAATGGTCTCCTGGAATTTACCTGGGCGGAGGCCACTTTTAATGGCATGAAGATGGACCTCGGGATGGAGATCGGGAATTTTCATGGCCACCTTCGTGAAGCGAGTAATATAATCTTTCAGACTTTCTTGTGGTCCTTGCTTAATGGTTGTTAGGTAGTCAGAATCGTGGAGGTATATTGCGGATGCTGCAAAATGGTCTTCAAATTGCTTAGCCAACTCCTAGAAACGTGATATAGAATCTGCAGGCAAAGAGCAAAACCAGTCAAGTGCAGGACCATCTAAAAAAGACGGGAAACATCGACATAGAATGGGATCAGATGCACCGTTGACAATCATAATAGATCGAAATTTTTTAACATGTTGCTTCGGGTCGCCCAATCCGTCATATGGGGTTAGAGTCGTCGGAAGGGTGAATTGTCTGGGGAGTTGAAAGTTCATTATGTCAGCTGTGAATGGCCCTGCAGAATTATCGAGCTTTTCTTCCTCATCATCAGGTTGGACTCCTTCACTCTGATGGTTCCCGTCATTGTTGCTCCGTGGTGTCTCAGAGACATGAGTTGGTAGTGATTGACGCTCGTCGTTCCCATGTTGCTCGTGATCATCATTATTGTGTTCCAGGTGAGCTTGAACTAGCTGCGTGATTTGGTTTTGCATTCTCTGATTTTTCTCCGCCATCCGCTGGTTTGCTTGTTGAAGCTCGGTCACCATCCGTAAAAGCTCGGATGGGATAGGGGGAGGAACATCAGCCATGAGAAAGTATAAGGAATTTGGGGCTTACAACAAATGGTATCTTAAATTGCGGGCCCACGGTGGGCGCCAATGTTCTTGCCTACTTTTGCCGAGATATAGATCGTTTTTCTGAGAAGGTTGGCAGACTTCCGAGGTATAACAAGGACTACGTCGACGATGGAAGAACCGAGGAGGTGGGTACCTGCAAAGGCACTCCGACGCTCAAGTCAGTAGAGGAATATATGTGTATAAGTTTTTCTTGGAAAGATTGCTTACCTTTTTTCGTTCCTGCTTCTCTCCTTATATCTGTTTGGATGAAGTTGATCGTTATGCCTGAGTTGTAACGTCTGGGAAGAAAATTAACTCCATGTCCGACGTTATTAGATGAAAATAAATGCTGATTATTGTAAATACTCGGTTATAATCGTGGATACGTTACCGAGCTATAACTCATAACCGACTTTACTGGTCATATCAGCCTGTTATTATATTTATAAACTACCACCTAAAACATATGACTTTCGACTCTGGGATTTTAAACAACACTTGTGTCTCTCGTTTAATTTAACCACAACTAACCCTTCCGTGGCTGTTAGAATATCGTTTTCTTATCTTCTCATTACCATTTTCAAAACTGACAAAACCTGAGCTTATTATTAGATATTCCTGCTAGCTACTTGTGGTGTCATTTTTCACTGTCACTTTTTGTTAGTTGGACAAAAATTAATATTCGGTAGGGTTATCAAATAGGTCAATCGGATTCGTTTAAAGAGGAGTAATAGGAGATTAGTAGATTTTGTGATTTGTAATTATTAATTAATTATTAATAGTATTTTTAATGATGTGAGATTTTATTATTTAATGGTAAAAAATTATTTATTTTTTTTATTAGTTAAATACTTATCAAATTTTAATAAAAGTATTGATTCCTAAACTTTCTCTTGTTTAAATCTGTTTTATAGATTAAATAGATAGGTTTATTTAAGTTTATTTGTTTATGAACTATAATTTTTTAATAAGAATCGTTCATGACCAATTTGATATGTTAAATAAATTGGTCTATTTATTATTTTATTTTAGTTTTTAAAAAATATTTTGACAAAAATATTTTTTTAAATAAAAATCTTAAACAAGCAATATTTTTTTTTAAAGTTGATGGATTGAGTTTTTGGATTCCATAAAAAAAATTAGCCAAAAGTACTAATTTATTTTAAGAAAAGTATACAAAAATTCAAATGAGTCGCTTATTTAATTTGTAGATTGATCTGTTTAACTCATTATTTTTTTTTATTGATGAATTCAATCCGTTTAATTTAAAATTTAAATGAACTTAATTTTAGAAACAACAAATCTATCAGTTTAAATGAATAAATGAACCAGTCTAAAAAATATTTAGACAAATCTATCAATTTTTACGACCCTAATATTTGGTCAATTTTAGTGAATGAAAAAAATCACAACATATAGTTATGGTGTAAACTTTTAATTTTGTATAATTACTTATTTTAATACGGTGACTAATTTATACGTATTAGTAATTTGGTACGGTAAAAAAATAAAATAAAAAACGTCGGTGAATTATATTTTTTAGTCATCAATTTTATTTTAAATACTTGATCAATATGTGTATTATACCAACACTAGAAAAATGTTAAGGTGCCAACAATATCTTTTTTAATCAATATTAATTAATATTTGAATAATATTTTATTTTATATTATTAGAATTTAATATTTAAAGTTTAAATTTAAAATTTATTAATTATTTAAATTTAGAATATTAACTAAATATTAAACAAAAATAATAAATTTTGTGAATTATATAATATTTTTATCTAATATTTTATATGTTATTTTTGTATATATATATATATATATATATAGTCATTTCATTAATATATTTTAATTTAAGAAACAAAAGTTAAATTATCATGTACGATGGTGTAACAAAGGAAAGCGTTTTATTAGATAGATAACGATTTTTGTAAACAATATAAATAATAGATTTTACGATTGATTTAATAGAGTAAAAAAATACTCCATTCCTCAAATTACCTCATAAATCTTTATACTAGAATAATTATATGCACACCTAATGAATTGAACATCTAATTATTGTTTATTATGTATAAGTAAATCGAATCAAAAGAAATAACCATCCAATTAAAAATAATGAATATAATCATATGCCTACCTATTAAATTTTGACATATTCATTATATTATGAAAAAGTATAGGTAACCAACAACATTTTTAAACAATGTTTGAACAATGTGAATTAATAGGGTTAAAAGAGTAAATTAATCTTAAATTTAATTAGTAGCATTAAATTAGAATGTAGTGTATTTTTATTTGATTGGTGGTTGTTCATGTTATTTAAAATAGTCATTGTTTACCTAATACTCCCATTAAGAGAAAATTCACTCTCTTCTCGAAGATGATAAAATAACACTTTATTTTTCTCTATTTTATAAATATACATTATTCTCCCTTTTAATTTTTAAAATTTTTTTTAATTTATTTAAAATTTTTTGTGTTAACTAATATTAACTTTATTCATTTTTTAAGAAAAAATAAATTATCTTTTGAAAAAATACTCATTAACAAAAATTTTATTTTTTATTATTAAATTTTACTTATCAAAATATCCTTTAATAAATTATTTTTTTATTAATTAAATTATATTTTTATTAAAATTCTTTTAAAAAAATTAATAATTAAATTATTTTTTTCTAAGACACCTAATACCCTTTAATAATTTTTTAATTATTAAATTGTGATTTTACCAAAATTTTTGTTAACAATTATTTTTATATTTTACTGTTAATTTTTTATATTAATATATATTATTTTAACATTAAATAAAAAAATCTTACTACCGTTAATATATATAATAATTAATATATATTGATATTGAAAAATAATCTTACCAAAATTTTTTATTTAATGTTAAAATAATATATATAGATATCAAAAAATCAATAGTAAAATATAAAAAATTGTTAACGAAAATTTTGGTAAAATTATAATTTAATAATTAAAAAATTATTGAAGAATATTTTAGAAAAAAATAATATAATTATTAAAATTTTTAAAAATACAATTTAATCAATAAAAAAATATTTTATTAAAGAATATTTTGGTAAGCAAAATTTAATGATAAAATATAAAATTTTTGTTAATAGATATTTTTTTAAAAAATAATTTATTTTTTCTTAAAAAATGGATAAAGTTAATATTAGTTAACATAAAAACTTTAAAATGGATTCAAGAGGAGGTTTTTTAAAAGTTAGAAGAGAAAGGAATATACATTTATAAAATAGAGGAGAGAAGAGTGTTATTTTAGCTAGCAGGAGAGGAGAGTGGAATTTTCTCTAATACTAATTAATTGGAAGATTATGTAGTGGATGGATCATGGATGTATGCATTTTATTATTTACCTCTTGTTCTGTTAAAGCTTGTAAAAATTGGTAGGTAGGAGGCTAGGAGCACATAATTATGTTGGTCTGATTGTGAAATGAACGTAACACTTCCGCATATGGATATCCAGGACTCAGGAACAATCTCAAATGACTCAAAAGAACCTAATGAATTAAATAATATATTACATTACTAAACTGAAAACACAGTCTGATTTATAAATTTAATTATGTATCTGGGCAGTAGGAAACTTGTTATCCCAGCTGAGAACACCATAGTTGGGGCTTCCACGAAATGCACCGGCATGTTTGGCAATGCCTGGTGTAGTGGCAAACTTCAGGTACGACGAGTTGCCGGTTGCATAGTACATCCATGCCCCTCCCCAAATAAACTCATCCCAATAACTTGTCTAGTTGTACAGCCTCTCAGCCTTCGAACCAGCTGCACTGTATCTCCCTCTCCCATCCCTCGAAAACTTGAACAATGTTATGGCCCCATGAACGAGTTTCTCCGCATAGCTTTTGTCGTCCTTGAACACAATGGAGGCCGCCGCTAAGGCCGCAGCCATCTCTGCTGCAAGATCCGAGCACCCTTGATGGCATTCCGTCACAGCTCGCGGATAATCGATGTCCTTCGGACCCATCCAACAGTGTTGCTCATTCGGAGTATTATTACTATTTTCCCCGCAGATCCAACCTAACTATATAAATAATTAATTAAGTAACCATGTATTAAATTAAAAATAACAGAGATATTATCAGAAGCTAAAAATTCAAGTGCAGTCAATCCACGTGGAGTGAATAGTTCAAAAACGTTAAATGATTTAACTAAATTTTCATATCTAACGACTCTCAATTATCAATTTTATATTAAGTTAACTGAGTTTTAACTTTTTCAGAATTACTTGTGAAACAAGAGTGTCGATGGTGTCAGCTGTATTGTTGAAGGTCTTGAGAAGGTAGTCAGTGCCCCATTTGATGATGTCCTTGACATGGGAAAGCTCCTCAGCAGCTTCGTATTTGGCGCTGTATTCAATGACGCTCCATGAGAGCATGGTCATGGCAAATGATTGAGGGAAGTGCAACTTTGTGGCATCTCCGCCTTATAGTACCCACCCACCAGATTCTTTATGGTGCCAGATACACCGGGTCCCTTTCCGTCTTCAACACACGAGTCACCCCTCCACGATACATTGTTATGCTTTGGGAGTTTTTCAGCTGAATCAATAAATCACCACACAAAAAATCTCAATTTTAAGAATCTTCTACGTCCTAATCGTATCAATTTAAGTAGTTTGGATATATAATTCCTAAGTTATGTATATGAGTAATTCTCCACGTTCAAAGCAATTTAACATCCAAGTTCATTAAGTGATTTGAGTTACGCGTCTTTTTTTCATTTTCTCCCCTTGAGCTTCTTCTTTTTCTTCTTCTTGTTTCAAATTCACTTCTTTTTCATCTTTTTCACTTTGAATGCTACGTCTTCTTCTCCTCCTTCTTCTTCCAAACCATAATTTACTCTTCGGAATCCGGTGTGTGAAAGCGCGGGTGTTCCTTCCTGCCTACCTTCTCCGTTGATTTCCATAGGGCGACCTATTTCAAGGACACAATTTATTGGATCGGAAGCAAAACAACACTGTTTTTTGATCTGAAGGAAGAATGCATGAAGGATGACATGCCTCCATTGCCGCCGGAACCTTGTCATTATGGATACAATCTTGCGCCTACATGCGGTTACATGAATTTGGCTGGATTTGAATCTGGTGAGTTCTCTGTATGCGTCTTTCGGTTGAAGGAAGATTATTCTTCACCAAGGTAGGTTCACATGCACAGCATTAATCTTCGATCTTTAACAAACTGCTTTTGATAGAATTAGATGCCCTTATACTTATAGAAGCGACGACTTATTCTCTGTAAGGTACGGATATATTTACAGTATAATACATCTCAATGAAGATAATGAGGATGACATGGGTTTGTTGATACACCTATCGGATAAAGTTGTTGTTTTGCGGTTAAAGGATAGAACTTATTACTGTGTGTGGGACGTACCAATGGACAGATGGTATAAAATAATTTTAAGAGTTTAATTTAATTGCTATGAGCTAAATATGTTATCCAATAGTAAGTTTATATGTCCACTCAGTAAGTTAATCTCCTCTAATTCACATCAAATGCCGTTGTCAGTGGTCATTCAATATGAACGAAGATGAAGCTCATGCAATTCATTCTCCTTTTGATCCTATTCAAAACGCCACAAACAAAGTCAAATCTTTCGGATAGAAGAATGAAGCTCAATATTCTAGCCTTAACGCCACAGAAACCTCATTACCCATAACTAATGAGATTATATGTCACATAATTGTCCATTATATAAATTCGAATTCAATGATAATACAATTCGCTTGAGTAACTTCGGCATAATTATTCAGAATGATAATGGTTGTGTGATGTGCAACAAGGAAGTTGAATCTGTTCAACACTTGTTTGTTACGTGTGAGTTTGCTTGGCAGGTTTGGTGTGTGTGGATCGCTCATGTGGGTCGGGCATGGTACATCCCGGAGTCCATAAGAGAACATTTTGAGAACTGGAGGATGATGCCTATTTGAAAAGACGAGTGTAAAACATGGTTAATGGGGTTCTTCTCAGTTATATGGAATATCTGGCTGTGTAGAAATGAATTCATTTTCTAGATAAGACAACGGTCGTGGTGGAATACATTGCTAGATCGTTTTGTAGTTCGAAGGAATGGTGTGAAAATAATTCATGTTGTTGATGGATATGTCGGAGATGACATAGGAGTTGCTTCGTATCTTTTATTGTTGTATGCTCTAGCGAGTGTGTTGAGCGTGTTTGTCTTTCAAAAAAAATTAGTGTATAAATAGTATTTTTTTAAATCTATATGTGATCAATCTTGTTACGATGATACATAATAAAGTAGAGTTAATACTTAAAATGATCTCTAAAATTTGACTCCTGACTCGATTTAGCTCTTAAATTTTCAATTGACTCTAATTGTATCCTGAAATTTTGACTCGTGCCTCAATATGGCCCTTCCGTTGTTTTCCGTCACCGAAAAGCTGACCTGACACATTTAGCTGATACCTGACACTTTAACGATTAGATGATGTGGTCAAATTCTTTAGAACATCAATTTAACCCCTCACAATTTGAATATAAAACCTAGCCGCTCCAATCCTCCCAAATCGTAGTAGTTTCTTCAAGAGTTGTAAAGGACGTTGGGGAGCTGCAACCAAGGCTCAAGTAGTTCTAGTAGAGTTCGTTCGCATGGTGGTTGGGTGAAGAACACACAGATACAGGTGGGAAGGTTCTGCATTGGTGTGGTTGTGGGTTACGACCTGTTCTTTGATGGTCTAGGACGGATTCTAATCCATAGAGACTATTTTATGGATGCCCTAACTATAATGTGAGTTGGTTGAATTGTTGTAACTTGATTTTGTGTCTTATTTCTCAAATTCTTCTTGATTTTGTAGTTGTTCTTCCTCTCAATATTTATCTGAGTTTTTGGTGTTGTAGACTGCCGATAAGAGATGGTGTGACTTTTTTTAAATGGACAGATGTTGAAGAACAAGAAGTCACAATGTATTTATTTTTTACTAATATAGTGTATTTATTTGTCTAATAAAATGAAGAATAACTAACTTAAAAAAATGAATAAGTAACGACAGATAAATAAAAAAGATTTTATATGAGATAGTTAATATAAATTTACCAATTATACTACATGTACACTAAAATTTTTTGTTTGAAAGAAAAACTCAACACAAAAAGTGGAGCACAGAGGACAAAAACACAAGTAAAACAAACAAATCTAATAAAGGAGAGACAAACAAAACAAGCGAAGAAAAAGAATAGCCCCTAGTCATCCCCGGCATAGCCATCAATAACAAAAGGAATCTGCACCTAGCCACTCCTTGAAATTTAGAAAACACATGTTAATTATCTCTCAGCCCTTCTGCCTTTATTCTAAATTTTTTTTTTGTTTCTTTCCAACCATATGTTCTAAATAATCACACTAAAGCACACTATCCATCTCTTGCGTTCCTCCTTCCTGTTTGATAACTCAGTCCAACTTAGGAAATGCTCCTTTAATGTACCTGAACAAGACCATTGTCTACTAACATATGATATCCAAGCACACTATACCTACCAAGAAAAATTATAGCAAAAAAATAAGTGGTCACTATTTTCAACACCTTCGTTACATAAAACACAAAATTTATCTTGTTGGTTAATAATCCTAAACCGACTCAGTCGCTCCTTTGTATTGATCCTGCCAGTCAAAACAAACTAGATGCACAACTCTACTCTTGGAGGCACTAACCCTTTCCATATAGTCCTAGTGAAGCTGTAGCTTTTTACATCCTCCGGAACCAATTTCGCTTGCAACACCTGCGCAAATGAGTTAGTTAAAAAATACCTTGTTTATTATATTTTCACACCACTCTATCCTCTCTACCATATGCAAGTTTGACCAGTCTTAAGGTATCGTGCATCTGGTTCACTAGATCCAACTCCCGCTGGAACAGATCTCACCTCCATTGGAAGTTTCAAATCCACTCAAACTCATCCCAAAACCCACAATCCCATATCACTTATCCTTTTTTATTTGAAACCGAGAAAAGTCTTGGAAAACGATATTTTAAAGAGCTTCCAATAAACCAGACATCCTCCCAGAATCTAGTTCTTCTCCCATCGCTGACCTCCATAGACAATCCAGTAATCAATTTCTGTCCAACTTGTTGATTTGTGAATTGTAATTGACAAATATCATTCCACAGACCCCCTACCAGGTAGTTCCTGGGTGAACACAAGCTCATTTGGATTCAGGTTATTACACACCTTCTTCCACAGTGGACATTCCTTCTTAGAAAAGCGCCATCACCACTTAAACAGAAGAGTTGTGTTGTCAATCATATCATCCCCAACTCCCAACCCGCCTAACCTTTTAGGAGGCTGCACCACTTTTCACTTAACCAAAGCCATATCATCCCTCCCATCCTACGTACTCCACAGAAATCTTCTCTGCAAAGAAATCAGTTTCTCTGCTACACCTTTTGGCATCTTATATAAGCTAAAATAATAAATTGGAAGGCTATTCAACACAGATTTGAGAAGCACCAACTTACCGACTTTATTGAGAGCGTTGGCTTTTAAGAGACTAAGATTTTCCTCCACTTTGTCTATTATTTCCTTCCAAGTCTTAACCAACCTCAGATTTGCTCCTAGCGAGATAACCAAATATTTGACTGGAAGAGTGGATTCCTTACAACCCAGCACACTACACATATGTTGTACCTGATGCGTGAGCATCTTATCTATCTTTTCCTTGTGAATTTGTACTTGAATTGCTAAGTTTAATCAAAATTTAAATATCTTTTGGCCACCATGGATGCTACTTTAAGTTGTGCATAATTCTATTTATTTCAGGTAGCATTCGGAGGGATTTGACGGAGTTCTGTAGCAGAAAAGGAAGAAAGCGAATGATGTTGTCAATCCTGACCTCCTTGCACTCAAACGGGATTATCTTGAGCTATAGAGGTCCAATTAACATGATTTCAAGGCATTAGAAAGCTAACTTTCAGGGCTTTCCAACGATATATAATAGTGCATATTTCGCCTCCAGCAACCTCTGCATCCTCCATGTTGAGCGTGAATTTGAGAACTCCCAAGGAAGCATACGCTGCCTTCTCCACACTGAACTTGGGAAAAGCCAAGTTCAGTGTGGATTCAAAGGAACACGCTAAAGACGCCACTGCCTCCTCCACGCTAAACTTGGAAATTTTCAAGTTCAGCGTGGATCCTGATAATACCAGTGGTCCCCAATCTCTAAGTTAAGCGTGGATCCTGATAATACCAGTGGTCCCAATCTTATTCCAAAGGCTGCACGCATAATTTAATTAATTTTGATTAAATTTGTATTTTATTTTAAAATAGGAAAAGATATTATTTTAGTTTTAGAAAATAGA
This sequence comes from Arachis ipaensis, assembly GCF_059453495.1. Classification (NCBI taxonomy): domain Eukaryota; kingdom Viridiplantae; phylum Streptophyta; class Magnoliopsida; order Fabales; family Fabaceae; genus Arachis; species Arachis ipaensis. Next base: position 138,353,309 of record NC_142436.1, read on the forward strand.
TTTTTAAATTAATTAGGATTAGATATAAAAGGGAAAAGAAACTTCTCTTCTCTTGGATTATTCCACCTCATTCCAATTTACAGTTTAAGAGAATCCTAATTTCCACTCTGAACTATGAGCAACTAAACCTCCACCGTTAAGGTTAGGAGCTATGTCTATTATATAGATTTATTCTATTATTTTTCTAGTTTAATTCATGTACTGATTTATAATTCAAGAGTTGTTTTCGTTCGTTATCTTATGAATTTGGGTAGAACGGAAGTATGACCCTCTTTTTAATTGAGTTTTTGTATAACTTGGAAAAGCTCTTTACTTGAACAACAGCTTGAAAACAATTTCTCTTAAATTCTAATTATCTGGATTTAACGGGATACGTGACATATAATCCTCTTATATTTGGATAATTAGGATTTTTGTGGCATAATAACTAGAATTAAACTTCACCCTCTAATTGGAATTAATTGACCAAGGAATTGGCAGTTGATGAGAATTAGAAGAGTCTAAAAAAGGTCCAAGGAATTAGGGTTAGTCACATATAGTTTGCCATGAATTAAATGTTGCATGATTAAAATAGTTAGTACAAAAAGTCAATCTGAAAAATAGATAACTCTGAAACCTTAACTGTTTCTCCATATATTATTCTCAACTTATTTACTGCCTGTCTTCTGATATTCTGAATTTACTGTTTAATACTTTTGAACTCTCAAACATCATTTTCTGCTTGCCTAACTAAGTAAATCACTTAACCATTGTTGCTTAGTCTATCAATCCTCGTGGGATCGACCCTCATTCACTTGAGGTACTACTTGGTACGACCTGGTGTACTTGCCGGTTAGTTTGTGGTTATAAATTCCGCACCAGTACCCATTGCTCGTCACAGTTAATAAAAATCAAGCTAGATTTATCAAAATTAGTGCTTAAACCCGACATCAGCTCAAAGCAGCAAATCAGCCTCCTGTAGTTTTTCATTGTCTCTTCTTCGAGTGGGCAGAACAAAATAGTATCATGCAAACTGAAGATGCGACAATTCAATATGATCTCTCCCAACCAACAACAAAAATATGCGACCATTTCTAATAACCTCTCCAATCATTTTATATAGGATATCAACAATATATATACATTAAAATTAATTATGAATATAAAATAATAACTAATTTTAGTGTATAAATAATATTTTTTTAAATCTATATGTGAACAATCTTGTTACGATGATACATAATAAATTACAATAAAATCATTTGATATATATATAAAACCAACACACCCAGTGAGATAATAGATAATGTTTGATGGTGGTTGTTGTTTCAGCAAAGGATATAGTTATTAACCTTAGCTTTCATGTAAGTATTGGTATTCTCTTTTGAAATTGGTTCGTTGGTTCTAGCTAAATATTTTTAGAAGTTTCTTGATAACAACAAGGGTCTTAAATCTTAATATTGATTTTTTTTCCAATAAAAAACTAAATTATATTTAGAGATTATAGTTAATAGACTTTATATTAAATATTAATACTTTTTTAGAATATATATACATGAAAAGGATTTAGATGGTATGATTTGCACGTAAAATTGAAGCATTAGTTTTTAGATTATAGATTTAGTTTGTAAATTTATTTTTTCATTGAAATATTTCTTTTATTTACTTTGAAAACTATTTTCTAATTATTATAAAGTTATTCTTTTATTAATAAATTAGGATATATAATTAAGAGGCAGAGCTAATACTTTAAGTTTTAGAGTGTAAATTTAATTTGTAAATAGCTTTTATTCTTTATGATTTGTAAAATATGTTTTCTATTAAAGAAACTATAATATTGCTTTTATTTGTTTTAACAACATTTTTATAAATTATAATCAATTTTTTATAACTTTATTACGTGTAATGTGTGCACTTTAACATGTCCGTGCAATTCAACTAGCAACAGAATAGAACAGAATATTATTAATTCACTTCAAATTAAAAAATAAAAACAGCATCTGCCATTTCTGGTCTCCAGAGGCATCTTCAAGCGTCGCTTCACTTTCTCTCTCTTCGATCCGACTCACTCAACCGACACCCCCATTCGTCCATTGTCATCGCCTAAACATCTCTGCGAATGTCCGATCGTGTCGTGCGTTATTTTTTGCGTTGCTCATCTGTGTGCCAACCATACACCAAGTTCGTCTTTATTGTTGTAGCTCACCACCACCATTGACAACAACGACAACCACCTCGACGCCAACGCATTGTTCGAAGCCATGTCCACTCCGTTCTCGCCTCTCACGGCTTTGACTGCAAGATTTCATGGCGGTTCTCGCTTTTTCCTTCCCTTCTTCCTCTGGCATCTTTGCCATGAGCCTCACAACGCCGCACGATATGGATGTACATGCTAGACGTGCTGTGAGAAGGTATGCAGCAGAAGTTTTATATACGCACGTGGATATTTATTTTTCATGTAAATGAAATATATTTTTTTAATATAAATGGGATGTTTATTCTTCATGTAAATGAAATGTTTGTTCTTCATACAAAAGTCGAGGGATTAGAAGGAAGTATAATTAGAATTAAAAGGGAGGGGGATAGTTAAAATTTCCAATAATAGAGTTAAAAGAATTTTTTTAACTTGATTTAGGGTGGTTTTTTTAATCCTCTGTAGCCTACAAATCAGCTCATTGTTTATGTTATTCATATTTTTTATTGTCTAGCGAAACCTATATAAATAATACTAATTGACATAATTTGATTCTAATTATACCCTAATAATATCTCATTAATTCAAAATTTAATTCTTAAAATTAAAATGAATTTTTCTTTTTTTACTTTACGTTGTAAAAAAAATGTTCTTTCCTATCTTTTCTCAAATTCAAAAGTTATCTTGCTTAGCTCCCTATCCTAATTGAAAGTGAGATATATATAAACAGTAACACACTCGTGAAAGATTGAAAGCAAAGTGAAGAACAACCATGAGTGACAACAAAGAGTTAATCTCTTCTTTAGCTGAATCAATTGAAGGAAATGATTACTTACTCACTCAAATCCTTATTCGTGTGCCTCTCAGAGATATCATAACCTTTAAATGTGTCTCCAAGCGGTGGCTCTCTCTCATCTCCGATCCTTTCCTCAGCCGCAGCCACGCCACCGTAAAACAAAGAGTTTCCAGTTTGTTCTTAGATCTCGCCCCAAACACTGGATCGTATCAGGAAGTGAAATTCTTCTACTTAGACAAGAAAATCTACCGCTCATCCTTTTCATCATTCTTCCCCAAAAACCCCGATCTACGTTCTTCACTGATAACACAATCTTGCAACGGCTTGATGCTGCTCGAATCGAAAGACCCCGTGTTTATCTATAACCCTACCACCGAAGACAAGAAAACCTTGCCGGCTTGCCCTCTTGCTTTCCATCGTTTGATCCATTAAATTTGCATTGCTCTCTAGCTTTTGATCCCATGCGTTTTCTCGGTTATAAGGTTATCTGCATTTTTTGATGGCGTGAATTCAAAGAATGAATGCTTCCAAACCATGATTTACTCTTCGGAATCTGGTGTGTAGAAGCGCGGGTGTTCCTTCCCGCCTACCTTCCCCGTTGATTTCCAAAGGGCGACCTATTTCAAGGACTCAATTTATTGGATCGGAAGCAAAACGACACTGCGTTTTGATCTGAAGGAAGAGTGCATGAAGGATGACATGCCTCCGTTGCCGCCAGAACCTTGCCATTATGGATACGTTCTTGCGCTTGCATGCGGTTACATGAATTTGGCTGGATTTGAATCTATTGAGTCTTCTGTATGCGTCTTTCGGTTGAAGGAAGATTATTCTTCACCAAGGTGGGTTCACATGCACAGCATTGATCTTCGATCTTAAATTTTTCAATCTGCTTTTGATAGAATTGGATGCCCTTATACTTATAGAAGCGACGACTTGTTCTCTGAAAGGTACGGATACGTTTACAGTATAATACATCTCATTGAAGATAATGAGGATGACATGGGTTTGTTGATACACCAACCAAACAAAGTTGTTGTTCTACCAGTCTCCAGAGGAATCCTCAAGTGTGGCTTTACTTTCTCTCTCTTCGATCTGACTCTACCCAGCTGACACCAACATTCGTCCGTTTACGTCGCCTAAACATCTCAGTGAATGTCCGATCATGCCGTGCGTTGTTTTTTGCGCTGCCCGTCTACGTGCCGACCGTACACCAAGCCCGTCTTTATTGTTGTAGCTCACCACCACCGTTGACAACAATGGCAACCACCTTGACGCCAATGCAGTGTTCAAAGCCATGTCCACTTCGTTCTCGCCTCTCACGGCTTCGACCGCAAGATTTCATGGCGGTTCTCGCTTTTTCCTTCTCTTCTTCCTCTGTCATCTTCGCCATGAACTTCACAACGCTGCACGATATGGATGTAAAAGGCTACGTCTACAGCAACATGCTGGACGTGCTGCGAGAAGGTATGCAGCAGAAGTTTTATATACGCACGTGGATGTTTATTTTTCATGTAAATGAGATATTTATTTTTAATATAAATGGGATGTTTATTCTTCATGTAAATGAAATGTTTGTTCTTCGTACAACATTCGACGAATTAGAAGGAAGTATAATTAGAATTAAAAGGGAGGGGGATAGTTAAAATTTCCAATAGTAGAGTTAAAAGAATTTTTTTAACTTGATTTGGGGTGGTTTTTTTTTAATCCTCTGTAGCCTACAAATAAGCTCATTGTTTATGTTGCTCAAATTTTTTATTGTCAAGTGAAACCCATATAAATAATACTAATTGACATAAATTGATTCTAATTATACCCTAATAATATCTCATTAATTCAAAATTTAATTTTTAAAAATAAAATGAATTTTTCTTTTTTTATTTTACGTTGTTAAAAAAAAACGTTCTTCCCTATCGTTTCTCAAATTCAAAAGTTATCTTGCTTAGCTCCCTATCCTAATTGAAAGTGAGATATATATAAACAGTAACACACTCGTGAAAGATTGAAAGCAAAAGTGAAAAACAACCATGAGTGACAACAAAGAGTTAATCTCTTCTCTAGCGGAAACAATTGAAGGAAACAATTACCTACTCACTCAAATCCTTATTCGTGTGCCTCTCAGAGATATCATGACCTTCAAATGTGTCTCCAAGCGGTGGCTCTCTCTCATCTCCGATCCTTTTTCTGCCGCTGCCATGCCACCGTAAAACAAAGAGTTTCCGGTTTGTTCTTAGATCTTGCCCCCAACACTGGATCATATCAGGAAGTGAAATTCTTCTACTTAGACCAGAAAACCTACCGCTCATCCTTTTCATCATTCTTCCCCAAAAATCCCGATCTACGTTCTTCACTGATAACACAATCTTGCAACGGCTTGATGCTGCTAGAATCGGAAGACGCCGTGTTTATCTATAACCCTACTACCGAAGACAATAAAACCTTGCCCTCTTGCTTTCCATCGTTTGATCCATTAAATTTGCATTACTCTCTAGCTTTTGATCCCATGCGTTTTCTCGGTTATAAGGTTATCTGCATTTTTTATGGCATGAATTCAAAGAATGAATGCTTCCAAACCAAGATTTACTCTTCAGAATCCAATGTGTGGAAGCGCGGGTGTTCCTTCCCACCTACCTTCCCCATTGATTTCCATAAGGTGACCTATTTCAAGGACTAAATTTATTGGATTGGAAGAAAAATGACACTGTATTTTGATCTGAAGGAAGAGTGCATGAAGGATGACATGCCTTCGTTGCCACCGGAACCTTGTCATTATGGATACGTTCTTGTGCTTGCACGCGGTTACATGAATTTGGCTGGATTTGAATCTGGTGAGTTCTCTGTATGCGTCTTTCGGTTGAAGGAAGATTATTCTTCACCAAGGTGGGTTCACATGCACAGCATTGATCTTCGATCTTTAACTTTTCAAACTGCTTTTGATAAAATTGGATGCCCTTATACTTATAAAATCGAAGACTTGTTCTCTGCAAGGTACGAATACATTTACAGTATAATACATCTCATTGAAGATAATGAGGATGACATGGGTTTGTTGATACACCTACCGGACAAAGTTGTAATTCCACTGGTCTCTAGAGGCATCCTCAAGTGTGGCTTCACTTTCTCTCTCTTCAATCTGACTCCACCCAGCTGACACCTCTATTCATCCGTTGACGTCGTCTAAACATCTACGTGTATGTCCAATTGTGCCGTGCGTTATTTTTTTCGCTGCCCATCTGCGTGCTGACCGTACACCAAGCCCGTCTTTAATGTTGCAGCTCACCACTAGCATTGACAACAACGACAACCACCTCGAAGCCAACGCATTGTTCAAAGCCATGTCCACTCCGTTCTCGCCTCTCACGGCTTCGACCGCAAGATTTCATGGCAGTTCTCATTTTTTCCTTCCCTTCTTCCTCTGCCATCTTCGCCATGAACCTCACAACGCCGCACGATATGGATGTAAAAGGCTACGTCTACAGCAACATGCTGGACGTGCTACGAGAAGGTATGCAGCAGAAGTTTTATATACGCATGTGGATGTTTATTTTTCATGTAAATGAGATATTTATTTTTAATATAAGTAGCATGTTTGTTCTTCATGTAAATGAAATGTTTGTTCTTCATACAACAGTTGAGGTATTAGAAGGAAGTATAATTAGAATTAAAAGGGAGGGATTGTTAAAATTTCCAATAGTAGCGTTAAAAGATTTTTTTTAACTTGATTTGGGTTGGATTTTTTTTAATCCTCTGTGGCCTACAGATCAGCTCATTGTTTATGTTGTTCAAATTTTTTATTCTCTAGCGAAACCCATATAAATAATACTAATTAACATAAATTGATTCTAATTATACCCTAATAATATCTCATTAATTCAAAATTTAATTTTTAAAATTAAAATGAATTTTTCTTTTTTTACTTTATGTTGTTAAAAAAAAACGTTCTTCCCTATCTTTTCTCAAATTCAAAAGTTATCTTTCTCAAATTCAAAAGTTATCTTGATTAGCTCCCTATCCTAATTGAAAGTGAGTTATATATAAACAGTAACACACTCGTGAAAGATTGAGAGCAAAGTGAAGAACAACCATGAGTGACAACAAAGAGTTAATCTCTTCTTTAGTGGAAACAATTGAAGGTAACCATTACTTACTCATTAAATTTGCATTACTCTCTAGCTTTTGATCCCATGAGTTTTCTCGGTTACAAGGTTATCTGCATTTTTGATGGCATGAATTCAAAGAATAAATGCTTCCAAACCATGACTTACTCTTCGGAATCCGGTGTGTGGAAGTGTGGGTGTTCCTTCCGACCTACCTTCCCCGTTGATTTCCATAGGTCGACCTATTTCAAGGACTTAATTTATTGGATCGTAAGCAAAACTATCCTGCGTTTTGATCTGAAGGAAGAGTACATGAAGGATGACACGCTTCCATTTCCGCCGGAACCTTGTCATTATGGATACGTTCTTGTGCCTGCATGCGGTTACATGAATTTGGTTGGATTTGAATCTGGTGAGTTCTCTGTATGCAACTTTCGGTTAAAGGAAGATTATTCTTCACCAAGATGGGTTCACATGCACAGCATTGATCTTCGACCTTTAATTTTTCAAACTGCTTTTGATAGAATTGGATGCCCTTATACTTATAGAAGCGACGATTTGTTCTGTGTAAGGTATGGATACGTTTACAGTATAATAAATCTCATTGAAGATAATGAGGATGACATGGGTTTGTTGATACACCTATCGGACAAAGTTGTTGTTCTACCGGTCTTCAGAGGCATCCTCAAGTGTGGCTTCACTTTCTCTCTCTTCGATCTGACTCCACCTAGCTGACACCCCCATTCATTCGTTGACGTTGCCTAAACATCTACGCATATGTCCAATCGTGCCGTGCGTTTTTTTTTCTGCTGTCCATCTGCGTGCCAACCGTACACCAAGCCCATCTTTAGTGTTGCAGCTCACCACCACCGTTGACAACAACGACAACCACCTCGACGCCAATGCATTGTTCAAAGCCATGTCTACTCCGTTCTCGCCTCTCACGGCTTCGACCACAAGATTTCATGGCGGTTCTCGCTTTTTCCTTCCCTTCTTCCTCTGCCATCTTCGCCTTGAACCTCACAACGCCGCACGATATGGATGCAAAAGGCTACATCTACAACAACATGCAGGACGTGTTGCGAGAAGGTATGCAGCAGAAGTTTTATATCCGCACGTGGATGTTTATTTTTCATGTAAATGAGATATTTATTTTTAATATAAATGGGATGTTTATTCTTCGTGTAAATGAAATGTTTGTTCTTCATACAACAGTCGAGGAATTAGAAGGAAGTATACTTAGAATTAAGAGGGAGGGGGATAGTTAAAATTTCCAATAGCAGAGTTAAAAGTATTTTTTTTAACTTAATTTGGGGTGATTTTTTTTTAATCCTCTGTAGCCTACAGATCAGCTCATTGTTTATATTGTTCAAATTTTTTATTGTCTAGCGAAACCCATATAAATAATACTAATTGACATAAATTGATTCTAATTATACCCTAATAATATCTCATTAATTCAAAATTTAATTTTTAAAATTAAAACAAATTTTTCTTTTTTTATTTTACGTTGTTAAAAAAAACGTTCTTCCCATTCTTTTCACAAATTCAAAAGTAATCTTGCTTAGCTCCCTATCCTAATTGAAAGTGAGATATATATTAACAGTAACACACTCGTGAAAGATTGAAAGCAAAGTGAAGAACAACCATGAGTGACAACAAAGAGTTAATATCTTATTTAGTGAAAACAATTGAAGGAAATGATTACTTACTCACTCAAATCCTTATTCGTGTGCCTCTCAAAGATATTATAACCTTCAAATGTGTCTCTAAGCGGTGGTTCTCTCTCATCACCAATCATTTCTTCAGCCGCTGCCTCGCCACCGTAAAACAAAGAGTTTCCGGTTTGTTCTTAGATCTCACCCCAGTCACTAGATCGTATCAGGAAATGAAATTCTTTTACTTAACAAGAAAACCTACCGCTCATCCTTTCATCATTCTTTTCCAAAAACCCCGATCTACGTTCTTCACTGATAACACAATCTTGTAACGGCTTGATGCTGCTCGAATCGGAAGACGCCGTGTTTATCTATAACCCTACCATCGAAGACAAGAAAACCTTGCCCTCTTGCTTTCCATTGTTTGATCCATTAAATTTGCATTACTCTCTAGCTTTTGATCCCATGCGTTTTCTCGGTTACAAGGTTATCTGCATTTTTGATGGCGTGAATTCAAAGAATCAATCCTTCCAAACCATCATTTACTCTTCGGAATCCGGTGTGTGGAAGCGCGGATGTTCCTTCTTGCCTACATTCCTTGTTGATTTCCGTAGGGCGACCTATTTCAAGGACTCAATTTATTGGATCGGAAGTAAAACGACACTACGTTTTGATCTGAAGGAAGAGTGCATGAAGGATGACATGCCTTCGTTGTCACCGGAACCTTGTCATTATGGATACATTCTTGCGCCTGCATGCGATTACATGAATTTGGCTGGATTTGAATCTGGTGAGTTCTCTGTATGCGTCTTTTGGTTGAAGGAAGATTTTTCTTCACCAAAGTGGGTTCACAAGCATAACATTGATCTTCGATCTTTAATTTTTCAAACTGATTTTGTAGAATTGGATGCCCTTATACTTATAGAAGTGACGACTTGTTCTCTGTAAGGTACGAATACCATTACAGTATAATACATCTCATTGAGGATAATGAGGATGACATGGGTTTGTTGATACACCTAATGGACAAAGTAGTTGTTTTACCGGTCTCCAGAGGCATCCTCAAGTGTGGCTTCACTTTTTCTCTCTTTGGTCTGACTCCACCCAGTTGACACCCCCATTCATCCGTTGACGTCGCCTAAACATCTCCGCGAATGTCCGATCATGTCGTGCGTTATTTTTTGCGCTGCCCGTCTGCGTGCCGACCGTACACCAAGCCCGTCTTTATTATTGCAGCTCACCACCATTGTTGACAACAATGACAACCACCTTGATGCCAACGCATTGTTCAAAGCCATGTCCACTCCATTCTCGCCTCTCACGGCTTCGACCGCAAGATTTGATGGCGGTTCTTGCTTTTTCCTTCTCTTTTTCCTCTGCCATCTTCGCCATAAACCTCACAACACCGCACGATATGGATGTAAAAGGCTACGTCTATAGCAACATGCTGGACGTGCTGCGAGAAGATATACAGCAGAAGTTTTATATACGCACATGGATGTTTATTTTTCATGTAAATAAGATATTTATTTTTAATATAAATGGGATATTTATTCTTCATGAAAATGAAATGTTTGTTCTTTATACAACAGTCGACAGATTAGAAGGAAGTATAATTAGAATTAAAAGGGAGGGGATAGTTAAAATTTCCAATTGTAGAGTTAAAAGAATTTTTTTAAACTTGATTTGGGGTGTTTTTTTTAATCCTCTTTAGCCTACAAATTAGCTCATTGTTTATGTTGTTCAAATTTTTTATTGTCTACCAAAATCCATATAAATAATACTAATTGACATAAATTGATTCTAATTATACCCTAATAATATCTCATTAATTCAAAATTTAATTTTTAAAATTAAAATGAATTTTTGTTTTGTTTACGTTATTAAAAGGAAAACGTTCTTCCCGATCTTTTCTCAAATTCAAAAGTTATCTTGCTTAGCTCTCTATCCTAATTGAAAGTGAAATATATATAAACAGTAACACACTCGTGAAAGATTGAAAGCAAAGTGAAGAACAACCATGAGTGACAACAAAGAGTTAATCACTTCTTTAGCAGAAACAATTGAAGGAAACGAATACTTACTCTCTCAAACCCTTATTCGTGTGCCTCTCAGAGATATCATAACCTTCAAATGTGTCTCCAAGCGGTGGCTCTCTCTCAACTCCGATCCTTACTTCAGCCACTGCCACGCCACCGTAAAACAAAGAGTTTCCAGTTTGTTCTTAGATCTCACCCCAACACTGGATCATATCAGGAAGTGAAATTCTTCTACTTAGACAAGAAAACCTACTGCTCATCCTTTTCATCATTCGTCCCCAAAAATCCGATCAACATTCTTCACTGATAACATAATCTTGCAACGGCTTGATGCTGCTCGAATTGGAAGATGCCGTGTTTATCTATAACCCTACCACCGAAGACAAGAAAACCTTACCCTCTTGCTTTCCATCGTTTGATCCATTAAATTTGCATTACTCTCTAGCTTTTGATCCCATGCGTTTTTTCGGTTATAAGGTTATCTACATTTTTGATGGGGTGAATTCAAAGAATGAATGCTTCCAAACCATGATGTACTCTTCAGAATCCGGTGTGTGGAAGCGCGGGTGTTCCTACCCGCCTACCTTCCCCGTTGATTTCCATAGGGTGACTTATTTCAAGGACTCAATTTATTGTATCGGAAGCAAAACGACACTGCGTTTTGATCTGAAGGAAGAGTGCATGAAGGTGACATGCCTCCGTTGCAGCCGGAACCTTGTCATTATGGATACGTTCTTGTGCCTGCACGCGGTTACATTAATTTGGCTGGATTTGAATCTGGTGAGTTCTCTATATGCGTCTTTCGGTTGAAGGAAGATTATTCTTCACCAAGGTGGGTTCACATGCACAGCATTGATCTTCGATCTTTAATTTTTCAAACTGCTTTTGATAGAATTGGATACCCTTATACTTATAGAAGCGAAGACTTGTTCTCTGTAAGGTACGAATACGTTTACAGTATAATACATCCCATTGAAGATAATGAGGATGACATGGGTTTGTTGATACACCTACCAGACAAAGTTGTAATTCTACTGGTCTCCAGAGGCATCCTCAAGTGTGGCTTCACTTGCTCTCTCTTCGATCTGACTCCACCCAGCTGACACCCTCATTCTTCAGTTGACGTCATCTAAACATCTACGTGTATGTCCAATTGTGACGTGCGTTATTTTTTGCGCTGACCATCTGCGTGCCGACCGTACACCAAGCCCGTCTTTATTGTTGCAGCTCACCACCACCGTTGACAACAACGACAACTACCTCGACCCCAACGCATTGCTCAAAGCCTTGTCCACTCCGTTCTTGCCTCTCGCGGCTTCGACCGCAAGATTTCATGGCAGTTCTCGCTTTTTCCTTCCCTTCTTCCTCTGTCATCTTCACCATGAACCTCACAACGCTGCACAATATGGATGTAAAAGGCTACGTCTACAGCAACATGTTGGACGTGCTACGAGAAGGTATGCAGCAGAAGTTTTATATACGCACGTAGATGTTTATTTTTCATGTAAATGAGATATTTATTTCTTAATATAAATGGGATGTTTATTCTTCATGTAAATGAAATGTTTGTTCTTCATACAACAGTCGAGGGATTAGAAGAAAGTATAATTAGAATTAAAAGGGAGGGGATAGTTAAAATTTCCAATAGTAGCGTTAAAAGAATTTTTTTTAACTTGATTTGGGTTGGGTATTTTTTTTAATCTTCTGTGGCCTACAGATCAGCTCATTGTTTATGTTGTTCAAATTTTTTATTGTCTAGCGAAACCCATATAAATAATACTAATTGACATAAATTAATTCTAATTATACCCTAATAATATCTTATTAATTCAAAATTTAATTTTTAAAATTAAAATGAATTTTTCTTTTTTTACCTTACGTTGTTAAAAAAAAACGTTCTTCCCTATCTTTTCTCAAATTCAAAAGTTATCTTGCTTAGCTCCCTATCCTAATTGAAAGTGAGATATATATATATATATATATAAACAGAAACACACTCATGAAAGATTGAGAGCAAAGTGAAGAACAACCATGAGGGACAACAAAGAGTTAATATCTTCTTTAGCGGAAACAATTACTTACTCACTCAAATCCTTATTCGTGTGTCTCTGAGAGATATCATAACCTTCAAATGTGTCTCCAAGCGGTGGCTCTCTCTCATCTCCGATCATTTCTTCAGCCGCTGCCATGCCACCGTAAAACAAAGAGTTTCTGATTTGTTCTTCGATCTCGCCCCCGACACTGGATCGTATCAGGAAGTAAAATTCATCTACTTAGACAAGAAAACCAACTGCTCATCCTTTTCATCATTCTTTCCTAAAAACCCCGATCTACGTTCTTCACTGATAACACAATCTTGCAATGGCTTGACGCTACTTGAATTGGAAGACGCCGTGTTTATCTATAACCCTACCACCGAAGAGAAAAAAACCTTACCCTCTTGCTTTCCATCATTTGATCCATTAAATTTGCATTACTCTCTAGCTTTTGATCCCATGAGTTTTCTCGGTTACAAGGTTATCTGCATTTTTGATGGCATGAATTCAAAGAATAAATGCTTCCAAACCATGACTTACTCTTCGGAATCCAGTGTGTGGAAGTGTGGGTGTTCCTTCCTACCTACCTTCCCCGTTGATTTCCTTAGGTCTACCTATTTCAAAGACTCAATTTATTGGATAGTAAGCAAAACGACCCTGCGTTTTGATCTGAAGGAAGAGTGCATGAAGAATGACACGCTTCCGTTTCCGCCGGAACCTTGTCATTATGGATACGTTCTTGTGCCTACATGCAGTTACATGAATTTGGCTAGATTTGAATCTGGTGAGTTCTCTGTATGCGTCTTTCAGTTGAAGGAAGACTATTCTTCACCAATATGGGTTCACATGCACAGCATTGATCTTCGATCTTTAATTTTTCAAACTGCTTTTGATAGAATTGGATGCCCTTATACTTATCAAAGTGACAACTTGTTCTATGTAAGGTATGGATACGATTACAGTATAATACATCTCACTTTCTCTCTCTTCGATCTGACTCCACCCAGCTGACACCCCCCATTCATCCGTTGACGTTGCCAAAACATCTACGCATATGTCCGATCGTGCCGTGCATTATTTTTTCTGCTGCCCATCTGCGTGCCAACCATACATCAAGTCCGTCTTTAGTGTTGCAGCTCACCACCACCATTGACAACAACGACAACCACCTCGATGCCAACGCATTGTTCAAAGCCATGACCACTCCGTTCTCGCCTCTCACAGCTTCGACCGCAAGATTTCATGGCGGTTCTCGCTTTTTCCTTCCCTTCTTCCTCTGCCATCTTCACCATGAACCTCACAACGCTGCACGATATGGATGTAAAAGGCTATGTCAACAGCAACATGCTGGACGTGCTGCGAGAAGGTATGCAGTAGAAGTTTTATATATGCATGTGGATGTTTATTTTTCATGTAAATGAGATATTTATTTTTAATATAAATGGGATGTTTATTCTTCATGTAAATGAAATGTTTATTCTTCATACAACAGTCGAGGGATTAGAAAGAAGTATACTTAAAATTAAAAGGGAGGGGGTGGTGCACGAATTGTAAATCACACTTTTCACAACTCGTACCACTAACCAGCTAGTGCACTGGGTCGTCCAAGTAATACCTTACGTGAGTAAGGGTCGAATCCCACGGAGATTGTTGGCTTGAAGCAATCTATGGTTATCTTGTAATTCTTAGTCAGGATATCAATTATAATTATCAGTTTGGATTGCGAAAAATAAAAGAGCATGAATGAAATACTTGTTATGCAGTAATGGAGAATGTGTTGGAGTTTTGGAGATGCTTTGTCTTCTGAATCTCTGCTTCCCCCCTGTCTTCTTCTTCACGCATGCAAGGTTCCTCCTATGGCAAGCTGTGTGTTGGTGGATCACCGTTGTCAATGGCTACCATCCGTCCTCTCAGTGAAAATGGTCCAGGTGCGCTGTCACCGCACGGCTAATCATCTGTCGGTTCTCACTCATGCTGGAATAGGATCCATTGATCCTTTTGCGTCTGTCACTACGCCCAACCCTTGTGAGTTTGAAGTTCGTCACAGTCATTCAATCCCTGAATCCTACTCGGAATACCACAGACAAGGTTTAGACTTTCCAGATTCTCAAGAATGCTGCCAATGGATTCTAGCTTATACCACGAAGATTCTGATTAAGGAATCCAAGAGATACTCATTCAATCGAAGGTAGAATGGAGGTGGTTGTCAGTCACGCGTTCATAGGTTGAGAATGGTGATGAATGTCACAGATCATCACATCCATCATATTGAAGTGCGAATGAATATCTTAGATAGAAACAAGCGTGTTTGAATAGAAAACAAAAATAATTGCATTAGTTCATCGAGACACAGCAGAGCTCCTCACCCCCAACAATGGAGTTTAGAGACTCATGCCGTCAAAGAGTACAAAGTTTAGATCTAAAATGTCATGAGGTACAAAATAAATCTCTAAAAGTTGTTTAAATACTAAACTAGTAACCTAGGTTTACAGAAAATGAGTAAACTGAGATAGATAGTGCAGAAATCCACTTCTGGGGTCCATTTGGTGTGTGCTGGGGCTGAGACTTGAGCTTTACACGTGCCTAGACTATTTCCAGAGTTAAACGCCAGGTTGTAACCTGTTTCTGGCGTTTAACTTCAACTTGTAACCTGTTTCTGGCGTTTAACGCTAGAATGCAACATGGAACTGGCATTGAACACCAGTTTACGTCATTTATCCTTAAGCAAAGTATGGACTAGTATATATTTCTGGAAAGCCCTGGATGTCTACTTTCCAACGCAATTGAGAGCGCGCCATTTGGACTTCTGTAGCTCCAGAAAATCCATTTTGAGTGCAAGGAGGTCAGAATCCAACAACATCTGCAGTCTTTTTTCAGCCTGAATCAAATTTTTGCTCAGCTCCCTTAATTTCAGCCAAAAAATACCTGAAATCACAGAAAAATACACAAACTCATAGTAAAGTTCAGAAATGTGATTTTTATTTAAAAACTAATAAAAATATAATAAAAGTGACTAAAACATATTAAAAACTACCTAAAAACAATGCCAAAAAGCGTATAAATTATCCGCTCATCAGGGGATAGTTAAAATTTCTAATAGCAGAGTTAAAAGAATTTTTTTTAACTTGATTTAGGGTGGTTTTTTTTAATCCTCTGTAGCCTACAAATAAGCTCATTGTTTATGTTGTTCAAATTTTTTATTGTCTAGCGAAACCCATATAAATAATACTAATTGACATAAATTGATTCTAATTATACCCTAATAATATCTCATTAATTTAAAATTTAATTTTTAAAATTAAAACAAATTTTTCTTTTTTTACTTTACGTTGTTAAAAAAAACGTTCTTCCCTATCTTTTCTCAAATTCAAAAGTAATCTTGCTTAGCTCCCTATCCTAATTGAAAGTGAGATATATATGAACAGTAACACACTCGTGAAAGATTGAAAGCAAGAGTTAATATCTTATTTAGCGAAAACAATTGAAGACAACGATTACGTACTCACTCAAATCCTTATTCGTGTGCCTCTCAAAGATATCATAACCTTCAAATGTGTCTCCAAGTGGTGGCTCTCTCTCATCACCGATCCTTTCTTCAGCCGCTGCCTCGCCACCGTAAAACAAAGAGTTTCCAATTTGTTCTTAGATCTCGCCCCCGACACTAGATCGTATCAGGAAGTGAAATTCTTTTACTTAACAAGAAAACCTACCGCTCATCCTTTTCATCATTCTTCTCCAAAAACCCCGATCTACGTTCTTCACTGATAACATAATCTTATAATGGCTTGATGCTGCTCAAATCGGAAGATGCCGTATTTATCTATAACCCTACCACCGAAGACAAGAAAACCTTGCCCTCTTGCTTTCCATTTTTTGATCCATTAAATTTGCATTACTCTCTAGCTTTTGATCCCATGCATTTTCTCGGTTACAAGGTTATCTGCGTTTTTTATGGCGTGAATTCAAAGAATCAATGCTTCCAAAAATGAAGATCAGTCTTAATTAGATGAGCGGAGCTATTAGCTTTTTGCTTCTGAACAGTTTTGGCATCTCATTTTATCCTTTGAAGTTCAGAATGATTGGTATCTGTTCCGAGGGTTACCTGAAACTGGAGGTCGATCTCGGATGAGATCTTCTGTACTGGTCGGAGATGGCGTGTCCGGCTGGCTGGTGACGGCCGGAGCGGTTGTGTCCGATTTGTTGGACTTGCTGTACTGATGATCCTTGGCCACCGGAGGGTGGGGGGTACCTGCAAGAGACTCCGATGCTTAAGTTAGCACGGGTATTAAGCAGGTTTATTGTAGAATCAGAGTATGAGTTATACCTGGGTGCTCCAGCGTATTTATAGTAGTGTGGGCTGACCTTTCTGATAAGATAAGTTAGTTATCTTATCTTATCTTATCTTATCTTATTTGGGGTGAAGTCAGCTTATCTTCAAGGGAACCGCCTTTATCTTTATAGGCTTGGATTGCCTTTGGATGTGGGTCGTGTTCCTCTATTTGGGCCCTTTGTTGGGCTTTCTTGTCGATTTGGCCGACCTCTTTGAGAAGAGGTCGGATAGCCTAACCTGAAGAGGTCGGTCGCTTTGTCGCCAATCATCCCAGGTCGGGTAGCGCGACCCGGGGTATGAACAGTGCCCCTGCTTGAGCTCGGTCTTTTGTCGAGGTCGAGTCTTTGTCTTTGTTCCTTTGAAGTCGAACTCAAGCATTTTGTCGCTTTCTTTGTAGAAGCTTTTGAATGTAGAACGTTTTTCCTTTAAATGCGCGCGCTTTTATATCGGCGCTTCGGGAACGTGCGAGGGTTTAATGTTTTCATTAATTTTAACATTAATTGCCCCGTTTCCCTTTGGCTCTTTATTTTGATTTTGAAAACCCAGAAATGATTTCTCTCCTTTGCCCTTTTCATAACTTCTTTTCTCCGCTCTCTTCGCTCTCTGTTTTTCGTTTGTACTTTCTGCTTTCTTGTGTTGTGGCGTTTGTTTAGTGATTTTCTGGGCAGCTTTTATTTCTGCGCCTCCATTTTCCTTCCTCGAAGCTTCTTTCGTCTCCAGGTTAGTCCCATTTCGTACGTTCTCTTTGTTTTTGTGATGAGGTTTTGATTTTGGTTTTCTTTTAGAGAAAGTTTGGATCTTTCTATTTCCATCGTGCCTTATTGTTGTTGAAATGTGCGTTCTGGGGGGCACCTTCTGCATGATCCTTTTTGTTTTTGCTTGATGCTTTTAAGGCTTTGCATGTTCCTTGTTGTTTCTGTTCTGGTACCGCTATCCGCATCTGTTCCTTGCTTTATTTGACGGTTGCTTTTGTCTGATTCTGAAAAAGGTTGTATCTTTAATGGTTTCTGTTTGGCGTGCTTGATGTTTGGGGATGGTTTTTGCTGGCTTAGACTGAAAGGCAATGTTTTTTGAAGACTTTTGTGTTTTAATCTGATGGAAAATGCTTGCTGTTTGAAGCCTTCTTTTCTTGTTTTGAGAGGTGCTGGGGTGCGAGAAGCAGATTTTTACCAGAAACCTTGCTTTATTATTGCCTCCAAAGGAAGCCCCAGGACTTTGGTTTGAGTCTTGGGGTTTTCCTTTTCTGTGTGTTCGCCTGTATCGTATTGAGTTGTTTTCTCCCTTGTCCGAGATGTTTTTAGTAATCCCATCTTCTTTTCTTACTTGTAGGATTAGTTGGCCTCATGTCTTCTCGCAATAACATTGTAGAGATGTCTTCCAGAGTTCCCGAGGGGATGTCCGATTGGCTGGACTCCCTTGTCTTGTTGTGTGTTTCTGTTGTGGATGCTGAATTTTGCACAGAGCTGAGGAAGCGCCATAGAATTTGTGGTAACAGTGCCCGTGAGGGGGATTATGAGCTTGTTGCGCCTGATTCTAATGAGAGAGTTTGTTTTCCGACTTCCATCGAGGGGGAGCGTCCCTTCTTCTATGCTTATGAATACTTCTTTAGCCAATTAAACGTTACTTTTTCTTTTACTACTTTTGAAACTGACTTGTTGTGGTCATGTAGCATTGCTCCATCCCAGCTTCACCCAAATTCCTGGGGTTTTATCAAAATATTTCAACTGCTTTGCCAAGAGTTAGGCATAACACCTTCTGAAACTCTTTTCCTTTATCTTTTTGTCTCGGCCAAGCCCGGAGATTCCTCCAAAAAGAAAGCTTCCTGGGTCTCTTTCAGATCGGCCCAGGGGCATAAAGTTTTTGCCATGTATGATGAGTCATTTAAAGATTTTAAGAACTATTTCTTCTGAGTTCGTGCTGTTGAGGGGGTCCGCCCCTTTTTTCTTGATGAAAATGATGAGCCCACTTTTCCTCTAGAGTGGCAAAAGAATGTGAGAGTGCCACGTTATACATGGGAGATGCTTAATGAGGTTGAGCGGGCCTTTGTTCTTGAAGATTTGTGGGGGAAACCTCCCCATCTGGATACGAAGAGATTCTTGAGTGATCTATCTTTGGTTCGAACTGCTTTGGGTACTGTCTGACTTGTTTTTATACTTGCTTCTGAGCTTTTCTTCTCCTATGTTGTAACTTGTCTTTTGTGGTTGATTCTGTATTTTCAGAGATGTCAAAAAATAATGATTCTATAAAGGCCTACAAGAAGGCGAAGAAGGCAACTGCTACTCTAAACATCTCGGCCAAGGCGGCCGGAGAGGGATCTTCTCAGGTTCCAGTGATGCCTCCTGTGCCGAGTTCTCCTAGACCGAGGAAAGCAATTCCTATTCCTCGGGTTCGTCTGGTCGATCCTCCACAATCTTCTGCTGCAGCTTCTGGTGCCCCTCCTAGTAAGAAGCAAAAAACAATTGAGCCTTTCAACCTTGATGCTCCTAACTTTGATGCGGTCGAGTTTGTAGATCAACAAATCGGCCCTTATGGTGTCCTCCCCATGGACGACGTGTTGCTTCTTCATCATTTTGATTATATAACTCGGAGTAGTATCAAGATGGCACACATGGGAGCGGCCCTATATCGAACTGCTCAAAGTCTTCCTCTCCATGCCACTAAAGCTTTTATGTAGGAGGCCAAACAGGAGGTTGATCGGATGAAAGGCTTGAAGAAGGAGCTTGAAGTGAAGGTGGCCAAGTTGGAAAAAGATTTGGAGAATGAGAAGGCGAGTTTCATCTCTCTGGCGGCTTCTGTGAGGCTGGCCGAGGACACGGCTATGAGACATAAGGATAGTTATGTGACATCTTACCGGGAGGTGTTGCGCCTGAGGGAGGAATTGGAGAATGCCCGAGCTAATTACTCCGAACTCCAAGGTCATCTTGTTGGTAGTGTAACTACTGCCTATGAGAACATGAAGGAACAAGTTCGGGTTATTGCTCCCGAGGCCGACCTAACCCTCTTTAGCCTAGATAACGTTGTCAGGGATGGCAAGATTGTCCCTGATGACGAGGATGATGATGATGTTGAACCTCCCCCTGTGTCCTCTACCAAGGTGTCAACTCCTGTTGTTCCTGCCGAGGTCGACCCTCCCGCTTCTGATCCTGACTGTCAGATCTTAAACTGGGATGATGGTACTGTAGATGCTGTTCCTCTCCAGACTCGCCCTCCATCTCCTCAGACTGATGCTGCTAGAAAGTCTTCTGACCCTTAGCCCATTTATTCTGGATATTTACGTAGTTGGCCCGGCTTGTGGGCTTTTTAAACTCTTTATGTTTTGTTAACTGCTGGTACTTTCTCGTTGCTTGCCTAGCAACTTTTTGTCTTGACAAACAAACGTAACTTTCCAGCTTTTGAGGTAGATTTTGGTGGCCTTTGAAGCTTTATAACTTTGTAGATTATATCATGCTTTTGCACTTAACTTGGTATCTTTTTGTTTTCTGAGGATGTTGGAACCCTGCCGCTCGTCCTCTTCGGATTTGCTTTATTGTTTGTAACTTGGATCTTTTGAGGTTATGGCTATGTGGGTCCGACTTGTTTTTTGGTTTTCTCGTTTTTGCTCGTATTTCTGACGATTTATAACCAATTTCTTCAAGTTGGTCCTCCAAGTTGTTTTGGTAGTCCTTTGTCCCGTCTTTCTCAGGGGTTACCTTTGTAACTTGCTTTGTAGTAGGGCGACTTCTTTACGTCGTCCTTTTCTAAGTTATTTTTGTTATCCTCTTTCTTGGATCTTTGTCGGATCTCTTTCAGGGATTGCTTTTATAACTTTTTAGTAGTAGGAGTCCGACTTCGTTATGTCGGTCTCCTTTAAGTTATTTTTGTAATCCTCTTTCTTGGATCTTTGTCAGATCTCTTTCAGGGATTACTTTTATAACTTCTTAGTAGTAGGAGTCCGACTTCGTTATGTCGGTCTCCTTTAAGTTATTTTTGTAGTCCTCTTTTTTGGACCTTTGTCAGGTCTCTTTCAGGGATTACTTTTATAACTTCTTAGTAGTAGGAGTCCGACTTCGTTATGTCAGTCTCCTTTAAGTTATTTTTGTAGTCCTCTTTTTTGGACCTTTGTCAGGTCTCTTTCAGGGATTACTTTTATAACTTCTTAGTAGTAGGAGTCCGACTTCGTTTTGTCGGTCTCCTTTAAGTTATTTTTGTAGTCCTCTTTTTTGGACCTTTGTCAGGTCTCTTTCAGGGACTACTTGTATAACTTTTTCATTTTGGGCCGACTTTGTTATGTCGGGCCCTTCTAAGTTAAAGTAATCCTCTTTAATAGGGTTGGCCAGACCTCTTTCCAGGGTTTACTTATAACTTGGGTTGACTTGGTCCAACTTCTTAACGTCGGCCAGTCTTTAAGTTATTATTTTAGCAATCCGTAAGACCTCGTCAGGTTCTTTTTTAGATCACTTTCGATAACTTCTTACATTATTCTGTGTTCATCTTTTCCGATTTGTAGAAAGTGGTTGTCATCTCTAGATCGTCTTTTGGGTGAATCGTGTTTTCACCTTTATCAGACGGTTATCTTTATCGTGATCGTGCAGTGAAATTGTATTTCACTTTCTGCCGATCTGTTGCTTTATAATCGGACGATGAATGCTTCAGATTAATGCGTCTTGAAATCTTGTAGAATATCTAAAATATTTATTCAAAGGAAAGTGCAAATATATACATGTGGGAATTTTTCATCCCTTTACGTCGAATAGTGTTTGAGTCTCAACTTGGTGCCTCATTAAAAAACCTTTTCAGGAAAAAGAGTGCTTCCAATAGTGAGATCTTTTACTTTTCTAGCTATAGTACCTTCTTAGGTTGCAGGCGTGCCATGATCTGGGAAGCTCTCATCCATCGAGTTCGGACAGTCTGTAATAGCCCTTCCCAAGTACTTTTACAACTCGGTAGCGTCCTTTCCAGTTTGCTGCCAACTTTCCTTCTCCTGGTCGAGTTGTTCCAATATCATTTCGGATTAGGATGCGATCATTCTCCGTGAAACTTCTTGGCACTACCTTTTGATTATATCTGGAAGCCATTCGACGTTTTAGTGTTTCTTCCCTGATCCGAGCTCTTTCCTGGATTTCAGGTAGTAGGTCGAGTTCTTCCTTTTGAAGTTGAGAGTTGGCTTCTTCATTGTAGTGGACTACTCTGGGTGACCCTTCCTCGATATCTACTGGGATCATTGCCTCCACTCCGTATGCTAGTCGAAAGGGTGATTCATTTGTCGTGGAGTGTGGCGTTGTTCGATATGCCCATAGGACTTGCGGAAGTTCTTCGGCCCAAGCTCCCTTTGCATCTTGTAGTCTCCGTTTTAACCCAGCCAATATGACTCTGTTGGCAGCTTCGGCCTGTCCATTGGCTTGAGGGTGTTCGACGGAGGTGAGCTGGTGCTTTATATTCAAGTCGGCTACTAGTCTCCTGAAGCCTGCATTTGTGAATTGAGTGCCATTGTCTGTGGTGATGGAGTATGGAACCCCGAACCTCGTGACAATGTTCTTGTATAGGAATTCCTGGCTTCTTTGAGCGGTGGCATTGGCTAGGGGCTCTGCCTCAATCCATTTTGTAAAATAGTCTACTCCGACTATGAGGAATTTTACTTGTCCTGATCCCTGGGGAAATGGTCCGAGAAGATCAAGTCCCCATTTTGCAAATGGCCAGGGCGAGGTTACACTGATGAGCTCTTCTGGCGGGGCGATGTGGAAGTTGGCATGTTTCTGGCATGGTGGACATGTCTTTACAAATTCTATAGCTTCTTTCTGTAGGGTTGGCCAATAAAATCCCGCTCAGAGTACTTTTTTGGCAAGAGCTCGTGCTCCGAGATGGTTGCCGCACATGCCGCCGTGTACTTCTTCTAGCACTTCCTTTGTGTTGTTGGTCGGCACACATTTTAGTAGCGGTATTGAGATCCCTCTTTTGTACAAGATGTTGTTTATAATAGTGTAGTACTGTGTCTCCCTTTTTAATCTCTTTGCCTCCTTTTCCTCTGTGGGGAGCGTCTCTGCTTTGAGGTAGTTAATTATGGGGGTCATCCATCCTTGGTCCTGACTTGTTATGGCTAGGATTTTCTCTTCCGAAATTGATGGGTTCTGTAGCATTTCCTGGATGAGGCTTTTATTGTTGCCCCTGGTTTGGTGCTGGCTAGTTTTGAGAGTGCGTCAGCTCGGGCGTTTTGTTCGCGGGGTATGTGGCAGATCTTATATTCCCCGAGTTGTCCGAGCTGTTCCTTGGTTTTATCCAAATACTTTTTCATGGTGGGATCTTTGGCTTGATAGCTCCCTATTATCTGCGAGGTGACTACTTGTGAATCGCTGTAAATGTTGAGTTTTTGAGCTCCAACCTCTGTAGCCAGCTTCAAACTGGCTAATAATGCTTCATATTCCGCCCGATTATTTGAGGCCGGGAACCCGAACTTGAGGGAGAGCTCAACTTGGGTTCCTTGATTGCTTTCTATTATCACGCCTGCGTCGCTTCCAGTCTTATTTGAAGAGCCGTCCACATAGAGATTCCATTATGTGGGGGTTTCCAAGGCGTCTGTGAATTCTGCGATAAAATCGGCCAGATGCTGTGATTTAATGGCCGTCCAAGCTTCATATTGGAGGTCAAATTCTGATAAATCGACTGCCCATTATAAAATTCTGCCTGCTAAGTCCGTTTTTTGCATTATTCCTTTTATGGGCTGGTTGGTTCGAACCTTAATGGTGTGAGCCTGGAAGTACGGGCGAAGTCGTCGAGATGTTAGAATGAGAGCATAGGCAAACTTTTCTATCTTCTGGTAGTTCAGCTCGGATCCCTGTAGCGCTTTGCTAATGAAGTAGACGGGTTGTTGCCCACTTTCGTCTTCTCTGACTAGTGCTGAGGCTATTGCCCGGCTTCCTACTGCGAGATATAATATGAGCGGTTCTCCTTCTCGTGGTCGAGATAAGATAGGCGGCCGTCCTAAGAACTCCTTAAAGTCTTGGAAGGCTTGTTCACATTCTGTCATCCATTCGAACTGCTTTCCCTTCCTTAAAGTATCATAGAAGGGGAGAGATCTTATCGCTGCCCCTGCTAAGAATCTGGATAGGGCGGCTAATCTCCCGTTGAGTTGCTGCACTTCTTTGACACAGGTGGGGATCTTCATGTTGAGTATGGCTTGGCATTTATCCGGGTTTGCTTCAATTCCTCTTTGTGTGAGCATGAAACCTAGGAATTTGCCTGCTTCTATCGCAAAGATGCATTTTGAAGGATTGAGTCGCATGTCGTGCTTCCTTATAGTGTCGAACACTTGGGTCAGGTCGGACAGTAATGTGTCTTTTCTTTGTGTCTTTATCAACATGTCGTCCACATAGACTTCCATGATTTTTCCGATGTGGTCCGAGAAGACTTTGTTCATCAGCCTTTGATAAGTAGCACCCGCGTTCTTGAGACCGAAGGGCATCACGATGTAGCAATAATTTGCTTTGGCATTAAAAACGAGGTCTTTTCTTGATCTGGTGGATACATGGGGATTTGGTTGTATCCCGAGTATGCGTCCATAAACGAGAGGTATCTATATCCGGAGGAAGCATCTACCAGAGCGTCGATACTTGGGAGTGGGTAAGGATCTTTTGGGCAGGCTTTGTTGAGATCGGTGTAGTCAGTACGCATTCGCCACTTCCCATTTGATTTTTTCACCAAGACGACGTTGGCTAACCATAGTGGATACTTGACTTCTCTTATGAATCCTGCCTCCAGTAGTGCCTGTACCTGCTCTTCCATAGCTTGGGATCGCTCCGTTCCAAGTTTTCTTCGTCTCTGCTGCACCGGCCGAGATCCTGGATAGACCGCCAACTTGTGGCACATTAGCTTGGGGTCTATGCCTGGCATGTCTGCGGCTTTCCATGCGAATAGATCGACATTATCGCGTAAGAATTGTATCAGTAATTCTTTTGAGTCTCCTCTTAGGATTGTTCCGATATTAGTTGTTTTGTCCGAGGTGTCTCCGATCTGAACCTTCTCTATCTCGCCTTCTGGCTGCGGACGGAGTTCCTCTCGTCGCTGCACTCCGCCAAGCTCAATTGTATGAAACTCTTCTCCTCTGCCTCTGAGGTTTATACTTTCGTTATAACAGTGGCGCGCCATCTTTTGATCTGCTTTTATTGTAGCTATCCTTTCTATAGTTGGGAATTTCATGCATAGATGTGGGGTCGAGACTATTGCGCCGAGTTGATTGAGTGTTGTCCGACCTATTAGAGCATTGTAGGCTGAACTTACATCGACCACAATGTAGTCTATTTTGAGGGTCCTGGATTGGTTCCCTAAGGTTGTATGTAGTGATATGTATCCTACTGGTTGTACCGGGGTATCTCCCAGTCCGAACAGACTGTTCGGGTATGTCTTAAGCTCCTTGTCTTCTAAACCGAGTTTGTCGAAAGCTGTTTTGAATAAGATATCGGTGGAGCTTCCTTGATCTATTAGTGTGCGATGGAGATTGGCATTTGTCAGTATGATGGTAATGACCATGGGATCGTCATGTCCCGAGATGATTCCAGATGCGTCCTCTTTAGTGAACGTGATTGCAGGGATGTCGGGTGCTTCCTCCTTTCCTTCGACATGATATACTTCTTTGAGATATCTTTTACGAGATGATTTGGAGATTTCTCCCCCTGCGAATCCGCCATGTATCATGTGGACGTGTCTTTCTGGTGTACGAGGTGATCGCGCGGTTCGTCCGATATCTTCGTCCCTTCGTCTCTTTCTTTGATCATCATCTCGGGTTGCTAGAAACCGATCTAATTTTCCTTCCCTCACCAACTTTTCTATGATGTTCTTTAAATCGAAGCACTCATTGGTGGAGTGACCTCGCACTCGATGGTATTCACAATACTCATTCCGATTTTCTCTCCCTCTTTTGCCTTTGATTGGCCGAGCTGGGGGTATTTTCTCCGTGTGGCAGACTTCTTTGTATATGTCAACTAGGGATACCTTGAGAGGAGTGTAATTGTGGTATTTTTTGGTTTTCTCCCCTTGCCGATCTTCTTTCCTTTTGGATTCCTTGTCTTTATCTCGGTAGGGGACCCCAGATTTGGAGGTTTCTCCCAACCGAGCGTTTTCTTCTATGTTGATGTATTTTTCTGCTCGCTCCTGTACTTCGTCTAAGGAGGTAGGGTACTTATTTGATATAGATTGGCTAAAAGGTCCCTCTCGTAGGCCGTTGATGAGTCCCATGATGGCGGCCTCTGTTGGTAAGCTTTGAATGTCCATGCATGTTTTGTTGAATCTCTCCATGTCGTTGCGGAGGCTCTCCCGTTCTCCTTGCTTGATCCCTAGTAAACTGGGGGCGTGCTTGGCCTTATCTTTCTGGATGGAGAATCTGGACAGGAACTTTTTGGCCAGGTCGTCAAAGTTTGAGATGGACTTTGGAGGTAAGTTGTCGAACCATCTGATTGCTGTCTTCGTGAGAGTTGTTGGAAAAGCTTTGCAGCGAATGGCATCTGAGGCGTCGGTAAGGTACATTCTGCTTCTGAAATTGCTGAGATGATGGTTGGGATCTGTGGTGCCATCATACAAAATCATATCCGGGAGCTTGAAGTCTTTTGGAATTTTGGTTTTCATGATTTCCCTGGTGAATGGATCTTGTTCTTTGCGTGAATTTTCCTCATGAGTGGTCCGAGGAGCTTTTGATTTGAGATCGGCTTCTAATTGCTATAGTTTTTCTTCCGATTCTCGACGTCACCGTACCTCTCTTTGCAGGTCCTTTCCGATCTCCCGTTGTTGTTGGGTTTCTTTCTCAAGTTGCTTTAAGCGATCTTGAAGCACTTCTATTGCACCTGGATTTGGTGAGCTTTTGTCTCTGTTGGATTTCGGAGCATCCTTCAATGTAGTGTGTACGTTCTTGTGCGGTGTTTTATTTTCTAGATCTGAGTCGTGGTCGTTGTCATGGCCGTCTGCCATGGTGTTGAGATGACTTTCAGGTTCCCCGGCAACGGCGCCAATGTTCCGAGGGTTACCTGAAATTGGAGGTCGATCTCGGATGAGATCTTCTGTACTGGTCGGAGATGGCGTGTCCGGCTGGCTGGTGACGGCCGGAGCGGTTGTGTCCAACTTGTTGGACTTGCTGCACTGCTGATCCTTGGCCACCGGAGGGTGGGGGTACCTGCAAGAGACTCCGATGCTTAAGTTAGCACGGGTATTAAGCAGGTTTATTGTAGAATCAGAGTATGAGTTATACCTGGGTGCTCCAGCGTATTTATAGTAGTGTGGGCTGACCTTTCTGATAAGATAAGTTAGTTATCTTATCTTATCTTATCTTATTTGGGGTGAAGTCAGCTTATCTTCAAGGGAACCGCCTTTATCTTTATAGGCTTGGATTGCCTTTGGATGTGGGTCGTGTTCCTCTATTTGGGCCCTTTGTTGGTCTTTCTTGTCGATTTGGCCGACCTCTTTGAGAAGAGGTCGGATAGCCTGACCTGAAGTGGTCGGTCGCTTTGTCGCCAATCATCCCAGGTCGGGTAGCGCGACCCGAGGTATGAACAGTATCTATAGGAACTCAGAATTCAGATAGTGTTATTGATTCTCCTAGTTCAGTATATTGATTCTTGAACACAGCTACTTTATGAGTCTTGGCCGTGGCCCTAAGCACTCTATTTTCCAATATTACCGCCGGATACATACATGCCACAGACACATAACTGGGTGAACCTTTTTCAGATTGTGACTCAGCTTTGCTAAAGTCCCCAATTAGAGGTGTCCATGGTTCTTAAGCACACTCTGTTTTTGCTTTGGACCTCGACTTTAACCGCTCAGTCTCAAGTTTTCACTTGACACCTTCACTCCACAAGCACATGGTTAGGGACAGCTTGGTTTAAACGCTTAGGCTAGGATTTTATTCCTTTAGGCCCTCCTATCCACTGATGCTCAAAGCCTTGGATCCTTTTTATTACCCTTGCCTTTTGGTTTTAAGGGCTATTGGCTTTTTCTGCTTGCTTTTTCTTTTTCTTGCTCTCTTTTTTTCGCATTTTTTTTTCTGCAAGCTTTGTTCTTCACTGCTTTTTCTTGCTTCAAGAATCATTTTTATGATTTTTCAGATTATCAAATAACATTTTTCCTTTTTCATCATTCTTTCAAGAGCCAACAATTTTAACATTCATAAACAACAAATTCAAAAGACATATGCATTGTTCAAGCATTCATTCAGAAAACAAAAAATATTGCCACCACATCAAAATAATTAAACTATTTTAAAATTCAAAATTCATGTACTTCTTTTTCTTTTTCAGAAAATAATTTTCATTTAAGAAAGGTGATGGATTCATAGGATATTCATATCTTTAAGACATAGACACTTAGATACTAGTGATCATATAGTAAAGACACAAACATAACTAAACATGAAGCATAGTAAACGAAAAACAGGAAAATAAGAACAAGGAGATTAAGGAATGGGTCCACCTTAATGAGGGTGGCGTCTTCCTCTTCTTGAAGAACCAATGGTGCTCTTGAGCTCCTCTATGTCTCTTCCTTGCCTTTGTTGCTCCTCCCTCATAGCTCTTTGATCTGCAGTCAATTGCTCTACCACTGAATTATGGAAAAGTAAAAAGCAATGCTTTTACCACACCAAACTTAAAAGGTTTGCTCGTCCTCGAGCAAAAGAAGAAAGAAGTAGAGAAAATGGAGGTGTGTGAATGGGTGGGTTTGGGAGGGGAATGGTTTGAATTTGAATGGAGAGGTAGGTAGAGATCCTGTGGGGTCCACAGATCCTGTGGAGATCCTGTGGGGTCCACAGATCCAGAGGGGTCAAGGATGTATCATCCCTGCTCTTATTAGGCGTGTAAACGCCCCTGCAGTGCAATCCTGGCGTTTAACGCCAGACTGCTGCCTGTTTTTGGCGTTAAACGCCCAAATGTAGCCTGTTTTTGGCGTTTAACGCCAGGTTGATGCTTGTTTCTGGCGTTAAACGCCAGCTTGGTGCTTGTTTCTGGCATTAAACGCCAGACAGATGCTTGTTTCTGGCATTTAAACGCCAGAATGCTCTTTCTCCAAGGTGTGCTATTTTTAATGCTGTTTTTCATTCTGTTTTTGATCTTTCAGTAGTTTTTGTGACTTCACATGATCATCAAACTAAAAAAAACATAAAATAGCAATAGAAAATAAAGAGATATAGTTAAATAACATTGGGTTGCCTCCCAACAAGCGCTTCTTTAATGTCAATAGCTTGACCTTACTGGGCTTTTAATCTAGTCTCAGCCTTGAGCATTCTTGCTCAACATTGCCTTCAAGATAATGCTTGACTCTCTGTCCATTAACAATGAACTTCTTATTAGAATCAATGTCTTGAAGCTCTACATGGCCATATGGTAACACACTTGTAATCACATATGATCCCCTCCACCGGGATTTCAGTTTCCCGCAGAATAATTTGAGCCTAGAGTTAAATAGCAGAACCTTCTGTCCTGGTTCAAAGACTCTAGGTGACAACTTTCTGTCATGCCACCTTTTTGCTTTCTCCTTGTAAAGCTTAGCATTTTCGAAAGCAGTGAGTCTGAATTCCTCTAGCTCATTTAGCTGGAGTAATCTTTTTTCTCCAACTAATCTGGCATCAAAGTTTAGGAATATGGTTGCGCAGTAGGCCTTATGCTCCAGTTCCACGAGCAGATGACAGGCCTTACCATACACAAGCTGGTATGGAGAGGTCCCTATAAGAGTCTTGAATGCTATTCTGTAAGCCTACAGAGCATCATCCAAGCTTCTCGTCCAATCCGTTCTACGGGTACTTACTGTCCGTTCTAGGATTCTTTTTAGTTCTCTATTAGAGACTTCAGCTTGCCCATTTGTCTGTGGATGATATGGAGTTGCCACCTTGTGGCTAATTCCATACCGGACCATAGCAGAGTAAAGCTGTTTGTTGCAGAAGTGAGTGCCCCCATCACTAATTAGTGCTCTAGGGACACCGAACCTGCTGAAGATATGTTTCTGGAGGAACTTCAGCACTGTCTTAGTATCATTAGTGGGTGTGGCAATGGCCTCTACCCATTTGGATACATAGTCGACTGCCACCAGAATATAAGTGTTTGAGTATGATGGTGGGAAAGGCCCCATGAAGTCAATACCCCATACATCAAACAACTCAATCTCCAAAATTCTTTGTTGAGGCATGGCATAACCATGAGGCAGATTACCAGCTCTCTGGCAACTGTCATAGTTACGTACAAACTCTCGGGAATCTCTGTAGAGTGTAGGCCAGTAGAACCCACATTGGAGGACCTTGGTGGCTGTTCGCTCACCTCCGAAATGACCTCCATATTGTGACCCATGGCAATGCCATAAGATCCTCTGTGCTTCTTCTCTAGGCACACACCTACGAATTATTCCGTCTGCACATCTCTTAAAGAGATAGGGTTCATCCCACAAGTAGTACTTTGCATCAGTAATTAATTTTTTCTTTTGTTGCCTACTGTACTCATTGGGTATGAACCTTGCAGCTTTATAGTTTGCAATGTCTGCAAACCATGGTATTTCCTGAATGGCGAACAAATGCTCATCCGGAAAGGTTTCAGAGATCTCAATAGAGGGAAAGGATGCCCCTTCTACTAGCTCTATCCGGGACAGATGATCAGCCACTTGGTTTTCTGTCCCTTTTCTGTCTCTTATTTCTATATCAAACTCTTGCAGAAGCAACACCCATCTTATGAGCCTGGGTTTTGAATCCTGCTTTGTAAGTAGATATTTAAGAGCAGCATGGTCAGTGTACACAATCACTTTGGATCCTACTAAGTATGATCTAAACTTATCAATGGCATAAATCACTGCAAGCAATTCTTTTTCTGTGGTTGTGTAATTTTTCTGGGCATCATTTAAAATACGGCTAGCATAATAAATGACATGCAGAAGCTTGTCATGCCTCTGCCCCAATACTGCACCAATGGCATGATCACTGGCATCACACATTAATTTGAATGGTAATGTCCAGTCTGGTGCAGAAATAACTGGTGCTGTGACCAGCTTAGCTTTCAGAGTTTCAAACGCCTGCAGACACTCTGTGTCAAACACAAATGGCGTGTCAGCAGCTAGCAAGTTGCTTAGAGGTTTTGCAATTTTTGAAAAATCTTTTATAAACCTCCTATAGAATCCTGCATGCCCCAGAAAGCTTCTGATTGCCTTAACATTAGCAGGTGGTGGTAATTTTTCAATTACCTCCACTTTAGCTTGATCCACCTCTATTCCCTTGTTTGAAATTTTATGCCCAAGGACAATCCCTTCAGTCACCATAAAGTGACATTTTTCTCAGTTTAAAATCAGGTTAGTCTCTTGGCATCTTTTCAGAACTAGTGTTAGATGATCAAGACAGGAGCTGAATGAGTCTCCATATACTGAGAAGTCATCCATGAAGACTTCTAGAAAATTTTCTACCATATCAGAGAAAATAGAGAGCATGCATCTCTGAAAGGTTGCAGGTGCATTACACAGCCCAAATGGCATCCTTCTGTAGGCAAATACTCCAGATGGACATGTAAATGCAGTTTTCTCTTGATCATGGAGATCTACTGCAATTTGGTTGTAACCTGAATAGCCATCCAAAAAGCGGTAAAAATCATGACCTGCTAGTCTCTCTAGCATCTGGTCTATGAATGGTAAAGGAAAATGATCCTTTCTGGTGGCTGTATTGAGCCTTCTGTAGTCAATACACATGCGCCACCCTGTAACTGTTCTTGTAGGAACCAATTCATTTTTTTCATTATGAACCACTGTCATGTCACCCTTTTTGGGGACAACTTGGACAGGGCTCACCCAGGGGCTATCAGAAATAGGATAAATAATCCCAGCCTCCAGTAACTTGGTGACCAATTTCTGCACCACTTCCTTCATGGCTGGATTTAACCGCCTCTGTGGTTGAACCACTGGCTTAGCATCATCCTCCAATAGGATCTTGTGCATGCATCTAGCTGGGCTTATGCCCTTAAGGTCACTTATGGACCACCCAAGAGCTGTCTTGTGTGTCCTTAGCACTTGAAGTAGTGCTTCCTCTTCCTGTGAATTCAAAGCAGAGCTTATGATCACTGGAAAAGTGTCACCTTCTCCCAGAAATGCATATTTCAGGGATGATGGTAATGGTTTGAGCTCGGGTTTAGGAGGTTTTTCCTCTTCTTGTGGAATTTCCGGAGGCTCTTTCAACTCCTCTGAATCCTCCAGGTCAGGCTGAACATCCTTAAAGATGTCTTCCAGCTCTGATTCGAGACTCGCAGCCATGTTGATCTCCTCTACTAAAGAGTCAATAAGATCAACTTTCATGCAGTCTTTTGGTGTGTCTGGATGCTGCATGGCTTTGACAGCATTCAACTTAAACTCGTCCTCGTTGACTCTCAGGGTTACTTCCCCCTTTTGGACATCAATGAGAGTTTGTCCAGTTGCTAGGAAAGGTCTTCCTAGAATGAGAGTAACACTCTTGTGCTCCTCCATTTCCAGCACTACAAAGTTAGTGGGGAAGGCGAATGGCCCAACCCTGACAATCATGTCTTCAATCACGCCTGATGGGTATTTAATGGAGCCATCAGCAAGTTGGAGACATATCCGGGTTGGTTTGACTTCTTCAGTTAAACCAAGCTTTCTGATAGTGGATGCAGGTATTAGATTAATACTTGCCCCAAGATCACATAAAGCTGTCTTGGTGCAATTACCCTCTAATGTGCATGGTATCATGAAGCTCCCGGGATCTTTAAGCTTTTTTGGGAAGCTTTTCAGAATGACTGCACTGCATTCTTCAGTGAGGAGAACTCTTTCAGTTTCTCTCCAATCCTTCTTATGATTCAAGATCTCTTTCATGAACTTGGCATAAGAAGGTATTTGCTCAAGTGCCTCTGCAAACGGAATCTTTATTTCAAGAGTCCTGAGATAGTCTGCAAAGCGAGCAAATTGCTTATCCTGCTCCTCTTGGCGGAGTTTTTGAGAATAAGGCATTTTGGCTTTGTATTCTTCAACCTTGGTTGCTGCAGGTTTATTTCCTACAGAGGTGGTTGGAGAATCCTTTTTAGAGGGGTTGTTATCAGTACTTGTGTGTGTCTGATCCCTCACTGGCGTTTGAATGCCAGGGGTGGAAGCTGGATTGGCGTTGGACGCCAACTCCTTACCTGTTCCTGGTGTTTGAATGCCAGAACTGAGCTTCCTTTGGGCGTTTAACGCCAACTCCTTGCTTGTTTGTGGCGTTTGAACGCCAGAACTGAGTATGGGTTGGGCGTTTAACACCAGCTCTCCATTCTTTTCTGGCGTTTGAGCGCCAGAATCATTCCTCTCTGGGCTCTTATTGTTCTCAGAGGGATTTTGGATGATATTTTGCTCATCCTCTGTCAGTTATTCTTTTCTTGGCTTTCTACTGCTCTGAAGTGAGGTATTTAATGTTTTTCCACTTCTTAATTGAACTGCCTGGCACTCTTCTGTTATCTGCTTTGATAACTGCTTTTTTGTCTGATTCAATTGTGCTTCCATATTTTTATTAGCATTTTTTGTGTCTTGTAGCATCTCCTTGAATTCTGCTAGCTGTTTTGTTAGAAAGCACAATTGTTGATTGAGTTCAGCAACTTGTTCTGGAAGACCGAGTTCAGTAGATACTACTTTGGCTTCTTCTTTTATGGAGGATCAATTACTTATGTACAGATGCTGGTTTCTGGCAACTATATCAATAAGCTCTTGAGCCTCTTCAATAGTTTTCCTCATGTGTATAGATCCACCAGCTGAGTAGTCTAAGGACATCTGAGCTCCTTCTGTAAGCCCATAGTAGAAGATGTCTAATTGCACCCACTCTGAAAACATTTCAGAGGGGCATTTCCTTAGCATCCCTCTGTACCTCTCCCAGGCATTATAAAGGGATTCGTCATCCTCTTGTTTACAGCCTTGGATGTCCAGCCTTAGCTGTGTCATCCTTTTTGGAGGGAAATATTGATTCAGGAATTTGTCTAATAACTGTTTCCATGTCCTTATGCTTGCTGTAGGTTGGTTATTTAACCACCTTTTAGCTTGATCTTTTACAGCAAATGGAAACAGTAATAATCTGTAGACATCCTGATCTACTTCCTTATCATATACTGTGTCAGCAATTTGTAAAAACTGTACCAGAAACTCTGTAGGTTCTTCCTGTGGAAGACCGAAATACTAGCAACTTTGCTGCACCATGATGATGAGCTGAAGATTCAGCTCAAAACTACTGACTCTGATGGAGGGTATACAGATACTACTCCCATATGAAGCAGTAGTGGGGTTAGCATATGACCCCAGAGTCCTTCTAGACTGTTCATTTCCACTTAGGTCCATGATGGAGAAAGGGAGATGTTGTGAATTGCAAATAAAATATTTTTTATTTTTTATTTTTGAAAACCGAAATTAAAATAAAATAAAATAAATGAAAAATTGATTATGATTTCGAAAATTTGAAGAAAAATAAATAAAAAAAATTAAAAACTAAATTAATTAATTAAAAAGATTTGAAAAAGATGTGGGTGAGGATTTTCGAAAAAAAAATTGAAGAGAGAGAAATTGGTTAGGAAGTTTTGAAAAAGATATGTCTTAAAATTAAAGATACTTGTAAGAAAATAAAATAAAATAAAATAAAATAAAATAAAAGATATGAAAAAGATTTGATTTTAAGATTTGAGATTAGAAAAGATAAGATAAGCTAGGTAAGAGAAGATAAGGAATTTTAAATTAAAAAGTTTTGAAATTTGAATTTTGAAATTTGAATTTTGAATTTTGGAAGTTGAAATTTGAAATTTGAAATAAGATAAGATAAGATTTTGAAAAAGATATGATTTTTTTTGAAAAAGATTTGAATTTTGAAATTTTAAAACTAAGATAAGATAAAATAAAAAATTTTAAAATAAAATATGAATTTTTAAAAGGAAAATTCGAAAAATCAATTAAAATAAAGGAAAAATTTATTTTTGAATTCAATGAGGAAAGAGAAAAACAATAAAAAGACACAAAACTTAAAATTTTTAGATCTAATGCTCCTTATTTTCGAAAATTTGGAGGAAAAACACCAAGGAACACCAAACTTAAAAATTTTAAGATCAAAACACAAGAAAGACTCAAGAACACCTTGAAGATTCACAAGAACACGAAGAACAAAAAGTCAAAGACTCAAAGGACTCAAGAACACAAAAAAAAAAATACCAAACTTAAAATTTTTAGAAAACCAAAAACTAATTTTCGAAAGTTAAATAAGAACTAACAAGAAAACACCAAACTTAAAACTTGACGCAAGATTTAATCAAAGAAAATTTATTTTTGAAAAGATTTTAGAAAGAAAGACTCAAAGGAGCAACTATTCACAAGAACATAGACACAACGCTCTAGCCAATTGAGTTATAAATTTAAAGTGTTTTAATAAAGGTATTTAATGTATAAAATATCTTATTTATAATTTTTTTTTGGATACTAATAATTCGAAAATGCACAAGAAAAACAAGAAAAATCACAAAACAAGAAAAACTAAAGATCAAACAAGGAAAATAAACAAGAACAACTTGAAGATTAAGAAAGAACAATGAACACAAATTCGAAAATTTAAAAGGAAATAAAAACATGCAATTGACACCAAACTTAAAATATGAAACTAAACTCAAACAAAAAAACTCAATTATCAGTTTATAAAATTTTTGAAAAATTTAAAAAGAGAAAATAAGGATTTTAAAAAAAATTTCAACCAAAAACAATAATAGAAGACTCTAAAAAAAGAAAAAAATTTCCTAATCTAAGAAACAAAATAAAGCGTCAGTTGTCCAAACTCGAACAATCCCCGGCAACGGCGCCAAAAACTTGGTGCACGAATTGTAAATCACACTTTTCACAACTCGTACCACTAACCAGCAAGTGCACTGGGTCGTCCAAGTAATACCTTACGTGAGTAAGGGTCGAATCCCACGGAGATTGTTAGCTTGAAGCAATCTATGGTTATCTTGTAATTCTTAGTCAGGATATCAATTATAATTATCAGTTTGGATTGCGAAAAATAAAAGAGCATGAATTAAATACTTGTTATGTAGTAATGGAGAATATGTTGGAGTTTTGGAGATGCTTTGTCTTCTGAATCTCTGCTTTCCCCCTGTCTTCTTCTTCACGCACGCAAGGTTCCTCCTATGGCAAGCTGTGTGTTGGTGGATCACAGTTGTCAATGGCTACCATCCGTCCTCTCAGTGAAAATGGTCCAGGTGCGCTGTCACCGCACGGCTAATCATCTGTCGGTTCTCACTCATGCTGGAATAGGATCCATTGATCCTTTTGCGTCTGTCACTACGCCCAACCCTTGTGAGTTTGAAGCTCGTCACAGTCATTCAATCCCTGAATCCTACTCGGAATATCACAGACAAGGTTTAGACTTTCCGGATTCTCAAGAATGCTGCAAATGGATTTTAGCTTATACCACGAAGATTCTGATTAAGGAATCCAAGAGATACTCATTCAATCGAAGGTAGAACGGAGGTGGTTGTCAGTCATGCGTTCATAGGTTGAGAATGGTGATGAATGTCATGGATCATCACATCCATCATATTGAAGTGCGAATGAACATCTTAGATAGAAACAAGCGTGTTTGAATAGAAAACAGAAATAATTGCATTAGTTTATCGAGACACAGCAGAGCTCCTCACCCCCCAACAACGGAGTTTAGAGACTCATGCCGTCAAAGAGTACAAAGTTCAGATCTAAAATGTCATGAGGTACAAAATAAATCTCTAAAAGTTGTTTAAATACTAAACTAGTAACCTAGGTTTACAGAAAATGAGTAAACTGAGATAGATAGTGCAGAAATCCACTTCTGGGGCCCACTTGGTGTGTGCTGGGGCTGAGACTTGAGCTTTACACGTGCCTATACTGTTTCCAGAGTTAAACGCCAGGTTGTAACCTGTTTCTGGCGTTTAACTCCAACTTGTAACCTGTTTCTGGCGTTTAACGCCAGAATGCAACATGGAACTGGAGTTGAATGCCAGTTTACGTCATTTATCCTTGAGCAAAGTATGAACTATTATATATTTCTGGAAAGCCCTGGATGTCTACTTTCCAACGCAATTGAGAGCGCACCATTTGGACTTCTGTAGCTCCAGAAAATCTATTTCGAGTGCAAGGAGGTCAGAATCCAACAGCATCTGCAGTCCTTTTTCAGCCTGAATCAAATTTTTGCTCAGCTCCCTCAATTTCAGCCAGAAAATACCTAAAATCACAGAAAAATACACAAACTCATAGTAAAGTCCAGAAATGTGATTTTTATTTAAAAACTAATAAAAATATAATAAAAAGTGACTAAAACATATTAAAAACTAACTAAAAACAATGCCAAAAAGCGTATAAATTATCCGCTCATCAGGGGGATAGTTAAAATTTCCAATAGCAGAGTTAAAAGAATTTTTTTTAACTTGATTTAGGGTGGTTTTTTTTTAATCCTCTGTAGCCTACAAATAAGCTCATTGTTTATGTTGTTCAAATTTTTTATTGTCTAGCGAAACCCATATAAATAAACTAATTGACATAAATGGATTCTAATTATACCCTAATAATATCTCATTAATTCAAAATTTAATTTTTAAAATTGAAACAAATTTTTATTTTTTTACTTTACGTTGTTAAAAAAAACGTTCTTCCCTATCTTTTCTCAAATTCAAAAGTAATCTTGCTTAGCTCCCTATCCTAATTGAAAGTGAGATATATATGAACAGTAACACGCTCGTGAAAGATTGAAAGCAAAGTGAAGAACAACCATGAGTGACAACAAAGAGTTAATATCTTATTTAGCGAAAACAATTGAAGGAAACGATTACTTACTCACTCAAATCCTTATTTGTGTGCCTCTCAGAGATATCATAACCTTCAAATGTGTCT
Source organism: Arachis ipaensis (assembly GCF_059453495.1). Lineage (NCBI taxonomy): Eukaryota > Viridiplantae > Streptophyta > Magnoliopsida > Fabales > Fabaceae > Arachis > Arachis ipaensis. The sequence goes on from NC_142436.1 coordinate 138,391,270, forward strand.
CCAAGCGGTGGCTCTCTCTCATCACAGATCCTTTCTTCAGCCGCTGCTTCGCCACCGTAAAACAAAGAGTTTCCGGTTTGTTCTTAGATCTCGCCCCCGACACTAGATCGTATCAGGAAGTGAAATTCTTTTACTTAACAAGAAAACCTACCGCTCATCCTTTTCATCATTCTTCTCCAAAAATCCCGATCTACGTTCTTCACTGATAACACAATCTTATAACGGCTTGATGCTGCTCAAATCGGAAGACGCCGTATTTATCTATAATCCTACCACCGAAGACAAGAAAACCTTTCCCTCTTGCTTTCCATTATTTGATCCATTAAATTTGCATTACTCTCTAGCTTTTGATCCCATGCATTTTCTCGGTTACAAGGTTATCTGCGTTTTTTATGGCGTGAATTCAAAGAATCAATGCTTCCAAACCATCATTTACTCTTCGGAATCCGGTGTGTGGAAGCACGGGTGTTCCTTCCTACCTACCTTCCCAGTTGATTTCCGTAGGGCGACCTATTTCAAGGACTCAATTTATTGGAACGGAAGCAAAATGACACTGCGTTTTGATCTGAAGGAAGAGTGCATGAAGGATGACATGCCTTCGTTATCACCGGAACCTTGTCATTATGGATACGTTCTTGCACCTGCATGCGATTACATGAATTTGGCTGGATTTGAATCTGGTGAGTTCTCTGTATGCGTCTTTCGGTTGAAGGAAGATTATTCTTCACCAAGGTGGGTTCACAAGCACAACATTGATCTTCGATCTTTAATTTTTCAAACTGCTTTTGATAGAATTGGATGCCCTTATACTTATAGAAGCGACGACTTGTTCTCTGTAAGGTACGGATACCTTTACAGTATAATACATCTCATTGAAGATAATGAGGATGACATGGGTTTGTTGATACACCTAATGGACAAAGTTGTTGTTTTACCGGTCTCCAGAGGCATCCTCAAGTGTGGCTTCACTTTCTCTCTCTTTGATCTGACTCCTCTCAGCTGACACCCCCATTCGTCCGTTGCGTCGTCTAAACATCTCCGCGAATGTCCGATCGTGTCGTGTGTTATTTTTTGCGCTGCCCATCTGCGTGTCGACCGTACACCAAGCCCGTCTTTATTGTTGTAGCTCACCACCATCGTTGACAACAACGACAACCACCTCGATGCCAACGCATTATTCAAAGCCATGTCCACTCCGTTCTCGCCTCTCACGGCTTCGACTGCAAGATTCATGGCGGTTCTTGCTTTTTCCTTCCCTTCTTCCTCTGCCATCTTCACCATGAACCTCACAACGCCGCACGATATGGATGTAAAAGGCTACGTCTATAGCAACTTGCTGTACGTGCTGTGAGAATGTATGCAGCAAAAGTTTTATATACGCACGTAGATGTTTATTTTTCATGTAAATGAGATATTTATTTTTAATATAAATGGGATGTTTATTCTTCATGTAAATGAAATGTTTGTTCTTCATACAATAGTCAAGTGATTAGAAGGAAGTATAATTAGAATAAAAAGGGAGGGGGATAGTAAAAATTCCAATAGTAGAGTTAAAAGATTTTTTTTTAACTTGATTTGGGGTGGTTTTTTTTTTTAATCCTCTGTAGCCTACAAATCAGCTCATTGTTTATGTTGTTCAAATTTTTTATTGTCTAGCTAAACCCATATAAATAATACTAATTGATAGAAATTGATTCTAATTATACCCTAATAATATCTCATTAATTCAAAATTTAATTTTTAAAATTAAAATAAATTTTTCTTTTTTACTTTACGTTGTTAAAAAACCGTTCTTTCCTATATTTTCTCAAATTCAAAAGTTATCTTGCTTAGCTCCTTATCCTAATTGAAAGTGAGATATATATATATATATATAAACAGTAACACACTCATGAAAGATTGAAAGCAAAGGGAAGAACAACCATGAGTGACAACGAAGGGTTAATCTCTTCTTTAGCGGAAACAATTGAAGGAAATGATTACTTACTCACTCAAATCCTTATTTATGTGCCTCTCAGAGATATCATAATCTTCAAATGTGTCTCCAAACGGTGGCTCTCTCTCATCTCCGATCCTTTCTTCAGCCGTTGCCACGCCACCGTAAAACAAAGAGTTCCCAGTTTGTTGTTAGATCTTGCCCTCGACACTGGATCGTATCAGGAAGTTAAATTCTTCTACTTAGACAAGAAAACTTATCGCTCATCCTTTTTATCATTCTTCTCCAAAACCCCGATCTACGTTCTTCACTGACAACACAATCTTGCAATGGCTTGATGCTGCTCGAATCGGAAGATGCCGTGTTTATCTATAACCCTACCACCGAAGACAAGAAAACCTTGCCCTCATGATTTCCATCGTTTGATCCATTAAATTTGCATTACTCTCTAGCTTTTGATTCCATGCGTTTTCTTGGTTATAAGGTTATCTGCATTTTTGATGGCGTGAATTCAAAGAATGAATGCTTCCAAACCATGATTTACTCTTCGGAATCCGGTGTGTGGAAGCGCAGGTGTTCCTTCCCACCTACCTTCCCTGTTGATTACCATAGGGCGACCTATTTCAAGGACTCAATTTATTGGATCGGAAGCAAAACGACACTGCATTTTTATCTGAAGGAAGAGTGCATGAAGGATGACTTGTCTCCGTTGCCGCCGGAACCTTGTCATTATGGATACGTTCTTACGCCTGCATGCGGTTACATGAATTTGGTTGGATTTAAATCTGGTGAGTTCTCTGTATGTGTCTTTCGGTTGAAGGAAGATTATTCTTCACCAAGGTGGGTTCACATGCACAGTATTGATCTTCGATCTTTAATTTTTGAAACTGATTTTGATAGAATTGGATGACCTTATACTTATAGAAGAGATGACTTGTTCTCCGTAAGGTACAAATACGTTTACTGTAAAACATATCTCATTGAAGATAATGAGGATGACATGGGTTTGTTGATACACCTACCGGACAAACTTGTTGTTCTACCGGTCTCCAGAGGCATCATCAAGTGTGGCTTCACTTTCTCTCTCTTTGATCAGACTCCACCCAGCTGACACCCCCATTTGTCCGTTGACGTCGCCTAAACATCTCCGCAAATGTTCGATCGTGCCGTGCGTTATTTTTTGTGCTGCCCATCTATGTGCCGACCGTACACCAACCCCGTCTTTATTGTTGCAGCTCACCACCACCGTTGACAACAACGACAACCACCTCGATGCCAACGTATTGTTCAAAGCCATGTCCATTCCGTTCTCGCTTCTCACGGCTTCTACCGCAAGATTTCATGGCGGTTCTCGCTTTTTCCTTCCCTTCTTCCTCTGCCATCTTCACCGTGAACCTCATAATGCTGCACGATATGGATGTAAAAGGCTACGTCTACAGCAACATGCTGAACGTGCTATGAGAAGGTATGCAGCAGAAGTTTTATATACGCACGTAGATGTTTATTTTTCATGTAAATGAGATATTTATTTTTAATATAAATGGGATGTTTGTTCTTCATGCAAATGAAATATTTGTTCTTCATACAACAGTCGAGGGACTAGAAGGAAGTATAATTAGAATTAAAAGGGAAGGGCATAGTTAAAATTTTCAATAGTAGAGTTAAAAGAATTTTTTTTATCTTAATTTGGGGTGGTTTTTTTTTAATCCTCTGTAGCCTATAAATCAGCTCATTGTTTATGTTGTTCAAATTTTTTATTGTCTAGCAAAACCCATATAAATAATACTAATATGTGAGGAGGAGGGAACCCGCTTGATGAATAGGTTAGCTTCTGTGGCTTCCTCTCGCGAGTGCACGGGAACCCATTCCCGCAGAGATGACCCGCCCTCCAGCTCTCATGAGAGACACCTATTCGGGGGGCACAGGTGACGAGAACTTTAAAATCTTGCAGGAGCTGCGCCATCGGATGCAGAATCTCGAAAGAGAGCTGGCAGCGAAGGACCGCTACCGTCCTAGCCTAAGTCTCTCTCGCACCCAATTTCCTTCGAAATGGTCGGAAGCTCGGGGCAGAAGCCATCGAGGAAATGACAGACATCGAACTGACGCACAGTCTCACACGAACCAAGACGGGTCAGAAGAACACAGGCTGACCCACCGAGAGAGACCAAGAAGACAACGAGAACCCATCATCATGGGAGTAACCTCTTTCCAGTCCTCCATCCTTAAAGTTTGGCTGCCGAAACACTTCGACAAGCCAACGGACATGAGGTATGATGGGACCCAAGATCTCTCGGAACACCTGACGACCTTTGAAGCTAGGATGAACCTGGAAGGCGTGGGCGACGCAGTGAGGTGCCGAGCCTTCCCGGTAACGTTAGCAGGCCCGCGATCCGGTGGTTCAACGCACTTCTGCAAGGGTCCATTACGGCCGTCTCGGATATAACTCGTAGCTTTTTAGCACAGTTCACCACGTGCATCGCTAAGGCTAAGCATCCAATTAACTTTTTGGGAGTTACCCAGAAAGTCGAGGAGCCATCCAGAAAATTTTTTGACAGATTCAATGACGAATGCCTGAAAATTGATGGCCTGACTGATTCAATGGCCAGCCTATGTCTGACCAATGGCTTATTAAACGAAGATTTTAGGAAGCATCTTACTACTAAGCCTGTATGGACAATGCAGGAAATCCAAAAACGTGGCAAGAGAATACATCAATAATGAAGAAGTTAGCCAGGTAGTGGCAACCAAAAAAGGCAGCCAACCAACCCTCCTCCCCACCAGCCCGGGTATCCAGAGAAAGCGAGAGATCCCCCCAAGGATGGGGCATCGGGAAAACAGTTCAAGTCGTTCCCCCGGGTGGCAAAATTCACGAACTATACCCCCCCTCACGACCCCTATTGTAGAAATTTACCAACAGATCGCAGATAAGGGAATCCTGTCGAAGCCTCGACAGCTGAAGGACAGGACGAGCGGGAACAAGCGCTTGTACTGTGATTATCACAAAGGTTCAGCCACAAAACCCAGGATTGCTTCGACTTGAAGGACGCCTTAGATAAGCCATTCACGAAGGGAAGCTGACCGAGTTCTCCCAGTTCATAAGGGAACCCAGGAGGAGGGAACGCGAACGTTCCGAGGAAGATCGCAGTAGGGCAGTGAAGCCAAGGCAGGGGCCCACCGATAATACCGACAATGCCCCCAATGTGGTCATCAACGTTGTGATAGGGGGAGATGTGCCCCCCAGGTCAAGGTCGGCAGCGAGAAAGGACGCTAATGTCTTGGCTGTGTCATCAGGAAGCCTTAAGACCCAATCAAAAGAGCCCCCAAAGATATCCTTCGTCCCAGAAGATCAATAGTTTCAGGACCTACCGGAAATGTGTTCGACGCTCTCGAACTCAGAGAAGCCGATTCTTATCGACAGGCTTAGTCAAGTGGATTCTTATCGACACCGGCGCTAATTCTAATATCATGTTCCGAAATGTGTTCGACGCCCTCGAACTTAGAGAAGCCGATCTAAAGATCCATCAACATGGGGTCGTAGGTCTGGGCGACAACTACATAAAACCCGACGGAATAGTTACCCTCCCGATCTGTGTAGCAGAAGGAGGGAAGAGGTCGGTTATCGCAGAGTTCGTTGTCTTGAAGGACTCCACAGCCTACAATGTCATCCTGCGGAGGAAGACCATTAATGAGTTTTCGGCTGTAATATGCACAAATTTTTTGAAGATGAAGTTCATCACGGACAACAGAATCGTCGGTTTCGTCAGGGGAGATCTGGAAACGGCAGTCGCCTGTGATAACGCTAGTCTTTGCTCGAGGAAGAAGTCGAAGAAGGCATATGGGTTTTTCTAGCCAATCTGGATGCAAGGATAGTGAAAAACCGAGGCCTGAACCCCAGGGGAATGTGGAAAAATTTTGAGTCCGGGATACAGACAAAAAGTTCACTTTCGTGAACAAGAACCTTCCCCACAACCTAAAAGAGCCCCTCATGGAGGCCATCAGAGTAAACGGTGACCTCTTCACCTGGAACCTGGCCGATATGCCAGGGGTGGACCCTGAGTTCATGTCTCACCAGCTTGCCGTGAAACCAGATGCTAGACCTGTAGCGCAACGACGAACAAAAATGTCACAAGAAAGGGCTAACGAGGTGTCCAAGTAGACGGCCAGCTTTCTAGAAGCAGGATTCATTAGGGTACTCGAGTACTCGACGTGGTTGTCGAATGTCGTTCTCGTTAAGAAAGATAACGGGAAATGGAGGATGTGCGTCGACTACTCGGATCCCAACAAAGCGTGTCCAAATGACTTTTTCCCCCTTCCTAACATTGATGCCCTGGTAGATGCAGCGGCAGGATATCGGTTCCTATGTTTTATGGACGCATATTCTGGGTATAACCAAATACCCATGCACCGACCCAACGAGAAAAAAATGGCATTCATAAAGTGATGCCGTTTGGACTGAAGAACGCTGGAGCCACTTATCAGAGGCTGATGAACAAGGTTTTTAGCGACCTCATTGGAAGCACGGTCGAGGTTACATTGACAATATTTTGGTTAAAACTGTCGAGCCAAGTGACTTGGTCGGCGATCTGGATGCCGTCTTTAAGTCTCTTCGCAAGCACAACATGAGACTTAACCCCCTCAAATGCGCTTTTGCCATGGAAGCTGGGAAGTTCCTTAGTTTTATGATTACACAAAGGGGGGTGGAGGCTAACCTGGACAAGTGTGAGGCCATCTTGCAAATGACAAGTCCAGGTTGCGTCAAGGACATACAAAAGCTAGCGGGAAGGCTTACGGCTTTGTCCCGTTTTCTCGGGGCATCGGTGGCAAAAGCCCTCCCTTTCTTCAATTTGATGAGAAAAGGAATACCCTTCAAATGGACCCCAGCCTGTGAAGAGGCGTTCAACCATTTCAAAAGGATCCTCTCGGCACCACCTGTCCTCAAAAAGCCAAAGGAAAGCGAGACGCTGTTCTTGTATTTGGCGGTGACGGACCAAGCCATGGCGGCCGTCCTCGTCCAAGAAGAAGACAAGATCCAACAGCCTGTCTATTTCATCAGCAAGGTGTTACAAGGAGCAGAGCTAAGATACACCAAGCTCGAGAAGCTGGCTTACGCTCTACTAATCTTGTCTAGAAGGCTAAGGCAATACTTCCAAGGGCACCCAATCACCATAAGAACCAACAAAGCCATTCGCCAAGTTTTACAAAATTCAGACCTAGCCGGTCAAATGATGACGTAAGCGGTCGAGTTGTCCCAATATGACTTGCAGTACAAACCGAGGCACGCGATCAAGACCCAGGCGATGGTGGACTTCTTGGTAGAGGTAACAGGGGATGCCCCCGAGAATCCGAACACACAGTGGAAGCTCCATGTCGACGAAGCCTCCAACCAGGCGTTTAGAGGGGTAGGGATAATCCTTGAAAGCTCAACCGAAATGATTTATGAGCAATCAATCAAGTTTGACTTTCCGGTTTCCAACAACCAGGCAGAGTATGAAGCTTTGATAGGGAGCCTGCTTCTAGCCAAAGAGGTCGGAGCCTCTCGAGTGGAGGTCAACAGTGACTCACAAATCGTAACCTCTCAGGTTAACGGAACCAACCAGGCCAGAGATTCCCTACTCCAGAAGTACTTGGAAAAGGTGAGAAAGTTGTGCGAAGGTTTTGAAGAAGTCATGGTCCAGCATGTGCCTAGGGAGAGGAAGACCAGGGCCGACTTATTATCGAAGCTGGCAAGCACGAAGCCAGCCACGGGGAACCGATTTCTAATCCAGGGGTTGGTAAAGGAACCATCGGTGACCCTGTGTGTAAGACAAGCAATGAACCTTTCTTCGTGGATAGACCCAATCCTCCATTTCCTGGAGGGCGTTGAACTCCCTGAAGACGAGAAGAAGGCAAGAATGATAGGCAACAAAGTACGTGGTGATACAAGGCCAGCTGTACAGGCAAGGGTTCAGCCAACCGCGGTTGAGGTGCCTGCACCCCGACCAAACGGACTACGTCTTGAGCGAAGTCCATGAAGGGTGTTGTGGCCACCATATTGAGGAAAAGGCACTGGCCAGGAAGCTCATCAGAGCTGGATATTATTGGCCCTCAATGATGTTGAATGGCAAAGGAGTTCGTGAAAAGATGCAGGAAATGTCAGGAGAACGCCAACTTCCACAAATCCCCAATGGTGGAGTTAAGCTCAATGTTGGCCTCCCGGTCTTTTGCTTAGTGGGAAGTCGACCTTTTGGGTCCGTTTGCAACAGGTCCCGGGCAGGTTAAGTATCTAATTATAGCTATCGACTACTACACCAAGTGGGTTGAGGCAGAACCGTTGGCAAGTATATCATCGATAAATTGCCGGAAGTTCATGTGGATGGAAGTGGTTTCTAGGTTCGGAATACCAGAGGTCGTGATCTCAGACAACAGGACGCAATTCACGGATAAAAAATTTGGCGAGTTCCTTTTGGGCTTAGGAGTTAGGTAGAAGTTCTCTTCAGTTGAGCATCCGCAGAGCAACGGCCAGGTAAAAGCTACAAAGAAGATCATCCTCAAAGGCCTGAAAAAGTGACTCGGCCAGAAAAAGGGCTCCTGGGCTGACAAGGTCGCCTCAGTCTTATGGTCCTATAGGACGACGCCACAGTCCTCCACCGGAAAAATGCCCTTCCAGCTTACCTATGGAGTCGACCCGGTGATTCCTATAGAGATAGGGGAACCGAGCCCAAGATTACTCCTCGGTGGGGTTAAGGAAGTAGTGGAGAAGGATCTAATTGATGAAACCAGGGAAATGGCCCACCTATCAGAAACTACGTTGAAGCAAAGGGTAGCTTTAAGGTACAATGCCAAAGTACTAAAAAGGAGTTTCGAGCCAGATGATTTGGTGTTACGACGCAACGACATTGGGTTTCCGACCCTAGGAGAAGGCAAGCTAGCAGCTAATTGGGAAGGCCCCTACAGGGTGAAAGAAGTGGTCGGCAAAGGGGCTTTTAAGTTAGATCATTTGGACGAAAGAGAGGTGCCGAGAACGTGGAATGCAACAAACCTGAAAAGGTTCTACTTGTAATATGCGACATGCGACCCAATGACTAGCTGTCCTCTATTCTAGTACCTTGCTTTTACTTCTTACTTTTCGGTTTCTCGCCTTTTGTTTTAAAGATATCATTCCCATCGTATATTTAATACGATTATTTCTCTATCGTTTTTAATGTTGTTCTCTTTGTTGCTATTAATGTGATTAATCATTGACCCCGTGGCATTTCGGGACTGATCACCCCGGAAGCCAACAAAATCTTAAGTACCCAACATATAACGGCTAGTGACTTTAAAGCCAAACGGGAACAAGACCAATAAAACCAAAATTTCATGTGAATAAAAATGGTTAAAAATTAAAGGCATGACATCGGCCTAATAATAGTCGATTCATGACAAAGTGGTAAAAAGTTGAGCTCCTAATCCACAGGCTCTAAAATACCATACAAAACAAGGCGCCACATTGGCCCAATCACAAGAAGTACGAAATACAAAGGTTACAAATCAAGTTCTTGGGATATCAATGATTTTGCCATCCTTGATGGTCTTGAATCCCCGTCATGGAAGAACTCCTCAGTGCCCGGCAGAAGCTGGGAATCGATGAAGCCCCCAGCATTGAAGTTCCTCTCCATCACAGTGAGAACTCCCTCTAAACTAGAGGCAGACTTCCTCTTCCTAGGGTTCTCAACAATGGTAACCTCGGGACCCAAGTCCTCCTCGAGAATCTCTTCCGGTTGAGGAGCCACGCCAGCACTAGTGCCAATGATTTCCTAAGGCTGTGGGTGTGATTGTACCTCGGGGCTGGGGAGGTCAGAGCTTCGGCAGAAGAGGTCACCGAGCTGTCGCTGCTGTTCGACCCACTTGCTCGGCAGCCATGGACACTGAAAACCGAAAAGTAAAGTCGTTACAGAATGCAACTTAAACAAATCAAGCAAGAAGGAATCACAAGTGGCTACGAAGTAACGGCTACCCAGTAACTTACCTACATAGCTTCTACCCGTTTCGCGATCACCAATTAATAGATGGGGATTGAGGTTGTTTTTACCAAATATGGCCAACAGTACATCGGCGATATTCCGACTTTGCTGGCTTAACCCTTTGTAAGTACTCTTTATTAAGAAGTTGGCCCCAGCCCCGAAGCTCCAATAGGTCGGGATGCGGCGTTCCGTAAGTTGGTGAACATGGGTTTGCACAACCATAGCCAATCAGCGATTCGAGGAATGTCCATGTAAATGTGGCAGATACGCTCCCGGTCACCGGGAACGAATGTACCATAGTTCTCCTCTTCGGGACCCCTCCGTAAAGCAGGTCAAAGTTTTGGAACTACTAGAGCTCCTCGAGAGTTATTTTAGAAGCCGAATCCTTGACGTCTGAGGTGACCCAAAGATAACAATCCACCACGGGAACTCTTGGGACGGGCCGCACTGCCATACCTACAGTGGGGGCACCATTCAAAGTCAAGCTCGGGAGGACGGAAAGTCGGGTAAACCAAAACTAGCGCTACGTTCTACAGTATACTAATCTATGGTCAATCAAGAGTAAAAAAGCTATCAACTTAATGGCACCCCCCCATAACCTATTAAGCAGTAGCGCAACCCAAACAAGAAGAATTACAAACAACCTAAGCAATGAAAGAAGCAAACCTAAGAAAGGAAAGAAGCATGCAACAGATGCGGGCAGAAATGAAACCAGGATTAAGCCATCAAAGACAAAGATAGGTAATGTTTACCAGGGAAAGAGGAGATGAAGAAGAGCGAATTCCAAGAAAGTGCAGCGACACTAAAGGAAAGCGAATCTGGAAAAGCCTAGAGTGAATGCGTTGAGAAAGAAGAGAAGCCTGGAGAAAATGCCAAAGGTTGGAAGCAAAATAAAGGAATAAAGAGCGAAGCGAGAGAAGGAAGAACATTAACTGCCACTAAAAAAGCGCGAAGGTCAAGGGTAAAATGGAATTTTCATCCAAGCTTCAAATCAGCCATAATGAGCATTAAATGCTCGGCCCGAGAATCGAGACAACGTCTCTAGTAACGGACAAAGACCACGCGCTTTGGGGGCACGAATTCTACCACAGATTACTGACCCCTAGAGAACTAGACCGGTGGGGGCAAGCAGCTCAAACATGCTAGCCACGAGCTACGCCATACCTGGCACATTGGGGCACTGTTCTGATCCGGCCCAACGATGACCCGGGTCTACGCCCGAGCGGCCGACCCGATGGGTCACGCGACCCAAGCTAGGAAGGGACTTACTGTCCCTTCCCAATCCACGTGGAACCTGGACAGCTAGCAGAAGCTTCCAGAAAAGTGGGCCTGGCCCCAAGAGGCCCACCCGAGTACGGACTATAAGAGGAGAGGGACCTACCCCTCTCCAAAGGTACGTCACCTAACATATCCCTAATAGCCGCCTCTTATACGGACACTGACTTGAACGTTGGAGTCCTTGCAGGTGGCCCCACCGCTTCCTCAACTCGGTGACCCGGAGAAGCTCTCATACTAGAATCCATCCAAGACCAGGCCCCCGCAACCCCTCTATCCTGGTGCACTCCATATCCGTCCCATTTTGGATTACGAGCAATGGAACAGTATTATACAATAGTTTCGTTTTGAACTAATTTTCGGTTCATTCGAGATGCAAGTGTTTCTGAATTCGAATTTATATAATGGACAATTTTCGGTTCATTTGGTATTATACAATGGTTTCGTTTTAATAATATTTTCGATTCATTCGAGACGTGTGCATTTCTAAATTTGAATTTATATAATAAACCATTTTTGGTTCATTTGGTATTATACAATAATTTTGTTTTGATAATATTTTCGGTTCATTCAATCACCACAGAGAATCAGAATCAACAAAGATGTTAGCAAAATATTGGTGTTGTTGGTGATGACGATAATGATGATGAAGGAAGAAGAAGAAAATGAAGGAGGAGATCAAAGAAATTAAAATAAAAAAAACAGGAGGAGGAGGAGAAGGAGGAAGGGAGATGGATGTGATGGTATGGTGGTGGTAACGATGACAATGACGATAATGAAAAAAAAAGATGAAGAAAAAGGAGAAGGAGAAGAAGAAGAAGAAGCAAGAGGAGGAGAAAGAAGAAGAAGACAAAACTCCACCACGTAAACTAAATAACTTGGATAAACTTGGATGTAAAATTGCTTGAATGTGTAATGAAATTCTATTTATATATGTAGTCTATGCATGACAACGGTTAATATATATATATATATATATATATATATATATATATATATATATATATTTGTTCCACACAGTCATTAAATTATTTTAAATAAATAAATTTTATTAATTTATATATGTAAATTTTGTTAAATATAAATATAAATTATTATTAATAATTAAATATTAATAAAAAGTAATAATATTTATTAAATATGTAATATTTATATATATCTTCAACCAGAGAGAAAAAATATTTGTATTGTAGCATTTAAAAGAAGATAAAAATAGTAGATACTTTATCTTTATTATGAAAATGAAAAGTGAAAAAGAGATATAAAGACTAAAGAGGGAATAAGTCAAGGAATAAAAAACACTAAAAAAATTATGTATATATTAAAATTAATTATTAATATAAAATATATACTAAAATATAATAAATTAAAAATATATATATTTATTATAAATATAATAATGATTAATTTTAAATTAATATAATTAATTTTAAATTTTTAATAATTAATATAATTAATTTTAAATTTTTAATAATTAATTTTAATGTACTAATATTTTTGAAAAAAAAAATACTTGGTGAAATGATCCCTCCATCGCCGTCGTATTTTTGTGAGAGAGTAAGCGTCTATAATAAGGAAGTTATATAACTTTAATTTGATGATGCGTGGTATAAACAATTAATTTAGAGTTGTGTTATATATATTACGTATTAGCATAAAATATGGTTTTTTTTCATAAATTTATGTTTTTTTTAAATTATTTTTAATATTTAATTACATTTAATTTTATTATTAGTATTTATGTCAAAAATATTTTTAGATGTTAACTCTATATAAAATATTAAGAATAAAATTAAAAATTAAAAAAATGATACAAATAAAAAATATTAAAAATAAAATTAAATAAAATTAAATGTTTGAGATATATTTAAAAAAAAATAACAAACATTTAAAAATATATATATATATATATATATATATTACCTGCTTATTATTTTGTACAGAAAAATGATATTTTTTTCTTATAATATCAAAATGGATTAAAGAAAATTGATATGCTATTACTATATATAGGAGTAACAGAAGACAAATAGTTTAATTTGCAAGAAAAGAAAGTTAGGAATAGTGGATAAGACATACTTGTTAGGTACTAGATAAATGACACAGCAAAATATAGAGATGAAAAATTAGAAATTTGTATAAAATATGGAAACAATTGAATAACTTTCTTTGAGAATTACAACTTCTCTCTATCACAAGGAGACTACAATAATACTCTTTCTTGACAAAAGGAAAACACACTTCTCTCTATATATATAGGAGAAAACTACTCAAAGAAATATTATGTTATTCTATCTGGATGACTTGATTGAAATGAATTAAAGAAAAATTCAATTTATAGGTGAGTCTCTTCAATATGAACCATCCGTCAATTAGAGGTATATAATTCTTCTCTTTTTCAACCACTAAAATTCTAAGGTTATAAACTAAGATTGTTTATTACCTCTCATTTTATTTAGTTATTATTTATTTATATATTTTCTAAAATTAGCTTTACTAATTTTCACAATCTCCCACTTAAAGCTAATTTTGATAAATTTTCAAAATTCATGTTGCTCATGTATTCCATAGGCCGTATGAGGATCTACACCATTCAAACTTTTCTGTGTTGATTGGTTTTGTCATGGCATCTGCTAGGTTATCTTTAGTGTGAATCTTCTGCATATCAACACTTCCTTCTTCTACTACTTCCCGAACAAAGTGATATTGTACTCCAATGTGTTTTGTTCTTGAATGAAAGGCAGGATTTCTTGCAATGTGCAAGGCACTCTGACTGTCACAATACACAGAAATCTTCTGTTGTTTGTGCCTGAGTTCTTCTATCAACCTTTGGATCCAAATAGCTTCCTTGCATGCTTGTGTAGCTGCCATATATTCAGCTTCTGTAGTAGATAAACCTACAACAGTCTGTAATTTAGATAGCCAGCTCACAGCTCCTCCTGCAAGTGTAAACACATAGCCTGTAGTAGATTTTCGTTTATCAAGATCACCTGCAAAGTCTGAGTCGACATATCCATTGACAATGAATTCTAATCCTCCAAAACATAATGCAACATTTGAGGGTCCTTTGATGTATCTCAAGATCCTCTTAACAACATTCCAATGCTCTTTACCCGAATCTGCCATAAATCGACTTACCACCGCAACTGCTTGAGCAATATCTGGCCTTGTACAGATCATGGCATACATAAGGCTTCCCACTGCTGATGCATACGGTACTCGAGACATTTTCATCCTCTCTGCTTCACTACTAGGGCACATACTTGAGGATAATTTAAAATTCATAGGAAGTGGGGTTGAAATTGGCTTACATTCTTGCATGTTGAAGCGTTGCAAGATCTTCTTCAAATAATTCTTTTGCGATAGCCAAATCTTCCTATCCTTTTTGTCTCGGTGAATTTGCATCCTTAAAATCTTGTTTGCTGGTTCCAAGTCTTTCATATCAAACTCCCTAGCCAACTGTGCCTTCAATTCTTGGATTTGATCTTTGTTGGGACCTACCACCAACATGTCATCCACATACAACATCAGAATGATAAAATCATTATCACCAGACCTCTTGTAATAAGTACAATGATCTGAACTAAGTCTGTTGTATCCAAGGCTAATAATGAAAGAATCAAATCTTTTGTATCAACACCTTGGCACCTGTTTTAGACCGTACAGAGATTTAGTTAACCTCCAAACCAAGTTTTCTTTTCCTTGTTCTTCAAAACCTTCTGGTTGGAGCATATATATCTCTTCTTCAAGTTCTCCATGAAGAAAAGCAGTCTTTACATCTAATTGCTCTAGATGTAATCAAATACAGCACACATAGCCAAAACTACTCTAATAGTAGTTAGTCTCACCACTGGAGAAAATATTTCATTGAAGTCAATACCTTCTTTGCATTTTTTATCTATTTGAACAGTGGTTATCTCTTTAATAGTGCTATCATTTTCTTGTTCTTTTTGCAATTCATCTTCTACAAATATCATATCTCTACTGACAACTACCTTGCGGGCAGTGGGATCCCACATGCGATACCCCTTAACTCCGTCAGCATAACCCAAGAATATACATTTTCTAGACTTTGGGTCTAGCTTTGTTCTTTCTTGGGAATTGTACATCACGTACACAGGACAACCAAATATATGTAAAGAAGAATAATTAGGTGGCTTACCTTGCCACATCTCCATTGGTGTCTTTAATCCAATTGCAGTTGATGGTGACCGATTTATCACATAAGAGGCGGTTTTAACAGCTTCTGCCCAAAAAGACTTGGCTAAACCTGCAGTTTGCAACATAGCTCGTGCTCTTTCTAGGAGAGTCCTATTCATTCGCTCTGCTACACCATTTTGCTGAGGCGTTTATGCAACTGTGAATTGTCGTTGAATACCTGCTTGCTTGCAAAATGTTAGAAAATCACCATCAACATATTCTTCTCCATTATCTGTCCTTAAACACTTGATCTTCTTTCCAGATTCAAGTTCTAACTTTGCTTTGAACTCTTTGAACATCGCAAACATGTCTGACTTTTTCTTGATCGGGTACACCCATAGCCTCCTAGAGTAATCATCAATAAATGATACAAGATATTTTGCTCCTCCTAGGGACATCTCCGGCGATTTCCACACATCAGAATGAATCAACTCCAATATGTGCTTGCTCCGAGCAGTTGATCTACCAAACGTCAATCTATGTTGTTTGCTTGTAACGCAGTGCTTACAAAACGGTAAGTTTACCGATTTGAGCCCGGGAATGAGATTACGTTCTACAAGAATCTTCAAGCCTCGTTCTGACATGTGGCCTAGTTTGCAATGCCATATCATTGTCATTTCTTCTTGGCTTGTTGAAGCAACTGATACCTCTGCCTCTTGCAAAGTATCTCCCACAAGCATGTATAGATTTGCTGCAATCTTTTCTACTTTTATTACCACAAGAGCTCCTTTAACAACTTTTAAGATCCCACCTTCAATATGGGTCTTACAACCAAGTTCATCCAATTGCCCAATCGACAACAAATTCTTCTTCAAGTCTTTCACGTGTCTTACCCCTTGAAGTGAACGAATAGAACCATCAAACATTTTTATTTTGACAGTACCCATTCCAACAATTTCTAAGGCATGATCGTTTCCCATAAACACCGATCCTTCCGAGACAGGTTCATATGTACAAAACCAATCACGATGAGGAGTCATGTGCCATGTTGCTCCTGAATCAACAATCCAAACATCAGTGAGCTGTTTGCTACCTTTAGAACCAATTGTTGCTTCGCCATACAGGATTTCTCCATCATCAGAGGTGCTCGCAACACATCCTTGAGAACTTGATCCTTCTGGAATCTTCTCTATACTCTTCTTATTCCAACAATCTTTCTTGAAGTGCCCTCTCTTTCCACAATTGTAGCATTTGACCTGCTTCTTACTTTGTGACTTTGGTCTACTTTGACTCCCACTGAAACCACGCTCCATTGATCTCCCTCTTGTCATCAACAAAGCCTCTGCTTGTTTTGAGCTTTCTAATATATCTTCCTTATTCTTGCGCCTAGATTCTTCTTCAAGAACCGCAGCAACCATGTCATCAAAAGAAAGATAATCAGTCAAAACATTATTAGTTAAGTTAATGATAAGCTGATCATATGAAGCTGGTAGACTTTGAAGTAAGAGCTCTGCACGTTCGTTTTCCGCTATGGTATATTCCAACGATGAGAGTTGGGAAAATAGCGTATTTAGATTGTTGATGTGATCCGTTGCCGATGTGGATTCACTCATTCGAAGAGTATAAAGTCTTCTCTTCAAGAATATCTTGTTGTGAAGTGACTTGACTTCATATAATTTGGTGAGAGCATCCCAAATTTTCTTTGCTGTCTTTTTCTCTGCTACACTTGATAAAACTGAATCAGCTAGTGCCAAGTGTAAGTTTGCAACAGCATTGTTGTCCATCTCCTTCCATTTTTCATCTGTAATTCCAGTGGGTCTACCTTCAATTGCTGTCACGCAATTGTCTTTTCTCATAATGGCTTTTATCTTCAATTTCCATATGGAAAAATTACTCCCACTGAATTTCAGAATTTCATACTTTGCTGTCATTTTTTATACGGTAACTCGCAGCGGAAAAAAAAAAAGAAAATTAATCAGCAACCTTAGGCTCTGATACCACTGTTAGGTACCAGACAAATGACACAGCAAAATATAGAGATGAAAAATTAGAAATTTGTATAAAATATGGAAACAATTGAATAACTTTCTTTGAGAATTACAACTTCTCTCTATCACAAGGAGACTACAATAACACTCTCTCTTGACAAAAGGAGAACACACTTCTCTCTCTATATATAGGAGAAAACTACTCAAAGAAATATTATGTTATTCTATCTGGATGACTTGATTGAAATGAATTAAAGAAAAACTCAATTTATAGGTGAGTCTCTTCAATATGAACCATCCGTCAATTAGAGGTATATAATTCTTCTCTTTTTCAACCACTAAAATTCTAAGGTTATAAACTAAAATTTTTTATTACCTCTCATTTTATTTAGTTATTATTTATTTATATATTTTCTAAAATTAGCTTTACTAATTTTCACAATACTTTTTCTGTTTCAAAAGATGTGTTCATATATACAACATTACAACATGAAAATTTTTTATATAATTAAATGATTATAGTAAAATTTTGTTCATTAATTTTCTGGTGCCGTGAGTTATTTTAAAAAAGAAAAGCATGAATAAAGAAGTTGAGAGCGAGGATTTAGACGGAAAAAGAAAAGGATTTGACGAGTGTTACAGCGTTGAGCATTGAAAAACAAGAGCGCCTTGTGGAGGGCGAGAGTGTAGTTGCTTATGGTGGTGGCGGGGGACGGTCTTGGCTATGAGAGTGGCAAAGCCGGCAGTGAAGGCAGAGATGGCAATGGTGGCAATCATCCAGAGAAATATTTTGCGACTTATGATGATGCAGCCAAGATCCATGTTTTTCATCTTCTTATTCATTTTACTCTTGTGTTCGGGACTGAGGAGCCAGCTCCTTTCAGTCTCGTCCAGTGGCCGCAACAGCGCGGCCTTGTCAAGTCCGCGTTGCTGCAGCATGTTGTGGATTTTATCATCGTCCGCCGCATGAATCTCTAGTGGGCCACTCCATGAATCCCGTTCGAACATACTCGTAATCTAATCTAATCCCTAGCTTCACTTCAAATGCTTACAAGTTACAAACATATATACCATATAAACTAGTAAACAAATGAATTAATAATGCTCCAACCATAATAAGCAAATAATTAAGTGGCTGCATATATATATATATATATATATATATATAGAGAGAGAGAGAGAGAGTTTATGTTGACTTCTTCCTCCCGGCATTGCATCCAATCTCCTTAATTCTGATTTTCTGCATTCTTCTCATATTTAAATTACAACTATTTCATGTTTTCTATGTATACTTTCTTCGTCAACATTAAGTGGTTTCTATGCCAATAATCCTGTGAACGTGACCTGGGATGGAAGCTAAGAAGCTGCCATTTTTGTCTGTTTCTGAGTTCTTTTTTTATTATATTTGATTGCTGGCATGGGTTTATTGAACCGTTGGGGATCCAATGCATTCTTGGACGACGATACCTTTTCTGGTCCTTTTTTATTCGGGAAAGTATGAGGAGACAATATCTTTATTGTACAATACATACAATGGGGTTTAATTGAAATTAAAATTAAATTATGGGTAATTAATTAATTTTGATTTCTTTCTAATTTGAAATTTGAAACAAATTAGGATTACCGTTAGTTATGGAATCAGAACAACGAACTCCCTCCCTCAAGACGGCGTGACCTCCATTCTCTCGATTAATCCAAGAATCTCGCCGCTTCAGCCCTCCGTCCGACAGCACCGCCATTACCACCGGCAACCACAGTCGCCTACTCCCTCTCTCTTCCCTCTCTTCTTTGTTTCTTCCCTCTTTCTCCATTTCTCCTCAATCCCCTGTACGCTACCACTGGTCTCTATACAAAGCCTAACCCCGACGAGAAACCCCAATGCAACCCAGCAGCGGCTGAGCTCTGTGCCGCTGCAACACTGCCTCTGCTACCCCTCTCTTTTCATTCTTCCCCTTTCACCAACGCAGGTTCCATGCTTCCTCCTGTTCGTGTTCTTTCGTTTGTTTATTTTAACTAATTTTTAATTCTGCTTTTAGTGTTTAGATTAAGCTTAGATTAATGGATTGATACTTTTTGGATTCCAAAATATTTGACGGCTGATTTTTCTGGATTGATTGCTGCTTAAATTGAGTTTAAAATCCCTGTTTACATATTGTGCACACTATATGCTCGATGAAATGTTTGAGTGAAACTTTTTGTTTAATTCTTATGTTTGGCCGGTATTTGTCTTAAATTTTGTTATTTTTAGGCATTATAATTCAGAATTGTGTAATGTTATGCTATTTTTAATGATGTTTATATTGAGTTTTGACATGGCACTTGATTATTAGTTTTGTTTAAACACCAAATTAGTTTAAAATTTTAAATTTGGTCATTTGATTAGTGTAATTTAAGAAGTGCATATCATGTTTAGTTAAGTGAATTGAATGAAACTACCTATTCATGTATGTTTTAAACATTCCACATGGTTGCCATTAGATTATTTTAAATTCCCATCTTTATGCCTCCATGTCATGCATGCACAAACAAATTTGGTCACAACTCACTTCACACTTGGAAATATATGCTCTAAGTGGCTAGTTGATAAGTAATCACCCATGATGTGCTTGATGCCTAAAGACCCGCATGAATCTTATAAGTGTAGTATATTCTTAAATAATATAAAATAGAACTAACTGCATTGTTATTGTTAAGAGTTTTGCTGAAAATGTAAATTAAATAGAATAAAAAGAAGCATGCATGTTTAGATTAGGAATATATGTATGAGTATACATGATGGATGGCCTATGCATTAACAATGCAACTGAGTAATGAAATAAGTGCATGGTGGTTGTATGTGTTGCTTTTTGATATTGGTGGTACACAGTGTGATGTAGTACAGAGAATAGGGATAGTTAAAATACTTATATAATAGGTAAAATAAAATAAGTAATTTAGTTACTATCAATAAGTGACGTTGATACATTTTTTCCAAGTTAATATGGGTAGTATGATGTGGGTCAGTTATATTTGTGTATCTTTCTCTATGGAGTTTAGAGAGGATTTTTTTGCATCCCATTTACTAATTGTTTATCTAAATAGTTTTCATGATTTGATTTGGGTGTTTATTTCATGATTATAGGCCATGTCACTATTGGATGTTACTGAGGTTGGAAGTGAAGAGATGGATCCTGGCTACATGGTTATCTTCAAACAGACACGTGGGATGTTCATTTCTATAGGCGATCGGATGTTCAATTTACTTGTGAATGCGGATGATTATTATTGGCTTTCTATTTCTATGTGATGAATGCTATTTATGACTTAACTGACTATCGTGGTTTGCAAAAGCTTTTCCATTAACACGTTAATTTAGTGGGTATTTGGTCGTGATAGGGAAAAAAAATAACGCTACGGTATTTTCAGTCAATCTGAATGTTCATTTCTGCTTGATTTTGGATGTTCATTTTTCACATATAACCGGATGTTCAATATCATAGAAGTAGAACAAGGGATTGTCAGGTTTCACATTCATCCATTAGCTCACTGTTGCATCTGTTCAAAATGAATCAAATTAACTAGTCCCAAGATCAAATATCATGAGGGCAATGCTTCACCAATTCAACTCATTCAAAATAGGAAAATGAAAAACATATATCCTTAAATACATTCATAATTAAAAAAATGTCATAATAATAACTATCTAGATGGTAACTTTCACTTTCAATCATTATGCTTAAGAGAATCCAAAAAAACACAATCACAACAACTTAACAATAGTTATATAGGATCCACGGTTATGTCCCTCTAATTGCACAGGGAAAAAAATAAAAACCAATCTGATGTCACGCCGCTGACACCTGAAATACATTGCAATATGTTTTCAAATTAATAACCAATAAACAAGATAGATAACACGACAATGTAACATTTAAAGAATCCAGTCAATATTTGGTACCGAATCCAAATTCCTTACAACAACATGGCAGCCCAATAAATTGATGTCTACAGCCAGCAATATTGTTCCGAATATATATTAAATTAACCACTAATTTCAGTAAAAAAAAATGGTTATTTCTAACTCAGATCAGAACCAGGGTAAATCAGTTAAGCAAAAACTATAATTGAAAGAAAAACCATAATCAAACAAGCACTCATTTGACTGTGAAAACCAACCATCCGACTTCTTACTCAATTAAGCCACCAATTAAACAAGTAAAAATATCTATCATGAAGAACAATCAGCGAATACATGTATAACACCCATAAACAAAAAGGATTCCATCAGCATCAGTTTAATTGGTCCAACAGACCGGGTCAATCAGCTACCAAGATAACAATCATTTATGTTAAATATTCTAACTCGATTCATCAAAATGGCAGCCCCATAACTCAATGTTTACATCCAGAGACAGAAACGCGAATAGATATTAAATTAGCCACCAATATCACTTAAAATTAGTATTTGGTATCTCATATCAGAAGCCATATTCGTATCATACATGCATTATTTTACAAAAAAAAAAATACAAACCATAAAAGAATTAACAAAAAAAAAAAAAACAACATCCGATTCAATCCTCAAGTGGACCATGTAATAAGCATATCTAAATAAAATAAAAACTATAATCAAGCATGGATACATGTGAATGTGAAAACCAACAATCTGATTACCTACTACAGTTTCCATCCAATTAAAGAGGCAAAAAAAATCTATCATGAACACCAAACATCCAATACCCAACTAAAGTAACCATCCAATTACATGGAAAAAAAATTTATCATTATCACCGAACATCCAATAACCTACTAAAGTAACCATCCAATTATGGTCAAGAATAAGAAACCAGTGATCAGCTGGTTTACGTAACATCGCATCGAAAGGTCCACACCGGACGGAAAAATAAAATGCTATTTAAACTAGCTTAACAACCTTATTTCAACCTTCCCGCTCAAAAGTTATATCAATTGCAATGATCTCAAACAAGAACTAGTTTCACATGCCCGAACATACTAAAATTCTATATACTACATTTTCACCATGTAAAATCAAGCAAATAAGTAACATACACTCTCTACACTACAAACTGCAAGGTGAATGATGTTTCATGAAAGGAAGAAACTAACCCACTTAACGTGCTCGACGACGATATAGTTCTGCTGTTCGTGTTGGTCCCGGTAAATAGTTCACGTCAGGCGGCGAAACTGTTAAATCAATTGCAACAATCTCAAGCAACATCTAATTTCTCATCCTCCAAAATAATAAAATTCCATTTATTTCTTTTTCACCATGTAGTTTCAGAAAAATAAACATCTTAAACACTCTATAAAACAAGTACCAACTGCAGGGAGTAATCATGAAAAGAAGAAAGTAAAGCACTCAACTTGGATGGTCGAAAAGGTTCTGGAACACGTTTATTGGCGAAACAAGAAATAGATACGCAGCTGCAAAAAGTACACCGGTGATGCTTCCGCCGAGGGCGATCAAGCGCGGCGCCTGGTCCCAGCAACTCTCGTCGGCAAGGAGGAACGAGCTTGCAATCCCGACGCTGCTACCGATGGAGATCGATCGCAAACAACGGGTCTCCAACGCAGACGTGTTCCAGGTGCTGCTGCAGGTTCCGATTTGGACAGCTAAGCGGCGGTATGGGGGAAGGTGAGAAGCGAGGAGGAAGTATTTTGGTGGTAAGGTAACACGGTAAAAAGAGTGAATTGGGGGTAAATTTCTTTTAGAAATTACAATTAAGTTATCTGAGTGTTATTATTATTTTCAAATATAAGTGGGTTAGATAAAAAGTCTATTGTACATGTTGTATATATATGTCATTGTCTACCTAGCGGGAGTCTTCTGGTAATGTTATAATCAGGGGGCTTGATTCAATTAAACCACGGGAAGCCTGAGGTTCTCCAATATGCAGTGAATGCAGCCTTATTCAGTGATTATATGGATGCTTCCAATACGCCTGGATGGTATTGTGGACCCAATTTCTTTCCCACAGATCCCACTCGTGTTCTTCGTAACTTCGCTAAGACCCAGGTATAGGTCGAATATGATTGATTCCTTAATGGTTAATGGGAGGTTGATAAGGAACCAGGCGAGGATCAAGACGGCTATTCGAGACTTCTATAAGGGGTTGTACCACCAGGAGACATCGCCAGTGATTGGGTTCAGGGACGGGCTTGTAAAGCAGATCAACGAGGAAGAGGCACTGGAGCTAGAGATGCTGCCAACTGTTGAAGAAATAAAGGAGGCAGTGTGGGATTGTAAGTCAACAAAGGCGCCAGGTAGTGATGGGTACAACATGAACTTCATAAAAAAATGCTGGAATGACTTAGGAAGGGAGTTCACTGATGCGGTGCTAGGCTTCTTCCTTTCGGCTACACTTCCTAGAGACTCGAATGTTACGTGGGTTACGCTGGTGCCAAAGTTTACTGGAGCCAGAGAAATAAAGGACCTCAGGCCGATTAGTATGGTGGGGTGTGTCTATAAGGTCATATCCAAGGTGTTGGTTAGGAGCATGCGAAAGGTAATGCCGGGGTTGGTAGGAGAGACTCAGAGCGCCTTCGTTAAGGGCAGGAAAATCCATGATGGGGCCCTGATCGCCTGTGAAATAGTGCACTAGCTAAAAACACGAAAAAAGAGCACCGTAATAATAAAACTGGACTTCCAAAAGGCTTATGATAGAGTCAAGTGGGGCTTTGTGGATATTGTCTTGCAGAAGATGGGGTTTGGCCAGAGGTGGGGAGGTTGGATAAAGGAGTGTGTCACCACTGCATCTATGTCATTGCTTGTTAATGGATCACCTTCAAAGCCTTTCAAAATGGAACGGGGTCTACGGCAAGGTGACCCGTTGTCCCCATTTCTGTTCGTGTTAGTTGTGGATGTTTTGCATCGAATGATTGGAGAGGCGGTGAGGAATGGCCGTATAACTCCGTTACTGCTTGGTAGAGATAATATTGAGTTGTCTCACTTGCAGTTTGCAGATGATACTATTCTTTTCTGTCCGCCTGATGAGGGGACCATCAGGAATTATCATCGGCTACTCAGATGCTTCGAGCTCATGTCGGGATTGGCCATTAATTTTGAAAAGTCCAGCCTTATACCGGTCAGCTGTGAGAGGATGTGGGTCCGGAGGATGTGTCGGTTACTGGGTTGTAAAGAGGCTTCATTACCAGTCAGATATCTGGGCATTCCCCTGGGAGCAAATCCGAGACTGGTTAAGACATGAAAACCGGTGATTGATAAGGTGGAAGACAAACTGAGTTTGTGGAAAGCAAAAACTCTTAACAAAGCAGGTAAACTGGTCCTAATTAAGGCGGTTCTTAGTAGCTTGCCGATTTACTACCTCAGTTTATATAAGATGCCAAAGACAGTGGCAGAGAAGCTGATTTCCCTGCAACGATGGTTCCTGTGGAGTACTGAGGATGGGAGATACGGGGTACCGCTCGTGAAGTGGGAAGTGGTTATGGCTCCAAAGAAGGCAGGTGGGTTGGGAGTTGGGGATGCGGTGATTCGAAATACTGCATTGCTGTTTAAGTGGTGGTGGAGGTTCTCGAAAGAAGACTGTCCCTTATGGAAGAAAGTGGTATGCTCTTGTAATAATATGCATCCTACAAGAACGGTGGGAGGACAGCCTACTCCCACGCGAGGGGGTCCTTGGAAGGATATATGCCAGCTACAAGTTAGTAAGCCAGGGCTGAGAGATTAGATGATCAGTGGGTTGTCGATGGAGTTAGGGAATGGCAGAACAATCCGATTCTGGGAGGATAGATGGCTACCGGCTGGAGTATTGAAAGATATGTTTCCTAGGCTTTTCTCGATCTTAACTCTTCATGAATCTGTGATAGCAGACTGTGGCTTTTGGGATGGGCTAGTGTGGATTTGGAGTTTCCAGTGGAGGAGAGAGTTGTTCCAGTGGGAGTTGGACTTAGTACACCAGCTTCATGAGATCTTACAGTCATTCAAGCTTACAAATGGGAGGGAAGATAGTGTGGTATGGAAATTTGATAAAACAGGTGACTACTCAACAAAATCCTTTGTGCGAGTGATGCAGGACGAAGTCCTACCGGAGGAGGTTACCAGCTATAGCTTCACTAGTGCTGTTTGGAAAGGATTTGTCCCCCCGAGGGTTGAACTCCTTGCTTGGTTTGCGTTAGTCGAAAGGGTCAACACAAAGGATCGACTGTGCAGATTACGGGTTATTGACCAGCAGGACAATAGGTGTCTTCTCTGTGGTAAGCCTGTGGAAACCGCGTATCATCTGTTTCTTAGTTGTGAGATTACATGGCAGGTGTGGTGTGCTTGGCTAATGGCCTTTCAACAAAGGTGGAGCTTTCCGGGTACTTTGAAGGAACATTTTGAGAGTTGGACGAGCTTTCTAGGAAGGAAGGTAGATAGGAAGAGATGGTTCACTGGATTCTTTGCTGTTATCTGGACAATTTGGCTAGAAAGGAATGACAGGCTCTTCCGAAATAAGAGTTCAAGAGTGGGGGACATTATCAACAGATCGTTTACGTTCTACGAAGAATGGAGTGGTGCTGAGCCATTTGGGTGTTGATGGCCAGGTCACAATGTCTAGAAGTTGTATGTTATCTTGTTTTATTCTTACTATAGCTTTGCTATCTGCTCCACTCTGCTGTGTTGAGCTCCCTTTGATTAAAAAAAAAAGACCAAGGTATAGGTGATCGTTATTATTAAATCAAGGTGATAATTAAATAAATAATGATAATGAATTCGTCTATTGTAGATTGATTACATACTGGGGAAGAACCCTCGGAGGATGAGCTACGTTGTAGGGTTTGGTAGCCATTACCCAAAACATGTGCATCACAGAGGTGCTTCCATACCAAAGAACAACGTTAAGTACAGCTGTAAAGGAGGATGGAAATGGCGGAACACATCTAACCCAAACCCAAATACAATTGTTGGAGCAATGGTTGCCGGTCCGGACAAGTTCGATGGCTTCCATGATGTCCGTACTAACTACAACTACACAAGGCCAACTCTTGCTGGAAATGCAGGTTTAGTCGCTGCACTTGTCGCCCTTTCTGCCCATCATGATGCTAAAACCACGTCCGCCACCGTTATTGACAAAAATACCATCTTCTCCGCCATTCCTCCAATGTTTCCCACTCCTCCACCGCCTCCAGCACCCTGGAAACCATAACAAGCTCCTATATATATCCACCCCGGTCCGGTCAGTCGGTCACCACTCCTAATAAGCGTCTTTCTTCAAATATGCATATGGATACATGGACATTAATTCTTGTATTCTTTAGATTTTAAATGTGAAATCAATTGCATGTGGATATTAATAAAGGAATTAAAAATAATTCATCAACCGGCTGCTTAGGTTGTGTATCCTGAAATAATTTTTCTGAATGTAACAATGTATTCAATTTACATGACAACTCGTGTAGAATAAAATAAAAGATGATGATAATAGGGAAAAAGATATGTTAAGGAAGGTTGGGTTGGGCTAGGGTCATTGTCCATGTGTGAGCTGTATTCCCAGTGTCTCCAACGGTTCAAATAATATAATATTATTTAGAAGGCATAGTTGGAATGAAGTCCTTCTCTCAATTCACATGACAATATGACATTATTGACTTTAGACCACTTGTCCGCGTTCACCAACACCAGCCAGGCACCACCGCCACTATGTGATTTCCTAATATCCATCCCTTTTCATATTTTCATTTCTGTTAAAAACTTTAATTGAACTAAACAATAGAAAATTATTTATTTTTGTTGGGAGCTATCTACATTATAAAATAAGACAAAGAGATTAGCTGTGAAAGAAAATAAATAAAGTGAACGAGAGAGAAGAAAGTAAGAAACGGAGAGAAACAGAATGGAATATTAGCTCATCAAATATTCGATAGTTAGCAAGTCCACTCATTATTTAGTCTTCTTTAGTCGGCGATCGGAGAATCCCATTTGTTTATTTATATGTCTATGATTTATGATTGTAAGTAAGCAAGTAAGTTAGTAGCGAGTAGATTGGAGGCTGTCTTCTTCTTCCATTGGAGATTTGGAATTGAACTGAATAATAAGAGGAGGAGGAGGAGGAGTAGATGAGTATGTACGGCAGGGATCCATGGGGGGGACCACTGGAGATCCATGGGACAGACTCCGCCACGGACGACGACCGGAGCCGCAACCTGCAGGACTTGGACAGGGCGGCGCTGTCACGGCAGCTCGACGAGACACAGCAGAGCTGGCTGCTGGGCCCCACTGAGACCAAGAAGAAGAAGAAGTATGTCGATCTCGGCTGCATCATCGTCAGCCGCAAGATCTTCGTCTGGACCGTCGGCACCATCGCCGTCGCCGCCTTCCTCGCCGGATTCATCACTCTCATCGTCAAGACCGTCCCCCGCCACCACCACAAGGCCCCTCCTCCCGACAACTACACCCTCGCCCTCCACAAGGCTCTCATGTTCTTCAACGCTCAACGCTGTATGTAGCCCCACCCTTTCTCTTTCTTTCCTTAATTAGATCTCACTTTATCCTAATTCAGTAATTTCATTTTCACCTACCTTGATGTTGATTGATGGCACCACGCTAAATCAATTAGGATTAGGATTAGGGTTAGATTATCAACATCAGTCAGAGTCAGTCACTGAAGATTGAACATTTTTTCATGTTGATATTGATTTGTTGTGTGGCTGTTGTTGCGTGTAGCTGGAAAACTCCCAAAGCATAACAATGTTTCTTGGAGAGGGAACTCTGGTCTGCAAGATGGGAAGGGCCCCGGGGTATCTGCCGCCATCAAGGATCTGGTGGGTGGCTACTATGATGCCGGAGACGCCATCAAGTTCCACTTCCCTAAATCCTTTGCCCTGACCATGCTCAGCTGGAGTGTTATTGAATACAGTGCCAAATACGAAGCTGCCGGCGAGCTCGCCCATGTTAAGGACATCATTAAATGGGGGACTGATTACCTTCTCAAGACCTTCAACAGTACTGCTGACACCATTGACACTCTTGCTGCACAGGTAGATTTATTCGCCTTGAACTAACCAACTGACTTTGAACTATGCATCTCATATGTGATTATTTTCAATCTTGGCAGGTTGGATCTGGGGATACTTCTGGAGGGAGCACCACTCCAAATGATCATTATTGCTGGACTCGTCCGGAGGACATTGATTATACACGACCTGTCACCGAATGCTCGAGTTGCTCGGATCTTGCAGCAGAGATGGCTGCTGCGTTAGCTTCTGCCTCCATTGTGTTTAAGGACAATAAAGTCTATTCGCAGAAACTTGTTCATGGTGCCACAACACTCTATAAGTTCTCGAGGGACCGCAGAGGAAGATACAGTCCACGTGGTACCGAGGCTTCAACATTCTACAATTCAACCAGCTACTGGGATGAGTTTGTCTGGGGAGGAGCTTGGATGTATTTTGCCACTGGTAATTCTTCCTACCTTAATCTGGCCACCAAACCTGGCATTGCCAAGCATGCTGGTGCTTTCTGGGGAGGCCCTGATTATGGTGTAATGAGCTGGGATAACAAGCTTCCTGGTGCTCAGGTAATTTTTAGTGCTCCTTCAGTTATAACCTGTAAGGTGTCCGAAGCTTACTCAAGTTGTTTGTAAATCAATGGAGAAATCTCTACTGCAGGAAGTTTATTAAATTTGCATTTCAAGCTAAGTTCTGAGCTGAATAATGTGATGGATTTTACTCTGGCATCTGTTTTTCTGATCTTAACTTCATTTTGGCATAAGACATATTCATGTTCTCACTGGCTTATCTATTTGGCTTCCATAATTACACCTTAGGCAGAAATGAAATCTGTTTTCGTTTTACTTTTGGACTGAATTGCTGCAAAATATGTAGGATGTTCCCTTGTTTTTAATCATGCTGTAGTTCATAAGCATTTTTGACCAAATACTTTTGATTGCTTTGCTCGACTTTCTGAAGCTATGAGTTCTAGTCATATGAACAGGAGTTAGTAATTTAATCTTGTCATCCTGCATATAGGTTCTTCTGAGCCGGTTGAGGTTGTTCTTGAGTCCTGGTTATCCATATGAAGAAATTTTAAGTACATTTCACAATCAGACCAAGATTTTTATGTGCTCCTTCCTACCAGTTTTCTCAAGCTTTAACAGAACAAGAGGTAAAAAGAAAAGAAAAATAAAATTCTACTTCAACACTTGTATCTGGGCTCCTTCTCTGTAAGTTCCTCCAATTATTACTCTAATGTGAATATTGGGTATTTTTTTCTTGGCACTCAGGGGGCTTGATTCAATTAAACCATGGTAGGCCTCAGCCTCTCCAATATGTTGTAAATGCAGCCTTTTTGGCTACCCTATTCAGTGATTATCTTGAAGCTGCTGATGCACCTGGATGGTATTGCGGGCCCAATTTCTTTTCGGCTGATACTCTTCGAGACTTTGCAAGGACCCAGGTATGTACGTGATATTCTGCTTTCAAATTTTGTCAACATTAACTCTGCTAACTTCCTTTGCCAATTTCCTGGGGTGATTTTGTAGATAAATTACATCCTTGGGAAGAACCCTCGCAAAATGAGCTATGTTGTTGGTTTTGGTAACCACTATCCAAAACATGTCCATCACAGAGGTGCTTCTATACCAAAGAACCACATTAAGTATAGCTGTACAGGAGGCTGGAAATGGAGGGATACATCCAAGGCAAACCCAAATACAATTGTTGGAGCTATGGCTGCTGGTCCTGACAAGTTTGATGGTTTCCATGATGTCCGTAAAAACTACAACTACACGGAGCCAACTCTTGCAGGAAATGCAGGTTTAGTTGCTGCACTTGTAGCATTGTCAGGTGATAAAAACATAGGGATTGACAAAAATACAATTTTCTCTGCGGTACCCCCAATGTTTCCTACAGCACCACCACCTCCAGCACCATGGAAACCATAAGGTGCTATGCCGTTCATTATCACTTTCCACCAAGTACCGTAGCGACATCAGTTCATTGGTTGGCATGGACAAATTGGAAGTTGTGGGATAAGGCCTTTGAGAACATCTTTGACTTGAGATTAGCCTTAAGAATTTATAGAGGTACTTGTGAGTGTTTCTTCATTTAAGCATTATTGTTATATACTTAGTACATATGTATCAAATCTTGTATTCTTTAAACTTGCAGAATGAACAACATGGAAGTCTGACACTTACAATTTACAATCTTACAGTTACCTATCTCAGACTCTGTTTACCTTTTTTATATTATAAGTAACTCATGGTTTGCGTAATTTATTTGTTTTAAATTTCTTGCCTGTGGTTCTCTTCTGCACGGGGACAGTCCCAGCAGCTAGAAACCAATTTGGCCTTTTATAATTTCACTTTGAGCAGTATTGGAAACAAGAAACCCTCGTCATATATAGAAAGGAATCAGAATCGATTTTAGCCTGAAATAACCAACAAAAAACATGCAGAGTCTATACATGACCAAATAGATTAGAACAGATTTTAGGAACCCTTTCCCTCATAGGAGGCAAGAGATAACTAGTTATTTTTGCATAGCATACGTTCGACAAGATGGCCAGTGGCAAGCGTGTCTTCTGCAATGAGTCAGTAACTTACTCTTACAACAAATCAAAATCAGCGGAACGCATTAGCTGATTTGCTTTTCTATTCCTCAAACTATTTACAGTGATCAGCTGATCAATCATGGACGTAAAAAGAAAGCCTGGAGTTCAAAAAGAATGTATCCTATAGCAACTTGTTATATATACAATCATGAAAATTGAGGCGAGCTATTGGACTTCACAAGAGGACGTGACCTCATTTCACAACTACCTCCCTCAGATACTAAGGGAACTTCACCATTCAAGGAAACTTCATCATTCAACTCTATCATTTTGAGTTCACGTAAGGTCCTCTTTGCATAAACGGTGAAGGCAACAATTGCAACAATTGAAATGATGAAAGAAATAAGGCTGTATATAATTTCCAGAGTGTTTAGGTGACGCTTCCCTAACCCTACTTCAGCCAATGTCTTCATTAATCGACCACTGCAGGAAACAAACACACATACATATGTAAGTCTATTTCAAAAAATAAATTAAACAAACCAGCTCGAAGCTGTCACATTGGGATCCATGAAAACTCACAAAGTTCTCATATTTTCATACAAATGGAAATAAAAAAAAAAACTCCAGGTTTGATCTAAAGAAATAACACGAGTTCTTTACCACGATAGCTCCTTTTATTTTTCTTCAGAGCATTTTATATTCAATAAAATGGTGAAACTGGTAGAAGTTTACTACAGTACACACTAAGCCATTAAAGGGCCAAAGGTCAACCTGTATATGTAGAGGAAAGCTTCTGGCACCATTCCAGCAACTGATCCGCATAAATAGGGCCAAAACTTCACATTAGTCACCACAACAGCATAATTGAATATAGTATAGGGAAAAGGTGAGAGCCTAAACAAAGCAACCACTTGAAATTGATAGAGCCAGTTTCCCTCCCCAGCAAGCCTAATCATTGCTGCATTACGAGGCCATCTTTTTAACCATTGCTGCACAATACAGAACCAAAGATCACAAACAAAATGTAAAACCTACTTTGAGAAAACACAACCCAAAATTTTAGAGGATTTGTTATCATATAAGAAACAGAGAGACTTACATGAATGCGGTCACGGAACCGTAGTCCAATTTGGTAAGGCAGGACCATCCCAATGGTTGTTCCACCCATTATTATAGCAAAGCCAAGGCCATAACCAAAAATCATCCCTGCCAGCCACATAGAGGGGCCCGAAGGAAGCAAGAATACTGGCAGCAAAGCTAGAGAAGCAACAAGTATAAGGGCAAGAACAGGATGGCCAAAGGAAGTAGCTTCCCACTCCATGATTGGGTAAAGAACCTGCAATGAGAAACCTCAACGCTTCAAAGTATGAATTTTATCATAGTTTTCCAATCATCCATCTTGAATGCATGATGATGCACAGGGCCAAGAATATCCACAGGTCCATACTAAGCTGCTTGCTCATATACAAATGATAGAATAGTAGTAAAGATAACGGTGTTATGAGTATTTTTCTCACGCCCTTCAAGATAATTACCAGAAAAAGTTTCCTAGTGACATGTTGAAAAGAGTTCCTTATTACACTGCTCCTTCGAATTTCATCCATGCCACAACATATTAATTAGCATATGAAATCAAATGCTAATGGTATTATATCATTCTAAAACCCGAGAAATAGTCATAATATGAAATGTTGAAACAGCAAAGTTGGCAATAACTCACTGCAAGCGACTGTAGTACCAGAACAGAATCATTGTAAGAAGAGGAAGTACCTTTCCAAAAGCAAATGGTACTCCCCATTTCACAAGAACAGTAGCAAGTATAACAGCGAGGCAGCACCATAACAATGTTTTCATCCACCAACACAAAGATTTAACTTTTGATTTTGCTTGAGGGTGCAACATCTCGGCTTCTTCAGCCCTTGGTATATCAGGTAAGACCAATTTATCATACTCGCTATCAATATTTTCCAACATCTTTGACGATTCTTCGGTGATCATTGTGATTCCAGAATGCTATACAGGGAAACAAAAGCAGAACATCAGCAAATTGCAGAGTCTAATAATTCTATGCTTCGAAATTCAAATTGCATGTCTAGTTTACATTTTTAACGTTCTGAAAGGAGAATCACAAAATACCGGGAATTGTGTAGTCTTATTGTTGCTGGCAGATGAGATCCACATTACATTACAACAGAAACAAGAGTGCACCGAACGAAGATGTTGTGCATGCCTTGTAACTGCATGCAGATGCAGAATTACGTACAAAGATTGAAGAATGGAATTTCAGAAATTCATCAGCATGGGATCCTCTGCATGAACATTTATAATTATAACTAAAAAAACAATGAAATAAGCAAGCTTATATAATAAATAAAATTTAATTCTAAGCCTGAAATTTTTTTTTTTTTCTGCATTTAGGGTTTATGAGCTAAAAAAAATGAATGCACAGAGAAATCTTTCACCGCTTTTGTTTTGCATTTAAATTTGATACCACAATGTCTACGATGATGAACCTGCACGATCCCCAAACTTGAGAAAACGATTTCCTGCATTGAGATGAGAAGCAAAGCGTGGCTACAGCATTCAAAACGCAGCGTTATTGAAGGATGAAATATTAATTTTTATACAAGTTTTCATACTAATTCCATACGTAAATTTAAAAAATCATTAAAAAATATTTGGTCCAGATTAACCACTCTTTTTTATTTTGGTATTGGGTTTTCAATATGTTTTTAAACAATGTGGAGAAAGAGGACTTTTTAGTCTATATTTAATTTTAATTTGTTTTGTTGTAAGGATTTAGTAAAAAATTTGATTTAGTTCTTATTTGTTTAGTAGTATTTTTAAAAAGTTTAAATTTAACGGAAAAGCTCTACATCCATGTAAAAATTACATGGATAGTATCCAAGTACTTTCCACTTCACGCCTCACACACTCGTTTGTTTTACACGCGCCTCATATAACGTATATAACATAATCCTTATTTTGCGTAATCAACCTTTCTCAACGTAAACCTTTTTCGCCTTCTTGTTCTTCTTCTTTTTCTTCCTGTTCTCCTTCTTCTTCTTCAACCTAATTAAATTCGTTGTTCTCCTCTATTCTCGTTTTTTTTTTCTCTGCATTATGGATCTGGATCGACTTCAACGTAATTAGCTTCGTCGTTCATCTTCTTCTTCGTTTTTTTCTTCGATCTGTACTTCTGAATTGAAACAATGAATAAATCAACTTCAAATCAGTTGAATGAGTGCAATTTGGATAATTCTTCTGAAACACATCAATTTGATGAGGTTTGGATCATTGAATTTTGAATTGAATTCAATGGAATGAAATTGCTAATTTTATTTGAAGTGAATTGAATGGATTGAGGTGATCTATATCTGAATTTAATTGAATTGAATTGATAATATGTAACTGTGAGTAACTGTGAGTTTGAGTAACTGTGAGTAAATGTGAGTAACTTTTCGGTTCGATAATTACGAAAAAATTGATTCACCATGTGCATGTGTTCGATTCGGTATGCAGAAAGGAGTCTAAAAAAAATTAGATGAATATAGTGTTTAGAGTTTAAGGTTCATGGTTTAGGGTTCAGGGTTTAGGGTTTAGCTGTTCAGGGTTTAGGGTTTAGCGTTTAGGATTGTAGGGGTTTAAGGTTTATGGTTTTAGGGTTCAGTGTTCAGGGTTCTGGGAATAATGTTTAGGGTTTAGGGTTTAGGGTTCTGGGTTTAGTGTTTAGTGGTTTGGGGTTTAGTGTTTAGTGTTTAGGGTTTAGTGGTTCGGGGTTCAGGATTTAAAGTTTAGGGTTTAGGGGTTCAGTGTGTTTCAAACTTTCAGTTCGCCAAGTGTATCAATTTCGGTTCACCGTGTTTAGGGTTGAGGGTTTAGGGTTTAGAGTTTAGGATTTAGGGTTTTAGGGGTTTAGGGTTTATTGGTTCAAGGTTCAGTGTTCAGGGTTCTGGTTTTAGTATTTAGGGTTTAGGGTTCAAGGTTTAGGGGTTCAGTGTGTTTCAATATTTCGGTTCTCCCAGTGTATTAATTTCGGTTCACTGTGTTCTTTTCGAGTTCATAATGTATTGGTAAATACAATGATTGCAATCACTGAGAACCTGGATTAAAACAGTAGTCAGACAGTTCCAATAGATATATAAATTAACATCTCAGATGGGTAATCCATGTTGAATTAAATATAAATATTAACATTAACATTTAGATTAATATTCACATATATACATTTGAAGTAAGCATTTTTTTACTTTTTAAACAAGTTAAACAAAATATTGTTAATTACAAACAACTAATCCTAGTATATGCTATTTACTATCTAAATTCCCAAATGTGAATTTACAATAAGGGCTGGAGAGGGCCATATTGGAGAGGGCCATATTGTTAATTACAAACAGCTAATCCTAGTATATGCCATATTTACTATCCTAGTATATTGCTAGTCTTATTCCTTCAGATTCCCAAATCACTTGGTTTCTAATTTTATTCATTTCATGCAACAGAATGTGCGGACCATATTGGTACCTGAAGCTATCAAATCTCTCCCTACATTTCAATTGAAAGGAATTAGTTACATAAGAAATGAACCCAACTAAAATCAGAAAAGAAAGAAGTTTATAAATTTAGAAAGTACTAACTTGTGTCCAAGCTCTAGATTTATATCTCTTTCTGCTTCTGATCTTTTGTGGATTAATTTTTTCAAGCCATTTCATCACATATATCCTACAATCATAGCTAAGCAAGAATTGAGTATAATACTATTAATAGTGTACAAAATAAAACATATTAAAAATAGTACTATAGAAGAGAATAATTCTTACTTTGTACGTTGACCATTTAGTAGGATATACTCTGCTTCTACTCCCAATCCATCCTCCATTAATGGTTCTCCCCCATCATAAACCCTCATCTGAGAAATTATTAATCCTTGAAAGGTATGCAA
This sequence comes from Arachis ipaensis, assembly GCF_059453495.1. Taxonomy (NCBI): domain Eukaryota; kingdom Viridiplantae; phylum Streptophyta; class Magnoliopsida; order Fabales; family Fabaceae; genus Arachis; species Arachis ipaensis. Next base: position 138,427,028 of record NC_142436.1, read on the forward strand.
AAATTGAAAAAAATAAATCAACAACACTCAACTGAACTCATTTCATTTACTGAATAATTTGAATAATTTACAAGAAAATAACTTACAACAAATTTATTCAGTTTTTTCCTCAAATCTGGTATATTTTCTTGCAGCTTATTGATAGGGTCAAGCATATAGAATTTCTTTTTGTTCACATCGGCAATCCACAACCACCAATGCGCTCCATTGCAAATTGGCACAAATAGCTGAAGTTTGGGAAAATAATAAAGTATTTCAGTCAAAACAATACCAAACAAGAGAATTATCGAAGAATTTTTAGAAATTACAACTTACAAATGGATGTGATGCAAGTTTTCTTTTGTCAAGAAACTGATGGTGGTGGGCATACTGTTCAATATCGAACCGGTAGGCCTTGTTTGTACTTTTATCAATGTAGGACTCGTCATGTGTTTCCAACATAAAATTCTGCAAAAAGAATATCAGTTAAATCACATTTGCACTGAACCCAACACAATTCATGCACCGAACTGAAAACAATTCATGTGCTGAATAATACTTGAAAAACATTCAATTATCATGAGAAAAGTTTTCTTTATGCAAAATAACTCAACAAAACACATAACAATCAGGTGAATCAATATTAACATTTCCACTCTACCGAACAGCAATCAGCAGTGAATAAGAAATTTAGCTTACCATAATATCCAGTGGCACAATGTATATTAGTTCTTGATACCGCCGAACTTTTATTTTGTTGAGAATCATGATGTATATACAAACCACCTACAGGATGAAAATTTATAAGATATACTATATAAGATTATTTAGAAAAATCATTAACATTAATGCAATTGGCAAAGAATTTACCGTGGTATGCACTTGTTCTTTGGGCATTAGAGACATGAAATATTCTCTTAATCCCTCGTAAAGTACCTCGTGTTTCAAGACAAATATTGGATCATATTCATTGCTACCATCTTTTGTATGTTTCACATGTGTCATCCAATGATAACACTTTTCAATCAACTCATTTGTGATTTTTTTTTCTTTTTCTCCGGAGTTTTGTAAACTTCAGAAGCTGGTAAGGTTGGTTCTGAAGTTGTTGCTTCAGCAAAGTTTAATGCTGTTGTCACTCCAGCATCTACCACCGCCTCTTCCAGGATTTTAAGTTGTAAAGCACTCAGTTGAGAGGATTGACTTGGTTGAGATGCTAGTGGACTTATCCCAAGGTTAAAGGAAGGCCTTTCATCTTCCCTTTTCCTAGGTTGAGCAGCACTGCAAGATGATAGATATTTAACAAAGATATTAAACAAAAATGATATTTAATCATTGCAGTGAACTGAAATTTAAACAAATAGTGAACTTAAATCAAAACTTATAGTGAACAGAAATGATATTAAAGAAAAATGATATTAAAGAAAAGAAAGTAACATACCTATCAAATGATGACAAGATTAGAGTTTGTTGTTCTTATTTCCATGCCACCGGAGATTCTTGGGATTGCTGTTGTTCTTCGTCATCAGAAATTTCATACACATTGTCATCTTTGAAGAACTCTTCAATAATAGAACTCGTAAGTGACACCGTAACATCCTGTTTTTTGGGTTCTGGAGGACAGCTATAAGAAACAGAAGAGAGTTCAAAGACAACAACACATTGAATTAATTTCTGGTTTCAACTGAACCATAATTAAACCATGTATAAACAGTAAACATTATCAGTATTTATATAACCAGTAAAACTTACACATCAACAGGTACTTCTTGTTTGGATTGCTGTGCTGTTGGTTCTTTGGATTGTTGCTATTGTTCTTTGGCAGGGCTGTTGCATTAAATAGAAAACAGTTCAATAACAACCCAAAATTATTATCCTATACTATTAAAATTAATAAAAAGAATTTTTATGTGAAACTTACTCTTCATTAGAAACTTTATACACATAGTCATCTTTGAATAAGTCTTCAATTACAGAACTCGTAAGAGGCACTGTAACACCCTGCTTTTTGGGTTTTGGAGGGCAGCTGTAATAAATAGAAGAGAGTCCAAAGACAAGAACACATTGAATTCATTTCTGGTTTCAACTGAACCATAATTAAACCATGTATAAGCAGTACACTTTGAACAAGATTCATGTGGTGAATAAATATTTATTAACTTACTCATTATTAGAAGTTTGTTGTGTTTCTTTTTGTGGAGGGACATAGATGAAGTCATCCTTGATCAACTCTTCCTGAACTGAACTTAGAAGAGACAATGCAAGAGGAGGTCTAGGGAATGTAAATAAGGATAAAATTAATGTTGAATAATTAGAATTTTTTTTGAAAAATAGAAATTTGCATATTCAAAAACTCACACTTCCAAAGGTTGAGAAGGAGTTTCTTGTCGAAACTCAATAATTTGTAGCTCAGAATCAGGTGTAGCTCTAGTGACATTTAAACATATTTTTCTTGTGATTAATTAAACAAAAATTATTACCTAAATCTATAAGAGTAACATAAATATTTTTAACTTACACTGGTGGAGTTTTAAGAGTCTTTCTTAGGAAGATTTTCTTTTTTCTAAAATATTTTACCGTGCTTTCCGGGGTTGTTTTCCTAAAAAAAAAGATAACAAATTAAAATTAGAAACCAAGATTAAAAGCAAAGGTCTAGAAACACAATAAAATCATTTTTGCCAACCACTGAACCAAAAGTACAATATGCAGTGAACCAAGTTACCTGATTTTGCTCGCGATATTTACAAGAGGTGTAGAGCTTCCTTGAGTCTGTAATATTTGCTCACTATCCAGATTTACAGTTGGCACTCTAAGGAAGATAAATAAATATTAGTAATTAAGTCTAGAGGAATTAGAAAAGGTTGTAGCAAAAGTAAGCAAAGAAAGAAAAAGAATTCCGGAATAATAAACTGAATCTTACGTCTGAGAGAATTCATTTTGTGCCTTTGGAGAGTCAAACTGATCTAGAGCAATGTTTGTTGTCTGAGCTCCATCATTTCTTTTCTTTGATCTTTTTTCTCTTATCATTTCCAATGCTCGTTTTCTTCTTTCTGCAGCATTGTCTTTTGCTTGTTCAGTTCTGAAAGTTCACAAAATAAGTATCAAGGAATCTAGAACGTAAGTATCAATAAAAAAATTTATGATTCAAGAAACTTACTCCTTGTCAGGTTGGGTTGGTGTTTTTGCCACCATTTCCGGTTGTTTTCTTTTTATTACGGGTGTTTTCTCGATTTCATTTTCTCTAGAAAACAGATAAACACATCGAATTTATACCGGAGATAAGACACTAACAATAAAGTCAACCAAACTGACAGACACCACCGAACCGAACTAAATTAAAGTACTAATACTTGCTTTCAGATTCACTTGTGCTCTCTGAATCTATCGGCATATGTTTTGTTTTTTTGGTTTATTTTTTAACCACCAATTCTTTTTTTTTTGTTCCGGTTTTTTTTATTTCTTCTTCTCTGCAATACATAAGAACAAGCGTATAAGAACATATTTAAACAAATACAAGTTAAATAAAATCAATATGAAAATTAAATTTACTGGCTTTCGGATTCAGATTCGGAAAGTCTTTCTTCTTCTGAAGAAGAATTCGTCTCGACAATTTTTTTTTATTTTCTTTTCTTTTTCTTTCTTGTCTAAGTTAATTGTTTTTGTTTTTTCTTTCTTTTTTTTCTTTTTATACAGAATTCCCTAAAACAGAAACAAGGACTCAATTATTTAATCACCAAGAAAACACATTAACAATCCGGTGAACCAAATAAAACATTTCCACCGAACCGAAAAATGTTCATATGGTAAATAGTACATGACAACTATTTAATCATAAAAAAAAATGTTTCTTAATGCAGAAACATTCAAATGAACAAACTAACAATTGCAAGTAGGACAAATAAATTAATTATAACCTAAAACAGAAGTTTATTTAGTTAGTAGAGTATTTTAAAAGCATTTGAAAGCAAATTTTTGGGAGAATTTTAGTAGAGTATTTTTCAATGGTTCTGTTACTTCGGATGAAATCCGTTCAAGCATCATTTGCCTTGTCCAATGGGCCACTCACGGTGTAGGGGGAGCATCAGGTGCAAACGGACGGAGAAACTTGGTTTCATGGAAATATATCAACATTAATACAAAAATACAGCTATATCAACAGACTATTTCTTTTCCTTTCTTTTGTTTTCAACTCCTTTCATCAAGAAGTTGAGCACATGCTTTGCCCAATTCCATTCCTGAATGTTGTCCACATGAAAGATCGGTAACTTATGGATTGGGGAAGCCACACTTACCGTTGTGGGGAGCAAGAAGCACTTTTGTATGAAGACAACAAAAGTCATCTTGAATTTTTTCCAGTTCTCCTCTCCTTCTACACTCATATCCAGCACATTCCTTGTCTGCTGGATTCAGGTTGTTGTAATCAACCTTTTCAGGAAAACGATTCCCTACAATATTTTAATAGCAAAAATCAGTCAAAAACGGTCAGTTTAATTTTCTAGACACCAATAAACTGAAAATAAGCAGTAAGTGGAAAATGTATTACCTGCGTTGGTTATGCTGATAGCAGCTGCTACTTTCTGAAGAGTTATGTATATTTTTCCCTGGAGAGTTTTCAGACATCTTTTCTCTTCATCAAATCGATCAAGCAATTCTTTCATCAGTGTATTAGAGACATTCATTTCTGGGACATTTGCCAGGGCACCAAATTCCATTTCTTCCACAATATCTTTCTTTTCTTGACTCATTTCCCCTTGACTCATTTTCCTATACACTGTTGATATACCTTTGTTTGACATCTGCAATAGTGAGTTTTCTGCAAGTTTTGAAACAGAATGTGAGGATATATTTATAATACAAAATAGATATTATTCGAATAAAAGCGAATAAATATATTTAATCTCCTTACGTTATAATGTGCCTTCTCCTTCATTGTTGCCATTTTCTTGTTGTGTTTTGCTGTAATGAAAATTTTAGTCAATACTTCATTGAATACATCAACAAGCACAAGCATGTATATCTTAATCAAGTCAATTAAAATTTCACAACCCACCGAACCGAAAATCGCTCATGCACAGAACCAAATTCACAAAGGATACCGAACCGAAAACCGTTCATGTGGTTAATAAATGATGATCAACTTTCAATCAATAAGAATAGTATTCTTCCATGCAAAAGAAGTACTGAAGATAGTAACAAAGCTCTAGTTAAATATCCACACCAATAAGAACAAGCACGTATATCTTAAAGCCCTAGTTGCACTGAATTGAATGAAAATAACAACAAATTTCATTCCAAGGCCTAGTTATACTGTAAAAATCATTCACAATAGTTCAATGTACCAAACAAACTAAATCAAACCAGTAAAACTAAAATGCAACTAAGCGAAACGCTACATTGCAAGATTTCAGATGAACAGTAGTTTTCTCATACCTTTGGTAGTCTTTGTTGCTGTTTTTGTTTGTTTATGGTTGTTACTTGCGAAATCTTCTTCCGATTCCTTTACAGTAGTAGTTTCCACAGAGAATGTGATTGAAGTTTGAGTGATTTTGAGAGAGATTCGAAGAGACAGAGCGTTTTCGTGTGTGTTGAAGAAAAAGAAACATTTTTTCATAATGAAGTGTGAATGAAGTAGTTATTTTCGTTTGAATGGGGCGCGTGAAAGTCATGTTTATTTAATGAGATTGGGAAGCGCGTTTAGTTGTTTTGAGTTTGGGCCAACTTAGTTACATGGTTACATAGTTGTGTAGCAGGCCCGTAAATTTAAATCAAATCTGATTTAAATTAAATTATTCTTTGATATTTAAATTCAAATTAGATATATAGAAAGATTTCACTAATTCTTAGGTTGATCTGTTAGGAACCTATTTAAAGACTCTTTGTTACTCTTTTTGAATTAAATTTTGACGAATGAAAATTTTTTTGAGTTTTTTTTATAACTTGGATGAGAACAGGATAAGTAGAGTGATTCTCTTAATGGTTGCATAAAAAAATTAAATTGAGGTAGATGAGTTCCTAATTTTCTTTGATTTTTCATCAATTTTTTTTTTATTTTTCATTTTATCCTAGTTGTGTTCCGTATTAATGATACGTGTTTCAAGACTTTTTAATCTATGTTTAGTTTGTTTTATTGTTAGAATTTATTAGAAGATTTGATTTAATTCTGATTTATTTAGTAGTATTTTTAAAAACTTTAAATTTATATCTGTTTTCATACTAATTCCATACATAAATTTAAAACACAGCATTATTGAAGGATGAAATATTAATTTTTATATCAGTTTTCATACTAGTTCCATAAGTAAATTTAAAAGAGGAATGTTAGGGGGCTAGTAAGTTTGGTGTTTTGTAATAATCAATTGGTCATTAATAGTGTTTTTAATAGTGTGAGATTACATCTAATGGTGGGAGATCACTCACTTTTATTTTGATGGTTAAGTGCTGGCCAGAAAACACAAAAGTTGCTGCCCCTAGACTTTTCTTTATTTAAAAATCATTAAAAAATATTTGGTCTAGTTTAACTATGTTTTTCAATTTTGGTATTAGACTTCAAATGTGTTTTTAAACCATGTGAAAATTTGATGTGTTTTTTCTTTAAAGAAAATAAATATTTGAGAGTTAGATTTAAATTTAAATATATAAATTAGATCTTAGATTCTGTATCTCAAACAAATATAAATTTTTGATTTGTTTGTTACGCCACAAATTGAATCCTAGATTTTTTATAAATAATACGCTATAATGTCATAACTGTGCATAATACATGCTAGGTCTCAATTACTGCATAAATTAGCCTATTAACTACAAGACACTATTTTTATTAAATTTTTTATAAAGATGAAAAAATAGATAAAGTCAAGAGTGCACTTTTGTGACAATAAGGTAGCTAGGTAGCTAGAGCTAGGCAGCTTTATGATGATTGAGAAAGTGGATGAAACTGAAAAAGAGAAAACTAAGAGGACAGAATGGTGCTGCTTCAAGTGCCACGTCAGTAACCGAAACACAAATGGGCCCCACTGCCCAACCATATTCCTGGCTTCCTGAACAAATAATGACCGTATTCTGATTCTCACTCTAACTGAAGGTATAGAATAGCGAGCGTGAGCGGATATGCGAATGGTGATTGAGGATGTCGATATATCACCGGCAAGAGCGGCGGATGTGGTCACGGAGACGGTTGCGAGCAAAGCGGAGCAGGCGGCAGGGCTGGGAATTCTGCTGCAGATCATGATGCTGGTGCTGGCCTTCGTGCTTGGCCATGTCCTCCGCCGCAAGAAGATTTACGTGGTTCCGGAGGCCAGCGCCTCCCTCCTCATCGGCCTGCTTGTCGGCGTCCTCGCCAACATCTCCCACACTCAGACCAGCATCAGAGCCTGGTTCAATTTCCACGAGGAGTTCTTCTTCCTCTTCTTGCTCCCTCCCATAATATTATATCCTTTTTTTTATTTTCTTTTTTATTTATCTTAATTTCATTCATTCTCTCAATTTTTTTGTGTGGTTTCCTTCACCCTCCTTCAATTTACTCAGTCTGGTTTCAGCCTCGCACCGGTAAGCTCCTCCTTTCTTACACCTTCTGTTCTTTTTTATGTTATTCTATTTCTCTCTCTTCTTCTTTTTTTTTTTGTTAACCTATTAATTCCGAGCATTGTATTGTAATGGACTCCACAGCAACCTTTCTTCTCTAATTTTGGAGCCATTATCACCTTTGCTATATTCGGTACCTTTCTAGCTTCTGTTGTAACTGGTGTCCTTGTGTAAGTTTTTCTTTCTTTGACACGGTACATTATTACGAGTTATGATGATCAATATTCAATACTTCAATAATGCTTTAATTTTCTGATCATAATATGCAATGCATGCAGTTTCCTTGGTGGATTTATACACCTCGTGTACGGACTACCTTTCGTTGAGTGCCTAATGTTTGGTGCTCTTATCTCTGCAACTGATCCAGTTACCGTTCTCTCCATATTTCAGGTTATTCTCCACTCTTCCACATCAGTGACTCAACATTATTATTGTATTTATCCACACTAAATATGTAGCATCCATTTCAGTTTGCTTTTTCATGCTGCCTTGTTTGTAGGAGCTTGGCACTGATGTCAATTTGTATGCCCTGGTTTTTGGAGAGTCTGTTCTGAATGATGCTGTATGATCCTTTCATAAACTTTTCTTATTATTATCATAATTTTTATTTTAAGAAAGTAATTGATTATCTGGGATTTAAGTTTGGGTCTTGCTACTTACTAACTGATCTTTTTCTTCTTTTCTTTCGTCATCTCCTTTCGGCAATTGGCAGATGGCTATTTCATTGTACAGGTATGTATCTAAGTATCTTGACCTCTAAGGTATATTATGCTCTTTTCAAAGTAAACCCAAGTATCATTAGACTTCCCTCCAACTAGAACACTTACTTTTCAGAACAATGTCACTGGTTAAAACTCATCCATCTGGACAGAACTTATTCATGGTGGTTGTTAGATTCTTGGAGACTTTTGTTGGGTCGATGTCTGCTGGTAAGTTTTACAAATTTCACCTAACGTAGCCTTCATGCAATAGTTAAGGTTGTTCTATTACCTTGTATTATGGTTTGGTGTTGTTTCATATCACTTTTATTGTATGCCAAATTTTCTTGAAAGATGATGATTGAGAAAGAGGGTGAACTTATTGTTAGCTGATATCTAATATCTTTTCACCTTTCCTAAGTTGTTTGTTCGCTTTGCAGGTGGTGTAGTTGGATTCATATCTGCTTTAATATCCTTTTAAATAAATTCTATACTTGTCCAATATATGTGCAGCATGATTCTTTAGATACTTAGAAGTCAAAATAGATTGAGGAACCTTAACTCTCAGAACCTATTTAAGTATGCAGGATTGAGTATTGACAGGTAAGTATTTTATGAACTCATTTTTCTTCGGCTCAAGATTGGATAGTTCGCATCATATCTATGGAAAATACTGATTAGGGAAGTTTTCGGTTTTATCTAGCCTTCAGAACTTGGAGAGCTGTCTTTTTGTACTTTTCCCATATTTCTCGTAAGTAATCTCCCGGGCTTATTTCTTTATTAAATTGTCATAGAAGCCTAGAAAAAGTTCTTTTACAAGCTATTTCATTTCTTAGGTACATGCTTGCAGAAGGTCTTGGCTTGTCTGGTATTGTATCAATATTGTTCACGGGAATGGTAAGTGCTTATTATGCTTTGATTGAAGTTTATATCTGTGTTTTATTGCATTTCTGTCAATGTCTCTGCTTTTTTTAGGTCATGAAGCACTACACGTATTCAAACTTGTCTAGAAGTTCTCAGAGATTTGTCTCTTCTTTCTTCGAGTTAATATCATCATTAGCAGAGACATTTGTGTAAGTAGGATTTGTTAGTAGAATTATACTTCTTGGAGTTTGATATTTCCTCCAACTGATAAACCATTTTTTCATATGATCTACAGATTTATATACATGGGGATTGATATTGCCATGGAGAAACATAGCTGGTCACATGTTGGATTTATTTGCTTCTCAGTTGTATCCTTTTACTTGATCCTTGGATGTTATCTTTTAATTTGAATTGCCATTGATTTCTATTAGCCTATTTATTTTAAGTTCCTTTCGGTCTTCTTCCTTAACTTTCTTGTTGGGTATTTCAGATATCCATTGGAATTGCAAGGTATTTGAGCTCCAGTTGCTATCATCATAAGCTACTAATAACAGAGACATTAGTACATTTCTGCTTTTTGAGCTAGTTTGGTTACAACACAATGATTTGCATGAATTCATAAAATAACAGAGACATTTGTACATTTCTGCTTTTTTAGTTTGGTTACAACACAATGAATTGCATGAATTCAGACACTTTGATGCTTTGGTTTCACATTTCTCCCTAAAACTGTTTACTATTCTTTTTTTTTTTTTTGGCTTTATACAGGGCGGCCAATGTCTTTTGTTGCGCATATCTGATCAACTTAGTCAGACCTCAACAGCAAAAGATACCACCAAAGCACCAGAAAGCACTATGGTATAGTGGTAAGAGTGTAAACCATTGACTATATTGGGGAAGTTTGGTTGGCCGCTGCTTTTGGTGTGATCTTTAATTCTTTGCCAGATCACTTAGGTTTTTCACTTCATGAAAACAAACAGGACTTCGAGGAGCAATGGCCTTTGCCCTTGCTCTACAATCAGTTCATGATCTTCCTGAAGGACATGGGCAGACCATATTCACTGCAACTACAGCAATTGTCATGTTGACGGTATGCATATTTATGGTTGTCATCCAATAAGCTAAACATTGCACAAAAATAATAAATAAACTAAAAAAGAGGTTGAGTAAGATGCTTGCTTGACATAAACTTGTTTACTTTCTTTTAGGTATTGCTGATTGGTGGTTCAACAGGTACCATGCTGGAAGCTTTAGAAGTTGTAGGTGGTGAAATTAATAGCAAGGAGAGCCCTTTGCCTTCAGGTGAGATCACAAAGGTAAGTTTTTCAAGATGAGGCTCTTTTGCTGTCTTTAATCATCAGTGTTGTTCCTTGCGTAATATAGCCCAAGTGTTTGATATGCATGTGGAAAGGAAGCTTTTAATGTGGTGTTGAATCCTTACAAATTGTATGTGTTCGTTTATACATGGTTGTTTTGGATTTAATTTGTTTTCCTAGTAAAGGACAATAGCGATTATCTTAACTAATATTTTCCGTTTCTTCCACAAGTTTGAGGAAAGCAATGGCAGCTATGTTTCTCCTCAGAAGGAAGAATTATCACCAGGGAGCAAAATCAAGTTGAAGCTTCGAGAATTAAACAGGTATTATATGAGTTCTGAATCTTAATGACAAAAAATGCGTTCAAGTAACTGCTCTTTTTCATGACTTTTCTACTTCTGACTACTGCTCTCTGCTTTTCTTATCTGTTGTAGTGCTGCATCTTTTAAAGCATTAGATAAGAACTACCTCACCCCATTCTTTACAAGTCAAAACGAAGATGATGAAGAAGAAGGTAGGTTTGACCTGCCATTAATGTGATTGACCATGATTTATTTGGTTATTATCTTACAACTTCTCGAATGAATTAAATATATGATATGATGCATTGCATGTTAACTTTTGTTCGTGGTCAATAGAAGTGGTTGAGCTTCTGGCTTCTAGAAGTGCGGGATTCCATGATCCCCAGCAAGAACATTATTCTCCGTGAAACTTAAGGGAACTACACGGACATGGTCAATGCTATTTGATGTTGAATCATGCAATCTGTAGAGAGCTTGATCGATGGGATTTGATTGTCACAGCTCAGTGAAGGATCATAGGAAGTTGTAGGGTTTGTCCCGTTAGGTTGGAAGCTAATGATCGTATGTCTCTGATCTGATCTGTCGTGAAGCTTGGATTTCATAAACACAATCTAACCACACACGCATGCTTAACTCATCATGACTTCAATGCAGCAAGTTAGTGGAACATTAGTATCTGATCTTTATATATTGAATATTACATCTTTTTTTTACGTTATTATTTTGCAGTTTAGGATAAAAATGTTATATACAACGAACATGCATGCATGCACAGACGTTCCTTCCTTCCGATTTCCAAAATAAGGAGGAAACTAGTTAAATAAGGGAAAGTCATAAATTTGAGGAATAAATTGAAATAAATAAGATGATTGCGAATATGAAGAAATTGTCATCAATAAAAGAAAAAGGTGTTTGCTACGGTACAATGATAAATTCATACGTACCGATACGTTAAAAATATGAACAAGTAGTAATAAGCCATGTGGAATTTTCCACGTCAGCATTTAATTTTTTCTTTTTTAAATATATATTATATCACCACTTTTACTAATACACCCTTTTTAATTAAATAAAAATAAAAAATATTTTTTATTTAATTTTATAAAAAGTCTTAAACATCCTTACTTTATTTGATTAGACAAAAATATCCTTTTAAATTAATCAAATTTTAGAATTCAATTAATCATAATTTTATAATTTCAAATAATTTAAACAACAAAACAAAAACATATAAAAAAAAACCAAAAATCAATCGTTCTTCATCTTCTCCAATTTCCCTAATCATTCATGTCTCCCTCTAAAGCAAAGCAAAACATATCAATAAAACTATAAAACTAAAAATCAATCGTTCTTCATCTTCTCCAATTTCCTTAATATCATTCGTCCCCCTCCCTCCATTCTGAAACAAAACAGTGAAAGTCCCAAACCAAAACAACAAAACCCTAGCCCTAGGTTCTTTGCCGCCGCCGTCCCCTGTCTCAGAGCGCTTCCGCTTCTTCCTCTTCCCTCTGTCCGGAACCCAGGTAGCTCGGCACGTAGTCCCCATCTTCACTGGCTTCTCTGTCCGTGGCTTGGAGCAGCTTGCCATCGAGTCACTGCATGCCGTCGTATCTGCTCTCGCCGTCGTGTCGCCGATCGCTGCCAGAACTGGGTCGCCGGTCGCTGCCGTTTTGGGTGCAGCAAAAGCTCTTGGTCAAATCAAACCTCTTGGAGTTGAGGTCAGTAATTTATGTCATTGTTCATGAATTTTTCCCCTTTGTAAAAAATAAAATTCAATTGATTGATTTGAACATAGTTTCATTTGTACAAAACTAAAGGAAATTTTTTTATCTCATTTCTTTTCTTATTTAACACTATCGAGTTTTCTATTGCATTCCATATTGCATATGAAATTTCGTTCTAGTTTCTTTTGGAATGTTTAGTTTGGAGTTGCTGGTGAATATTGTGAGTTACTGCATTTTGTGGTACAATTGCTAATTATAATTAATAATTCATGCTATGCCCAAGTTTAAAGTCCTGCATATGCAGGTTCATTTTGTAGTTGCAGCTTGTAAGAATATGATTAGTGGAAAAGGTATGAGGCCTGGAGACATTGTCACAACTTCAAATAGAAAGACTATAGAGGTGAGAGTTTATTTGGTTATAATCACAACTTACTGTACACGTTATTGGAACATAGCATTTGTTACATTTTGATCCTGTTTCAATCATTACATTGCAGTCTTCTCATCTTTTCCCTCAGGAAATCATATATTTCTTATATTGAGAACAATTTTTGTGCTTCTTGGATGTTTAATTTTAATATTTGGATGCAATGTATTGATCACTTGAATTATCGTAGGACAAATCTATTGTAGAAATATCTGGTACAAATAAATATTTGTGTAAAATTGGAAATCAATGATTAGAGATTTTGTCCTCTAGGATCAATATAATTAAACATGTGTAGTAATTTTTATTATTTGTTTATTATAATATTACCATTTGAGATCAATTACTAAGAATTTGATGTTGGGTTTCTTTTGTAGGTTAACAACACTAATGCGGAGGGTAGGCTTACCTTGTTATGTAATAGAAACTCTGTTTTGTGTTGTAAATGGTTTGGTCTAATTTGACCAAGGTCAATTTACATGTATGAGATATAAGCTTTGCACTATTATCATGAGTGCGAATAGATACCAGAAAAAAAAAAATTAAAGCAAAGAAGCTTTTGCAAAAGGGGTTTCAACATGTTTTACTTGATACATGTGTCAATGAATCATTCAAATTTTCAAAACTTAATCCTTGACCAAAATTACAAAAAAATGCCACTCGTCACAACAATCACTACAATATGAGTGAATAAACATACTCTTGATTAAGTTAATTGCTTATTGCAATTTATGTTATTTGATACTAATTTTCAGATTATTTAGTAGAAACAGAAGAAATAGAATATGAGCATCATTAATATGCAGAAAATAATTTCAGTTACATTTCTGTTTTATGATGGTTGTGAAGAAAATTGTTCCTTGAGTGATCTCAAGACTCAAGACTCATTCTATATAAATTCTAAACTGCATAGCCATAAGGATTATTACAATATTTTATTTGAAAACAATTGAACACATGCAGATTCTACCAGTAATATCTCCAAGTAATGAAAGTTAACAACTATTGGTTCTCCCTGCTATTACTTTTAAAAATTTAAGCAAGTAAACATCCTTGATATTATTTAGTAGATACACACAACCCAGAACCTCTCAGAAAATGTTGTAAGAGTTGTAAATAATATTAACTGCAAAAATTTTACAACTATTCAATAGTTCTACACTTCAGGAATAGTTGGTAAAGATGGCAGCCATTTTCTGCAGCCTCAATATACAGGACGTTCCCATAGTGCTTTCTGCATGATTAAATGAACAAAAGCTATCTTCCTTATATAAAGAGCTTTAGGTCAATTTTTTGGTTGAAGGTCTTCTTAATGTGCATGCCATCACACAAAAAACATGTGGTCTAGGATTGATGCATGGAGAGAAACCCACTGAACTAGTGAACCAGCAATCAAAAGCAATTTTCCTAAAGAATGAACAACAAATAAAACAATGAACACTGAACCCAGCAATAAAACAACCAGCAACAATGAAATCAATGAATCAATAACGTGGTACTGAAAAATGTGTAATAACATGTTTGGTTTCATGTTTTAAAGTCTTAAAATCAATAGAGAAAAAGGGTCACTAGCTCATAGAGTTCTAAAGCATGCAAACAAAACAAAACACCTAGTATACTCTAAAATAGACTAGAAGGAAGGATGAAAAAGACCATTGAAAATAATTGATTTTCATACTGTGGCCTATGATTCATCCATGGAGAGTTCTAAATATATGGTCTTCAAACCAAAAACAGCTTTCCAGATATCATGATCAGTAAATACAACTTTGCTTGCTAACATCCATTCCATACAATGGGAACTGAAAAAACAGCTATTCAGGCTATGCCGTAACTAATACATTGAACAATGAACAATGAACAATGAACAATGAACAACAATCAGAAGCAATTTTAGTAAATCAACAACAAATAAAATCAGAACAGAGAATAAAAATCTAACAACCCTCAACCAAAAAATCAGAACCAACAACCCTAAATCTGTGAACCAAAATATACAAATAGAATTGAAAATCATGAATCAGAATTAACCCTAAACCCCTAAATCAAAACAGAACAAAAAGTTTAAAATTAAAAAACAAAATCAGAAGACGATGGAGGCTTAGCCAAGTATTAATTATAAATTAGAATCAATAAGAAGACTAAACCAGAATTTAAAAATAAAAATAGAATCAGAACAGAAAAAACAAACATGAGGCTTAGCCTCCATTACAGAAGACGATGGAGGCTCGGTGGGAACTGGGGTCGGTGGCTTGGCACTGCTGGGAAGAACGTTCCTGGGTCGGTGCTCGCTGGCGACGCTGGGCGCTGCTAGAAGAACGCTGCTGCCTGCTGGGTCGATGCTCGCTGGGAACTGGGAAGAAGGCTTCCGTGCTGGCGGCTGGTGGGATTGCGACTCTGCAAGAGTGAGACTGTGAGCAGCAGAGAGCGACTGCAAGAATGTGCGAGGGCGAGAAATGTAGTGGTCAGTTTTAAACAAAGTGCTATAGAGGGGTTCTATGAGTCTATTCTTTCAAAGATGATCATTGCTACAAAATATAATGATACATACATATGGAGTAAAGAAATTTACAAGTCTCATTCATATATGATAATGTACTACTCTGTACAGAGCCCCAAACTAAAACAAAAGATAGGGAAGCAAAAAGTTAAGAACAATAAGTGGAAACCTAAAATCTGATGGGTGACTTTATCAACATTTTCTTCCAATACATATTTCACATAACCAAACCATTATCTCCAGCACAAGCAACATAGTTTAGTGTAGTCAGTTCTATTCAAAATCTATTATTTGTTGTACAATGGACTTCAGCTTCAAAAGGCATTTGAGTCGTCAAAGGTGAATTCCCCATGTAAGCACATCTGGTTCTGCATGTAGACAAACATTTAAGTTCCGATTCACTTGCCCCTGGCCACGTATCTGCGAAATGGAAATCCATTTTGCATATCTTGCAAGTCATGACTGACAGGGCCGTTTCGGTTCAGGCTGATGTTCCGACTTCTGACCTATCCACGTTATCACATCTTCTGGCAAACTGGTCAAGAGTTCTCTGCCTTCAAGGGCTATGCTCAATAGTAGTATGCTTTGCAGGGCTACTCAATGGCTGATTATTTGGCACAACTAAGGTGTTCTCATGGCCATCCAACATCTGATTTTTCAGTAACTAAAATTCAGAATGGTTTCTCAAAAACATCGAAAAGTAACTCTCGAATACTACTTGAGTATAAATCTTTGACAAAATATGAATATAAACCAGAATGGAAACCTTGAAGCTAAGCATTATGTACATTTTGCATTACATGTGATAGTTCAAGAAGATGTAGAAATGTACCTGCCCCAAATTATCCAGTTTGAATTGCACCACATCCCTATGATGTAAAAATTTATATCATCAATGCATAATAAATGTTAAGTCAATGCTATACCAAAACCTACCATATGATGTCGTGAACCGTATCATTTGCCAACAACTAGTATATATTTACTGATGAGACCTGCAAACAAGAACTAACTAGTAAAAAAACAGAAGAGCACATGTTGTCTTTGCTACTCAAAAATTTAGATGTGAGAGTTCTTTTCATTTGAGATTATCTGTTTTTTTAATGTTGTCATGCAACTAGTAACAACTCTCTCCTTTCTACTTAATGAGTGTGAGAATACCAGGCCAATTCTATGAGCACGATCTTTGACCTGAATCAGGTCACCTGGAGTCCAGGATTGTTCTGCAAAGCTTGCAGCAGTTAAAGTTAATCCAACTCCCCCAGCTTTAATGGATAGCTGCATGATAACGTGTCACATGAAATCATTATCTCAAGCACAAATACTAACCCATACAATAGAAAAGATGCTTATAACGGAAACACATGGAAGAAATGCACAACGAAAAATACCACCATACCACAGCCGCTTTGATATAATCCTTTTCCTAAAAATCTAACCAATTGTTGCCTTCATGCACCGGGTGTACCTCCATCAATCCGGATGCAACCCACTTTTTTCTTCTGGAAAATTACAACAGTTTTTTAAGTGTCTATAATTTCCAATATAAAAAAAATGAGTAAAATTGAAATGGTCTTACAAGAAGGCACTCATGTATCGCATCTATCATTGGCTGATGGTGCGCAAATATAAGAAACTTGCAACCTGTCTGCAGTGATCACAACATATTACACGTGATAACCACCACTAGCCCATATGAAATAGAAAGATGGAAGCAAGAGAAAAAAAAAAAAAAGCAATCAAACTTTCAAATTAAGCATACACAATGATTTGGGGCGACAGGAAGATGGATGAAATATAAGAATTAACATATAGTCTAGTTTACAGTTCGTGTTTGTTTTGGTCACCACTCAGACCAGCCAACATTGACAACAATAATAATTGTGGCATACGTATTAAATGTCATATGCTGACATTTTCACTACACTATTCGGCCAATTTAATTCATTCAACTTATGGCCCTACATTAAGGGGCACCGATTGCAATAAAAGCAATAAGAAAAGACCAATTTAACCAACATTGAACATATTTTAAACTATTGGATGACAGAAAACCATGCATCATGCAAGCACACCAATCAAAGGAGATGGGTGAGAAACTAGAGAAGTTGAGACCCTAACTTGACTTTCTTATAGTACATACAGCTGCAGTCACTAATTCTCTATTGACATTTTATTGCTTTGAAGCAGTGGAGGGGAGCAATACCTCAATGACAGTTCTGAGATATTCAAGAACAGCAGGAATCTTGTCATCTGCGGAATTAGTATATATCTAGAATCGAATATATCATGATTTAGTTTTGATCATATACCAGTCAAAATGATTTAAACTACCCCAATATTGGCCAAGGCCTGAGAAAATGTTGCAGTAAAAACTATAGACCTATCATAGTTCTAGGTAATAAGAAAATCTTCCAAACAAATTGTACAAGTCAAGATTATGTTCAGGGCTTCTTCCATGCAAACCTTGCTAATCAGATTCTTTTGAGTAAATTTAAGAGATTCAGACTCATCTTTTGATTTGGAAGACTTACTTTTGGCTTTTACCACTTCCAACTGCAGTATAAAAAAAAGAAACCAATATTGATTAGATTTTATCACCTCAACGCAACCAAAGATGGAGAGCACATATTACCATTTCCAAGTCAAATAACCTAATTTTAGAAGGAAAACTTACCACAATCTTACCAATAAAAATTGGTGAGCAAATTTTCGAACCATTTTCAAAGTGAAAGTTTTCGTAAAATACTCATAATCTAAACAACAATCACATAGTTCAAATAAATGAAATCCACAATTCACTTTCTTGAATATCAATAGCCGTTAAAATGTAAATAGAAAATAATTTTATATGCCCAAAATAAGCATGTTGTCAAGACATACAAGAATTCTGTTCCATAACTAGCTCAAACATAAATAACCAGAATTGCATGATGCTATACTAGTCTCGAGATATAGATACAAAACAAAAATATGGATGGAATAATGCCAAAGTGACAAAGCACAAGGACCATCAACATGGAAAAATATGTACTGCGAAACAAAAATTTACTTTGCTATAACAGCTACTATATGGATGGAATCCCAAACTCTTGACCAGCTTCCCCCCAAAGAAATTATATAAGCCAAGCTCAATTCTCATTAAGATATAAAATAATAACATCAGTTTCCCAATTAAAAAGAAAATGAAAATACAAGAATTATTACCTAAACTTTATAATTAGATATTTTTCCTAGAACCTTCTCTGCTTCTGACAAGGAAGAAAGCAGGAACATCCATAACCTACAGACTCAAAAATTTTCAAATAACTAAGCCCTCAAAACAGCCAATCCAGACAAGCGTGCTAGGATGAACACGCACACTTATTGCTGGAGGAGAGACAGAGATACCTTTCTTTTGCATTCCAAGAAGATCTAGGGATTCTCCGAAAAGCAGAAATTATTACCTGCCATGAAACATAGCCTATAAAGCATGAGTATGCAGGAACTTGTTCAAGTCCAAAGACATAGCCCCTAATTGTGGAAAATTCAAATTTTTCAATAGAAATATAATACTCTTGATGAAGTTAGCATGTGAATCCTGGTCATATTGGAATTTCGCTGCAACATGCCCGCTGGAATGAAGAAAAAGTTTGACAGAAAACTTCGGCAGTTCTTTAGAAGGCTCGTCTGGTTACATATAAAGCCAAAATCAAAGCAAGTGTTAATAGATCAACTAGTGATATTTCAAAAACCAGAAGAAATTACATCTAAGTTTATAACTTTTTTTTTGTGATGGAAGATAAATAGAATTAGAGACAAGTAATACAGCCATAAACAATGACACCGAAACAAATGTTAAGGTTTTGAAGGAAAGAAGCATACCTTTTTTGTCCCTGGTTTCAATGAGGGGGGTAATGCTCTAGCTCCTTGAGGCAAAGCGTCCACCTGGATTGCAATACAAACACACTATGAGCAGTTCTCCTTCCAAAAACTGAACCACGGAGTACAGGGAAGCATACTAAAGACTATGGTAGCAAACATGTTTTGATTCTTCTGCATTGTTGAACAGCACTTTAACAAAATTACCCACACACCAAAAGACAAATTTAACCCAACAAGAAATTGGAAACAACATGAAATGAAGAAAAGATTATAACTTTACCCTTTGAAGACGGAAATCCGAAATGGGGTTTGGTGGGAAGGGTTGAGAATGGTTGGCAGAAGGTGGTTTTGGAAAATGGTGGTGTTGGTGTTGTTGTAGATTGAATTGTTGAGAAGAAGGAGGGGTAGAAGAGTCGCCAAGTTGAGCAATGTTTTGGAAAGCATCGAGTTCAAGAGAATCGAGTTCTTTTGCGGTCAAGTCCCAGTCATCCTCTACCTCCACTATTGCCTCTCTCATACACAGCAAGGGCAATAGCAAAACCATAGTTATAAATAAAATGAATTATTATAATCAATAGTATAAATTGATCTTATTAATTTAATGAGAAGTCAATTATATGAAAAATCAGAAGTTTTTAAAACAGATGAGAATAATGAATTTATGTTAGTTAACAAGTACTTTATCAAGTATTCTTAAAATATTTATTAAGAAGTTAAATATTAAAAAGTTTGTATTAAGAAATATTATTATATTCTTTACTAAATCAATATCAATATCTCATATAATTTTTTTAATAAAATATTGTAAAAAAATTTCAATTGTTAAAACTAAAATTTTAAAAACATTTTATAAAAGCACTTGTATTTAAATAAATTAAAATTTCTATGGTCCACACGTTTTGCGACCATCGAATCCGCTACTCAATTTAAATACCGATTCACTTTCAATAAAAAAAACTTCTGCGCCTTTAATCGTACTTTACCCAAGAGAGTTAAATATCTGTTTCACTTTCAATCGTGCTCTTGCAATGGTTTTTCTTCTTTGCGTCTTGCTACCTTATGTTCTGACAAATATAATTGGAAAATTTAACGAATCAGCAATCACATTATATCAACTAATATAATTCCTATTCCAAATCCATTGCAAGGTACAGGATTAACTACAATTATACAAATGGCCAGAGCTACCATCATCATCGTCATCATTTTATTTCAGGTAACATAAAACTTAACATGTATTATGATAATTTAATTTTTTTGGGCTATAAATTTAATTTTTGCTTAATATTTGGTATTCTACTCTTTGAAAAATCTAGATTGAAAGCGCATGATAATGAAATTAGTTCAAATAACAGACGTCGTAGTAACTAGGGGTGGCAAGCGGGGAAGCCCGCCCCGCCCCGCCCCGCCCCGCCAGAAGCCCGCCCTTTGGCGGGCTGGCTCGCCCCGCCCCGCCTAGTGAGGCGGTCCCAAAATCCCAGCCCGCCCCGCCTAACGGCGGGTTGGCGGGCCGGCGGGCTAAGCCCGCCAAATACCCTTTTTTTTTTAACTATTAAATAATATATATAAAAATATAAAAAATCTCTTCTATTTTTTACTTTTAACTATTATAATTTCTAAAGGCATAAAAAATTATATTTTTTATATTCATAAACAATAAAATCTTTGTAATTATAAATATCTAATAAACATAATTATAAACCAAGTTTTCATCCAAAACATAAGTATAAATATTCTCTCCAAAGCAAAATAAACATAATTTAAAACATAATTATAAATATTGTCTCCAAAGTAACATAAACATAATCCAAACCACTCAATTTTTATCTTCATACTCTTGTAAGTTAGTTTGGGAGAAGTTAGGTTTTGGCCAAAAAATTGTAAAAATACCCCCTCACTAAAAAAACACTAAGCCCGGTGGGGAAGCCCGCCCCGCCCCACCAAAGCCTGCGGTTTAAGCGGTGCGGATTAGGCGGGTTTTTGCTATTTGGCGGTCCCAATTTTCCAGCCCGGCCCGCCTTTTTTGGCGGGTTACGCGGGGCGGCCCGGCGGGTTTAGGCCCGTTTGCCACCCCTAGTAGTAACATAATTGGTTGGTCTTCTGTAACAAAATTAATTAAATTAATATACACCATTTATAAATTTCTGATACTTATTATTTAACTTAAAAAAATTACATATAACAGAGCACTTCTTAATAAAAAAATACAAAAAATTACTAAAATTTGGTGTCCAATTCACTACAAGAAAAACACCCATTCAACCACACTTTTTTTAAGCTACATTTGAAAAGCGTAGCCTATTCTATGAATAGGCTACGCTTTTCTCCGTGTTCCCCTTTTATAAGAGAATAGGAAACACAATTGTAGCATCATTTAAAAAGTGTAGCCTTAGATACAATAAAAATCACTTATAAAGCGTAGCCTTATGTTAATATCTATGGGTACACTTTTCATACCAAAAGAAACGCTTTTAAAGAATAACATATTTATTATATTTTGAGTGCACTTTAAAAGCGTAGCCTAATGTATCTAGGCCAAATGCACCCAAACACTTAGTAATTTTTCTTTTCCTTATCACCAAATCACACTCGCCTTTGAATACCCTCACTTTCGCCATCTGATCAGAAAAAAGTTTCGCCCCTCACCTTCGCAAATCACCTTCGAATTAATTGTTCAAAACCCTAACCCTAACACACCCACACACTCACACTCATTCTCACCATCACTCACCACCCCCACCACGCCCCCTTTCACACACACACACCCAGATCCGAGAGAAAGAGTGAACCAGAGGGAGGAGAGGAGGAGACGGAGATGAGAGAGCGCGATCGAGAGAATAGAGAGTGAGAGGGGGTCACCGCCGCAACGTCGCTGCAGCCGCCGCCATTGCCGTCGCGGAGCAGGGAGCCCGGAGGGGAGAGAGAGACGATTTGCAGACGAGATGGAGAGAGAGGACGAAGATGCGACGCAAGAGAGGAGGCTGTTCCGCCGTGCACTGTCGTCGCTCCTGAGGTCGATTGAAGCCGCCGCCGCAGCTAGGGCTTGCCGTGCTCCTGGGGTCGATCTCTGCGCTTCTCATCGTTATCTCTGTGCTCAGTCGTCGATTAGGTATGTATTAATTTCCATTTGGTTCTGAAATTTGAGGGGTTCCGATTTTTAAAGGGGTTTCCGGTCGGTAATCACAAACACAGCTACTATGCTCTTATTTATTTCTTGTATTTCAATTACAATGTTGAAATTTGAGAGTAAACCAAGTTGATGCATGAGCCAGATACGCCATTGTTGTGGTAATTTCAGCGATAATAGTGTGTTGAGTTCTTTTTCAGAAGGGAGCTCGAAGAGTTAGGTGTGACACTTCCAAAGGATGCATTCGAACTGATTTTTGTTTTCCTCCAAGAGTGGTAAGTGGTGTCTGCTCTCTGCTGCATCACTTTAGTTTTGTCTCCATATTGATTCTGTTTTTATTTTTTTAAGTTGATATATAATTAATTAGTTAATTAGTCCTTTATGGAAGACATGCATAACTTTCACCAAAGCTTCCAGAAATTTGATTCCCTGCCCACTACTACTACCATAGTACTAACTGTCAAGCATTTTTTGTGTTTTTGTTAATTTCTTTTTCTCCAATCCATAAAATTTGATCATTGAATAGTATACTAACTTCTACTGTATTTACGATTCGCTCGAATTATTCAATTGGGTTTCCTTGAATTTTTGGTTTCAATATTCAATAGAAACACCGCACAATTTGTCTATGTGCATAGCTATTATTGTTGAAATAATTTGCATATCCTGAATGTTCAATACATGTTTAATTAATGCTTTTCCTCTACCATGTTTCATATTGTAAGTTGTAATTTCTATCTCATTAGCATGTGAATCAAATTAAAAATTAATTTCATGGAAAAATTGGTTCACATGGCTGCAATTCCTGCATTGATGCAGTTTCAGTGGTTATAGTAGCAACAATGTTTATGTTGCATTCATGACTGTGTCTACAAAATGTTGATTTTGGTACCATGTTACTAGTCGACGGAGTTCGTTAGTTGAGTGAACTTATACAATTGTGTTTATTAATAGGTGAAAGATACAAATTATTGTTGAAGAATTTGGAATTAAGTTCTGCATTTTGTCATTTCTTTTTATGCTTTGGCCTTTCAGGGACAAACTCCACTTTTCCCCAAAATTTCAGCCACGAGGCTGCTAGGCATGTAATTTTGGTATTTCTTTTTCTGTGTGGTTAATTTAGAAGTATGCTGTATTTGCATTTGAATTACATATGATTGAAGAACAGGGATTTTATAAGGATGTTGAAACTTGAAACAAAGAAATGGACCACTGACTCATTAAAATTTTGAAAATGATCAGTCTGGATGCTTGGCTAAACGTATTAGTGGAGACATTCAATGATTGTCACATAGGAATTGAAACTTGATCTCTTATTTTCTGTAATTATGCTTGGCTAAGTGCTTCAGTATAATTTTACTTTGGTGCATGCTCTGTGCAGTTATTTAGGGATATTGGCTTAGCATTTTATTGAGAATTATTATATGCATTTTCTGTAATTTGCATTTGAGTTCATTATGAATGCTGACCAATGAATTTTATTGACAATTATTATATGAAATTGCTTTACATTACACTTTTGTGATTTTGACTGAAAATTCTTATTTGTTTTGTATTAGAATCTTGGCAAATAGACATTCTGCACATAGGAAGCTGCAATACATATCAAAGTTAGAGAGAAGTATAACTTCATTTCAGGTTAGTTATTTATTGCGGCACATAATTTAGCAATAACTTGCACCAATTTGTAATTTAGATATTACTTGCCCTGTTTCTTTTTTTTCCACACCTTCCTCACACACCCCCCTTTTGCTTAGTTAGAGTTCCCCCAAGCGATCCCCCAGAAGTGGTTAATGACTAATGAGTAATCACACTACCATTACCAATTACCAAATGTCACATTGGACAGCACCAACAGGCAAATCATTGTATATTACACAATTTAATCTCCTTAATAATTGATTGGATATAAACTGCAACTTGAATATTTCTTGTGAATCTGCTTGTTCCCCCAATCATTTATAGCATTTTATCTAGCTTATGCTTTTTTTTTAATCTTTGAATTCTAAATTTGGATTTGTGAAACACTACTATGCATTGGTGAAACTTGCACACAGTACAGAAAGAATTAATGATATCAGTCATTATAGTTTTGAGTTTGATTTTTTAATTTTTATAATTGCGAATGTCATTATAAATATTTTTCTAATTATTTTTTTATATAATTATGCAGGACAATATTGAGGATGATAATGAAGATTAAGCTGATTATTATTGTGGTTTATTGGCCAAGATAGAGTAGTGTTAGGAATGGATACATGTATGGTTGACTAATGACTTTTATTAGAAGATACTTATGTAGGATATAATATTTAAGTTTTTCGTAGAGTATTAGTAGTAAATTCTAAGTGTATCATGATTATTTTGGTATGACTATGCTTACTTGTATGAGATGTATGAATATTCAAAATTAACTTCAATCTAGTATTTTTGGATCATTATTATAAATATATTTTGGTTACGGATAATTTTTATTATTTAAAGAAATTATTTAGTATAATTATGTTGTATTAATAATTATTAGAATATTATATATATACAGAAAATAAAAAAAAAAAACAATAAGGGACTAAGGCTACACTTATATACAGTAGCCATGGTATACAAAAAAAAAGAGGGACCTAAGGCTACGCTTATAAAAAGTAGCTATGGTATACAATGTGGCTACGCTTTACAAGTGATGCAGTAGCGTTGAAAAGCGTAGCCTATTCTGGAAAAATGAAAGCTGAAAAGCGTAGCCTTTGGTCCTGGACAGCATCACTTGAAAAGCGTAGCCTTTGGTGCAGAAAAGCGTAGCCTTTGAGAATAGGCAACAGCCGAATAGGAATCACCTCAAAAAACGTAGCCGTAGCCCAAAAAGCGTAGCCGTAGCCTAAGGCATCTTTTTTTCACTTTTGGCTACACTTTTCAAGTGTACCTGAATGGGTGTTTTTCTTGTAGTGATTTTTATAGACTTCGTATATCCTTACATAATCTATTTCATAAAATAAATTTAATGGACAAAATAATAATTTTTTTAATATTCCATCTTTATCGTATAATATATAAATAATTAAAAAATTAAAATAAATAATGTGTTCAAAAAACTAATAATAACAAATAGAATAAAGAGAAAAAATATTAACATATCGCTTATTTTTTGCCATGTGTATTTTTAAATTTGAGTGATTAAATATATTTTACAAAGTAATAACTATGAAATGAAAATAAATTTATTGCTCTAAATTATACAAAGAAGTATTGACAACTCTTTAACTAAAACTTTAATTATAAATTTATTAAAAAAATATATATTTATGTTTCAAATTAATGTAGATGCTTGGGATAAAATATTAAAAATAAAAAAATATGCATTTGCATTCTTATATTAAAAAATAAAGGAATCATTTTATATAAAAAAATATTACGTTATAAGATAATTACAAAAAGTTGTCAAACATAATAATTTTATTATCAAAATAGTATTTATATATTGTGTTAAATTAATGTAACATAATGAATTTTAATATACTTTAATTTAATTTTTTTAGTTTTTATTTTAATTTATATTTTCATATTTTAAAATTTTGGTAATAATATATATTTTTTTATAATTTTAAAATAAAACCAGAAGAAATCCGACTTAAATACAAACATAATGATAGAAGAAGAATACTAGAATATTGATATTTCATCTCATGTATTTAAATACATGGAATAAATAAAAATTAACCCTTCTTACTATAAAATTATTGTCCATTTAAAAATTTAATAAATACCAAAATTTGATCACGGTAAAATAGGACATAATTTTATAAAAAATCTAAATACTATATTAAATATTACAAACAGTGATTGGATAAATAGTTTTCAAATTCTAAAATTAAAAACATAGATAACGCTATATTGAATAACTATCTTAAATATCAATTATAAAAAAAATGCTACTATATCAATCAATGATAATAATCATGAGATACGTAACATTATTTATTATTAAAAAATATATTAATTTAATAATATTAAATATGTAATAAATTCTTAATGTGAAATGTTAACATATAAACACAAAAAATAAAGATAAATTAGAATATAACAAATAAACTATTTTTTAAAAAATATTTCTGCAATCTTAATAGACAAAATATTTATCATATTGTTAATTTATCATAATAAACTAAAAAAATAAATTTAAAAATATTACAAATTAATGGACGATATTCAAACTTTAAAAAAAACAATAGAAAAAATATAATAGAAGCATATTATAATTAAAATATTCTCTGTCTCAAAATAAAATTAAACAAATTTAAAATAATTAAAATCACCTTTATACGCGACATAAAAGTTAACTTTAATCATGATAACTAATTTTACTCTTATAAATTCAAATTATGCTTATTATCTATATTGCTCTTTAAAAATATAGGTCTAGAATCACATTATAATGAAGTTGTTCAAGTAAAAGATGTGGACATGTGGTGATGTCCTAACTAGTTAGCACCCTATATATTTAAAACATGTAATAACGTCATTTTGCTTCTACATTAAATTTTAATATAAAAGATTAATAAAATTAATTAACTTAATTTGCGCAATTCTAAGAACTAATTTTTAATTCTTTTAAGATAATCTACAACATATTAAGTTTGTATTTTTTTTTTTGTATAAGTGTAGGTCGAGACATACACCACTGCTACTAATTCAATGCCTCAATCAATCTCTTATAATGAACCAGTTATAAACAATGCTAAAAGCCATGCACATATGAATAGTTAGTACTCACTTATTCTACTTATATTTTTAATATTTTATCTTCATCGCATAATATTTATTTAAAATATTTTTTGTATTGAATAAATTTAGAAGTTTGATATTGTACACTACTATATAAAATGCCTAATGTCAAACAAAATTATGAATTCTATAATAAAAAAATAAAACAAATAATTAACAAATACTATAAATTTTAAATAGACAATACATTCATAAGACTAATAATAACAATAACTTTATAATAAAATTTTGGTAACAATATATATCTTTTAAAATTAAATAGTAAAATTAGAAAAGATGTACCTTAAACACAATATATATCTTTTAACAATATATATCTTTTAACAATATATTTTTTTATTGTGTAATTTTATAATTTAATATTTTAAAATATTTTATAATAATTTTAATTTTAACAAAATATAATATAAATAAAATTATATCAATATTAAAATAAAAAATATTTATTTAATAAATTTAAAAAATAAATAATATATTAAAAAAATAAAATTAATTTCTTAAAAACAATAAAAAAGTGGCTGAACAGGCTTTAAACACGTTACATTCACCCCTCATATTCTCCTCCTGGTCTCTCTATCTCGCTCGATATCCCTAAATCCCATCTTCTCCTTCGTTCTCCTCGGTAACCCACACCATCGTTGTCGTCTTTATCCTCTTTGGCCATTAAGGAACTTTTTATCGGTCTTACGCAGTCGCAAACCCGCATTTTCTCAACCCCCATGTGCGAACACTAACCCACCGAGCTAAGCTGATTCTCAAACCCGCATTTCCTCAAGCCCCATGTGCAAACCCTAACCCACCGAGCTCAGCGGGTTTTTTCGTCTAAGAGAACAATCATGGGGATGGCTCCGGTTTGTTTCAGCTGCTGAGATGAGGGCGATGATGAGTGACTACAATCTCTGTTGCAGGCCTCAGGCGCGTACGAACGTCAACAACCTTGGTGAGAGATGCACGGCCGAGATCTCAGCAAGCGCTCGCTCTCCTCGTGCAGTGATTCTCGCGATCTGTTACTTTGTTTGGTACTGGATCTTTAATCTATTTGATTTAGGGTTTCTTTTGTGTTTTGGGATCTTTGATTTGATGTTTGGTGTGTGAGAAAAGAGAATGGATTCCTTGATCTGTGGCTGTGGTTGTCTCTGTCGCTGTTTCTCCCAAATCCTATGGATTCAACTCCGATCTTCACAATATGGTTCCTATATTGTTTGCACTCGTCGTTTCTTCTTCATTTTTGTTGTTTCATTTAATTTGACGTCTAGGAAACTAACCTAATTTCATTGGTAGCAGCTCATGTTGTCAAAGTCGGAAATTGGAAAGGCGAGTCGAACATAGCCTATCCCGGTAAGTAGCTCAATGTTTAATACTTATGTTTTTAATTGAATGTTTGTCGCTGAACTTGATCTTCTAATTTCCTTTTTTCATTCAACTTGATTTTTATGTTGTTCTCCTTTGGCTTAGACATGTTTATTTCTCATAATTGTCACAACAGCTGCAAACTGTATCATTTTATTTTAATTGCAAAATATAGTTGCTGAATTAATCTTCAATTTTATTTCGTATTCAAAAGAGTGAAAAAAATAAGTTGATGTGTTTATAATGTGCAATTTTGGCCGCTGACATTTTGTGTTGTTTGCCTGTTTCGCTGATCTTTCGGTTTTTTAACTTCATAATTATTTATTCTGTGAATACATAATTTGTTTCCGTCTTTTATGAAATAATGTTAGTAAGAATCTCATCTTTATTTGTCCAACTCTTTTGTTAGGGTAAAGTGCTTATTTTGTATTCGTGCTTCCTCAGTTCCCAGAATGGGCAAAATCATAGAGAAGGTTCTCATTTCCGTGGCTTTCTCGGAGCTCAAAGGTTAGTAATAATGGGTAGTGTAAAGCTCAACTATGTACCCCTAATTAATTAGTTGTGTGTATCATTCAGCTTTGATTCATATAATTTTATGCATTTGAATAATAAAATCCTTTTGTTGTAATAAGTGGAAAAAACTATAAAATTCAATACGGTTCAATTTCAAGTGTTGCTTTCCTTAATTTGTATCTTTAATAGTTGTCATCAGTTTGGAAAATGAAGCTGCTGGATGAAGTAAGTCATACTTTTTTTTGCTTATTTTTACATAAATTATGTTTTTGTTCTCTTTTATAATTATTTATGCCTTATGTCTTCTTGGGTATTGAACTAAATAAATAATTAGTGTTGCTGTTTTGTTTTTTGTTTTTTTTCCATGATTCGTTTCACACTTGCACTCTTAAACTCTTATTTTTGTAATTATTAAGCGAAACATTTGTATGTATTTAATGTTTACAAATATTTTTATGCCTTACAGATGAAATTTTTAACTATATTAGAATACTATATGTTTATTTTATTTTCACTGTTGATACTAAATCAGTTTTTAATCTTTTTAATACTGATGCCATATTTCTTAAATTTGAATCTTATTTTTCTCAATCTTAAATGGTAATAATTTTATGCAATTAAAAAATAAAAAACTTTTGGTGTAAAAACTTGGAAAACCTATAAAATTTTATATGTTGCAATTTCATCTACTGGCTTCTTTATTTTCTTCTTTCTCTGTTTCGCTGATGTGCTGGTTTTTGTCTTCTTGGCTATTTATGTTAGAAATACACATTTTATTTTATTCTTTTCTGAAATAAAATTAGTAACAAGATTAGGTTGAATTGTATTATTATATACCAATTGAATTGTACATCGATGTTATTTGGATTTAGTTATTTGTTTTTCTGAATTTGGGGTACAATTTTATTATGTATTTTTTACAAAAATGTGATTTATGACAAAAAAAAAGGATAAGCACTTGCTAATTTTATTTCCCGGTATTTTTCGACATTCTTTTGAAATAAGATGAGCAAGTATTTATTCTTTTTTTGATTATCCTACAGTGCTTGAATTGTACTTGTGTTGTTCACATATCCATTTTTTTTATTCTTCCACACAAAGGAATTGAGAGTCAAATTTATCTTTGTACCTTTTTTGTTTTTAGTTTTTTTTTCTTGTGTTGTTGGTAACTAGATTTCGTTTGTATAATAATTAGATCGGGAAAAATAATTAGAATACTATTCTATAAAGGGTTGTTGGAAAATTTTGAAAAATGTTGATCAGTGATACAATTTTTTGTGGTCCAATTTCAGATGCTAGCTTCCTTAAGTTGTTTTATGAAAAGTCATTATGTATTTTGTTACTATTCTGCATTTTGTTCTTTGTCTCTTCCGCTCATTTTTAAGTTTTTATTTGCTTGGTTTTTTATTTTAGAAATACTCCTTATTTATTTAATTTTTTACCCATAAATACTTTTGGCTGGAAATTTTGTAATGGTTGTGAGAAGATTAATTCAAACCTTTTTCCCCCTTCTTTTTATTATCTTTGTTTGTTGAGTAATGAAGATTTTGTTTTGAGAATCAAATACTACAACTTCTCAGCTTAGTCTGATGATTTCTTTGAAAGTTTCCGAGTTTGGGATTATGGGATTGATCAGTTCCTTGGGTTGGTCAGACTACTTTCAAGCAGCTTTAAGCTTATGAATCGATGGAGCTAATGAAATTCATAATCTTGGAACTGCCTCGAGAGTGGCCTGAGCAGTTGCTCTATTTAGCTATCAAGCTTATGGTGATTCTTTTTCTGAGAAGTTTGAGTATTTGATTCTGTTGTCATATACTTTTAAATAAAATTAGTAAGAAATTTATCCCTATTTGTTACTCTCTTTTGTTTATCTTCATTCCTTGATTGTAATTTTTTTTTCTTCTGAGCACAATTTTTAAACTTTATTGATGGCCAGTTTCTTTTTGGGCATCTTCTAATTGTATAAAGCACATGGAGTAAACGTATGATGGACATTGTCGAGTCCCTAGACCTTCCACCCCATTTTTCTCCTTCCAGTTCATGTTTCTCTTCGAGTCCGGCTATTGCGGCGATGCTGTGCTGCGAGCTCTCTCTCTCTCGGGGACATTGTCGATCTTGATGGACGGATGCTGTAAACGTCTGATGTGACACAGACAACATCTAAGAAGATGAAGCAAGGGTTTCTTAGATTACTCAGAACGCTAGGAGATTCCGTGGAATCGGGAGCTGGTCGAGTTCAATCGCGGTGGCTCAGGACAGAAGTCCTAATGTCGAAGGTTACAGAGTTCCATCCCCGTTTTCTGTCGGGCACTACCCCTCAGGTTAGATACCGGATGGATCATTATCGTGTCTTTTAGGATTTCTTTGATAATGTTTCAAATAAATATTAATGCACAATTATTTATATTGTGATCTGTTGGTATATGTGAAGATGTATAAGAGATCAATTGCACACCCTGGTGGATTCTGATCTGAGGCTGCATCGCAGTTCTACTGGAAACAGAAATGGGGCCAGAAAGTCTGCAGAAGGTTAAGTTATTTTTTCTTGAGATGTTGGTAAATTTTAAAAGTTTACTTTCTGGGTAACTCTTATGATGTTGGAGATGAGTGTCGGTATCTGCTTTTTGATTGTTGATCATAGAGTTTGGTAAGAGTCTTGATTTTAACTGTTTGTGTGATCTCTTAGTTCATGTGTATCATTATCATAACCTGAGAAAAAAGAAATTGATGCCATGATAGATCTGTGTCATTACCTTCTGTATAATTGACTTTAGCTTTGCTTTGCTTAAGTATTTTTTCTAAAAAATAAAAATATATTGCTGGTTGGGTTAAAAAAATGAAGATTAATGTTTTTGAATTCTGAACTGATTTGATGAGAAATTTTGGATTAAATTTACTGTTTTGTTGTCTATGACGTGTTAAACGTGTAATTTCAGGTTCTAAATCTATATGAATTTAGTGTGTTATTATCCATTTGTTTTATAGGTGGCTTTTCTTTGTGTTCTAAATCTATATGAATTTAGTGTTACTTTAGTTGCAATCATTTTTAATATATGATTATGTTCTAGGTACACTTTCTTGCAACATCCAAATTGAGAGTGACATTACTATCATATTTTTCAATGTGTTTTCATCATATTTTAAATTCTTGATTTTAATTTTCGCATTACTTCTCTACAACTTATATTTTCAATAAATTATTGACCGAGAGTTCGTGGGTGCCCGGACAGGGAGGTTTACCTCTCGGAGTCCAAGATCTGGCAGTTCTTCTTGGTTACCAGAGACGTTTTATTGCAACAGCGAAATTGATTGGACCTCCAACTTCCCATTTAGGTTTGTGGAACTCTTAACCTTTCGCAATCCCTAACTGTAATGCTTTCGTTCTTGCAACCCTTTTTGTTTCGGTCTTTTTCCTGTCTATTTTAAACTAGCATTTTATTGATGGGTTATTGCCTTATTGATTTTTAATTTTCTTAATTGTGGTTTTATATGCTTTTAATTTGAGAGTGACTTCACTATTATATTTTTCAATATGTATTTTTAGCATGTTTTAAAATCTTGATTTGAATTTTCACGTGACTTCTCTGGAACTTATATTTCCAATAAATTATTCACTGATATTAAGTAACTCGTTATTTTGGAGGCATTGTTCGGTATCTCCCTTTTGAGTTTTGATAATGGGGTTTGTCAGAGGTCTTGATTTTAGCTGTTTATGTGATCTATTCAGATCTGTGTCGTTATCGTAACCTGAGAAAGAAGAAATTGATGTCAGGACAGATCTGTATCATTATGTTGTGAATAAATGACTTTAGCTTTGCTTTGCTTAAGGATTTTATCTTAAATTTCCTTGCTGCTTGGTTTGGAAAAAAGGGAAGAAATAATATTTTTTAAATCTGAACTGACTTGATGAGAATCTTTGGTTTAGGTCGAGTGTTTTTCCATCTGTGACGTGTTGAGCGTATAATTTTTGGTTGCTGTCATTGTTACTATCAATTTGTTTTATAGGTGCCTTTTCATCTTCTTTTAAATCTATATGGATTTACTGTTATTTTAGTTGCAATTCTTTTGGCATATGGTTGTGTATTGATCCTTTGTGTTTTCTTAGTATTTTGTTCGATGTGTTTTGAGTAAATACACATGAACTAATTGTTTTCTATTTCTTTTGCATTGCTCAAGGATTTTAACTTTAAAATAAAAATGCCTTGCTGCTTGGTTTAAAAAGAAAGGAAGAATAATATTTTTGAATTATGAACTGACTTGTTGAATATTTTGTTCGATGTGTTTTGAGTAAATACACATGAACTAATTGTTCTTTATTTTTCCCCCCTTTTATATTGAGGTCCAACTATGCTGATCCTGAAGTGTCGCTCTTGAAAAGTGGGCTGAACACAGCATAATGCAATTAAGGAGCACCACTGATATGTTTGTTGCTTTTATGCAGTGAACATGAATCAAAATTGTCAAAAATATGCTTCTGAAGTTGCTTGTGGATATGTTTTGCAGATTCCAGCTTGTGTTGCTTCTTGGCCAATGAACACATTCCAGAAAAAAAGACTAATTGCTCTCTGATTTCAAGGTCAGTTACTTAACCAAATAAATGAAAAGCAACTTTCAATATTCAAGTGCATTGTTACTTATACTTTGGTAGTTGCTTTCACTGCCCTATTCACATATTTTACCTATTTCTCTCACATTTAGTTCAAGTTATACATAGGTCTGTCTTGCATAGCTTGCTATCTCACATTTTCTATGTTAATACACTCTTTAAGGGAAAGAAACAAAAGATTGGACAGTGTTGTTAATTGTAAGTGGCCAATGTATAATTTTAGAATTGATATTTGAATTTTAAATCATTTTTAGTTTGTTGGAAATTCAGGAAATTAGGGGTACAATTGTACAATTATTAAAATTCAGTTTAGATTCCAAATGTGAGTTTGACTGTAGATTTACTTTGCTTAAAGATTGTCTTTACAATAAAGAGATTTTGCTTCTTGATTTAAAAAAAAAAAAAGATGAAGAATATTTTGAAATTTTAAACTTAGTTCATGAAAGTGAAGTTTTTTTGAAAGGAAAATTTAGCTTCTTTCTTTATAATAATAG
The DNA here is from genome assembly GCF_059453495.1 of Arachis ipaensis. Taxonomy (NCBI): domain Eukaryota; kingdom Viridiplantae; phylum Streptophyta; class Magnoliopsida; order Fabales; family Fabaceae; genus Arachis; species Arachis ipaensis. The sequence goes on from NC_142436.1 coordinate 138,461,149, forward strand.
CATTTTGTGTAAGGAAATTAGAAATTACTGTGCAGTGGACTTCAATGCTGAAGTACCAGAGGCTATAATGTTATAGGAGCCTTTTATATTTATAAACTATAATAATAATAATAATCACAAGTAGGATTATCTATTGTAGGACCATGGTACGTAAATGCTTATTGTGGATGTGAGTACCTTGATTTTGGATTTGTGGGACATTGCTGGCGAGTTAGTTCACTACTTATCAAGTTTTGTTTTGGGAGGGTCTTCGTTTTTCTCATTTTTTTGGAAACAGGCCAAGAAAATTACACTAGATTAAGACCTTTAAGCTATTGTGGAGCTAATGAAAATTAAATATGATTATTATGCTTAATTATGCCTTTTAAATATTTTCTTTGATTTGGAGAATGTATCCAATTATTTTAAATATGGATAAATGAAAAAAACAATAAAAGTGACTTTGTAAATTTAGGGTTTAGGATTTTTCTCTGCAGAATTTCAATTTTTGTTGGGTTATGGATTTACTTAATTGGTTATCTTTGCTGTGGGCAAGTGTTCTTTTTCTTGATAATTGATGAGGATAATATTTGATATAATCAATAACAATTGATTAAAATTGCATCTTAGGTTCTGCCAGAGCTGTTAACTAAAAGCTAAACCCTAAAAGCTATGAAGTATAATTTCATAAAGCAGTTTAGTTATAAATGATCTTAATTAGTTTATTGTTTGCTCTTGTTAGTTGTCTATCACTATGTTATTGTACTATAACTTTATTACAATTTACTTTTGTTTCAGGACTATGAATTACATATGGTGTTGATTGGATAAAAGTGGAGTTTGAGGATAATCAAGTTTATTTGGATCTCTCTGAGATGGTATTTTCTACTTATATGTTGAACCTATTTAATATTTGAGTTTTTCCTCTTGGAAAATGGGGATTTGATTTCATTCTATTCTGAACTTATTGCTCTTATAAAAAAAATGTGTTCAGGTCCTGTCCTAATATTAGGTGTTCTTCAGAATAATACCATTACATGAGTAGTGAAGCTAAATTAAAATACTTCAAATAATGAGGCTCTTTGAATAAAAAATTTTCTTTTTGTGTTTGGGATAGAGTTAAAATCGTGACAAGCTCTGAGTATTCGGAAAAAAATAATTGAATACGATTTTTATTTACATACATGTAATTTATGAATTTGGTAGAGGTATATAAATCATCACTTTTATTTCATCTTTTTGTACAAGCATTACTTGATTTAGATCTTTCTTCCCCTTCACAAAAATGAGAAAATATAAATAAGCTTTAGTCAAAGAGAGTAGATATGTTAAGGAGAGTAGGTGAGTCAATTGGAGTGGGTGATATAAATTTCTGAAATAATCAACTCTTGACTATATTGTTGAATCCTAATATTCAAGCAAATAACTACTCTACTGTATACCAAAAATAGTCATTAATAGTTACTAGGTTATAGCCAATGTTATAAGCTTAGTTTCTTTATTTTTCAATTCATTGTCCCACTTTCTCTTTCTTATTTTCTTTCTGTTCCCTTTAGTGGGTGAGAGATTTTAGGAAGAAGTTGTGCTGTAATAGTATAGTAGGTAGAAGTATTTGATTGAGAAAAGAGTTGGACCATTGTAAATATAATCATATTTCTCAACAAATTTTTTCATTATTATTGGAACTATTCTTCCCCTTAAATTATATTTTAATATATAAATACATCTGTTTTTGTTTCAATTAGTTTTATTACCTAGCATTGCTTCTGTTCTTCGCTTATCTGTACAAATTAATTTGCTTCTATTAATTGTCAACGTCATCATGTTGTGTGCAAAAGCAACAGGTTTCAATGAAATTTAAATTTGTGCCATGTAAATTAGATTGTTTAAACACTTATATCCTTATAATCCTTAATCACTGCTTCTATCTTAATTTTTATTTTATTAGCGAATTTAGCAACAGATCAAATTCAAATTTAAAATTAAACCTAAACTCTTTACATATTATTTCAGCTTGAATCAGCTTTGAAGCTACAACCTGAACATTGATATGATTCCATTGTGAAATTATAAATGAAGGGTGAAAAAGAGAAGAAAGAAATAATGCCCAAATTTCTCAAAATTTTGGGTGGGACTTATGCTCTTGACATGTTGGGACTTATGCTCTTGATCTGTACAAATTAATTTGCTTCTATTAATTGGCAACGTCATCATGTTGTGTGCAAAAGAAACAGGTTCAATGAAATTTAAATTTGTGCCATGTAAATTAGATTGTTTAAACAATTATATCCTTATAATCCTTTATCACTGCTTCTACTTAATTTTTATTTAATAAGCAAATTTAGCAATAGATCAAATTCAAATTTAAAATTAAACCTAAACTCTATATATTATTTTAGCTTGAATCAGCTTTGAAGCTCCAACCTGAACAATGATCTGATTCCATTGTGAAATTATAACTGAAGGGTGAAAAAGAGAAGAAAGAAATAATAGCCAAATTTCTCAAATTTTTTGTGGGACTTATGCTATTGACATGTTGGGTGTTAGTAGTGATAGAGGCAAAGTATTAGAAATATAAAGATCCAAAATTGTCATTAAATATTCAAATCAAGTATCTTATAAAAATGATGACTTTGGAAGAGAAAATTGGCCAAATGGTGCAGATTGAACGCATTGTTGCTTCTGTTGCATCAAGAACTATTTCATTGGCAAGATTTAACATTTGGTTTATTCTTTTGGGCTTGATTTGATTAGAAAGTATTTTTTAAATCTTTTTCTGAAAGAAATTTTTTATCACAATATAATTTTTTATTTAAATAAGACAACATATCTTATATAATAAATAATTTATTTATTTAGAATTTTTCACTACTCAGCTTTGTGTTGCCAGCAATCTGCTACTATAATTAGTTTGCTGGTGAGAGATTTAGATACTATGCATTTGCATGAGCTTTGAAGTTTAAACTTCATTACAACTTTACAAGTAGGTGTTGCTAGCTGCTGCTTTAAACTTGGAGTAATGTACTTCAAAAGTTGTATCCAAGTGTGTATATATCATACAAATAACTAATAAAATTGGAATGTAGGTCTATTGATGTGAAGGAAATTGAGGTTTGTAATTTTAAAGGGTGTGTGGTGAGTGGAGATGGAAGTGTTCCAAAGTTAAATACTTCTCATGAGGATTGGGTTAACATGGTGAATGAACTTCAAATGGGTGCTTTATTCACTAGGCTGGGAATTCCATTAATTCATGGAATTGATGTTCATGGCCATAACACCAGATAGCCTGGTGAAGAAGCTCTATGAGGAAGTTAAGGTAAATATTTTTCCCCATGTTTTTTTATATAAACTATGTTTGATTTGTCTTTTGTCTTTGTGTAGTTTTGTAGTCTATTTTTTCATTGAGATAACTGCATATTTGTATATTTTGAATCAGACTGTTAATTAACGCTCATTTGTGTTCGCTTCTCAATTTGATATACTCTGTTGTTTGCAGTTGTATTACCTATTAATAATTTGGATTTGTTCTACTTTAGCGCTTTTCTTTTTCCATATCAACTTTTAAATTGAGCATCTCTTATTTCTCCCTAGGTGTTAATTTCAAGCACGTGTAATAGGTTTTCTTATAGTATTTTTAAATAAATTATGTTTAATTTATCATGAAAATATTTTTATATTATTATACCCAAAACATAATTAATATTATCATCTTTGGTCATAAAATGGGTCCATTGTACTTTTTATAAATTTCTTATTAAATAGGGTGGAACTTTTGTTGTGCTTGAGATAGTTGAGGATGGTCCTTGGTGGTACTCTGTTTGTGTGTGTGGTAGAGGTGTTCAGGCAGAATCTGAAGTTTATTTCTGTCAATTCTGCAACATTCATGTTACCAATGTCACACCCAGGTTTATTTAATCAGAATATTTTCTTTGTTGTTTATTCGCCTTTGGTTCTTTTTTTATTATATAGTTGTGAGTTGTTATCATTTTTTTATTTTTTCTGCACTATGAAAAAATAAATTACAGGTTTAGAATGAAGGTGTTGGTTGAGGATTCCACTGGTATGTCAATTTTCGTACTATTTGATCATGAGGCAAGCTATCTGCTGAAAAAGACTTGTGCTTAGTTGTTTGAACAACATCTCAAGGATGTGGATGTAATATATTTTAATCATACCCTTTTATATCTGTTCAGTTTGGGTTATAGTATTTTTTTTATCCATGGTTTTGTGCTTATATTTTTTATTTTTGTTCTTTTAATTTTTTCTTTTTTTGGTTGTGTAGGTTGTGTTTGGTACACAATCTCCTATCTTTCAAGAGAGAGTTGAAAAAGATGATGCTCTTCAAAATTTTTAGTAGGCCTATTGGAATGGATAAGTTCAAAGGTACTTACCCTGTGAGGCGTGTTTGTGAGGATGCTGCCATAGTTGGAATATTTGAGTTTTTCGGATCAGATTTGAGCCCTGATAAGGTATACAATCGAATTATATCCTGTTGTGCATTTTTACTGAGTTGGTTATCAGTTTGGCCCTCTTTTGGTTTGTTGATTATTGATAATGTGCTGAGATATATTGAATGTATTTTTTGTGTTGTGCAAGACTGACTTTCTTCCAAGAGGTGAAGGATCCTTTAAGGGTCCTTCAAAAGTTACCAAAATATCCAATGATGTGTTGACTCCTTCTAACTGTTCTTAGCTCATTGCTATTTCACCTCAATATACTCAGAATCAAGTAAATGTTGTTGACTTAGTAGCCGATGAAGATATGAAGATTTCTATTATATATTTCCCCCCTAAATCCCCTCCCCCTTTTAAGTTACTGCAAAATATTATTTTGTTTGTGCTATAATAGTGTCCTTCTCTTAAAAGAAAGTATGCTAATGTTAAAAGAAAGTCTGCTAATACTATGAGAGAGATGTCAAATGAAGGTGATCACTCAGAAAATGCATGAGATGAAATTGTTGAAAGTGAAAGGGTTAGTATTTGATATATATATATATAATGTCTTGATATTTATTTTTTGTTTTTTTTTTTTGCATAACTATTTATATTGATGTAGTAAATTTGATTTCAATTATTTGGAATTTTTGAAATTAGGAGTATGTTATTGGGCTTAGAAAAGGCTGTGCTGAGGATGAACAAAAGAAAAAGGCTCCCGTGAAGAAGTTGAGAAGTCCTTGAAGATTGAATTTGATGAATTCAGATGAGGCTGATACTATGATACTGCATCTGGACAAGGGGCTAAGTGACATGGGTCTTCATGTTATTTACCTAGAGCTAGTGGTTAGGATTTATATAGGGCTATAGATATGGATTTTACACACCCTTTTTGTGAACAATATAAAATTTTTTGGTGTGTTCATGTAATAGGAATTGATATTTTAAGTTTGGGTTGTACGTTTTTATTTGTCTTATTGCTGATGCAATGCATCAATTGCTAGGATGTGGGTATTAAATCATTAGCCTGTAGGCAAAGTTAAGAATGTAGCTCGTTTTTGTGAAATTCGATAAAATGCAGTAGCCTCATCACTCTATATTCTCTTTGTTTAAGGTTAATATAATTTGTAATTTATTATAGGGTTGGTTTATAGTCTAAGAGTAGAGTAGCTATAATAGTCTAGGAAGCACGCGCGATACGGACACGACACGACACAGATATGTCGACATGTTCTTTTTATAAAAAATTGGATACGACACGTTTAGGATATGTAGTGAATTAAAATTTAAATAATATATTAAATTATGATATAAGAGTAAATATAGTTGCATAAAAAAGTCTTAAAATTATGTAATTATTAAAAAAATAAAAATGCTAAGATAGTGAGTAAGTAAGCTATCAAAGACAACTAAGTAGATTTAGGTTTTGATTTATTAATTATTTTATTTTTAAATTTAAATTTTGATTTGTTCTAATTTTAGAATATTTTAAAATTAAAAAGAAAAAATTGGTTAATCGGGCCATAACATCACAAAATCAATTGAAGATTTGTAGTCTAGCAGAAAGATCCGTCTCATGAACATCTGAATCGAGTCGGACTCGTTTGGATTGAATCGAGTCAGACTCGTTTGGATTCGTGACAGCTCCACCAAAATTCTGTTCCGCAAGAAGACACGCCGTCGATATGCTCGTTTGAAGTATCCACCGCGTGTCGGTGTCGGATGATACGCTGGCACCATGAGAGAATCCGTGCTTCATAGATAATAGTACGAAGGAAAAAAGTAGACTCAATTTTTAGAAAGTGTATAAATCTTCAAAAGTGTATTTTTTAATCTTTTCATAATATTTTTCAATGATATTGAAATACTTATGTAATTAAATCAAGATAATAAAAAAGAATATTTAATTCTTGAAAATTGTATAAATTTTTATTTTCTTCTTATATTGGTTTATTTTCTTATATTCAATTTTTATTTTTAATTAGCAGATAAAAAGAAAATTGAAGGCCTTGTATTTTTATTAAATTTAATATTTTAGGACAAATTCGGATGATTCTGGGTTAAAAAGAATATAAGAAATAATTTTTGAATTACATCATTTTTTTTCCTTGGTATATAATAAAAATATTATAATTTAATCAATTTAAAAATTATGCAATATTCATTTATATGTAATCTTGAATGCATTTTTCAATAAAGCATAGGAAAAAAAAAGATAAAGCAATATGTTTTCGTTTTTCTATTTATTTTTCTTTTATGTTAAGGTTTACAATGTAAATTTTTAGTTTGTCTTTTTTTTTTTTAAATTAGCAGATAAATAAAATTATAAGCTAAAATAGTTATATTTTTAAATCATATTTTCTCATCTTAAAAAAATATTTTTAGCCATAGATAAAATGATGTTTATTTTTTAAAAAATATTCAAGCTATTATATTTTGGTGATACTAAAATTTTACTGTTTTTTGGGTTAAATATAATAGGGTGGATATGTAGTTTAATTATATTTTAATATATGGTTTTATAAATATTTTTTAAGCAAATAATTCTCTATTATTTTGCGAATTGTAGATTGACGAGAAGTATTTTAGCAACAGATATTTTTCGCACGGTCTTTTGATAGTATATATATATAGAGAGAATGATTGAGAAAGAGAGTAAGTTCATATTGGAAAGTCGAAACCCTAGTGGCTCACCAACAGCCGATTTTTTTGTTCCTTTTTTAACTTTCCAGTGCTTTACCCTAATCCGATCATTTTGCTGCCGCAGCACTACCGATCTCGTTCGATCGGAGAGAGTGATGGCGGAATTGGATGCTGCTGTGTCAAAAAAAGGAAAAACGGAGCAGGTTAAAATGGCGAAGGAAGCGTGCATTTGCCTCGTGTCGTATAAAAAGTTGTTCGTGATCAAACTAAGCAATTTAAAGAAACAAGAAGTTGATGTCAAAGATTGGAATTGTTTGCCTCCACCAGAGTTCGAGTTCGATTTCCATTTCAAACTTCCAAAGCTTGATTTGTGTCCTTTCGAGTTCGACTCCAAGATCTATATGGCGGTGTCCGAGGACCCGGGTAGAAAGGGGATTGTGAAGGACTCCTGCCCTATCTACGAATTCAAATTTGGGGATGGGGAGGGCAGTTTTGAGCGTGCGGAATCACTGGATGATGCACCGCTCCCTTTTGTCAAAGCATTCATCGCAAACACGCCAGGCTCCGGCGATGTTTACTTCTGTATGAAATCACAGGGCAAAGCTTCACCTGACTGTTACGTTCTTTGTTCTGGATCTAGAACTTGGAAACCCTTAATCGCTCCTCCGACCGTCAGCAACCCACCTTTCCGATATAACATGTTCGTCCTCGACAACAACCTCTTTCTTTCATCGAGGGGAAATAGAGACACCTGTTTGGCCCGCTTCGACCCCATAAAAGAGAATTGGACGACTGAGCCGGCCTCTGAGAACAATCTTTCGAACTTCATAAAGGATAGGCTCATTACCGGTGATAACTACGGTCGTTTTATTTGTCTCCCGTACATTTCTGTGTCCCTTCCGGGTCTTGGCAGCCGCAACTACACCGTTTGCCTCACAAATGAGTTTGTGAATGAATCTCCTCCTGAGGCACCTTTGCACAAGGTCTTGGCCATTCTCGTTAACCCCCAGAATGGCCGTGTTGCATTATATCAATACCTTGATGAGTGTTTTGAGGGTATTTATCCCAGTGTGGGAGAAGAGGCCAGGTTCAATTTTGTTGACCTTGGCAACGGGAAGCTGTGTGCAATACTCTCTGGAGGTCTATATGGTTCCAAATCTAATTCATTGGCGCTATGCTTCTCAGTTTTCACACTGTCAGTGGACTTTGCAGCATTGCAACTTGAGGTTGGGGCTCCTCCCATGGAGCGAGATTTCTTACAAGTGACTGTCCATAAGAAGAGTGCCTACACCATGGGGATCTCCATGCTTTCTGATCGTATACGCCACGCGTTTGTTTGGCCACCTAGTAAGGGAAGAAGATTTTACCATAAGACAACTATGACATAGTAACATTTCTTGTTGTTTCTTGTGGCTTGTTATCATCTTTAGTCGTTTTCAATAAGATTATGAATGAACAGTGAATTAAATATTAATGTCTTTCAGAAATATGACCTTGCTTGAATTGAGTCTATATTCTCTTTAGCTCATCATACAAAATTACCTCTGCGTTCTGTTTCAACTTTCAAAATACATGATGCATTTTAAATAATTAATTGAAGTTTCACAAAGTTAGAATGACTCTTGTTTGAAAAATTTAGTTTAAAAATTTGATTTGAGTCATATTTATAATATTATCGATTGATTACATTATTGATTTGACTAAGAAAATAATAAGAATGACGATAAAGGAAAAATAATCTTCCGTCCGGGTTATAAAAATTCAAATCAAGTTTCTAAATGATTGAAGGAAAATAATGATGTTATTTTTAATTTTTTTAATGTCATTCCTGACATGATTTTTTTAACATTATCAAAATAGGTCATGTTCCTAAACAAAATAAGCTAAAGTCACATAACCCCGGATTGATGGAGGTACACCCGGTGCATGAAGGCAACAATTGGTTAGATTTTTAGGAAAAGGATTATATCAAAGCGGCTGTGGTATGGTGGTATTTTTCGTTGTGCATTTCTTCCATGTGTTTCCGTTATAAGCATCTTTTCTATTGTATGGGTTAGTATTTGTGCTTGAGATAATGATTTCATGTGACACGTTATCATGCAGCTATCCATTAAAGCTGGGGGAGTTGGATTAACTTTAACTGCTGCAAGCTTTGCAGAACAATCCTGGACTCCAGGTGACCTGATTCAGGTCAAAGATCGTGCTCATAGAATTGGCCTGGTATTCTCACACTCATTAAGTAGAAAGGAGAGAGTTGTTACTAGTTGCATGACAACATTAAGAAAACAGATAATCTCAAATGAAAAGAACTCTCACATCTAAATTTTTGAGTAGCAAAGACAACATGTGCTCTTCTGTTTTTTTACTAGTTAGTTCTTGTTTGCAGGTCTCATCAGTAAATATATACTAGTTGTTGGCAAATGATACGGTTCACGACATCATATGGTAGGTTTTGGTATAGCATTGACTTAACATTTATTATGCATTGATGATATAAATTTTTACATCATAGGGATGTGGTGCAATTCAAACTGGATAATTTGGGGCAGGTACATTTCTACATCTTCTTGAACTATCACATGTAATGCAAAATGTACATAATGCTTAGCTTCAAGGTTTCCATTCTGGTTTATATTCATATTTTGTCAAAGATTTATACTCAAGTAGTATTCGAGAGTTACTTTTCGATGTTTTTGAGAAACCATTCTGAATTTTAGTTACTGAAAAATCAGATGTTGGATGGCCATGAGAACACCTTAGTTGTGCCAAATAATCAGCCATTGAGTAGCCCTGCAAAGCATACTACTATTGAGCATAGCCCTTGAAGGCAGAGAACTCTTGACCAGTTTGCCAGAAGATGTGATAACGTGGATAGGTCAGAAGTCGGAACATCAGCCTGAACCGAAACGGCCCTGTCAGTCATGACTTGCAAGATATGCAAAATGGATTTCCATTTCGCAGATACGTGGCCAGGGGCAAGTGAATCGGAACTTAAATGTTTGTCTACATGCAGAACCAGATGTGCTTACATGGGGAATTCACCTTTGACGACTCAAATGCCTTTTGAAGCTGAAGTCCATTGTACAACAAATAATAGATTTTGAATAGAACTGACTACACTAAACTATGTTGCTTGTGCTGGAGATAATGGTTTGGTTATGTGAAATATGTATTGGAAGAAAATGTTGATAAAGTCACCCATCAGATTTTAGGTTTCCACTTATTGTTCTTAACTTTTTGCTTCCCTATCTTTTGTTTTAGTTTGGGGCTCTGTACAGAGTAGTACATTATCATATATGAATGAGACTTGTAAATTTCTTTACTCCATATGTATGTATCATTATATTTTGTAGCAATGATCATCTTTGAAAGAATAGACTCATAGAACCCCTCTATAGCACTTTGTTTAAAACTGACCACTACATTTCTCGCCCTCGCACATTCTTGCAGTCGCTCTCTGCTGCTCACAGTCTCACTCTTGCAGAGTCGCAATCCCACCAGCCGCCAGCACGGAAGCCTTCTTCCCAGTTCCCAGCGAGCATCGACCCAGCAGGCAGCAGCGTTCTTCTAGCAGCGCCCAGCGTCGCCAGCGAGCACCGACCCAGGAACGTTCTTCCCAGCAGTGCCAAGCCACCGACCCCAGTTCCCACCGAGCCTCCATCGTCTTCTGTAATGGAGGCTAAGCCTCATGTTTGTTTTTTCTGTTCTGATTCTATTTTTATTTTTAAATTCTGGTTTAGTCTTCTTATTGATTCTAATTTATAATTAATACTTGGCTAAGCCTCCATCGTCTTCTGATTTTGTTTTTTAATTTTAAACTTTTTGTTCTGTTTTGATTTAGGGGTTTAGGGTTAATTCTGATTCATGATTTTCAATTCTATTTGTATATTTTGGTTCACAGGTTTAGGGTTGTTGGTTCTGATTTTTTGGTTGAGGGTTGTTAGATTTTTATTCTCTGTTCTGATTTTATTTGTTGTTGATTTACTAAAATTGCTTCTGATTGTTGTTCATTGTTCATTGTTCATTGTTCAATGTATTAGTTACGGCATAGCCTGAATAGCTGTTTTTTCAGTTCCCATTGTATGTAATGGATGTTAGCAATCAAAGTTGTATTTACTGATCATGATATCTGGAAAGCTGTTTTTGGTTTGAAGACCATATATTTAGAACTCTCCATGGATGAATCATAGGCCACAGTATGAAAATCAATTATTTTCAATGGTCTTTTTCATCCTTCCTTCTAGTCTATTCTAGAGTATACTAGGTGTTTTGTTTTGTTTGCATGCTTTAGAACTCTATGAGCTAGTGACCCTTTTTCTCTATTGATTTTAAGACTTTAAAACATGAAACCAAACATGTTATTACACATTTTTCAGTACCTCGTTATTGATTCATTGATTTCATTGTTGCTGGTTGTTTTATTGCTGGGTTCAGTGTTCATTGTTTTATTTGTTGTTCATTCTTTAGGAAAATTGCTTCTGATTGCTGGTTCACTAGTTCAGTGGGTTTCTCTCCATACATCAATCCTAGACCACATGTTTTTTGTGTGATGGCATGCACATTAAGAAGACCTTCAACCAAAAAATTGACCTAAAGCTCTTTATATAAGGAAGATAGCTTTTGTTCATTTAATCATGCAGAAAGCACTATGGGAACGTCCTGTATATTGAGGCTGCAGAAAATGGCTGCCATCTTTACCAACTATTCCTGAAGTGTAGAACTATTGAATAGTTGTAAAATTTTTGCAGTTAATATTATTTACAACTCTTACAACATTTTCTGAGAGGTTCTGGGTTGTGTGTATCTACTAAATAATATCAAGGATGTTTACTTGCTTAAATTTTTAAAAGTAATAGCAGGGAGAACCAATAGTTGTTAACTTTCATTACTTGGAGATATTACTGGTAGAATCTGCATGTGTTCAATTGTTTTCAAATAAAATATTGTAATAATCCTTATGGCTATGCAGTTTAGAATTTATATAGAATGAGTCTTGAGTCTTGAGATCACTCAAGGAACAATTTTCTTCACAACCATCATAAAACAGAAATGTAACTGAAATTATTTTCTGCATATTAATGATGCTCATATTCTATTTCTTCTGTTTCTACTAAATAATCTGAAAATTAGTATCAAATAACATAAATTGCAATAAGCAATTAACTTAATCAAGAGTATGTTTATTCACTTATATTGTAGTGATTGTTGTGACGAGTGGCATTTTTTTGTAATTTTGGTCAAGGATTAAGTTTTGAAAATTTGAATGATTCATTGACACATGTATCAAGTAAAACATGTTGAAACCCCTTTTGCAAAAGCTTCTTTGCTTTAATTTTTTTTTTCTGGTATCTATTCGCACTCATGATAATAGTGCAAAGCTTATATCTCATACATGTAAATTGACCTTGGTCAAATTAGACCAAACCATTTACAACACAAAACAGAGTTTCTATTACATAACAAGGTAAGCCTACCCTCCGCATCAGTGTTGTTAACCTACAAAAGAAACCCAACATCAAATTCTTAGTAATTGATCTCAAATGGTAATATTATAATAAACAAATAATAAAAATTACTACACATGTTTAATTATATTGATCCTAGAGGACAAAATCTCTAATCATTGATTTCCAATTTTACACAAATATTTATTTGTACCAGATATTTCTACAATAGATTTGTCCTACGATAATTCAAGTGATCAATACATTGCATCTAAATATTAAAATTAAACATCCAAGAAGCACAAAAACTGTTCTCAATATAAGAAATATATGATTTCCTGAGGGAAAAGATGAGAAGACTGCAATGTAATGATTGAAACAGGATCAAAATGTAACAAATGCTATGTTCCAATAACGTGTACAGTAAGTTGTGATTATAACCAAATAAACTCTCACCTCTATAGTCTTTCTATTTGAAGTTGTGACAATGTCTCCAAGCCTCATACCTTTTCCATTAATCATATTCTTACAAGCTGCAACTACAAAATGAACCTGCATATGCAGGACTTTAAACTTGGGCATAGCATGAATTATTAATTATAATTAGCAATTGTACCACAAAATGCAGTAACTCACAATATTCACCAGCAACTCCAAACTAAACATTCCAAAAGAAACTAGAACGAAATTTCATATACAATATGGAATGCAATAGAAAACTCGATAGTGTTAAATAAGAAAAGAAATGAGATAAAAAAATTTCCTTTAGTTTTGTACAAATGAAACTATGTTCAAATCAATCAATTGAATTTTATTTTTTACAAAGGGAAAAAATTCATGAACAATGACATAAATTACTGACCTCAACTCCAAGAGGTTTGATTTGACCAAGAGCTTTTGCTGCACCCAAAACGGCAGCGACCGGCGACCTAGTTCTGGCAGCGATCGGCGACACGACGACGAGAGCAGATACGACGGCATGCAGTGACTCGATGGCAAGCTGCTCCAAGCCACGGACAGAGAAGCCAGTGAAGATGGGGACGACGTGCCGAGCTATCTGGGTTCCGGACAGAGGGAAGAGGAAGAAGCGGAAGCACTGAGATAGGGGACGGCGGCGGCAAAAAACCTAGGGCTAGGGTTTTGTTGTTTTGGTTTGGGACTTTCACTGTTTTGCTTCAGAATGGGGGGAGGGGGACGAATGATATTAAGGAAATTGGAGAAGACGAAGAACGATTGATTTTTAGTTTTATTGATATGTTTTGCTTTGCTTTAGAGGGAGACAGGAATGATTTGGGGAATTGGAGAAGATGAAGAACGATTGATTTTTGGTTTTTTTTTTATATGTTTTTGTTTTGTTGTTTAAATTATTTGAAATTATAAAATTATGATTAATTGAATTCTAAAATTTGATTAATTTAAAAGGATATTTTTGTCTAATCAAATAAAGTAAGAATGTTTAAGACTTTTTATAAAATTAAATAAAAAATATTTTTTTTTTATTTAATTAAAAAGGGTGTATTAGTAAAAGTTGTGATATAATATATATTTAAAAAAAAAAATTAAATGCTGACGTGGAAAATAAATTCCACATGACTTATTACTACTTGTTCATATTTTTAACGTATCGGTACGTATGAATTTATCATGGTATGAATTTTAAATAAATTCATACGTACCGATACGTTAAAAATATGAACAATTAGTAATAAGTTATGTGGAATTTTCCACGTCAGCATTTAATTTTTTTTTTTAAATATATATTATATCACCACTTTTACTAATACATCCTTTTTAATTAAAATGTGTGATCTGAAATTAGGTTTGCCATTTAAAAATTAGATTGAATAGAAAACGAGCTAATGCATGTCGTGTTATTCACAAACACCCTGGAACTTGACAAAGGGGATGTCGAGTTCTTCACTCCCCATTCGATTTTTTTTTTCTATCGTGTCATACATTATTGCAAATGTTAATTAAACTTTAGTGATCAAAATTTGATAATATCAGTGTATTAATTAAAATTAAAACAAGCAAAAGTTGATGTAACACTCTTTAATTATTGACAAAGAACACAATAAAAAAGAAAGAGATGAATTACACATGGTGGTGATTAAGGGGAAAAAATTGATTACAGAAATGAAAAATTTTAAAAATTGTTACAAAAATGTGATGTTTGGGATCCGTGCCTTAATTGATTACAAGAAACATGACATGCTACATGTAGGCTGTAGCGTTCTAATTGTTAAGAATTAACCAAAGAACACGACGTGTCGGATATAGGGTTTAACGCATATCATTAATTAAATACTAGCCTTGTTAGTTTTTTACGGTATTTCTTAGTCTGGCAGGTTAAGGACTAATCCACTACGGTACTGAACTCCACTTAAGGGTTTGCTGCTGGCCAATAAATTGCTACGTGCACAAGGTGGGAGATTGGAGGGTGATTTGAAAATATATCAGTTAGAAGGAAGCCTCGTATACACAAGGGCAACGGCTATTTTTCCTTGCTCGTTCCCCGGTTCCATTTCAACTATATTCGATTAGACGCAAATTAAAAATAAGTTGAAAATTCAGGTGCAGTCAACTTCACGTAAAGTTGATATTTGAGAGCCGTTAGATGATTTAATTGATTTGACTAAATTTTCATCTAACGGCTATCAGGTATAAACTTCACGTAAAGTCGACTTCACCTGAGTTTTTACCTAAAATTAAATATATATTTTTTTGTTATAAGAATAATAAGTTCTACTCAAATTTAGTGAATAAATTGTCTCTTGACTCTCAAGCCTTATATTGCATATTGGCTTACTTGTACAAACATAGAAATTTTTGCAATAGCGTTGCAAACTTTAAAGATCTTATAATAACAAAGGAACCGAATTGCAATTGAATTGTTGCTTTTGACAAAGAAATATAATAGGATCATATGAAACTTAGCACTACAAGATACAAAATAGATTGAGAAGGCTGGCAATCAAATAGTCAACGTTATGCAACACAACGAAATGCAAGCACCAACATCCTCAGATCATGTCATCCTATATTGCAGAATGATATGGTAAATCCAGTAATCCACCAGTGATTTTTTCTTTTCCTTTTACTTTTTTAGTCAAATATTGCCACCACAACATGGTAAAAGGAAAATAAACTATAGGTACTTACAAATACAAGCTATAAGGTTACAGATTAATTTACAAGGACTTAAAAAAGATAGATGTTATAATATAATATATTAGGATCAATTAACTTTTATTAAAATTATTTAGTATATCTAAATATTTATTATAGGATATTACGTTTTTATTATTTTGATTCTCTTAGCATTTATAAATATCTTTTATATTGCACAACTCCTTTTTCTAATGTTCTCTCTTACTTTTTCAACATGGTATCAGAGTCATGATATCCTCCTTGAAAAAGATAAATTGTTTTTTTAGTGAAATTATCGTATTTTTCTTACTTTTTTTCCATGTCATTTTTTTCCTTCTCTTTCATCAATGCTTTGATGCCTTCTCACATCACTGATTAGCTCATTCACTACTTACGTATTCTTATGAAGAAATCATATGTTTTTCGTCACCTTCCGATAATTTATCATCTCTTCACACTGTCACTTTTCAGCAGTTTTCTGGCAGTTCGCCATCTTTCCAACAATTTTTCAGCAGTTAGCCACTCTTGCGGCAGTTTCATCTGCACTTCTTTTCGGCACTTTTGTCTGAGCTTCCTTCCGGTAGTTCCGTCTACGCTTTCCTTGTGGTAGTTCTGTCTATGTTTCCTTGTGGTAGTTCCGTTTGCGTTTCTTTGTTGCAGTTCCGTCTGCGCTTCCTTGTGATACTTTCGTCTGTGTTTCCTTGTGGCAGTCCTGTTTGCGCTTCCTCGTGGCAGTTTTGTCTGCGCTTTCTTTCAGCAATTTCTTCTGTGCTTCCTTCCCACAGTTCCCTCTGCTCTTTCTTCTGGCAGTTCTATCTGCACCCGTTCTATCAGTTTATTCATTTTTTCTTTATTTCGTTGTTTTAAATAAGTTTCAAACTCAAGTTGATGGGTGATGTTAAAATATATTAGGATCAATTAGCTTTCATTAGAATTATTTAACATATCTAAATATTTATTATAAGATATTACGTCTTTATTATTTCGATTCTCTTAACAAACACTTATAAATATCTTTTTATATTGTATAATTCCATATACAACTTAAATACACACAAATCCTTTCTCTACTGCTCTCTCTTACCTTTTTAATAGTCTATTATACCAAAGAAAACTTCCATAAGTGCAATCCCAGACACCAACGAAAAGTGATTCTATGTTGAGGCTAAAAGATACACCAAAGATCCCTAAGAAAATCTATCAAATACATGCACAACGAATAAAAAACTGTTAGAATTTGGTTGAATTAGTCCCACATTGCTTAGGATAGCAAATGGAGTGGGTGGCCTAGGCTATAAATATGAGGCTAAATTCTCCATAATTTTTGTATCAGTCAGAAACACTTAAAGCTTGTATCTGACTTTTCTTTTCCTCTATACCTTTTGATTAGAGAGTGTTGTGAGGTGTAGTTAAATATTTGCTTTGAGAGTGTGGGTGTACTGGGGTGCCGGTATTAGAGAGAAAGAAGTCTATGTGTTGTAACAATTTTCACATAGTGATATTCTCTGGTTGTCATTTGGCAACGGCCGTGGTTTATTCTCCAGTAATTGGAGTTTCCACGTTAAATTCTTGTGTTGTAATTGTGTCTATTTTATTTCTCCGTGAAAGGTATTTTCTCAAGGGGGAATGGTGTATTATTCCCAACAAGTGGTATCAGAGCCGATGGTTAATCGGTCTGGTGGTTTTAAGGGGTATTCAAGGTGAAGCATCGAAAGTCTTCTCGGCAAAGGTGGTCCGGGCGGCGTGTCCTGTGGTGTTTTACTGCGGTGTGATGGACGAATACTCATATGTGGTGGAGGAGCTAGATAGGAGTTGATGCTTGATGTGGATGCTCACACTTGAGGGGGAGATTGTTAGTGTTGCAAGTGTGAGGAGTGTTGAAGTTAGTCCCACATCAAAGAAAGTAAGGAAGAGTGAGGAGTTTATAAGATGAGAGACCCATTTACTTGACACCTTAAGGTTTTGAGTTGGATGTGGTGTCTTCTCATCTTATGTTCTCTCACTTGATTCCTCCCCGAAGTCTCCCTGGTTGGCGAGAGCTCTCCACGGTCGATCTTTGGTTGAGGTTGATCTTTGGTTGCTGTTGTTGTTGCTGGAAGGCAGTGTGACACTGTGAGAGTGCAGTTTGAAAAGGTTTTGGCTAAGGAAAGACTTGGTATTTAAGTGTGTCCATCGTGACCCACCTCTCTTTCCTGGGGACCCTTCCTAGTGCACGGTCTACAGTTGAGTTATACTATTCCAGTATACGGTTGCAATAATGTCAGGATATTCAAGTGTTGTGAAGCTTGAAATAGAGAAATTTGATGGAAGAATCAATTTTGGCTGGTGACAAATACAAGTCAAGGATGTGTTGATATAATCAGGTTTGCACAAGGCGTTGAAGGAGAGGATCTCTGGTATGAAGGATAAAGAATGGGAGGAACTAGATTTGAGAGCTGCAAGTGCTATTCGCCTGTGTTTGGCTAAGAATGTTCTTGCAAATGTGCAAGGAATAAAAAACAGCCAAGGAACTTTGGGATAAACTCGAAGGGTTGTATCAGGCAAAGGGCATCTCAAATCGGTTGTTATTAAAGAAGCAGTTCCATAATCTACGCATGGATCACAATGTGAAAATCTCCGACCATCTTAGTGCTATCAATGGTATTGTCTCTGAATTAGAGGCAATTGGAGTGAAAATTGATGATGAAGATAAGGCACTGAGGCTCATATTGTCTCTTCCTTCTTCCTATGGGTATATCAAACCTATTTTAATGTATGGGAAGAAAACTCTGAATTTTGAAGAAGTTGCCAGTAAGCTCATTGCTGAAGAAAGAAGAATGAAAAATAAGGGTAACACTTCATCAGATTTGGCGCTTGTAGCTAGAGGTGACAATTATGGAAAAGGAAATCGTGGAAGGAGTGTAACATGTTGAAAATGTGGAAAGCCTGGGCATGTAAAGAGAAATTGTCCAGGTAATGCGGTTTCAGAAAAAGGCTCTCAATCTGATACTTGCAATATTGCTCTCTCTATGAGAGAAGATGATGTTCTCTAGAAGACAAGAAATATCCTCATGGTATTACCGCACTGCCATTAATAAGGATAAGTTGTGGCAATCGGGTCCACAATTGCACACGGGCATTGGTTGGCGTTGAGAGGCAAGGTGTGTGGCGGAGTTATGTCGATGGCTGAAGAACTTCCAGAAAAAGCCAATTTGAAAATTGCACCATGAATTTTCAGCAAGGTTTCGATCTGTACCAAGGCAAAATGCTTGGAGTGGTCTAATTCCAAGTGAGTATACTTTCATGGTGGAGTATGATAGTTCTCTGAACTATGTTTGTCGGTATAGACAATGGCAGCAAAGAATTGTCGGTGTTGACTATGGAAGCTGAAGATGTGTGACTATTTCAATCAAGGTGGAGATTGTTAGAATTTGGTTGAATTAGTCCCACATTGCTTAGGATAGCAAATGAAGTGGGTGGCATAGGCTATAAATATGAGGCTAAGTTCTCCATAATTTTTGCACCAGTCGGAAACACTTAAAGCTTGTATCTGACTTTTCTTTTCCTCTATATCTTTTGATTAGAGAGTGTTGTGAGGTGTAGTTAAATATTTGCTTTGAGAGTGTAGGTGTACTAGGGTGCCGATGTTAGAGAGAAAGAAGTCTATGTGTTGTAACAATTTTCACATAGTGATATTTTCTGGTTGTCATTTGGCAACGGCCGTGGTTTTTTTCCAGTAATTGGAGTTTCCACGTTAAATTATTGTGTTGTGATTGTGTCTATTTTATTTCTCTGTGAAAGGTATTTTCTCAAGAGGGAATGGTGTATTATTCCCAACAAAAACTACCGCTAGTTTTCTCACTCATTTTTGGTCGTCTTTCCAACATTTTTGAGCAATCATCATTAAGCCATTGTGTTCGTCTCTCTGTTGCAAGTATAGTGAATGAAAAACTATCGTCGTTGGAGCCTCCATGCACCGCCAATGCTGCCTAAAGGTCAAGTGCTTCCATCACTTCATAAGCTTTCCAGATTTTCCATATTTAATCCGGAGCATTCAATTGACACCCCAAAATTAACGACCAAGATTTGCTGACTTGCGTCCATTCTAAGACCTGCTCGTGTTGACTCGTGCTATGACCCCCACTTTTCGCCCGACCTAGTTCAACTTTGGCTCGCCTTGACTACACTTGCTGACGTGTTTTTCACGTCCAGTCGTGTGCCGCCACGTATCAAAAGCATGCTGACGTGGCACCCAGTGGAACTCTTTCCTAAGATTTTTCTATGTGATATTTTCATTTTCGACCTTTGTTTCTCTAAATTCTACTCCGATATTTATTATTTTTAAATTACTTGAGGAATAGTGAACTTTTCTCATGGAGAAATTAGATATCCTTCAGCCAACTATTATTCTTAATGGCTCCCATTATAATAATTGGGTTGAAGCTATGAGATCATTTTTGAAAGACCGTGAATTATGGCATTATGTGACTGGTGATATTGTGTGTCCAAGCTAAATAAAAGTGAGCTTGAAAAATCTAAAGAAGCAACTAAAAATTCCAAAAAAGCTTTTTCTAAACCGATTGATGTTGACAAAGCCTTTGTCGAGAAATTGGAAGACTGGAATAATAAGAATTACCAAATTATTACCTAGTTTTGCAACATATCAACACCTAGCATCCACCTTTATTTTGGGTATTTTGAAATTTCTAAAGAGGTATGGAATCATTTGGCCAAAATGCTACACCATTTTTTATCTTTCACATCAATATCAATTGTTTAAAGAACTTTACAATCTTAAGTAAGAATGTGGTCAGGTTGTTTATAATTTTCTAGGACAGATTGAATGTATTTGGGATCAATTGACCTCTTGTGAATTTATTCTTAAAGATGTTATTATACTAAAACCTATGAGGATTATCGCAATCAGACATATCTAATTCAGTTTCTCGTGACAGTTATGGGTGATTATGAGCCAACCAGAGCTTCTCTTCTTCATCAAAATCCTTTGCCTAGTCTTGAAAATGTTCTCCCTCATCTTAAGTCTGAAAAAACATGTCTAAGGTTGACTCGATACAAAACTGATGCTATCTTTGTAGTTACCAACAAAAAGGACAATTTTGTCGAAATTGTAGTCGTTCTAGTCACCTTTTACTAGATTGTCCCTCAATTGAATGTCGTAAATACAAGCAACAAGGTCATATTACCTCCAACTGTTCCATTTTCTATTCACTGATGCAAATAACTGGGTCACTTGATAACTACTTGTCCTACTTGTCCACCTTATCCAGATCAAAACAAGTATCATCTTTGCTCTAATGCTCCTAAGTCGATGCTTGTCACTATAGCGGTTGTCGCTGATATATCTACCTCATCTACTTTTGGTAGTCCATCTTTTGTTTTTTCATTTGATATTGAGTTTTTTCTTAAACAATTTTTTTTCATCATCTAGTAATACTTCTGCTGCTCTATGCACTCCTCTAGGTTACTCTAAATGGTACTTTGATTCTAGTTATTTCAATCACGTGCCACATATCTATTATGCTTTCTCCTCTTTGTCTACTACTACTACTACTACTACATTCTATCTATCCACACTACTGATGGATCTCTTATGTATTTGAATCATAAAGAATCTGTCTCATAGTCTGACCTTCACCTACCTGATAGTACTTATTTTATTTCTAAATTTAATTTCAATCTTATTTCTGTATGTCAATTAATTGAACTTGATTTTGATGTTAATTTTTCTATTTTTAGTTATCATGTGTACGATCTTTGGACGGGACAAATTATCATGACTGTATGTAAGATCGGTAGACTGCTTGAACTTAGGAAACTTCATGTTCCCTCTACTATAAACTTCTGTGTTGTTTTTTTTACCATCCACACTTTACTTATGGCATCATCGTCTTGCTTACAGTTCATTAGGAAAATTGCATCCTTTCGTGTCTAAGGGAGTATTAGGATTAGTCAATAATTAGCCTTTTGATTGCATTGCTTATCAAACTACAAAACAATTAGCTTTATCTTTTTATAATAGTTTATTTCTTGCTTATTCTTTTTTGATCTTATACACTCTAATGTTTGGGCTCCCACAGTTTCTATGCGGGGACTCGATATTTTATTATATTTATTGATAATTATTCACATTTTACTTGGATTTACTTAATGTCCAATAGATATGAATTGCTTCAGACTTAGATCAATTTTGCTACTATGATTAAAACACAATTTTTCAAAATCATTAAAGTTTTTTGACGTGATAATGCAATGGAGTACCGTGACTCCAAACTTTTGAACTTCCTTGCTGAACACGGCACCTTGTCTAAATTCTCTTGTCTTAGAACGTCTCAACAAAATGGTAAAGAGGAATGTAAACATTGTCATATTCTTGACTCTGTTCGTGCAATGCTTCTTTCCTCTTCTTGTTCTAAACGTGTTTGGGGTGAAGCTGTTCTCACTGCTATATATCCATATTATCAATCGCTTTTTTCCTCTGTTTTAGGAAACATAATTTTTTTTAGCACCTCTATAATACTTCTCCATACTATAGTTCGCTTAGAGTATTTGGTTGTGTCTGTTTTGTTCTCCTCTAGCCCAACGAACATAAATAAATTTGAACCTCGGGCTCACCTATGTTGTTTCCTTGGTTATGGCACTGAACATAAAAGGTTATCGTTGTTGGGATCCTATCTCTCAACGAATTTGCATATCGTTATATTGTATTATGAAAACATCATGTATTTTTGAGTTTCTCTTCCTTTCACTCTATTTTTCTTACCTATTCACTTTTCTTTACAAATACTTCCGTTGATCTTTTTCCTAATGATGATAATACAGAAACTATGATCCAAGCTTGAACGATGATCCTGTTCATGTGTAACTTCTTCCTTTGTCCACTCGTAGTACTAGGGTAAGAAATTCACTTCCATGTCTTTTTGATTATCATATAAAAAAATCTCCACACATTCAAATTGGCAATAAATAATGTAGGAAGAAATTCAAGCATTAGATAAAAGCATATATTTAGGACTTGGTTGATCTTTCTTTTGATCAAGAAGTTGTGAGCAATAGATGGATATACAAATTTAAGATGGTATCTTTAGTTTCCACTTAAGTTTGAAAAGAATATTAGAATATAGTTAATAAATTAGGTATAAGATTAGTAGAATTATTAAAAAGTTGTTAGTGTTAGTGAATAATTAGTAGAGTTAAGATTATTGATGAAAATATGCGTATCAATAACTTTCTTGTATGGTTGTATCGATGAATTATACAACATACTAAAACACAATTTTTAATTCTTTTCGTATATTTTTCTATCACCTTTTTTAGTTTCTACAACAGTGGTGTTTGTTATCCAATTTTTCTACAATAGAGAATTCACAGCTTCACTCCAATGAAGAGCAAGTAGGAGAAAATATTATAATGCATTTAGTTTGCGTTTTTTATTTTTTATTTTTATTTTTAATATTTTTTATTTTTTAAAATTTGTGAAAAAAAAAATCAAAACAATAAAAATAATAAAATTTTATTTTCTATTTTCATCTTTTATTTTTATTTTTTTCTTCATAAAATTCAAAAAATAAATAAAATACTGAATATTAAAACAAAAAATAAAAATGTAAACCAAACACACTCTTATATTAAAAGTAACATTTTAGTAAATGTTGGTCATTTCATTGAAAATGTCATCCTAAGAACAAGCAGATAAACTACACATTTGACAACAAAGATAGAAATAATACTAAATTAAAGCATTATGACACAAACCAACTTGGGTTGGTCGAGTGGTCAGCTCACTCGTCCGCTTAAGCAAGTGTCGGGAGTTCGAACCCCGCCTTGTGCATGCAGCAACCCATTGGCCAGCGGCAGACCCTTAAATGGAGCTCAGATTCGCGACGGATTAGTCCTTAACCTGTCGGGTTGGGGGATACCGTTTGGGTAAACCAAAAAAAAAAAAAAGCATTATGACACAGGAAGAGTAAAAGTTCGACAGCAAAAAAGGCTCAAATGAATCCCCCATCACTCTGCTGCCGAAATAAATATCATCTTCTACTTCTCCCACTTCATTATCGTCTGCATTCTGCAACATACTACATCATCCCCCTGCTGCTGAAAATAAGCATTAAACCCACTAACCTTGCTCCTGAAGATACTAATAAGTTTAATTTTTTAAGTAAAGAATAACAAAACTGTTGAAAATTTGAAATAGTACGAGGAAAAAGTGTGGCAAAGTAATGAGTTGACCTTTACCTAAGTACCTATATATTTATGGGGGAATAAAGATAATCTATTTAGAATTAAAAGCAATTCAACATGTAGTTAGAGAAAATTAGCAAAGAATGTGAGATATACATATTCGATTTGGGAAACACTCGTGTAACCAGTTAGTGAAACAGAGAATTTTCTAAATTTTAGGATTCCTAAATCAAAACGAACTGAATACACAAATACCAGTCCCAAAATCAAACCACAGAGACTCAAAAGCTTAATACAAAGAAAGGATTTGAAGATGGGGAAATGAAAAAAGAATAGAAGAGAATAATAATGTTGCGTCAGAGAGAAGAAAGAGAGACCTTGTTGTTGTGTTGTTGACTCAAGATTATCCATGTAACGTAAACTGCATTGAGCATTTGAGTTCTATGTCTTTCTTCTGAGTTTGACTTTGACTTTGACTTTCTTATCACAGTTTCACTCTAATTAAGAATTTTGAGTTTTTTCTTTTTCTGTTTTTTAAACTGTTTAATATTGGAAAGGAACCTTTTGAATTGAAATACTTTTTGATGTAGACCGTAGACGTAGAATTTCATGATATAAAACAAATTTTAACTTCAATTTTTTTGTGTTTATACTTTTTAGTTATTTGACGTGAATTGTTATTTGTTTAGTTATCATTATTTTATATATTAATTAAATTAATCATTAAAATATAAAATAAATTTAAAGGGTGGAATTATTCGTCCATGTCACCTCGAGTTCCAAATGGAAATTTGTGAGTAGCCTTTCTAATAGTATAAAAAAAAAAATAAACTTTTTATGTAATAAAAGTTTTATTTTTCACTCTTAAAGAGTGAGTTAGCAAAAACTTGCGGTAATAAAAGGAAGCAGGAATCTCAAAAATTGTTTAAAAAATGTTTGACAGGCAACAACTCAGAAAAAAGTCCATCCTTCACAGCTTAATCTTCATCTTCATCTTCTTTTTCTCCGTTCAATTCATCACTACAATCTTAGCAGTGGGGAGAATCTTCTCTTCAACTTATTCGGTTCCCTTGTTGAGCTTCATTACTCTTCTTAGGACTAGCATTTGCTTTTGGGTGGTACTGGAATCTCAGCTCAGCTCAGCTCACAACCCAACTTTTCATTCCGGTAAAGTTGTTTCCTTTTCCACCTTCTCTTTCCTTTTTTCAAGGTTATTCACTCTCTTCTTCGGGAAATCAGTGGGAAGAGCGTCAATGTGGCATTTTGGGATGTGGGATCTGACTAGGAATTCGCGTCTCTTCTATTTTACCCCACATTTTTCTCTTTTTCAACTTTTTACAATTTTCTAACACATTTTGAGTTTTCTCTTTCTTGTTTCTCTTTTGTTTATGCAATTGACGTGTGCCCACTCGCTCAATATTTTTTTTTGGAAGTTGATAAAGTTGCTTATTTCTATCATTGTAAATGTAGAAGAGGGGGTTCGAACATAGCTTTCTTGTGGGTTAGGTTGGTATGGGGGTGAAAATGGGGAGAAAATTTATGTTTACTATGTCTTTTCTCTGGTTTTCTTGAGATGCAGTTTTTGTATGATTTTAAGGGCGTTTGGATCTGGAGAGTGCTCTTGTATACTTGGGACACGACCATCCTCTTTGTAAAATTGAAAATTTTCAGGAACTAGTGCCAGTATTAGTAATGGGTTTTGCACTGTTTGTTTCGTAATTCAAAATGATTTCTTTTTTCTGAGTGGCAAGTTGGTGTTGTTTCTCAAGGACTTGGGCATGGTGGAATTCTAATTCACAAGGAAGATATATTTGGGAGATTTGAGATTAAGTTGCAGTTTGAAGATGGCGTTGGTGGCAGAGAATTGACTTTGAGCTTCTCAGAGACTCCGCTGTAGTTGTAACCTCATGAGGCGGAGTTGCTCTGAGGTACATGTAGAAGTAGAAACAAGATGATTGAGCAGTTCATCAATTTCGTGATTCGGCCTCCCAGGTATTAATCTATGATTCACTGGCTGCTGTGGCTTTGGCACAATGGCACAATGGCACTGTTCAAGTTAGGACAGAGAATGTTTATGCTGAGTATATGATTTGGGGGCTCTTTCTCCTCAAAGGAGGACCCTTATTTTGTTAATCACACCATTAATATTTGCAAGTTTCTCTTGACTTGACTTAATATATTTGTCCGTATCTATTATTTGCTGTTACTATCTTTGTTAACCTCTCAACATATTATGTGTTGTCTCAATCATATCCAAAGAAATATCTTATACAAGTTTCACCAGAGTTAAACTAATTGTTATGTTTTTTTTTTTTTTTTTAAATTGTTTTTACATGTTCAGTTAATGTAGATAAATAGCTAACTGCCCTTGTATGAAGCATCCATTCCTCAACTAGTTATTGCTTTTTGCTAGCCAATTGAGTTGCTGCTTCATTGCATTTACTTTGTCACATGTACAGGGCGGAGTATAATCCGGAGCAGTACCTATGGGACAAGGAATTCTCCCTTGCTGGAAGAACATACCAAAGGCAGGATTTGGAGGCAAGTATGGACTTGATTTATTAATTTATTTATTTTTCTATATATAGATTATAGAAGTTACATCATGATACCATTTCTTTATGTACCTGTAGATTATGAGTTTATGTGTTGATTTATTTTTTCTAATCTGCAGCTCAAGAATGCCAGAGGCCATACTTTACAATGTAGTCATTATCTTCCTTCTCCTTTCCCTGAAGATACTTCTCTGCCTTGTGTAATATATTGCCATGGAAACAGGTATATGTGATTTTTCTTTTTAATTGGCACTGCCATTGTGCAATCATAAAACATATATTTCAATATGTTGGTCTCCAAAATCTGATATCCATTCAATTCTTATCTATTTTCATATGTGTGCATTTGTACAATGATGCAGTGGATGTAGGGCAGACGCCAACGAAGCTGCTGTAATTCTTCTTCCATCAAATATTACTGTTTTTACTCTCGACTTCTCAGGATCTGGCTTATCTGATGGAAACTATGTTAGCCTTGGTTGGCATGAAGTATGTTGCCTCTTTCACTTTTTGTACTTTATACATATTGACTTGCTTAGTTAGCTCCAAATTCTAACTTTGGTTTCTGCATGCAACATCTTTTATGAATTACTATGACATCTTATGCACAAGAAAATTATCAAGTTATTTTATTCTTCCCATCTTTTGTGTGGTAGAAAGATGATCTCAAGATGGTGGTGTCATATTTGAGAAGCAACAAACAAATATCACGTATAGGTCTCTGGGGACGATCAATGGGTGCTGTTACTAGGTATTGCATATTTCACTAAACTTTTTTATTGTTATTGATCATTATAAGGGTTTGTGCTGCTTTAATACTTTATTTTCTGCTAAGCGTAAACCCCCCATCCCAAAAGAAAGAAATTAAACATCATCAGTGGGTGATTTTGACATTTTATTCTAATATAATTTCATGACTTAAGTTTACTCTCTTGCTCCCTTTCCTCTGGACAAAACCAAGGCCTTCCTATGGAGAAGAATCTTTTTGTTATTGTTTGATAAAGTGGCAAAATATAATTGGGAAAAAGAACTCATAATTTGTTCCCTTTTGAATACATGATCTAAATCTTTGATGGCACATAATATATTTAGAAGTTTTGTAAATCACATAATGGCTCTATGCCTAAGACTTAAATTCCAGATGCTATGCTTCCCATAGATACACAGAGTGATGGGCCACTCCTGTATTAATTCACTTTCCTGACTTGTAGCCTTCTTTATGGAGCTGAAGACCCTTCTATTGCTGGAATGGTATTGGATAGTGCCTTTTCAAACTTGTATGATTTGATGATGGAGCTTGTAGATGTCTACAAAATTCGGCTTCCCAAGTTCACGGTACTCTCTCTCTTTCTTTCTCTGGAACAGTCATGTAGTGATATAAACCAGCTGCATTGTAATGGAACAAAAAGGGAATTGGAATCTTAGGACTGAAACATAAAGTTTAATTAAGTTTTTTCTTTTAATAGGGTATTTTTACTGAGGTTCTTTTTTATTTGGAAACTAAAGATGGAAGTTGGTAGTCATTAATTAATTCTTTCTATATTAGAAATGGAAACAAACAGTCACGACTAGAACACCACAAATTTGTATAAACACAAACCTAGCTGTGACAAGTTTAAGAACAAACAGACACTGCTTAAAATGAAATATATTTGCAGTGCTTTTATTGCTTTTCTGCCCCTTAATGTTGTTTCGTTTTCATTCATTTGCCGAATTTGTTGAGCAATGGAGCTAAAGCCTGTTAACTCAAATTATCTACTCTGATTATAGTGTTGCATTTGCCCTGCATTTAGGTTAAAATGGCTGTGCAATACATGCGGCGGGTTATTGAGAAGAAGGCAAAGTTTGATATTATGGATCTGAATTGTTTGCTGGTATGTATTAATTATGCAATTTTCTTTCATAACATTGAACAGCCATATTTTGAGATCATATAATTTTTTATGGAACAAAACTGATAATGGTTTTTTCGCCATGATATCTGAGAATAATCAGTTTTTCTGTCTAAACAAATTGTTAGAAAGTTATTTTTTTTCCCCATTTTTATCTCAAATTAATGCTTTAAAGCCTACAGGTTGCACGGAAGACATTCATTCCTGTTTTATTTGGACATGGGAGTGATGACAAATTCATTCAGCCCCACCATTCTGATCTTATATCTGAATCCTATGCGGTACTAATTTATTTCATTTTGATCATGAGGCTTCTTGGAAGCCTATTCATTTCCTTGCCCTTAATAGCCAAAATAGCTAACTTTGTTTATGGATTTGCAGGGTGATAAAAATATCATAAAATTTGATGGTGACCACAACTCTTCTAGGCCACAGTTCTTTTATGATTCGGTTTCTATTTTCTTCTATAATGTCCTCCACCCTCCTCAAGTTTCTAGAGCCGATAAGCTTGAGAAATATTATGATTTGGGGGATTTGAAACTTGGTTCTGGCGTGAATGAGGTAATTAGCTTTTAGTATCTTATGTGGTTTTATTTATACAGTAGTATGATTTAGTCATTCAACTACATTAAGTGAGAAAACAAAAAACTAACTTTGCTCTTGTTTTGATGCTAGAACCTAATATATGAGATACTCTCTAGTCTTCGATCTGCAACTGCTGATGCTGCAAGCTCATCTTCTGCTCTTCCAACAATTTCAACTACAAAATCAGTTACTGAACTTCTATCAGAAGTTGCACCATCTGCTGATCTGGTATCTGCCTTAACCTTCTATCCATGCTATTTCCTTCCAAACATTTTGTATTGTTGAATTCATTCGTTTCTTGTATTTTAGGAATCCGTGTTTACAGAAGAAATTGTGCATGACAACAATGAGCCTACAAATGATGTACAGGTGATCTTATCAAGTACTGTATGAAATTAAGAAATTACTCAGTCTCTTCCCTCCCCCTTCTCTCTCTAACATGGCCTGAAATGGCATGTTTATTCATGTTTTTTAAAAACTCTCCATGTAGGACTTAGTTTTATGATGCAGAGATCATAATTATGGGTGTGATGATATTTTGATCAGTTTTGGCTCATGTACTTCATGATTTTACAGGATAAGGTCAATGATCAAACTGAAGATTGTTTCTCATGTACAAGCTCAAACAGAGAAAGTTGGGGCAGATGTTCTTCTTTAGGAGGCAGTGATGAAGAATCTTGTGCAGATTTAAGGGCTGATAACCTCCCTCAGGTATATGTATATTGCGTATCGCCATGTGCACGCGTGCATGCACACAGACATTTATATGTTTCTCTTCATACTCTTGGTTTTGTTGATTAAACTAAAGGGTAATGTTGAAAATGATGTGGAAGTGAAGTGAGATTCTAATTTGCATGTTAGTTATCAATGTGGTCTATTGTTGTTGCTTCTCATGCTTATTTGTAGAGTTGGAGACTTGGAGTATTGTAATGATATCATTGATGTTAACAATTTCAGAATACATTGGATGTATTTGCAACACCTTTGAGAAGCATGAAAGAGAAGTGTTCAGAGGCAAAAGAAGATGAAAAGAAGCTCAAGAAGAACAAGAACAAGATCAAGAAGAAGAAAAAGAAGAAAGGCGAGACAGCTGACAAAAAGGGGAAGGGTGACAGGTTCGAGAAGCTGGAGGCTCTGAGTAGACGACTGCGGCATTGCCTTCTAAAGGGATCAATCCATCGAAGACACGAGTCCTCTTGAACATTTGTATCATACTGACCGACTGACTGACAGACGGACATTCTTCATGTCTAATTCTGAAGTTCTTTGAGCATCTATGTGATCCTGTATTTGTTATAGCCACTCCTTGGAATTTGGTTTTATTGGTTTGTAATTGTAGGCAGTCAGTCCTTGTTAATATTAATATTGGTTCCACTTTGGCTTTGTTCTCTCACTTGATTATTCTGTGTCAACGAATTGAATTGTGAGTCAACTCGTTTTTCCCTTATATTTTTGTTTTTGTATCATTATTTCAGATTGTTTTCTTGTTGAATGCCCAGTCACAATTCACAAGTGTCACATATACCCTTCGTGTTACTGGGCCTGCTCATTTTAGCATTTTCCGTGGGCCTGGGCCAGTTGAACAAAAGGATTGCTGAAGCATGAGAAGCCCATATTTGGTCATTGGTGACCTTAAGACAAAATATTAATCCAATATTATAGTATGAATATCGAATTTCTAATATATGGTGCATCAGACCACATACTACTGCACTGTTCCTAAGCATCTGCACTCTGCAGTTACATTGACTGATAAGATCTCGTACAACCGATCAGCGTCTTCGAGTCACCGTCATGAATAGGTCTCCACCCAAAGTGAAATCTGAGTGTACTGAAAACTAAGAGCTACAGCCTACAGGTTCCATAATCTACAAGACTGCATATGATATGCCCGACTAAATGAAATGAAATCAGTCCTAATACACAAGCTGCTTGCTAGAATAAATCACAGATTACTCATACAACCCTGCTGGAATTCCTTGTCACACTTTTGGCAGCTATATCCATTGAATGATCATATTCCTCCTGGGGAGTAGAAACAACATTTGGTTGCTTGTTTGATGAGACATTTGACTCCAGTATTTGATGCGGAAGCAGCATTTCTGGTCTAGAATATGATCCATCTATGTTCAAGCGCTGTTTCTTTGTTGATCTCTCCTCTTCAGGGCCGCCAGTGGGGTTGCCAACATGGCAACCAGAATCAGGTGTCAACGGTTCATGCTGAGATGAAAAGGATTCATCAATTGAAAGACTCTTAGCCAGGGCTTGTTCTTTCACAGCTACCTCCAGAAGGGGGCTCTCAGAGGTTGTGGCAGGGGTTGCTTGATCGGTCTTATTATCTTCTTGGTGTGTAACTCCTGGAACCAGAGCTGTAGCGCCCCAGTCAGGTGCTTCTGTAAGAACACCGCCGAGCCGCTGCTGCTCTTCAATAATCTTCTTCAAGTATTTACCCTGCGCTTCTATCCTTAGTTGTAGTTGTCTCTGCACCTGTTTCACATTTTTTTTTTGGGTGAAAAAGAAAGGTTAACAAGCTTGGCATTTTAAACACAATTCATCATTCTATCAAAACTGTTTTTTGTTTTGTTTAACTTCATACTGGTGTTCAGGCACGATTTGTATACAACTCAAGTGAAATTGCAAAGAACACCGGACTTGGTATGCCCATAGTCTAATGTGAGACTTGGTGGGGGCTCCTGTCATCCTGTGGAAGGGGTTATTACTAACATCATCAAAAGTTTCCATCAGAACAAGCGCTACCCACCCTAGTCAAAGACTCACTTAGAGTAATAGAACTTAAAACTTTAATAACCTTTTCTTTTTGGGTGTGTCGTTGATTTTTATTCATTAAACAAATTCATGAGAATTATTAAATAAAATAAAAATAGAAAAATCCATCTCATCATTTCATATATGAATGACCTCTAATTGCTCATGCAGTCGCTTCTGCACCTCCATTTGAAGCTTTAGTGCTTCAGTAATTTGCATCCCACTGCATTCAGATACACAAGCCCCAACTATTAACTTCAGTCACAACTGGTACTGGTATTAAATCCCAAAACAAATACAGGCAGTCATACTTACGATGAACCATCAAGATTAGAAAGTACATCCTCTGTTTCTTTCTTCTCGGCGTTTTTCCCTTTCATCAAGAATGTAAAAAAGGTATCACCATGTAACCGGAGGGTCAGTTAAAGTTAAAAGAATCTTCTCCATGAATTTTTAAACAATGAAATTCAGCATGACATACCATCAGTTGAGGAGCCAGGTAGATATTTTGCTAGTCGGTATTTCTGAACAGAAGCAATGAGGATAAAGAGTAAAGACCAAGGTGACAATCATGGACGAGTATCGAGTTTAGCAAGGCTGAGAAAACATTGTTACCTGTAAATGACTTTTGACATGGTAAATTGTCAACCCTTGCACACCCATAACTCTGAGGACACCTTTAGGTGTGGCACCTGGGAAAACAAAAGGTTATCAAATTTAAGTTGCCTTCATCACAAGGAATCATTCATGTTATATTGGATTCTTCACCTAAAATCAGGATACCCAGTCAACAGCAAGTACTAACAATAAGATTATCAATTTACATTCACACTGTATTATTTTCTTTGTTCCATGCATAGGAGAAGGAAAAACTCACGATCTGACCCACCAAGTTGAGCAACCGCATCGACGAAGCGTTCGTGGAGGTCATTGGTCCAGCGTAACCGCTGCTTGGAAGCTAGACTGTTACCTCCATTGACAAGATCCATTGCAGTGGCAACACAATCCATGGGGTGATCACAAACTAATGAGTTGCGTGGAAGCAGAGTTGTTTGGGTGATACATTTGTCATTAATCTAAGAGTAACAGCAGCAACGAAATAAGTGTCAATACTCAACAGAATGCAAACACTGAAACATAAATTCAAGAATCCGGTATGGGCAAACATAAAACAAAGAGAAGAAGACAGAATTGGGCGTAATGATTGTTGGTCCTGTGGAAGCATTGGCGTCCCCACTCCCCACCAAACAGGAAAGTGATTGAAGCTCAATGCTCATAGTTAGCACTGTTGTTGAATTAGGGGGAACTGAAACGGGAAATAGGGGCAAATGTGACCGTTGACTAATTCACATCATGTGTAGGAAGAGAAGGACACACAACCAGCAAGGCAACAAAAACTTGTTAATGTTAGCAATTAGGGTTTCGAAGGTGCCACACACAGAGAAAGAAGAGTTCATAGCTAATAAGCAATAAAGGAGCAAGAATTGAATTAGCAGACAAATTGAAAACTCAATAAAGAAATAAAGGAATGGAGAGAGATAGAGAGAACTTTTTGCACAGAAAGAGTTTGAAAGTGGGTGAGAAGTCAAAGTGGAGCTGGAGCTGGAGCTTGACGCAGCAAGGCACTTACCAGTGACCGGTGGGCCACCCCGGGGTTCCTTCAATCTCCGACTCCGACCTCTTCTTTCTCGCGTATACTGTAACTGTAGTAAATACTACGATGCTAATATTTGTACGTACAAATACAATACTCTGCTTACGTAAACAGTGCTATTAAGTATTAACTAATAACTACCCCCTTCTTCCTCTGTTCCTTTACTCCCTTCTTCTCTTGGCATTTTCTTTTTGAGATTTCGGTCGAAAACAGAATCAAAACAAAGCGGAGAGACAGAGGTACCTACCTTATCCACTGGAGAAATTAAACACTCGGAAAATATAAGATCCCAAATCCCAATTGTGTGTTTAGTACAAACGAAATTGAAAGGGACATAGAATGTGGCCGGTGGCAAAAATATATATCTTTTGTACGTTTTTGTATTTTAAATATTAAAAAGAACAATTAAGCTCTCCATCCAAGTTATATTAAGAGAAAAAGATAAATCAGACTCTGAACTTTTGGCCTGCGAACATTTAAGTTCTTGGTGATTTAAAAATACATTTGAGTTTTTAATCTTTTTAAAATCTGGACATATCAATCTCTGAGTTTAATTTGTCCAATTTTAAAAACTTTCTCACGTGTGTGCATCCGTGTCAACCAGGTCAGAACAACGGGAGTTACGTTTGATTTTTCTGTTGAGTCTGACAGGTTCAAATGAATATGAGGGATCAATATGTCCAGGTTTTGAAAAGATTAGGGACTTGAATGTATTTTCAAATCTTCGAGAACTTAAATGTTTGCGAATCAAAAGGTCAATGACTTATTTGTCCTTTTCTCTTATATTAACAACCAACTCTAACCAAATAATTCAGAGTCACGTATATTTATACGTGTTTATACGCTCCTAACAAATATTTAAGATAAACGCTTTTCTATTACGTAAACGCTTTTTTCTTCGACGTTTTTTCTACGAATTTCCTCGTTTTTCTCACATTTTTTTTATTTCTCTACGGATTCTTCTTTTCTTTTATATAGATTTTGATATGCATCGTTTTTCAATAAAAGTTTGCATTTGAAATTCAGCACTACAATAAATTCCTATATGTTTTGCGTGTTCGAAAATAATGAATGATTCAAGTTCAGATTAGTTGAACCAGGACGAATTGGATTATTCTTCTGAATCGAATCAAGTGGACGAGGTTTGGTTCGTTCCTAATATATGTAGTTTTATTCTTCAACAATTTGAATTGAATGGAATGAAATGGAATCGAATGCAATTGAATCTAAGTGGTAATGGATAATTTCATTCTTCTTTGTGAAATTCAATGTTATTTTTGAATTTGAATTTGGATAGAATGCAGTAGTTTCTGAATTTTTAGATGAATCTATTTGGTGTTATATGGAATATTTTTCAGTTCATTTTTGTTTTTGTTTGTCTTTGATGTTGTTAGTTCTTATGCTATACATTCGGTCTTAAATGAAATTAATTATTTTTTTTTAATTTTATGTGATTTGAACCAACAATGACCAAATTGAAATCTTTTTATTACAAATATTAAATTCTCTGCTATACATTTAGTTCATTTGTTTTTATATAATGGTGTCGTGCTTATAACATTTCGGTTTGTTTTCAGTATCTGTGTGCTGTCGATAAGCAGTTTGTTCCAAAGGTTGGTATAACTTTCAAGACACTTGAAGAAGTTGAAAATTTCTATAAATATTATTCCAAACTTTCTGGTTTTTCTACAAAAATAAGGAACACCACTCGAAATTGAGATAAAATTAATAATTAATTAATCACATGTAGTAGAGAGAGGAAATGAAATTCGAAGATATCTCAAACTCTGAAGATAAACCCCTTAGCTGGAATTAATTGTCCGGCAATGATTTATATACATATAATGAAGGACGTTGGTCTTTGAATCATTTTTAAAATTGTTCTGAATCATTCACATGCATGCTGTCCAAATAGAGCAGAGATGTTTAAACAACAAAGGGAGCTAAACATGTTTGTGCATCGTACGATCGAGAATAATGATGAAGCCGGAATTAGATTGAGCAAAACATACCAATTATTTGTGGCAACAACGGGTGGTCACCGTGAACTAAGTTTTATAAAAAAAAGATGTGAGAAATTACATTACAAGAAAAGTCCGCAATGTTTCTAAACAAGATGATGCAAAAGAGTTTGGAAAATATTTTTTAAGAATGAAAGAAAAGAATCAAAATTTCTTTTACGAAGTTGATGTTGAGGTTGATTACTCTATCAAAATGCTTTGATATGACTTACAATACAAACAAGTAATTTTGTTGTTCTGGCTTCTGTGCTTTGTGAGCCACATTTCGGTTCATACTAGCTACTTATTTCGGTTCATAACTGTCACTGATTCTATTTAGACCTAGTGCATCTCTTATCTTGGTAGGGGTTATGTCGATCTTCCCAAAGTGCGTCTCCAAGAATCTTTTATAAAGATCGAAGGAATGTGCCAATTTCCTCGAGAGGTTGTGTGGGACATTCAATGAAAGGATATGTCTCAGTGACCAAATCCCATTTCTTCGACGATAGCTTTCTTCTGATCACTCATTTTGGGAAACACGTCAGCTATTGTTCTCGTAGAGTATCTCAAATCGTGAGTTTTCTACAAAGATTTGAAAATTATGCTATATGATATATTTATAATAC
This sequence comes from Arachis ipaensis, assembly GCF_059453495.1. Lineage (NCBI taxonomy): Eukaryota > Viridiplantae > Streptophyta > Magnoliopsida > Fabales > Fabaceae > Arachis > Arachis ipaensis. The sequence goes on from NC_142436.1 coordinate 138,497,057, forward strand.
AAAAATAGAGTTGATTTAATGTGTATATGCGTACATCGTAAATTGCCTTCGCCTTTTTTGAGATGGTCTTCTTGGAAACTTTCTTATTTGTCATTTTGAGTGTAAGGAATAAAAAAATTAGTCAGCATCAACTGAACCTCAATTAATTCATAAATGAATCGAAATTAGTTCACGATTTGAACAAGCAGACAAAAAGACTCAATAATCTACAAAACACATCCAATTCATTTGTGGATTTGAACAAGCACACAAATGATACTGAACGGTGAAGAAAAATAGATGCAAATCAATTTTATATCCAGAAAAGTTATCATTGTGTGTTAAATGATAACAAAAGCACTACAATTACATTCCATGACCTATGTACAGCAAATCCAAGTGAACGAGAGCAAATGAACCTCAATTAAACCAAAAAATAAATCAAAATTACTTAAGTAATAAAAAATTTGGTCAATACTTAACAGTAGCATCGACTGAACCTCGGTTAATTTCTATGAAGCACGGACACTTCGCTGAATTATCGTGTCTGCGTGTCGGACACATTTTGGACACGATACTCACCGACACTCGTCCGACACGCGTGTGTGCTGTGTCCAACCGTGTCTTAATAAAAAATAAAAAATTCTTCTCCGGACACGCCTGGACACACCTAAATACCATCACGTGTCCGCGTGTCCAGTTTTATTCTTAACATATATTCTTAAAATAAATTTATATATAGTATATATTATTATTTATTAAAACAAAAAATATTTTAAATACTTAATATAATTAAAATAAGACATTAAAAATAATTAAAAATTTTAATTTATATTTTAATATCAATAAAATATCAAAATATCATTACAATTTATCTAAAAAATTCTTTATATTTTATATATATGCGTGTCCCCGTGTCATGTAAGATTTTAAAATTCGCGTGTCGACGTGTCTCGTGTCCGTGTCAGTGTCCATGCATCATAGGTTAATTCATAAATAAACTGAAATTAGTTCACAATTTAAACAAGCAGACAAAAAGGCTCAATCATCAACAAAAATACATCCAATTCAATTCTGGATTTGAACAAGCACACAAATGATACTGAATGGTGAAGAAAAACATATGCAAATCAATTTTATATCCAGAAAAGTTATCAATGTATGTTAAATGATAACAAAAGCACTACAATTACATTCCATATCCTAAGTACAATAAATCCAAGCAAACAAGAGCAAATGAACCACAATTAAACTAAGAAATGATCCGAAATTACTTAAGGAATAAAAAATTTGATCAACACTTAACAGCAGTATCAACTGAATCTTAGTTAATTCATAAATGAACCGAAATTAGTTCACAGTTTGAACAAACAGATAAAAAGACTCAATCATCAACAAAAACACATTCAATTCATTTATGGATCTGAACAAGCACACAAATGATACTGAATGGTGAAGAAAACATATGCAAATTAATTTTATATCCAGAAAAGTTATCAATGTGTTTTAAATGATAACGAAAGCACTACAATTACATTCCATATCCTAAGTACAACAAATCAAAGCGAACGAGAGCAAATGAACCTCAATTAAAATAAGAAATGATTCGAAATTACTTAAGAAATAAAAAATTTGGTGAATACTTAACAACAGCATCAATTGAATCTCAATTAATTCATAAATGAACCAAAGTTAATTAACGATTTGAAAAAGCAAACAAAAAGACTGAATTATCAACAAAAATATTCCATGACCTAAGTACAGCAAATCCAAGCAAACGGTACCAAATGAACCTGAATTAAACTAAGTAATGAACTAAAATTATTTAATGATCGCACCACAGAAAATTATTTTAGAACAAGCAAACAAAAAGACTTAATGATTAACAAAAACACATCCAAATTATTTTTGGATAAGAAAAAGTAATCTAAATGACACCAGAAGCAGTACGAGTATATTCTATGCCCTAACTGTACGAAATCCAGGGGAACAAGACTCAATCATTAACCAAAATACATGCAAATCAATTTTACATCCAGAAAATCCATCAATGTGAGTTAGATAACACCAAACGAGTATAGTTATCACAAAATGTACACTATAAAGAGAATTATTGTTTCTATTTTCTTGTTTTTAACCATATCTACTGTTTCACAAGAGAGAGAGAAGAGAAAGAAAAAACTGCGTACCTTCAATGATCTTTCTTCGCTTTAGTTTTTGCTGAGATTTTGATTGTTTGTTGCAAGGTTTTGAGAGAGGTTTTAAATTTGAGAGAAAGATGGTAACCGTTCATGTTGCAGAGCGCGAATGTGAAATGTCTCTGTGTAGTATTTTTGGACACGTGTATAAACACTCTCTAAAATAAAAGTGGTTTTTTGGGTGTTAGACCAACTTTATTGGATTTGGATGATAAAAAAGCTTGAATTTGTAGCATAACTGTAAAAAAAATTGATAAAAATAAAAAAAGAATAATAGAATAAAGTGCCGAGTATTTCACAACAATGAGTGAGGGATGAGAGAAAGGTGTGAGTCAGGCTGACGATCTAGAAGTAAGGTGATTCAACACCACTGAAGGTAGCTTTTACGACAGAAGCTAGGGTCGGAATCTGATAGTGTAATGATCAAGGTGCTTGGTAAGGACTTTAGTTATACAGCTTTTGTCTATAAGCTCAAGGGTGTTCAGACTTAAAGGCGGTTATTAAATTCTTGATGTAGGCTTTGATTATTTTTTGGTTAAGTTTAATCTTATAGAGGATTAAGAGATGGTGCTTTTAGGAGGATCATGGATGATCGCAGGCAACTATATTGCAGTAAAGCCATTGACGCCTTTGTTTAGACCATATGAGAAATTCTTTGGCTCTATTATGGTGTGGATTAAAATCTCGAAACTCAGTATATGGTACTATCATGAGGAGGTTATGATGTGTATTGCAACGATTGTGGGAACGCCGGTTAAGGTTAACTTAACCACAAAATCTGTTGAGAGAGGGAAGTTTGCCAGAGCTTGTGTCCATATTAATTTTGAGCTCCCCGTTATTCAAAAGATTTGTGTTATTTTGAATATGATGTTGAGTATGAATCCTTGCATCTTGTTTGCAACAAGTGGAATTGCTATGACCTTGTAAGAGAGTGCAAGGAGATTATCAATTCTGTGAATTCGAATACTCCGATTGAGTGTGAAGGTAATCACACCAGTGCGGCAACCAAAATAGTGAGCCAACCAGAGGAATAAATCGGAGGCGTAAATTTCAAAATCTTTTGAATTCGCATTTTGCAAAAATCACGAGATTCCATCTTGTTTGTGTTTATTTTTTGAGAGATCCCTCATACTGGTGGAGGAGACACTGAGGGTTGTTCCACTTGGTGATTGAGAGGTTTGTAGAGAACGAAAAATGAAGAGTTAGACTAGAATCCTTAGATATAGTCACCATATTTCTAGTTTAGTGAGTGTTCATACCCTGGCCCAACGCTAAGGCTCAGGTCCAAACGAAAGGCCCAACCCAAAGGATTGAGCCTCATCCTACACCGACCTTCCCCTGGAGAAATCGGTTCTTGACACGACTTGCTCTAAAGAAGTCGGGAACTAAGATTAGCTGGCAGATAGGTACTCATTCAAGCTAGTAACTATCCCTAAAATCTCTCAACCCACTTCTAGGAGCCATATCTCAACTTCCCTAATATAAAGGGACGGTTATCCACCTTAAAAGGTGGAACTACTCCAATGGTGGTTATTGGCTCACCATTATAAATACACTGACACCCCTCAGGTATCTCTAAGTTCCAATACTTTCTAAACCTGCTTACGCCCTTGCTGACTTAGGCATCGGAGTGTCTTTGTAGGTACCACCCCCCGCTCATTCATACTCACAAGTCGGACGGAGGCCCAGAAGCGTAATCCATTGCAAAGGCTTCCCTCCTCAGACGATCGGGCCAAGCTAACGAGTCCAGCCCATTAATCTCCGGTTACCCATCGTAACATTGGCGCCGTTGCCGAAGACCCGAGAGATCGACCAGTGATGGCGGACAAGTCACCAGAAGATGGTCATACCGCGTCTGATTTCGAACAGGGAGACCTGGATACCGGAAACAACGACGCGGACCCAACCCTTCACCAGGGAACCAACGACCAACATAGAGAGGGCACCTCTGGGTTAAAAAACCCAAAAGTAAACTCCTCGGAGGGACGAGAATCAGGAAAGGAAGGGCCACCCCATGCAACCGAACTAATGGGATTGGTCCATGGTCATCAACGTCGTTTGGAACAACTGGAACATGAATTAGAGCGACAACGAGAGGCGGAGCGAAACCTCAGGGAAGAGATAGAGTGACGAAAAGAGTTAGAGAAAAAACTCTTGAGGCTAGAATCTTCCCTTAGAAGTCGGAACTCCCGTGGCGACCGAGAGGAGTCACCTCTAGGAGGAGAGGATCCTTTCAGTGAGGACATCATGAGGGCAAAAGTTCCAAGAAACTTCAAAAGCCCTGATATGAACCTCTATGACAGAACCACGGACCCGAAGCATCATCTAAGCAATTTTAAAAGTCGGATGTATCTGGCTGATACTTCTGATGCAACTCGCTGCAAGGCTTTCCCAACCACTCTATCAAAAGCGGCGATGAAGTGGTTTGATAGCCTCCCTCCAAGGTCAGTTACTAGCTTCGAAGACGTCTCGAGAAAGTTCTTAATGAGGTTCTCCATCCAGAAGGATAAAGTAAAGCACGCACCGAGCCTCCTGGGAATAAAGCAGGAGGTTGGAGAGCCTTTACGGGACTATATGAAAAGGTTCAAAAAAGCGTGTTTGGAGATTCAAGACCTGCCCACTGAAGCGGTCATCATGGGGCTAGTAAATGGACTTAGAAAAGGTCCATTTTCACAGTTCATATCAAAAAGGCACCCCACCTCTTTGAGTGATGTACAAGAAATAGCTGAAAAGTACATCAACATGGAGGAGAATGCCAAACTATGAGAGCCGAATTGGCGACCTGGGCATCCCCACTCGATAAAAGAGAAAGAAAGAGAGCCCAAGAAGAAAGAAGAGCTCGGTCTCGACAGACCGAGGAAATATCACTCTTATACTCCTCTAAAGGTTTCCACGGTGAACGTATACTGAGAAATCTGCAATACTGAAAGACTGCCGCCTCCCAAACCCATCAAAAATAAAAAGGGAGGAAGTCGCAGCGATTACTGTGAGTACCATAAGATCTATGGTCATTCAACAAATGATTGCTACGACCTCAAAAATATGATAGAAAAGCTGGCCAGAGAAGGTCGACTTGATAGATATCTCATGGAAAGGTTGGACAATCATGGGAAGAGAAAGCGAGAGGACGGGGACAGAAGAGACCCACCACCGCAAACCCCCGAGAGACACATACATATGATCTCGGGAGGATTTGCGGGAGGAGGACTCACCAAGTCATCTCGCAAGAGACACCTCAAGCGAGTCTACCAGGTCGGTAGCGAATCACCCGACCTCCCCACAATCTCATTTACAAAGGAGGATGGGCAAGGAGTAATCCCTGGACATGATGATCCAGTGGTGATAACCATGATCCTAGCCAATGCCCATCTCCACAGAACTCTAGTAGACCAAGGAAGTTCAGCAGACATCCTTTTCAAGCCCGCGTTCGACAAACTAGGGTTGGATGAAAAGGAGTTAAGAGCCTACCCCGATACTTTATACGGATTAGGCGACACGCCGATAAAACCACTAGGATTTCTACCACTTCACACGACCTTCGGAAAGGGGGGAAAATCCAAAACTCTGAGCATAGACTTTATAGTCCTTGATGTGGGGTCAACATATAATGCCTTAATTGGAAAAGCTACCCTAAATTGACTCGGAGCAGTGGTGTCTACCCCTCATATTTGCATGAAATTCCCGACACTTGCGGGGATAGCAACGGTACAGGGAGACCAGAAATTGGTGAGAAAATGCTACAATTAAAGCCTAAACCTGAGAGGGAAAGGCAAGGAAGTCCACACCATAGAGCTCGGCGGCACAAGAGCCAAAGAAGAGCTGCGTCCACAACCAGGAGGAAAAACTGAAGAAGTACAGGTCGGCGAAGAGGAAGGAAAAAATACCAACATAGGGGCCGACCTAGAAGAAATAACTCTTAAGAAATAACTCTGACCTTTTGCCTGGAAAGCTTCCGACATGCCCGGAATAGACCCCGAGCTCATATCCCATAGGCTCTCGGTATATCCGGGGTCACGACCTGTACAGCAGCGAATGCGTAAGCTCGGCCCAGAACGAGCTCAAGTGGTGGAAGAGCAGGTACAAGCTCTCCTGGAAGCTGACTTCATCAGAGAAGTCAAATATCCAACATGGCTAGCAAATGCAGTGCTAGTCAAGAAGAAAAATGACAAGTGGAGGATGTGCGTCGACTATACCGACCTAAATAAAGCATGTCCCAAAGACCCATATCCACTCCCAAGCATTGACACTCTAGTAGACTCCAGCTCGGGGTATCAATACTTGTCGTTTGTGGATGCGTACTCGGGATACAACCAAATCCCGATGTACAAACCGAACCAGGAAAAGACATCATTCATCACGCCCAGAGCAAATTATTGCTACGTAGTCATGCCCTTTGGATTAAAAAATGCAGGGGCCACATACCAAAGGTTGATGAACAAGGTGTTCGCTCCCCACCTTGGGAACTTAATGGAGGTCTACGTAGACGATATGCTGGTGAAAACCCGGGAAGAAGTCGACCTCTTAACAGACCTCTCGCAAGTTTTCAACACCATAAGGTCGCATGGGATGAGGCTAAATCCCGCAAAATGCACCTTCGCGGTGGAGGCTGAAAAATTTCTAGGATTTATGCTAACCCAAAGAGGGATCGAAGCAAATTCCGACAAGTGCAAAGCCATCCTAGAAATGAAAAGCCCGACTTGCTTAAGAGAGGTTTAACAACTGAATGGCCGACTTGCAGCCCTCTCCAGATTCTTGGCAGGGTCAGCATTAAGATCTCTTCCACTATTCTCTCTACTAAGAAAGGGATGCCAGTTCGAATGGACTCCAGAATGCGAAGAAGCGTTCCAGGAGTTCAAAAGGTTCTTGAGCCAACCTCCAATCCTAACCCGACCTCTAGTTGGGGAAGAGCTCGTCCTATATTTGTCTGTAGGAGACAAAGCTGTCGCATCAGCCCTGATACGAGAGGATGAGGTCGGACAGCATCCAGTGTACTTCACCAGCAAAGTTCTATAGGGCCCCGAACTAAGGTACCACAAATTAGAGAAGTTTGCTTACTCCTTAGTAATAGCCTCACGGAGGTTACGGCCTTACTTCCAAGCCCACACAATAAGAGTCCAAAGGAACCAACCTATGAAGCAAATCCTCCAAAAGACGGATGTTGCAGGGAGAATGGTTCAGTGGGCGATAGAGCTCTCCGAGTTCGACTTGAAGTACGAAACTCGGACAGCAATCAAAGTACAATGCCTCACCGACTTCATAGCGGAGTACGCGGGAGACCAAGAGGAAAAGCCAACTACGTGGGAACTATACGTAGATGGATCCTCAAACAAGACAGGAAGCGGTGCAGGCATAATACTAGCCAATGAAGGGGGAACACAGATAGAGATTTCTCTCAAATTTGAATTTCCAGCTTCTAATAATCAGGCGGAATATGAAGCCCTGATTGCAGGATTAAAGCTAGCAGAAGAGGTCGGTGCAACCAAAGTGCTAATATTCAGTGACTCTCAAGTGGTGACCTCCCAAATAAATGGAGAGTATCAGGCCAAAGACCCGAATATGAAGAAATACTTGGGAAAAACTCTGGAGCACCTCGGGTGCTTTGCAGAAACCGAGGCCAGACACATAACTCGGGATCTTAACAGCAGAGAAGACGCCCTCTCCAAGTTAGCAAGTACCAAACCGGGAGGAAATAATAGAAGCTTGATCCAGGAAACTCTCCAAGAACCCTCCGTGGTGAAAACAGAAGACAAACAAGATGTCCTTGAAGTAACCGGGCTAAACCTCGGATGGATGAATCCCTTGGTCGAATACCTAAAATTTGACATCCTCCCCAAAGAGGAAAAAGAGGCTAAGAAAATCCGGAGGGAAGCATGATACTACACTCTGGTAAAAAATATCCTCTATAAAAGAGGAATATCAACACCACTACTGAAGTGCGTACCAACCTCAAGGACATCTGAAGTACTAGAGGAGGTTCATAATGGGATCTGCGGAAACCACCTCGGAGCTAGGTCACTTGCCAGAAAGATAATTCGAGCTGGATTCTACTGGCCGACCTTGCAAAAGGATGCCACAGAATTTGTGAAGAAGTGCCAGCCATGCCAGATGCACGCAAATTTCCATGTGGCCCCCCCCCCCCGAGAAGATCATTAGTATAACTTCTCCATGGCCCTTTGCAAAATGGGGGATGGACCTGTTAGGACCTTTTCCCCAGGCCCCAGGACAATTCAAATACTTGATTGTGGGAATAGACTACTTCACAAAGTGGATAGAAGCAGAACCATTAGCCACCATCACGGCCCAGAGAAGTCGGAGGTTCCTCTACAAAAATATTATCACAAGGTATGGTATGGGATACCTCATTCCATCACCACAGATAACGGGACCCAATTCACCGACTCTACCTTCAGAAGCCTGGTAGCCAGTATGAAGATAAAACACCAATTCACCTTGGTGGAACATCCACAAGCAAATGGACAAGCCGAAGCAGCCAACAAAGTCATACTGGCAGGACTAAAGAAAAGGCTACAAGATGCAAAAGGAGCCTGGGTTGAGGAGCTCCCACAAGTGTTATGGGCTTACCGAACAACACCTCAATCTGCCACAGGGGAAACACCCTTCCGACTCGTCTATGGTGTAGAAGCCATGATACCAGTAGAAATCGACGAGCAAAGTCCAAGGGTGATCTTCCATGACGAGGTCGGAAACATACAGGGGCACAAAGAGGAGCTTGAACTGCTCCCCGAAGTTCGAGAGCAAGCCCAGATAAGAGAAGCGGCATTGAAGCAGAGGATGACTACCAGATACAACAAAAAAATTCATTCGAAGAAGTTTCACCCCAGACGACTTGATCTTAATCAGAAATGACATTGGAGTCAACAAATATGGGGAAGGAAAACTCGCTGCTAATTGGAAAGGACCATACAAAATTAGTGAGATCTTAGGAAAAGGTTATTATAAGGTGACCGACTTAAACGGCACCGAGTTACCAAGGTCGTGGCATGCTTGTAATATGAAAAGGTACTATAGTTAAAAGCGAACTCTACTCCCTGATGTACTCTTTTTCCAACTTCATGATTTTTTTCCAAAATAAAAGGGTTTTTTCTGAAGGAGGGTTTTTAACGAGGCATCACAGTAGAGACTAAGGGACAATAGACAGTAAAAAACCCTTAGTAGCAGTAAAATACCTTCACAAATAAATAAAGATCTTTTACAATATCTCTTATAAATTCCTTCTCGCTTTCTTTCTTTCTACGAAATGCGCCGACTTAAGCTCGACAAAGCGTGAAAATCCCATGAACCGACCTGGATGGTCGTCAGGATAAAACGACGAGGTACAAGTCGGTGTAAAGAGGTTATAAAAGTCGATCGTGGTAAAACTCGGAAATTATCTGACTTACAAGTCGGAAAATCCGAGAAACAAAGAAATGCATCGCAAAAATAACCTAAGTCATAGGAACTCAATAAATCAAAAAATTGAGTATAAGGAATACCAAAAAGAGATCAGAAAACCTATTAAAAGCGCCAAAGCAAAAGACTGTCCCAAGTTCTTAAAGAAAAAAGAAACTTAAAAGGAGGGACAGTCAGCCAAGAAAAATGGGTTTTCAAAATAAGGATCAAAAGGGTTTTTCAAAACCTAAAAACAAAAAAGCATGCACACAAAAAAGACAAAGAAAGGTAACTTAAACCCTTATCCAAAAAAGGGGTATTTCTAAATATTTTGTTTACGGCCTTAAAAGGCTAAGAAAAATGTCAACAGACCATCACCACCACATAAAAACAAATAAGTTTAAAAAAGAGGGGGACCCACAGGCCGGGCCCCCATATAGCCACAACAAATTATTTCAGCTAGGAAGGTCGTCACCACCAGAGTCAGGGAGATTAGTCGGAGCACCACCAGAGTCAGGGAGAGTGGTCGAAACGCCATCAGGGCCAGGAAGAGAAGTGTCCATAGGAGAAGAAGTAGAAGTTTCCGGAGCCTTCGAGGAACTCGGAGCATCCTTTGATCGCGGAGGGGACTCCATTATCCTTTGCCCCCGAGTCTTTAGATCAGACTCGGTGACATAGCGGGGAGAGGGAGGAGAAACGATAGCTCCATCAACCACAATTTTATCTGGATCCAAAGGAGAGAGATCCAGGTTGGGAGCAAGAACCCCGACCTGTTCCTTAAAAATCCTCCATGCTTCTTCAGCCCCGTCAGCAATGGAGTCCTCCAACTCTGTATAGGCCTTCCGAGCCCTCATCAAATCCTTCTTCACCTCCACAAGATCCTTGAACAGACTCGAGTAACTCTCCTGCGTCTTCTCCCTCAGGCCCTCCGCCATAGAACACTGGGCCTGCAGCTTCCTCTCCCTCTCCTGGAGACCATTCCTCCCTTCCTTCAACTTGGCGACCTCCTCCCTCAACGCCTTCTCCTGCCCTTGATATAAGAGAAGCCTCCCCTCCAGCTCTTCAACCCTCGAGGATGAACCTAGAGAGCTAAGAGGAGTCTTCTAAAAAATATCAAGGAACTTTGTGCATACCCCCGCTGCCCTGATACTCTCCTGAGCCAGAATGGTAAGGTGGTTTCGTACAGAAGCATCATCCATACCTATACGGGTATGAGGATAGATATACTTTCGAACGAACTGAGGCGCATCCACCTTGACCTCACCTTCAAAAGAAGAGCTAGACTCTAAGGTCTTGCGCTTCTTCTTTTCTGGCTCAAGGGAAGATCGGGGAGGAGGGGACGGCAGAGAAGAAGTTGAGGAAGAAACGACAATGGGTTGGGTAGGGGTCCCCGAATTGCGAGAAGAGGGGGAAGGGGAAGGAAGGGAAGAGCTAGTTACCCTGGCGCCACCAACTCTAGCGCGGGATCTTGCCTTGGCCTCCTGAACTCTCTGGTAAGACTCCCTGGAATTCTTCTTCGCCATCTCTATAAAAAATAATTAGGTAGCTAAAATTAGCAAAACAAGTCGGAAGAAACAAGTCGGAAAATATAAACAAACAAAAAGCTACCTAGTTGTGTCTGGACAAAGGTCGGAGACCCCTGGAGAAACTTTTTTGTATCCAGATAGGGGGCCCTCCCCCACACTTCTCGGAGGAATCCCACAATGGCTGGCTCCACTTCATCCAAGTCATCCAAACTATATTTCTCACAGGGAGAGGCCTCTAACCAGTACAGAGGAAAGCGAGGAGAAGAATTCTCATCCAGGAAAAAGGGGTGGTGACCCTCTACAGCTTGAACTTTGAAAAAATAATTTTTAAAATCATGAAAGGATTCATCAAAAAAGGTGAAGACTCTCCGACCTTGTATAGCTCAGAAAGACACCCACTGCTATTTGTTATTTTTCCCACTAAAGGGCTTAGTCATGTGAAAGAGGAAAAAGAAAATTCTCAAAGAAGTCGGAAAGTCTAAAGCATGGCTGATAAATTGGTAAATTTTCAGAAAACTCCAAGAATTAGGATGAAGCTGGGTAGGAGCAACCCAGCAACGACATAAAACGGCAATCTCAAAATCGGAGAAAGGAAGAAAAACGCCCAGGCGAGTAATCATGCTCTCATACATATAGAAAAAATGAGGGGCTGCCTCAGAAGCCCTCCCAAAACAAACCCGGTCTTCCGGACCCGAGGCAATCAGTTCATATTTCGGCTCATTCTCATCAGAGGTGCAAAGCCTATGATGAGTGCGAAGGTTGGTGATGAAGTCGGTATCAACAAAAGGTTCTTCCCCCAGAACCGTGACATCCACCCACTGAGCAAGGATTTCTATAGAAGACATTTTTTCCTAGAAAGGGTTAGTGAAACCTACAAAGGAAAAAAAACGATCAAAAACAGGGTCTCTAAGGGGCCTGAAATCAAACAAAACAGAATCACTAGAAGCCTACAAGCCAACCCTCCTCTCTAAAAATAAAAACATGCAAATGAAAGAATTTTATAAAAAGAGAGTAGAGGAAAACTAACATTTGCTTGAAAAAGGATAGGGGCAGAGAAAGATGAATTCCTTCGAACAAGAGCTTCTTCCGAACAGAGGAGAGGAAGTGTGAAAGTTTTCAGAAACGAAGCAAGGAAAGAGAGGGAAGTATTTATAAAAACGTTGGGGGCATAATGGTAAAAACGGAAGCCGTCATTTAAAGAGAGGCACCGTTCCCAATGTAACTGATCCCCGCGTATGAATATATAAATCCCTAACGGACGCGATGTTTGATTAGACGTGACTGTTGAGAATTTTTAAAACACGTCAGTTCCTTATTAGGTCGGTTACGGTCCTGAGTTAAATACTCGACCCCAACTCTTAAAAGAAATTGGGCTCGAGTAGGGGCACTGTTCATACCCTGACCCAACACTAAGGCCCAGGTCCAAACGAAAGGCCCAACCCAAAGGATTGAGCCCCATCCTACACCGACCTTCCCCTGGAGAAGTCGGTTCTTGACACGACTTGCTCTAAAGAAGTCGGGAACTAAGATTAGCTGGCAGATAGGCACTCATTCAAGCTAGTAATTGTCCCTAAAATCTCTCAACCCACTTCCAGGAGCCATATCTCAACTTTTCTAATATAAAGGGACGGTTATCCACCTTAAAAGATGGAACTACTCCAACGGTAGTTATTGGCTCACCATTATAAATACACTGATACCCCTCAGGTATCTCTAAGTTTCAATACTTTCTAAACCTGCTTACGCCCTTGTTGACTTAGGCATCGGAGTGTCTTTGCAGGTACCACCCCCCGCTCATTCATACTCACAAGTCGGACGGAGGCCCAGAAGCGTGATCCATTGCGAAGGCTTCCCTTCTCAGACGATCGGGCTAACCAAACGAGTCCAACCCATTAATCTCCGATTACCCATCGTAACAATGAGAAATCTAGGATTTAATATGGGTTGTTGGAGTTTTGAAATACCTCTGGCTTCCCAGGATCTTATGTATTATTTATATGGGCACCTTTACCATACTGAGAATTCTCAATTCTCATTCTATATATATTCTGTTATTTTCCAGATGCAGGACGTGAGACACTTTACTGATTGTGCTGAAAACTCTTTGAAAGCAAAAATCTACGTTTTGGGAACTTTTTATTGCGTATTTAGTTTATATATATGTATACATGTTTTCCACTTTATATAAATTTGTATTTTGTCCCTCCTAGAGGTTGACTCGGAGAATCAGGATTTATATTTTGTCTTTTGAAAAATTTTTGGATTGTACATATGTATATATATATTCTGGCTGGTCTTTACTTCGCAGGTCGAGTCTGGAGCTTGTTAATATATATTTCTTTTGAAATTCTTATCCCATATGTCTTATGTTTTCTTCGGTTTCACTATTATCTACGCGTTTTATTCTTAATCGTTCAGGTGTGATGCGACTTTCGAGTTCTGTTTTATACTTTTAGAGGTCGTAATACCTCACCACCTCTGATTTACGAACTTAAGCATAAAGCTCTTAGTAGTAGGATGTTACATCTGCTCCCTCATTTTATTAGGAATGCTTGGAGTGGTAACTTATGGCAGTAGGTTCAAAAGGACATCTAGGTAAATGAGACTCTTTTTTGTGCTGGATTTGGTGGATTTGGAGGAGTTAATACTCAAAATGGCCACTAAAATTTGATCTTCGATTCAATTTAATCCTCGAATTTTCAATTGACCAAAATTGTATCCTGAAATTTTAAAGCGTGCCTCAAGTTTGCCCCTTCGTCCATTTTCATCATAGGAAAGCTGACCTGACACAATTAAACGACGTCGTTTTGCTATTTGTTCCAAAACAACATCGGTTGACTCTCCCTCTTCTTCTTCCTCTTCCTCAAACAGCCATGGCTTCTCTCCAACTCATTTTCAGTGATTAAGTAATCATCATCACCTTCATCTACACACGCATGAACAACTGCTTCATTCACAACAATAACCACAACTACAACATCTTCTACTTCCTCCATTTCATTTCAAACTGATTCTTAATTATCATTATTATTATTATTGAAAAAGAAAACACAGAATGAGGGACAGGGTTCCAGTGCAATACTACAACCTCAACTCACCATCTTCCTTCATCGAGAGTCCCCTCCACGTTCTCAAAGCCATCGATGCCAGATCCACTGCCCCCTCCCCCATTGACCACATCGCCACCCCACTTCGGACCCCGGCACATACGATTTTGCCGCTACCGTCGTGAGTGCTGCTCCACTTTTCTTCACTTTCTCTACATCGCATTCACAAATAGAAAATAAGAAAGCTTTTCATGTGATTGAAGTGGCTGATTCAGAGGCTGATTATTCCGGTCAAGACAAAATAGATGAGAGAAAGAACAGGAAGATACAGTATAAGGAGGTGGAGGAGAAGAAGGGGGCGACGAACGGTGCACGTCGGTGCAATGGCAAGGTTTCACGACCAAGGAAGAGGTGGCAACGATTACGAATACGACGGTGGTGGAAGGATGTTGCAGGAGCTTCTTGTTGGTTTGTTTGGATTTGGCACCATGAAAATTTGACTCTCTCCTTTCAGTGATGAAAGAACAGAGAATTAGGTTTTTGAAAAACCATGTCGTTTTTCTTGTGTCACTGCCAGGTGTGACTAAATTTGCCACGTCATTTTTCCGGCGACAAAAATGGATGAAAGGGCCAACTTGATGCACGTGTTAAAATTTCAGGTACAATTTGGGTCAATTGAAAATTCGAGGGTCAAATTAAATTGGAAGTCAAATTTCAGGAGTCATTTTGAATATTAACTCGGATGTGGAGGGATCGTAACAACAATATTTTTAATCCAAATTATTGGTCCTCTAATAAGATACTCACTCTCAACAAAAATCTTGGGTTCTTGATAGAGTCTTTTCTTTTAATTTGGGGGTTTTGCCTTCATCCTTAATTCATACTTGGGTGCCTTCGACTGCTCATTCAATCAAGGTTAACTGTAACGCTATTGAGTCTGAGGTTCATTTTACTGTTGGATTTGGATGTATTATTAGAGGTAACTTGGGAAATTCGGTTAAAGTTGTACCAGGCTACTTCCTTATGCTTCCATTCCCAAATGTGAATTATTTGCCATTTAAAAAAAGGCTGATCTTAGCTTGGAAATGTAGTTTTCGCCTTTTCGAAAGGTGATTTGTGAGACGGACATTCCAGATGCATTTCTTACTACTCAAAATTCTAGAAATTTTGGTATTTATGCAGACAATGATTTAGTAAATAAAATCCATGAGGTATTTCATTGGAATTGGAGAATTGAGATAAAATTGATCCAGAGAACGACTAACTATGTATGACTAAATATGCTGTGAATCAATAGTAGAGTATATTGAGTGGCTTGAGCCTTGGAATAATCTGCATAGTTTGCTTTGCAGGGAATTTAGTCTTTCCTCTTAGGCTAGTTTCCCTTTGTTTTTTCTTGTTTATTTAGTAAAAAAAAAAAAAAAAGGTGGCGAGTGATCTCGTATATATTGAAACTTGTGATAGTGTTTTGACATTATCCCTTGCAGCGCTGTTTCTTTGTTTTATTTCATTGCGTTTGAGGAAAATGATCCCAACGACGTGGGAGGAGTGAAAGTACGACAAAGCATCCTAGTTAGTATTAGGATTTATCTCCAGAAATGGGATCTTCCAATGTAATATTCCGATGCTCTCAGCACTAACTACAAGATATAAATAATATTCCGGCACTCTTCTTCCCCCTGTCCCTGTCCCTGTCCCTTTCGCATTCCTATTCCTTATTCATCGAAAATGACCCTAAGATATTAAAATAAAGAGAAAGCGTCCCAAAGCCAGCCAACCTCTCTATCTATCATCCATGAACCACGTATGTCATTGACAAGGTCGCACCCAATTGACCTTTACAACTCAAATGCTCCGCACAAGAGAGAAAAACCTAATATCTAAAACAAGAAGCCGGGAAGGGATCTAGCGTTCATACCATAGAGGTGGAAGTGGAATAGAATTAGATATGCTCGTGCTGAGGCCCAATACGGGGCCCATAACTAATCCCTCATCACCTGAAAAGAAGGTAGAACAAGTGGCAGTGGGAAGTGGCTATTTGGCAACTATGGCAAGTGCTTCCAATTTCATGTGCCCCACAAATCAAGCAATTGTTGTTCTATCCTACGACAAATCTTTCAGTTAATCTAAGTCTTATAAGGGCCCCCACATTCACCCCCACCACCACGTGATCAGATCAGACACACCAGTGTTGTTGGATCAGCAGCTGTGCTCAGTTATTCAATGCAAATTCTACCGCGTAACCACAAACCATGCACCCCGTGTATGGTATTGGTACGGACATGAATTATGCATAGTCATGGTCCCCTGCGCTCTACTTGGTACGTACGTAATACGTGGTTCACACTCAGTAATGCACTTGATTTGAGTGAGTCTGCCCTGTTTAGCATTTCTCAACCACCTGCTACTCAACACTCAAGCCTTGTTTTACATAATAAAAATAATGTTGTTTGTCTTCTTCCACAATGGCAATAAGCCAATAAAAAGAAAGGCCAAGTTACAAAATGATGGGTCAACAATAAATGGTTGCAACATATAGGTATAGCAAAATAATCCCACTCAACAAAAGAGTTGATTTGGTTTTGGGGAAAGACAAGGGAGAAGTTTTCTTTTCCCTGGGATTTTTGTCATTTTGAAGAACCACTGCCGAAGGAAACAACTTAAGACTAGTTTCATTTTTTGGCAGTTTACATCTCTCCAGGTATGTGATCAAAAGATGCAGAGATACTGATTTTGGATGCGAATCCTCTATGGCACAATCCAAAATTACACTAATAAACAAAGAAGGAAAATGTATACAAAAAGAATAAAGACCATTAGAAAAGAAAACCAAAAAACAGAAGTCCTACACAGATGGAATTGCACACCTACAAGGCTCACTGCACCATAGCTAACAGCCAAATACCAACAAAACTTTGATGCTTAAATGTACATGAGACCCATCTAAGGATTGATGTTGCACTCTCGCAAATATACAATGTCATAGTCAACATACTTTGTCCAATGACCTCGAAACTTGGGAATACTTATCTCAAGCCATGGTTTCATGTTTCCATTGTAGTGTACCACAGCAGCTCCTTCAATCAATTTTTGGTTGACATTGGTGTTGTAGCCAAGACCCAAGACATGCCAAGTTCGGTTCAATGGGAAAGTGCGTTTCCAGAAAGTTATAAGACCAGGTGGCAGTGTCCCTAACTTCCATAGTTGCCTATCATGATTCTGCAAGTCAATTAAATTTATTAGCGAAAATCAGTTTGAATTCAAATCAGAAACAAAGAAGACAGGTATTTTAGAATAGGTGCATGTCACTTCATATTGGATGGACTCGCGCTAGGTTTTAGAGTTTAGACTAAAATAAGAACTAAAAATTGCATATTGCAACTGTACTAATTCCACAAGAAAAATTATCTAAGAAATTTTACATATGAATCTCAGTGCATTACTTACCAGCTTCTGCCAGTTGTGGTACAACTCAGTGATGTTTTGCCTCTTCCACTCAACTAAATCAAAAACATTCATACCATATGCCCATCCACAGGCATGAGGGTCAAAGTTCTTGGCTATGAGAGGATTAGAGAAGTTGAGATAGCGATCAAAGCGATGAAAACTTTCGCCACAAGTTTCTACAGCACCATTTACATTTCCCTTCAAATCAATTGACCACAGTGCAGTCAGATCCTTCTGAACAACTATATCATCATCCAAGAAGAGCACTTTGTTGAGCTTTGGAAACACCTCGGGCAAGTAGAAGCGGAGGTGGTTCAGTATAGATAAATACTTTGGGTTTCGAAACTTTAAGTTTGAATCAGAAGTTGCCTGATGAGTCTTAAAGTAATAATCTATCATGGAAGGAGAAGACAACTGCTTAAGAACCGGACTGTAACTTGAATTCAACCATGTAAATTCTTCAATATTCTGAACCTGAATGGTTGCCTTCCCTGGTGGATTCGCCAAAAACCACATCCTCATTGCTGCATAATTGAGCCTATCGGTAACAATATGAAAAACATGTTTTGAGGCATCCTGCAAATACATTAGAAGCAATGCTTTGAATGATGTCAATCAGAAATAAAAGCTCCCTGTTGATATTAAAACATCATAGGACTGTGGGGCCAAATAGAATGAGAAAAAAAGGGTCTGTCTGAGTCCAAGTATAAACATAGTAATGCAGCTGCACGTCCATACCAGATTTCTTTTTGTTTCATACTCTCGGCAAACAAAAACATGTTGAAAAAATTCTCAGCAAAAATAATTTACCTTTGCATGGGCAACAGTAGAGTTCACAACAACACCTGTTGCCAATATGTTATCCGAGAATATTGCATAATGGTATAGTTGAGGGTCTTCTAACTTCTCGGGGTTTGGAAATTGTTGTAGAGAAGGAATTAAACTATGATATTCAGTTGTGAGGCGCAATGGAAGACAATGGAGACCTTTAGGCAATGTTTTTGCCGTCAATTGTGTTAAGAACACGGTCTGTTTCTTGTGCACACGAAGCTGTTCCTCAGTTGAATGGAGCATAGCCCTAAGCTTCTTCACAGCCCCGGCACAATCATCTTGAATTTGTCTTCCTTTCATCAATGATTGCTCCATTGCCTTCATTCTTTCATTCGCACTGCATTAGTATAAAAATAAATATATATGTTAAGACTGAACAAAATATAGCACATTGCTACTCAGTGTGATTAGATGCAGCTGAGAACAAACTTAAAGATGAAATCACAAACTTAGGAGCTATGAGGAGTCAGTAAAGCACGCAATCATGTGTAAACGAATTATTAAAAGCACACTTACTTCCTAGGCAAGTCAGAATCTTGGCTTGCTTCTCCAACAGTTCGTAAGACTTCCTTCACTCGTAATCGAAGCTCCCGAGTGATTTGGGGATTGTTCTTTACTGCTGGAAGTGAAAGAAATACCTTAGCCTGAATGAGCTGATCTTTTAGTTGCCGTACCCGAGCATCAGATGGTATTCCATCATTCTGGTTGTTCGATTCTGGTGACACATGTGCTTTCTTTTTTATTCTGCTAGAAGATTCACGAGTTTTTTGCTCTTGTTTATTAGTCTGAAAGAATATAACCAAGCGTGAGCGTTTGGGTCAAACTTCTAACAATCTACTAGTGTAATCTTCTAACATATGTGTTTGGACAATGAGGTAATAAGCTTAAAATGTTGAAAGCCAACACCAAAAGTGAAGAGGGAACCTAATCATCATGCCAACATTGTCTATGCACCAACATGATTGTATCATACCCTGTATAAAAATATGTCTTAACTAGAAACGGATACAAGTCTGATGTGTTCGTCATGGAGATACAAGCCTACACTGCTACACATTATACTAAATGTTATGTCTCGTAAAATGATGGACCACCAACTTCCTTATACACAGGCATGTATAAAGATCTTAGCATGAGCAGAAACCTAGTGAGTACTGAAGCTTTTGCAACCCAAAATTAAAGAGAAAGAAATATCAAGAGGCAAATATATCACCTTACCGTAGTTTCAGATGCAAGTTTCCCATCACTGTCATCAACGTCAATAGCATCTTCTGGATTAACATTATCACTGGTTGCATTCGTTTTCTCCAGGTAGTTGCTTTGATTTCCTTGCTTGATTCCATCTATAACTAGTTTGATGGGGTTTTCCCCTTCATTTGTAGCTGACAATACCCTGCCAGATGAATGCTCCCTAGATTCACCCATTTGCAAGTCTAGGACCAGCCAACCAAACATATAGAAAGGACATCAATAAGTCGATAACAATAAACAATTAAAAAAGAGAAGAGGCAGATACAAATATACAGTACCATGAGGCAATTTCTTTATGCTGGTGGAGTCATCGGTATGTACATCCCCAATTGGTTCCTTAAGGACGGTTGAAGTTTCCTATTGAACCATAAATCATCAATTACTGTGCAGAAAATTAAAAACTTCTACCAAGGTATGGTGAGAGAATAGGAAGGATCAAAGTTTTACCTCGGGCAGTAGATTTAAACGGGCAGAGTCCGCTGCATTGTTAGCCTGATACAGAAACAAGAAAGAAAATCGAGAATTTGATAGATCTCCTTAGAGTGAAACCAAATTTCAAAGGATGGACATGGATTTATGACTTACAAAAGCAGGAACATCTTGAACAAGCTCTTGCTCAGCTGGAAAATTAAAAAAAAAAATTAAAAATATAAAGGGAGTTAGGAAAAGGAGACTGAGCAAGTTGAGATAAGGAACATAACTGACCTGAGGGGTAGCTGTAGAGCAGAATTGGAGCAACAACAGTAACACAGAGCAAGAAGAGCAGAATGTTTCTAGTGGCCACGATCTCCATCTCCACTCAAATCATGAAATCCCCTCAGAGAGTGAGTTTCTTACAATAATTTTGTTGCATAACTAACCAACCACTACAATGATTGAGAGAGAGACACGCGTTACTGTAGAGATGGCACAGATTCTATCCGAGATGTTACAAATGTGAGGAAAATAGAAGCAATTACGGTTACACTGAGTTGGCGGAGAGAGAGGGCAAAACGCAACACATGCCACGGAGAGAAAGAGAGATAGAGAGAGACATGTGGTCTGAAACGCAAAAGGAGAAATAAGACCCGTTCCACCAGAAAATGGCCTTATTTATTTATCTATTTATTTGTGTTTGTGGCCTGAGACTGAGAGAGAGAACCACAACTACCTTCAGCTCAAGCATATAGCAGCATCTATAACAACCTAATCTAATTGATGGATAACGAAGAGAGATATCACCATAATCACTAGTTCACTACTGTCTACTGCTACTACTGAATATTTATTATTATTATTATTATTGTTTAAATTATTGGTCATTAATAACGTTGGGTTTCATTTCAAGCGGGGATTGTATTGCGTCACTAATCACTATTAGCAAACGGCAACTGACTGAGGGGGAAAACCAAACAAAAACGGAAAGGGGAAAACAGTGATGCTATGCTAATTACGGGGTTATTAATTAACTACGATCACGCGATTTCACGCGTGACGCGCGCCTGAGCTTGTCATGGCTGTCAAAGTTGCCAGCGTGGCTGCCCCATGCGGAATTTTGTATTACACAGTACACACGCCTCACGCCCTCACTTAGGTCCGTTTGAAAATTCTAAAAATAATTTTTTTGAGTTTTTAATTTATGAAAAGTAATAATATTAATATTTGATGTAATTTTTAAAAATTAAATTATAATTTTTTAAAAAATTATTTAAAAATTTATTAAAAAAAATTTTAAAAATGATTTTTTTTATAATATTATTATTTTTATAAAATAAATATTTTTAAAATTAAAAATTCAAATACAAAATAATTTATTTATAAACTATTTTTAATATAATTATTTATTATTTAAGTTATTTTTTAAAAAATAATTTAATTAAATTATTTATCCAAATTAAACCTTAGTAATAATTAGTAAGTCTGACAAATATTGTTTTTAAGCTGGAAGAGATTCTCACTTTATTCTCATTTTTATCTTTTATTGTATAAATGTGCACTTGCATGTTATATTTCATATTAAAATCAATTATTAATATAATATATATTTAAATATAAATATATTAATAATTAATTTTAATAATTAATTTTAGTGTATAAATATTAAATAATATTTTTATTTATCTCATATGAATTAATACTGACTTGTTTAATCCAGCTTCCTTTTATTTAAACTTAACTCAATGCATACTTTAATGTACTTTCTAGGGTCAAATGTACTTCATCATGCAATGTATAATAGACGAAGAGCGTAGTAATAATTAATAAATAAAAACAGTCACGATTCTATTCTATTCAATTTCCATTTGTTTTTCAACCTACGGATCATTGCTGAAAAGTGACAACTAAGCTAATATAAAGAAAAGAAAAAATGAAAATAGGAACAGAAATGAAACAGAAATGTCATCCTAATAACCTATTTGCATAACTAAAATCTAAATATCTAATTAACCCTTGTTGCCCTTGATTCCACCAACGGTGATTGGAGTCCTGACATAATGCTTTCCATCGGACCAAGTCAGGACCGCATAGCCTATAGAGGGACCTGGCTTAGTAACCTCCATTGCGACTTTAAAACTCTTCTCTTCACCCACGCTCTCAAACTTCAACACTTTGGGAGTCACGGAAATGGAAAGCCCCGAAGGAGTGTGGAGCCTTGCAAAGTAAGTCCCTGGCGAACCCACATTCGTCACCCTGCGTGTCACATTAACTGAACCATACAGCGTCGGAACCGTTATTGTAGGGTAGTTGAAATCCAAGACGCTCATTGCATCAGGGCACTCATGATGACGAGCCCCGGAGAATGCCATGATCTGGTTCTGATTGTAACCAAGGGCACATAAGAAGTTGAGGTTATCATCTATGGTTGTATCGTAGACCAAGCCAGGGTCCATGGCGCGATTTGGTCTCACGTGACCAGAACCATATGCATACCGTGTTGCTTCTTTAAAATCCGTCCCATCACGCATTGGCTCACCCTTGTTGTCCCTTGTCCTAGCTGAAAAGGTACACCACCAGAAAATTAAATTAAATAATCAATTGATAATTAGTTATTTAAATAAATATATCAAACAATACATATAATACCGCTGGTCATGATGGCGGACTTGATAGCTGATGGACTCCATTCAGGGTGGAGTGTCTTGAGAAGACCGGCGATTCCGGCGACGTGAGGGCAGGACATAGATGTTCCAGACATTATGATAAATGGAACCCTGCGCTTATCATAGGGCATTTCTGTGGGGCTAGCTGCTTCCGAATATGCAGCAATGATATTGACTCCGGGGGCCGTGATGTCAGGCTTAAGGATCTCAGGTGTGATTTTGTTAGGCCCTCTGGAAGAGAATGATGCCATGAATGGAGCAGGTTTCACATGGTACTTGGTTTCCGGTGGAGCAATATATCCCATCGGATTCTTGGAAGAATTGAGGTATGCAAAAACTTGCAGGCCATCTTCATAAGTGAGCTGTGATGCTGGAAGGAAATGAGGATCAGCGATGATCTCATTACCACTGGCCTCATCGTTGCAAAGAATCATTCCAACTGCACCAGCCTCCATAGCCACAAAGCTCTTCTCCACTCTTGCCGTCTGGCCTCTACTACAAACCAATATTTTTCCCTTCGCCTTCTCTGGATCAATTGTTCCTATCTTACACAGAATACTGCACCACAACCACAAACACAAGAAAAAGTTTATTATGTCTTCCAGACTTTCGAAAATTGAATTCAAGAAATAGGTTATTGGATTCTTACGCGTCTCCATCAGTTGCATTAGCCAATTTTGCATCTAAACCATTGATGAGTGGGTAAAATTTCTTTTGTGGCATAGCATTAGAAAGGCTTGCACCCTGAAAAGTATATATAAGATTAGAATTGATATGGAATAAAAAATTGAATCTTTTTTCTAAGGTAGTGTTTGTTACCGTAAAGTTCTTTCCATTCTCGAGTTCAACAACAGAATCGAACTCCCTGTCCAAGGTACTTGCAGCTACGGTGAATACCCAAGGCGCAACGTTGGAGATAGATCCTGGTTTTGGTCCCGAATTGCCACCAGAGCACACGACGGTGATTCCCTTTCTGAAAGCATGGAATGCGCCAATGGCCAGACCATCTTCAATGTAGTCAACGGGATCCCCTCCAAGGGAGAGGGAAAGAATGTCCACACCATCATGTATAGCCATGTCGAAAGCCGCCATGATATCAGCATCAAAGCACTGACTGCCGTTAACTGGCGGCCAACAAACCTTGTAAGTAGCCACTCGAGCTTTAGGAGAGCCGCCTTCCGCGGTTCCATTGCCAAAGCCGAAGACGTTAGCGCCGGGGACAAAGTTTCCACCTAATGTTGATAGTGTGTGTGATCCATGACCTTCATAATCTCGCACCGTGTTAAGAGTACCGTTCTTCAGTACACTTGCCCCTACATTTGCAGCATACCCTTTGTTGAAGTACCTTGCTCCTATCAGCTTCCTGTAATCAGGATATGGTTAAATTTCTGTTACTGTTTTACGTGTTTGCATAACTTTTTAAGATTTCTAGTACTGTTCTTTACAGAGAGAATAAAATGAGAGAGTAAATAAACATTAAACAGTATCAATAAAAGGCGAGAAAGAAAGAAGTTAAAATCTCACCTGTTGCAATGAAAGTCAGGACTACCACCCTCACAGGATCCCTTCCATCTTGAAGGAATGGGACCTATGCCCCCATCTCTAAAGCTAGGAGATTCTGGCCATACACCTACACGTAAATTTTAATCAAACTTTCATGAAAAGCATGTACAATAATGAAAGAAATCACAGCGCATAAACTATTGGAAAAAAACACTATTACATGTAACAGTATAGTACTTGCTAGTTAATAGTATAATACTTGCTAGTTAATACGGTTTATTAAATTGGAAAGGAGAAACATGATGGGGTAATGAATGATTTGTATGTCACAAATATTTAAAGGGTCCACGACAATGTGATTTACACGGCTACATAACAAAAGAGATCATACTTTTCAGAGAATGGATTGTGATTACATATTTTTTGTCTCTATTATTTTTTAAAAAAACAGCGAGATTGCCATGGAACAAGGACAGATAATAGAGTATACGATACTTTTATTAGTCACTTTTAAAATTGATGTGTTACAAGGAAATAAAAGAGAATTATAGCAGAAAGATGTAAAATTTACCAGTGTCAAAGTTTCCAATTATGGTATCTTCACCAAATTTGGCTTTGCTAAACACTGAAGCAGGGCTAATCACCCCACTTTGCTTCTCCATTAGCATAAACTCCCACGTACGTGTAGTGTGTAACTTCCTTCCTTTGTTCAAGAACACCGACACAACCTTTGGATGTTCTATATAAAAATATCACAGTAATTTTGGGTAAGATTAAAATTTAAATCTTTTTCTGTTTACTATCAACCACTTTATTAAGATCTTACTTGCAATTTCAGCAGCCTCTTCATCTCGGAGCATTGCAGCAAAGCCATTGATATGCCTTGTGTAAGAATAAATCATTGCTTCTTGTGCTTTCTCGGAACTTCATAACAATTAATACACGTCAAATTTTTACACATAATATTCAGTATTAATACGTTCAAATAGTATTAAATATTGATTAGTGAATATTAAGTACCTTCCCAAATAGGATCCAAGAAAATCATAATGAGCTTCGGTAACTCTATCAAAATCAGCATCTGTAGCTGCTTCACCGTGCTCATGTGATCCCAAGTATACTATGTATGACTTTTGTTTTTCATCAATAAAAAAAAAGGAAAAAAACTAATAAATAAATATAACACATTACTGTAACAAAACAAAAACATAAAAGAGAAGAACAGTGAATGAGTAAGAGTAACATAAAGGCATGCTAACCTTTTTAGGTTCAAAAGCAGTACCAGTAGAAACTTGTAAAAGAGAAAAGAGAATTAAAGCTGATAACAGAAAAACTGAATTCTTTTGGAGCCACATTTTTTCTGTTATGCTGCTTTCACACTCTTCCTTTGAAGAAATAATAGATAATACATAGAGAGTGATAGTATGTATTTATAGATACAGATATAGATATGAATGGATTGAATTTTGAAAAGTTGTTAAGATTTTATTTCAAAAAGCTGTTTAGATTTCGAAAAGCTGTTGAGATTGTGTGATTTAATAAAATTTTAAATATTAAAAAAAGATATAAACATGAATGGATTAAATTTTAAAAAATTGTTGAGACTGTACAGAAAAATAGTTAAAATCATGTGATTAGTTTGTTTTATTTTAATTTAAAAACAAAATTTTAAACTCTGAATATTAAAAAAAAAAGGCTATTTTGTTAGTATTTTTTTTTCAACTAATTTTTATGCTAAGCAAAATATTAATTTTTAGTTTTTTATTTTTAAATTGTGTCATTTACGTATTTTTAATATTGAATTAATATTAATAAAAATAATAACAGTCACGATAAGATTTACGCTGATGAAATTGTGAATGATGCATATTAAATATCTTAATAAATGAATACAATACAAAAGTACTCTCTAAAATTAAGCTACAATTGAATTATTTTGGCTAAATATTTTAGTGGATGAATACAAAGGTACTCACTAAAATTAAGCTATAATTGAATTAATTTGGCTAAATTAATAATAGTAGTATGAGATATGGTTGATCACCTGAAATGCACAGGCTAGTACCAATGTCCTCAACTGTCTGATGTGAATGAAGATCCTTTTCATTGTCATTCTACTACTCCAATTATACTTCATGTGTGGTTTCTCTATATAGTGTTTAAAATTCACCCTTAAAGACTTAAAACAAGTTCTTTACAAACAAGAAAGAATTCCTTTCATTCGGTCAAAGTTCCTAGAAAATTATCTAAATCAAACTTTCTAATTACTTAATTAGTATGTAGGACTATAAGAAGTAACTAGTCTTTGTTATTGGCATTGATTTGCGTTGTTGCATTTTAGTTGATGTTGTCATTCCTATTGATGATGTTATTATGTTGTTCTTATACTATTACTATTGTTATTGTTACATTATCATAATGTCATCGTTGTTGCTATTATTCTATTGTTAATGTTGTTGTTGCTCTTGCCATTAAACTCGAAGGAATGCACCTGAACTCAATAGTGACGACTATTTGCGTAAGTATATACAATGTTATTCATTAGAAAAACAAAAGTAAAAGAAGAAAAATTTTAGAAAAATGTAGTGGGTGTGTAGGTGTATTCATGCATGCGTGTAAGAGCCTAAGAGGTTAGCAAGTACGCTAATTGCAACACGTCAAAAGCAGTGACTCAGTGAGTTCCTGGCCTTTATAATTTTCTTCTCGTTTCTCTTTTTTTCTTTTCATTTCGTACCGTTAGCTACGTGATAGGAAGCCATGGCTGTATCGAACAGCAATTCCGGCGTGGACACAAGCAAACTCTTCAATCCCATCAACCTCAAAGAACTTCCCCATCTCACTCACTACGTCTCAACTATCCAAACTCACCAGAACCCCTTGGATCACGACCCCTACTTCCACACCGATCAAGGCTTTTACGTATCCCAATCCGACGTCGTTCTGCGCCAGATCACCTACGACCTCTCCGGAACCTTCGCCACTCCCTTCCCTCTCTCCGCCTACCACCGCGCCGGCCCCCGCAACCAAGTCTTCTTCCACCCCTCAGAGGTGCGCGCCGCTATTGTCACGTGCGGGGGGCTGTGCCCTGGCCTCAACACCGTCATCAGGGAGCTCGTTGTGGGCCTTTGGGACCTCTACGGGGTTCGCCAGATCTTCGGGATCACCGCCGGTTACAGGGGGTTCTACTGGCGGGAGCCGGTGGAGCTGAACCCCAAGCTGGTTGATGACTGGCACAAGAGAGGTGGCACCGTCCTCGAAACTTCTAGAGGCGGTTTCGATCTCAATAGGATCGTTGACGCTATCGAAAACCTTCGCTTCAACCAGGTCACCAAACTAACTTCGCTTTGTGAAATCTTTATCATGTTTTCCATGGTCAAAGCTTCTCAATACAGTCAATGAGTGAATGCTCAATGCAGTTTGACCTTGTTAGGTTTATATATGATCAAGATGACTAGTTAATTAGATGCATTTTTTTTTTTTGTTGATTAGCCCTGTATTTCCCCTTCATCGTGAAACCGAAATTTATAAATTGTAAGATGTTATTGTGCTTGATTTACATGCCTTGAAATGATCCTAGGAAAGTTGATCAACAAAATTATGTGAAATAAGTGGCTTGTTCAAGGCTGGTTCATAAGAAATGGCTCTAACTATTAAACTGACATATTAGTCTAACACGATTAAATTGTCTATTAGAGGATTGTGATTGTTAAACTGATTTTAAACTAATCTAATATATCATGGATATTTCTGAACTGAATGCACTTGAAATCAATAAGATTGGATTTCCCTGACTTTCTATGTGTGAGATTGGAGATTTTCAGTGTAATCATTTCTAGACTTGATTTGCTTGTTGTTAACTCTTGTGTTTTGGCTTTAACCATTCTTCCGAAGATTGCAACAAAAAGTTTTCCCTTATGTTAAGCTTTAGTAGGATTCAGGTAATTTAGAATTTAGATAGCAAGCCCTCTTGAATTAATTTTTTCTTCTCACATAAGGTGGCTGTATAGCATACATAATAAGGCATCCAGTATTTCTGAAGAACTAATTCACTGTGATCATCAACAGGTGTACATTATAGGTGGCGATGGGACTATGCGAGGAGCTGTGAAGATATTTGATGAAATTAGACGTCGCAAACTGAATGTTGCAGTTGTTGGAATTCCTAAGACCGTGGATAATGATGTGGGAATAATTGACAGATCTTTCGGATTCCAAACAGCAGTTGAAATGGCTCAGCAAGCAATAAGTGCCGCTCATGTAGAGGCTGTGAGTGCGGTTAACGGGATAGGCCTGGTAAAGCTGATGGGTCGAAGTACAGGGCACATAGCTTTATATGCAACACTTAGCAGCCGTGATGTCGATTGCTGCCTAATTCCTGAGATAGACTTTTTCTTGGAAGGAAAAGGAGGACTTTTCGAATTTCTCGACAAGCGACTGAAGGCAAACGGGCATGCGGTGCTTGTCGTTGCTGAGGGTGCTGGCCAGGATATAATACCCAGAACCGATTCACAGAAGCAAGAAAAGGATGAATCTGGCAATCCAGTGTTCTTGGATGTTGGTGTGTGGCTGAAATCAGAGCTAAACAAGTGGTGGGCGAGGGAGCACCCGGATGAGTTATTTACGGTGAAGTACATAGATCCTACATACATGATTCGTGCTGTTGCTGCAAATGCCACTGATAATTTGTACTGCACACTTCTAGCGCACTCTGCAATTCATGGTATTATGGCAGGGTATACTGGATTTGTAGCTGGTCTTATTAATGGAAACTATGCATATATTCCATTGGATGATATAGCGAGTGCAAAGAACCCAGTCAATACAAAAGATCATAAGTGGTCGTGGGTGAGATCTGTCACCAATCAGCCTGATTTTGAAAGGAGCTAGAAGTTCAAACACCTAACTTTTCAGACCCGTCTTGGAACAAAAACTATGAAGGGAGATCTTATTTAATGCTGATTCTCATGTTGTTGTCATATTATGCCCTGATGGAAAATTAGATATGCAGATGGTGTACATATTTATGTCGCTTGAAACATAGTCTGTAGCATGAGTTTTTATTTTGCCAACCTTATGATCATCAATAAATCAACCTCGAACTATGGTTCTTAAGTGTTACTAGTGTGAAACATGCTTTGAGGGCGTGTCCACCATGTAGATTCTTTTGTTATGATGTTTAACATGTGACGATTCTGCGGAAGAAATGTGAGAATAATATTTTGTAAGCAGAGTATCATAGTGATTGGATTTGAGAGTCGTAGGAGATGTTGGTCTTTGAAAGCGATAAGCATGCATATTGCTTTGCAGTCTGCAGTCTTTTGTAGTGTAACAACGACTCAACGAGTGCTTCAGAAGCTTTCAATATTCTGTGCCTATGAGCCCAATTGATCTTTGATTCCCTCAAAGACGAAGAGAAGATAAGATAAGGATTAAGCTGTACTATATAATATGTCGAATGATAGAGGACTAGAAGAATTTATTATTTTTAACCAATAGTTAACTAATAATGTTTAAAATTGTGGACTACAAATATATTATTGAATTGTTAGACTAAGAATTAGACTGATAGTTAAAGTATTGATAAAAATAATAAATTCGGTTGATTTTTGAGTTTTTCTCTTGTGGAATTTCCAAAGAGTATTCGGTGGATGAAAATTTAAGATTCTATTCCACAACTGATAGTTTAATATGCTAGCAATAGCTTTTTGCCTTTGTGTTG
Organism: Arachis ipaensis; assembly: GCF_059453495.1. Classification (NCBI taxonomy): domain Eukaryota; kingdom Viridiplantae; phylum Streptophyta; class Magnoliopsida; order Fabales; family Fabaceae; genus Arachis; species Arachis ipaensis. The sequence goes on from NC_142436.1 coordinate 138,527,027, forward strand.
GTTGGGAATATATATTTCAGAAATTATGGCCATTTCTCAGGTGGATAAAATAAGAATAAAAAATAATTTGAAAAAACAAGTGTAAAACACTAGCCTCCTAAAAGTCCAAAGGAACATGTCTTCTTTTGCAGTTAATCCTCGAAAAGGCTAAAAAGTGCATTTGCATTATTTATAGCCCTACAATTCTGATGGTATAACCTTATAAAGGAATATTAAAAGGACATAATACTTTGAATCTGAGAGTGAGTGCCAGTGCTCTATGATTGAAGGGTTTGTTCCTTCCTGTGGGCTATCATACTCACCCTACAAAGTACAAACAGAATCAATGCCTTTCCCTCACAAATTCCATTCAGATGTCAAAATATTAACAACAACAGGAAGATAGAAAATAAGAATGAAGATATAAATAAATAAAATTAAAGAAAGAAGAATGATACTCTGAATCAAATATATTAATCTGATTATCTGACAACTCTGTATAATACTAATTTTGCATTGGACGAGTCTGTGAGTAAATAACAGCATTTTTGCTACGGAATGAGGTAAATGGAAATGCAAAAGTGCAATTTGGGAGTTAGGTATAGTAACGTCCAGCTACATCTTGTTAGGAATCTGCAAAACCTTGTTATGCATAGTGTTTTAAAATTGAAAAGATTCGCATTTTGTTCTTAGTTTACTTTATGCACGCATTTTGTCCTAAATTAATACTTTATTTTTTTTAGGGAATCAAGGACTCACTAATAACAACTAGAAGTATTCTTTTTCAATTAATTTTAGACTTAAATTTCAATAAATTGAACGTGTGAGAATATCATTTGGAGGCTCCAACAAAATACTTAGTATACAAAAAGGATTATTATTTATAATAATTTAATTTTGATGCGTAAAATATTTTTATTATACATTTAATTACATAATATTACGGATAAAAAGAAAAAAGAGACACAATAATAGATGATTAGTGGATTCTTTTTATTATAAAATTCAATAAATATGACATTACAAAGTCGTAGTGTACTAGCTAGTGGACCTTTGTTTTTCTTGTTTTGTTTGTTTAACTTATTTAAGCCACAAAAAGAATTAAATTCTTATTTATAATGGTGATTAATTATGAAGAAATGGCTAATGAAAGAATGGTAGAGGGATGAGAATTGAGATAAAGGGGGACACCACCGCCGTCAAGAGCTCGCAGTGCCACGTCAAAAATGTCGGACCCTGCACAGTAGAAACCCAGCTGTTGACTTCTCCGCATCTCTCTCTCCCTGTCTGTCTCGTACCTCACTTTGGCAAACGACAAACAACCTTGTACACATGTCCCGTTTTGCTCAAATCCTCGTTGGTCAGTGTCCCACTGCGTAATTTAAATGTGCTTAATCTCCAGGATTATATATATGAGTAAATCCAATGGCTCACTCTGTCTCCAAGTGAACGATCAGAGTTTCATCCGCTGCAGTGTTCGTTATAAAGTTGAAAACGTAATTGGTCTTTTCCTGCCCAAGCCACTATTTCACTAATTCCTAATTCAAATAATCAACAGCCTCGTCATAATTGATCCTTGCTGGAAGGAACACCATGTTCCAGTTTCAGATAAAACCAATGTCACCTTCTACCTTAATCATCTATCATCCACTAATTCCATATTGTTGTATTTATCATAATAATTGCTAAATAAAATAAAGTAATTTAAACTAATGATTTCATTTGATGGACATAAGTAAACTAGTAAAGTATGAAAATTACTTGTACAAATACGTATGGCAAGTTGACACCCAAACCACAAAAGTTGTTCGTGACAACTGATAATAATCCCGGTCACCAGTTCAAAAAAACAGATTCCAAATGTGTGAAACCTGAAAAGTGAAAACAACATTTATTTTTCTGAGACGCAAGTAATATGAACCATTACTATTAACGCCGACATTAAAAAAAAAAAGGAGGTAACATAAGCAGGGCAGTATGGTAATTGCCTGCATAGCAGTTACTAAAGTATATGAGGCAGTTACAACTTACAAGAGTGTGATTGTGAGTGGAAGCTAAAAATGTTGGTGGTGGTGGTGGTGGTGGTATTAGCGTTGCGTGGTGCTTCTGGTGCGGTGGCAGAGACGGGAATAGGGGTGAACTGGGGGACGGTGTCGTTCCGGAAGCTAAAGCCGACGACGGTGGTTGATCTGCTGAAGGATAACAAGATTGGGAAGGTGAAGTTGTTCGAGGCAGAGGAGGACGTGTTGAAGGCACTGATGGGGAGTGGGATTGAGATCATGCTTGGCATCCCTAACGAGCATCTCTCTCTCTTGAGCTCATCTCCTTCAGCTGCAGACATGTGGATTCAGAAGAATGTTTCTGCTTATATGTCCAAGCATGGCGCTCTTATCAGGTAACGTAACTTTCCATAATCATTACATGCTTCTGTCACCAAACACAAGCTGATTCTACTGCACCACCATCTTCAATTATTTACTTTCTAACAATCTGTATGCCTATTAGTTCATGAGTAATTTTAGCAAAGATCCTTTTGCACTAGACTGTTTCTTGTTTTTTTTTTTTTTTTCCCTTAAGCCACGGATAATCATTCAGTGAAACAATATTAGCGACCAAAATATTAAGGCGAGTTGTTGCATACATAAGACAGACTAGATTTAAACCCACAACTATTGTTTAAACCGACGAGCGAGCTGTCTCACTCGACCAACGCAAATTGATTATAGTTTATAGTATTTTATCAAGATGGATGTGAATCATGATTCCATCTTCGGCCTGTTAATGCAGGTATATTGCTGTTGGAAATGAGCCATTCCTGACGAGTTATAATGGTGAATTTCAGAATTTTGTGATTCCGGCAATACAGAATCTACAAGAGTCCTTAGTGAAAGCAAATCTAGCTGGCTCTGTAAAACTAGTTGTGCCATGCAATGCAGATGCCTATGAGTCCACGGTTCCATCCCAAGGTGCATTCAGGCCAGAACTGACCCAAATAATGACTCAGCTGGTTCAGTTCCTCAACTCAAATGGAGCCCCATTCATTGTTAATATATATCCATTTCTCAGCCTCTATGACAATGGAGAGTTCCCTCAAGACTATGCATTCTTTGAGGGAACAACTCATCCTGTCATAGATGGCCCCAATGTTTACACCAATGCCTTTGATGGCAACTATGACACTTTGGTTGCAGCTCTCAGTAAACTTGGGTATGGCCAGATGCCTATAGTCATTGGAGAAATCGGATGGCCCTCTGATGGAGCCATGGGTGCGAATATCACTGCAGCAAGGGTCTTCAATCAAGGCCTAGTCAATCATGTCCTAAGCAACAAAGGGACACCGTTGAGGCTGAATTCACCGCCTATGGATATTTATATCTTTAGCCTGCTGGATGAAGGAGCAAAGAGCATACTTCCAGGAAGCTTTGAGAGACACTGGGGGATATTCTCTTTTGATGGAAAAGCTAAATATCCATTGAACCTTGGCCTTGGAAACAAGGAGTTGAAGAATGCAAAGAATGTTGAGTACCTACCTTCAAGATGGTGTGTGGCAAGCCCTTCCAGTGATATGAATAATGTGGCAAACCATGTCAGAATGGCATGCAGTGTTGCAGACTGCACTACTCTAAACTATGGAGGTTCTTGTAATGGAATTGGAGAGAAGGGTAACATTTCATACGCCTTCAATAGTTACTATCAGCTGCAAATGCAAGATGCAAGAAGCTGCAACTTTGATGGTTTTGGTATGGTTACTTCTAGAGACCCTTCAGTTGGGGCTTGTCGTTTTATTTTGGGAGTTAAGGATAAAGATTCTGATTCATCTGCTTCTCAGATAACAACAACATATAAATATCATCTCTGCATTCTGCTGGTAATTTTAATTATCTAATGGATTTTTTAAGTCTCTGTGTGAATTTAAACAATTTATCAATTTAGAGGTTTCATGAGCGGGTTTTGATGGATGATGGATCTAGAAGTAAAAGTAGAATAGCTGATGTAGTTTGTGTAAGCAATTAGAAACATACCAAACAGCATTATTGATCTGCAGCTCACCATATATAATTCACTTAATGTATATCATAGTACAAGAGATGGAACAAACACTGACGTATTCAATATTAAACGATTCATAATTGATGCTTGTTCTAGTGGCTTTTGTTTCATGATTGAAAAGAACAAATCACACTAATAGTTTTATTATTGTTCAACTTGGTTGGAAGGGTGGAGCCTCTGATTTTTCTCAAAAATTTATTGGAAGCCAAATGTTATATTGCAGACTTTGCAGTATGAAGATACTACTGTATGTTTTAACGTGTCTGAACTTTCTCATGATTCACAAGATCCACAAGTACTAACATTCCAGCATGTATTTAGATGCCAATGCCATGGAACAGCACCAAAACCATTTCTCTCTTTCTAGTCTCTATGTAGCATTTACCGTTACGCGTTAAATTTATCTAATACTGTTAATGAAGTTGTAGACATGAATAAAAAACACTTCTGACAACCAGTGATTTTAGGCACTCAGTTTTTTGTTTGAATTAATTTCTCAAACCCATACCCATTCAAAAATTATAATTACAATAAAACATACATCGTTGACTCTGATAATTTATCGCCAACCTTGAAGAAAATAATGGCAAAAAGCGAAAGAAAAGTGATAGAAGGAACAATTTTTTCTGTTTTTAAAATCTTCAGGGACGGGTGGAAGGCATGGTTGGTTTTGGCTATGAGAATTAACATGCCATGTAATGTAATCTCAATCAAGTGTGTACTGTGAAGCAGCTCTTAACGATGGGCATGTTGCATGTTGCATGTTGCATGTCCATATGCGTCTGTTTAAACACATCTTCATAGTCTTCTGGAGCCTTTGCACACCACTTAATGGCAACATATTTCTCACCAAAATTCCAAGGTGCTGCTTTAAACACCTTAATGTTCTATTCTGTTCCCCTTTTATTCTCAATTGAAACAAATAATTAAGCAAACCCATTTGTTCAATCTAAGGTTCTTTCTTTCTACTCATAATGGAAATATAAACAACCTCCAAATCAATCCATACGCTTCCAAATAATCCTTCAGAGCACCAAATCGAAGCAAAGCCATTCCCAGTCAACCCCACTGATACTGGCATGGATATAGTTGCCTCAAGTGTCATCGACTTGAGAGTGAAACACAAAACTGGGAAATGTGGTGGTGATGTCTCTGCAAGGAAACAATTTAAGTTAGATGTTAGAATCCAGAGTTTAATAAAAAGCATACTTAGATCGATCTCTTTCAATTGAATTTCAAGATTTCAATATCAATGTACTGAAGCGACTCACTTAAGGTACTGAAGAGTCATATTTTTCAGAAGAGATGGATGCCGCAATACAAGGTTTCGCCATTCTTCCTTGTCAATCTTCCCATCATGTTTTGTGTCAGCTTCCTCGAATGTCTAAATGGTTTAAAAACTGTCAGTGACAGATAACCAGACACAATTGTGATAGCAAACGAGTTATGGTTTATGCCATTGCTATCAACAATCATGACACTAAGAGTTCAATAATAATAAGACTAAAGAAGCTTCGCTTTATTTACTTTAAAGAGAAATTTAGTAGAGAATCTTAGAGTAAAAACACGAAAATACAGAACAAAGAATACATAATTGCCCCCCGGTAGTGACTAATTTATGAGAAATAATTGAAGAATAAACATGCATCTGTCTAAAGAACATACACTTCTAAATAAAAATAAAAAAAATTGGAGACTCCACAGGGCTAGCTGCCAGATTTTTAAAAATCAATCACAAACAGGAAAAACTAGATTGCTAATTTCCAGAGTAGGCATGCATTACATATAACATACACAATTGATGACTGATGAGTGTAAATTTAATGAGTGAGAAAATTAGTTCCAGACATCAAGAAAAGCCAAAATAAAATGCCAAAAACAAAGTTTTATCAGCTAACTGAAGCACCTTGTCAATGATACTTTCAATCACATCATCCGAGAGATTCATACCAGATTCAGCAAGAGTGGCCACCACCATTTGTTTTACCTATACATAAAAGAAAATGATCATCAATACGTATCAAGTACAGGCACAGCCAATAACAAAAAACATTTTAGATCAGACAGATTATAGAGAACAAAAGAAAATAACACAAATTATGGTACTGAGATTCTAACACATCATGCTAAACTCATTTACAATTAAATTTTAAGCATAAACTTGAGTTTTTAAGAGGTAAAAGTCAAGAAGAAAAGTAATATATAGTTCTAAAGGACCGATAATTTACAGTGCTAAAGCGCAAAGACAAAATAACCTATACGCAGGTATGATAAACAAATAATTTAGCCATGACATTGGGCTTCAGTTTTTATGCTAAACATATTAAACCTGCCTTTTAGTGAGTGCCTTGCAATGGACTACCAACTCATATACGTTGTTCACAGTTCTTATCAATAATCACTGAGATCAGGTTGTCAATGCAGAACAGGTTATGTTCTATAAATCAACTTGGCCAAAAATAATACAGTTTTTGGATTCGTGAACAGGTAATAATCTATATTCCAACTTTTGGCATCTCCGATTCAAAGCCAGACAGTAGGCCATGAGGCAACAAGGTCCAATCTACCTTTAAGAAACTCATGAGATATTCCTGATTTTCAATCAAGGGCCTTGTATATTTGCACCAAAAAAGAATAGAAAATACACTGCCAATGGGCTTCAGAAAAACAAATTGTGCAAGGTATACATTCAGTTGCGAACACATAATTTTTTTTCCTACATTATTTGTCAAGTAACCTAAACAGAATACAAAATAGTGTATAGAACAGCAGACAAAACTTCTTCATTTAATTAGATTATAAGGAAAAATAAATTACCTCTTGTCTCTCAATAAATCCTTGCTGTTTGAGATCATACAATTGAAATGAAACTGCAAAGGAGTAAAGTTGGAAATCCCCAACAAGCACATGGATTACTAACAAATAGAAAGTGCAGTAAGATAAATGAATAGACTACTGAAAACAAAAAAAGATCCCCTAAAGTGAGAAACTTTATGAAGTAAAAGTGAGGCACTAATTCATAACTCCCATGATGTGTGTATCTCACTACCTTGATTTAAGGGTGACTAACCTCCTCACTTTAGAGAAGCCTGACATGCTAAAAACAATAGATATGATCTACCTCCCCATCCAATAAATACCCACACCTTTCTAAACTCAAATAAAATTGTTCACAAGAATATAAGTCTAGTCTTGTTAGAATTGGTCATCTCACACTCAATTTTATCATCAATTGGAGCATTGGGATGAAAGACAGAGAGAGCTCGTGCAAACTCGTCAAAATCAAGTATCCCATTGTGCTTGGTGTCAAACAAGTCAAACACCTACAGAATTCAGAAAATGCAAGATCATGAATAGAAAACAAATACTTTTCTGAGATTAATATTATAATGTATACATTATGTGGGATCATAAGCATTATCCAAGAAGAGAAATCTAATCTGGCTAATAAAGGGGGTAAAAAAAAGGTGGCCTATTATAACCACACATAATAACAAGGTGGAATAAGTCCAACAGGCTAATCTACATAGAATGGTAACCAAAGATAAACTTTTACATTTTTTCTTCAGAAATTGCAACTCTTATCCACAGCTAAATTATAAGAGTTAGAATTTCCCAATAAATACACAAATAAATAAATTCAAAATTCTTTTGTTATATGCTTATTTATTGTTTCTTACTCTCAGACAATAGATTAAAAGAAGTTGTACATAAAATAATAAGATAAAGCTCTACAAACCCTATCTGCAAACAAGCTCTCCTTCTTGTTTGTCTTAAATAGTGCCAACTGAAATTCTTCCTGCCATATAAAATAAGAAAACCATCAAGTACAAATACCATGCTGAAAGAAAGAAATCATCCTGAAATGTACAAATACAGATACCATAACACAAATGAGAGAAAGACAGGACAGGACACTGTCATAATTCACCTTATTAATTAATCCATCATCAATCACCGCACTGCTGATCTTCTTGAACAGTTCATAAAGTGCTTCTATCTCACTTACACTAACTGCATCGGTAATCAAACTGATAAATAACCACTTCATTTTAAGCTTTTGATAAACAAAGAAAAATGAGAAATAGAAAAGAGAATTGTTTCAGGATTTGAACAAGTTCCATTAAACAATAGAATCCAGTTGTACAAATACTCGTAGATAGCAGCTTAATTTTCAGACATTCATAAATCACTGGAAATATCTACACAGTGCCAAGATCATTGTCATGATTTCCAGATAACAACAATATATTTGCTTACAGTAACTTAAAAGATCTGTCCATTGGCGTATCGACAGGTAAGTGTCATAAGGCACCCCTAAGCCCAGTACTTCAGCGTAATTATCAGTGAATTAAACAGCAATCAATAAATAATTCTATAAGATCTGCAAGTACAATATGCAAGAAATCTTGCCTATGTGCCTGTGCGAGACCCAAGAAGCAAAGATAAGCATGGTAGGACCATAATTAGATGCAACCAGGATCGATAGTTTGTTATAAATGTCAACTCACAACTGCTAACATAAAGTTTAATTTACAATGTGATACATGATTAGTCATCCCTTGAAAAGCTTCTCACAACATAAGATGGAAAGAAATAGGCAATAATAACATACACACTGTCTCTCTTGCAAGAACTTCTGGATTTTCTAAGCCTCTGGGTTGCTTTGATGAATCAGAATCACAACAATTTACCAGACCAGCACACAAATGCTTTAATCCGTCTAGGCACTGCACCATGATATTTCCCGGATGTCAAAACTCCCCATACCTGAAATCCAGAAAATTCAATGGTGTGTATGGTGAATTGCATATGGTCACCTACACTTTCAAGCAGATGAGAGAGGACTGCATAGCAGATAAGTCAAGCCTAAACTATCCATTATTTGACACATTGTTTGACGGGTATGCCATTAATTTAACATGCACAGATACAGTAGTCTTCCAATCAAAAGCAGGAGGTAAATATAAAATTCCATTTAGCATTAAATTGATTTGTATATGAATCCATCGTGCATGCTTAATATTTCAATACAGTATGAATTCGGAAAAAGGTTTCCACCTTCTAAGAGAATATAGCTTAAAAGTCAACTCGCTGTCATTACTAGAGAATTTAATAATTCATATATTCAGACACACCAAAACAGATTCACTCAATTAGCCTATTTTACTCAAACAAATATTCTACATCCTTAACCATAGAAAGCAGAAACATGATCTCAAAGAGAATCCCCATGAATTCAATCCCCAATCAAATAGGCTGCCAAACCAATTTTGAGGCAATCAGGTTAAAGAAGTCTTATCAACGTGATTGCACCTAAGACCCGGTAATAAAAAATCAAATTACCAATTGCAGAGCATAAAATTCAGACAGAAGCACACAGTTACACGGAAAGGATGAGATGTTTAGCTGGATATGCATCAATCAAGGCAAAAACACAATAACAATGTAACACTAGACGTAGGCCTTAGTTGAAAATCCATTGCAGATTCCGAATCCAGAGCCATAAAGGATTAAAATGCAGGGAGTAGATACGGACCGTGCAACGATGAACAGAGACATAATCATTGGTTATTGGTTGATTGAAACACATAAAAAAGAAAGATAAAAAACTAGGGCTTTTGAAATTGGATCTACAAGTTGAATACTTTAGAGAATTAAAAACAAAAAAGCAACAAGAAATAATTGAGATAAGAACTGTAGAGATAGAGAAGTGGGGTTTACCTATCAGAAAAAGCAGAGAGAGAAGGAAAGCGAGGGGTTGTTGAAGTCAATATTCTCGGACATGTTTGTCTGCCTCTGTAAATTGCAATTTAGGGACAAATTGAAAAGCATCAAGCTTCTTTATTCTTTTTTATTTATATATGGGTTTAGTTATGATCATGATTAGGGAGAGTTTTCATTAATCTGTTCATAAGGAGGTGACTGGTGAGTAATTGCAAAATTTTGAACGTTGGCTCGAATCTACCGAAAGATGCGAATGAAGGATGAAGAATGAGAGAAGTGGGCTTTGGCAAATTAGAAAGGAAGAACCATTTTTCGGAGAGGAGAGAACAAAATTTTGAGGAGAACCCAATTTTTGGGTTTTGGCTCACCTAGCTGCACACGTGGCTCTTGACTGGTGGATTTGGTTTTCAATTTTTCATGCTTTGTTCAGTTCCACGCAAAACATTTATTGGATGATTGGATATTTGGATCAGTGTTTTTGGTCTCACAAGAATAGCTATAAAAATGGTTTGTAACTTTCTCTATTTTAAGGCTAAAATTTTTATATATGAATAATTTTAATGTGAAATACAAAAATATTTGATCATTTTGGTGTTCTACACGGTTGTGGTAGTAACACAAAACGTCGTTGACGTTTTGCGATAAAAAAAATTTTTTAATCATGAAAGAACAAAACGTCGCTGACGTTTTGTAATAAAAAATATTATTTTAATTGAAGAAACACAAAACGTCACTGACGTTTTGTAAATGGCCATAGTTGTGCTCAACACATAGTTTGGTTCATGATGAAGGATTTCACTTCTAGTAATACAATATTAAAAAGAAAAAGTTCCTATTTTAACATGTTTTATTAAATTATTTAATACAAATACCAAAAAAAAATATTATTTAATACACAATTATATTATGTATGTATTAAAATTAACTATTAAAATCAGTTATTATTATAAAATACATATTAAAATATAAAAATATATTAAAAATAAATTAAATTATATATATTTATTTATATACAAATATATTGATGATTAATTTTAATATATAAATAATATTTTTATTTAATATAATATATATTTATGTTTTAATTATTAATTTTTTATGTAAAAACATTTTTATATGTGTAAAAATTATCTTTGAAACAAATAATTTAAAAATATATGTAATTTAATTTTAAAATTTAAAAAAAAATATTACAGAATTAGTATTTTTAGTAAAAAAATAAAAAATTAATTAATCTTAATTCAAATATAAAATAATAAAAATATTGGCTTTAAATAAATATGATTTACAATTTTAATAATCATATAGTTCACATTTAAATTATCTCATTTAACTCAAATAACTTATGAACTAATTTTAACTTATTAAATATTTTTTTATGTAATCTTTTTTCATTTTTTTTTTTTTGGATTCAAGCCCAACCAAACCTTATTTGAACAAGCTAAATATAAGTTTAAATATGTTGATAGTTTCAATTGTATGCAAAAATTTATTAGCTAACTATAAATCTTTAAATAAAAGTCAAATTTGTGATAAATTAGTTGTTAATCTATGGACTGGTCGTGAAAAATCAGAAAGAAAATATCGAATTTGTTGTAAAATAACTAAATAAATAAGGAAGAAGTAACAAATATAAAATACGAAAATATAATTAGATAACTCAAGTAGTAATATTCACTGGAATTACTATATCAATATAGTAGATATAATTAATATATTTAATAATATTAAAGTATATAAGAGAATAGTACGAAAGAGAAATAATATTATATGTTGTAATGTGTATATATATATAAAGATAGAAAGAAATATTAAAAGTAAAGAGAGAGAAATGCATTTGCTTTGTTTTTATTATTGCTATGTCACATTCGTAACATGGCTTCTATATATATAGGCAAATGAAGTTTGATTTCCAACTTCATTCAGTATTGTAAATGAAAATCAACCGTCCATATTAATGGGCATTCAATATAATCTTATCGCAACACTCCCCCTTGAATGCCCATTTAGGATTATTGCCTCGTTAAAACCTTACTAAAGAAAAACCCAGTGGGAAAAAATCTTAGTGAAGGAAAAAGAGTACAATATCCTTTAATGATGGGGCTGCCTCATTAAAAACCTTGTCAAGAAAAACCCAATGGGAAAAAAACCTGACCAAGGGAAAAAGAGTACAGTCTCCCCCTCTTGCCGACATCATTTAATGTCTCGAAATCGGCGCATTCCAATCTCATGTACCAATCTTTCAAAGGAGGATTTTGGGAGTGACTTTGTGAATAAATCTGCCAGATTGTCACTTGAACGGATCTGCTGGACATTAATTGTCCCTTGATTTTGAAGGTCATGAGTGAAGAAGAATTTGGGAGAAATATGCTTTGTTCTATCACCTTTGATGTATCCACCCTTAAGTTGAGCAATGCATGCTGTATTATCTTCAAACAGGACAGTTGGAGCTATCTTATGATCAATCAGTCCACATGATGATAGAATATATTGAATCAGACCCCTCAGCCAAAAACACTCGCGACTAGCTTCATGAATCGCCAGTATTTCAGCATGATTAGAGGAGGTTGCTGTAATCGTCTGTTTCGTGGACCTCCATGATATAGCTGTACCACCATATGTGAATAGGTATCCTGTTTGAGATCTCCCTTTATGTGGATCAGACAGGTATCCGACATCTGCATAGCCAACTAGTTGTGACTTGGATCCATAGGGATAAAACAATCCCATATCAACCGTTCCATGAAGATATCGAAAAATTTGTTTGATTCCACTCCAATGTCTTCTAGTTGGAGAGGAACTATACCTTGCTAGTAAATTCACCGCGAATGATATGTCAGGTCGCGTATTATTAGCAAGATACATTAGTGCTCAAATGGCACTAAGATATGGTACTTCAGGACCAAGGATATCTTCATTTTCTTCTTTAGGACGGAATTGATCCTTTTTCACATCCAAAGATCTTACGATCATTGGGGTACTTAATGAACGTGACTTATCCATATAAAATCTTTTCAAGATCTTTTCTGTGTATGTTGTTTGATGAATAAAGATCCCACCTTTTATATGCTCGATCTGCAGGCCGAGACAAAACTTAGTCTTTCCAAGATCCTTCATCTCAAACTCTTCTTTTAGAGTTTTTATAATTGTTGGAATCTCTTCAGGAGTCCCAATGATATTTAAATCATCAACGTACACAGCAATTATAATGAACCCGGATGTAGTTTTCTTTATGAAAACACATGGGCAGATATCATCATTCTTGAATCCGTTTTTGGCCAGATACTCAGTAAGACGACTATACCACATTCGTCCAGATTGCTTTAGACCATATAAAGATCTTTGCAATTTGACTGAGTACAACCCTTGCGAATATTCATTGGATGGTTTAGATATCTTTAGTCCTTCAGGGACTTTCATATAGATATCCCGATCTAATGAGCCGTACAAATAGGCTGTTACCACATCCATTAAATGCATATGCAGTTTATGATATGCAGATAAACTGACCAAATAACGTAATGTTATCGCATCCACTACGGGGGAATACGTTTTTTCATAATCTATACCGGGCCTTTGTGAAAAACCTTGTACCACAAGTCGGGCTTTGTAGCGCACAACTTCATTTTTCTCATTTCGTTTTCTCACAAATACCCATTTGTATCCAACAGGTTTTACATCTTCTGGTGTACGGACTACAGGTCCAAAGACTTCACGTTTTGCAAGTGAGTCTAATTCAGCCTTCATGGCTTCTTTCCATTTTGGCCAATCATTCCTTTGTCGACATTCTTCGATTGATCTTGGCTCAAGATCCTTACTTTCATGCATGATATTTAATGCCACGTTATATGCAAATATTTCATTGACAATTGTCTTATTTCGGTCCCATTTCTCTCCTGTAAAGACATAATTTATTGAGATCTCATCATTTTCACAATTTTCAGGTACCTGAACGTCTTCTGGCGTTAACACTATATCAGAATTTTGGACAACTGCAGGTGTCTTTACTATGTCTTTTTCAACAGGAATCGTATTTACCTCTTTTCTCTTTCGAGGATTTTTATCTTTGGAACCGACAGGCCTGCCACGCTTCTGGCGTGTATTTGCTTCCGTGGCTATTTGTCCTACTGGGACATCAATTCGAATTGGGGCATTTTTCACCCTGCCACGCTTCTGGTGTGAATTTGCTTCAGTGGCTACTTGTCCTACTGGGACATCAATTCGAATTGGGGCATTTTCCGCTTGAATATAAGATTTGGTTATCCTCTTTGTATCAGAAAATGCATCAGGCAATTCATTTGCTATTCTTTGCAAATGTATAATCTTTTGAACTTCTAGTTCACATTGCCCTAACCGAGGATCTAAATGCATCAACGATGATACATTCCAATTAAGTTCCTTTTCAGGAAGCTTATTCTCTCCCCCTAATGTTGGAAATTTTGATTCATCAAAATGACAATCCGCAAACCAGGCTTTAAATACATCTCCCGTTTGTATCTCAAGATACCTCACTATAGAGGGAGAATCATATCCAACATATATCCCCAATTTTCTTTGGGGTCCCATTTTGGTGCGATTAGGTGGTGCAATGGGAACATATATCGCACACCCAAATATTCTTAAATGGGAGACATTTGGCTGCTGGCCAAAAGCTAATTGCATAGGAGAGAACTGATGGTAACTCGTTGGCCTCAAACGACTAAGTGCTGCGGTATGTAAAATAGCATGCCCCAAACCGAGGTTGGGAGATTTGTCCTCATAAGAAAGGGTCTAGCAAGTAATTGGAGGCGCTTAATAAATGATTCTACTAACCCATTTTGTGTGTGAACATAAGCTACTGGATGTTCAACACTTATTCCATTAGCCATATAATAAGCATCAAAAGCTTGGGAAGTAAATTCACCAGCATTATCAAGACGAATTGCTTTGATTGGATTTTCTGGAAATTGTGCTTTTAATCGAATAATTTGAGCCAGTAATCTCGCAAACGCCAGGTTGCGAGATGATAATAAGCACACATGTGACCATCTCAAAGATGCGTCTATCAGGACCATAAAATATCTAAAAGATCCACATGGTGGATGAATAGGTCCACATATATCACATTGAATCCTTTCTAGGAATTCAGGGGACTCAAATCCAATCTTTACTGATGATGGCCTTAAAATTAACTTTCCCTGAGAACATGCAGCACAACAAAATTCACTAGTTTTAAGAATCTTCTGGTTCTTTAGTGAATGTCCATGAGAGTTTTCAATAATTCTCCTCATCATGGTTGTTTCCGGATGACCCAATCGGTCGTGCCAAGTTATGAATTCATTTGGGCTAGTAAACTTCTGGTTTACAATGGCATGATTCAATTGCACTAATCTTGGTATAATACAATCCAGATGAAAGTGAGGGTAACTTTTCTAGTATAACCTTTTTATTTAAATCATGAGTTGTGATACATAAATACTCATGATTTCCCTCATTCATCGTTTCAATATGATATCTATTTCGGCGAATATCTTTGAAACTCAACAAGTTCCTCAGAGACTTGGTAGATAATAGTGCATTATTTATTATAAATTTTGTTCCTCCAGGAAACAAAATTATAGCTCTTCCAGAGCCTTCTATCACATTACCTGAGCCAATAATAGTATTAACATACTCTTCTTTTGGCACAAGATGGGTAAAATATATATCACTTTTAAGAATAGTGTGCGAACTTGCACTATCCGCAAGGCAAATATCTTCAGAATATGTCCTTGCCATTTTTCTTCAAAGAAAAAAACAAATAATGATAATAGTAAAATGAGTAAAAGTACATGCACAGTAAAAATTATTCACACAAACACATACATATATCAAACTATTCCATCATTGATCAAATAGCTAATATTTCCTTCAGAATCCTTAAAGAAATTAGATACATCATAATGAGTGGTGTAATTTTTATAATTTGAAGCAAAAATTGTTTCCTTTCCTTTGTCATCCCTTTTCAAGGATACTTGATAAAGATCAATTAGGTGCCTTGGGGTACGACAAGTACGTGACCAATGGCCGTTTCCACCACAACGGAAGCATTTATCCTCAATTGGTTTACTTTACCCAATGTTTCTTTCTTTATCCCACTTCTGGTGAGATCCTTTCTTATGAACATAATTTCTTTTCCTTCCATAATTTTTCTTGTTATCAAAATCTTGCCATTTACCTCTTCTGGGGTTATAATTTGCCGCATTTGCTTTAGGAAATGGGTCGACGCCAACTGGGCGCGCTTCATGATTTCTCAAGAGCAACTCATTGTTGCGTTCAGCAACAAGAAAGCAAGAAATTAACTCAGAATATTTTTAAATTCTTTTTTCTCGATTGCTACTGCAGGAGCACATTCGAGGTATGGAAGGTCGATAAAGTTTTCTCTAACATATCGGGTTTGAGGAAGTATCACATGATTGTACCTTTCTTCAAGATCTTTCCACAGATCTGCAGGATCTTTTAATGTGGGGTATTCATTTTTCAATCATTCGTCAAGATGACGATGAAGGAAAATCATGGCCTTGACTTTTATCCTTCTGGAATGTATTATTTTCAGCCTCAATGGTATCTTCAAGATCCATTGAATCAAGATGGATTTCAACATCTATATCCATGATAAATAATTGTTTCCAGATATATCAAGAGCATTAAATTCAAGATGAGAGAGCTTCGACATAATGAAAATTTGTTACCTGAGTCTTCCTAAAAATTTGATCAGAGTCTCGTGCTGATAACGTGTTGTAAAATAACTAAATAAATAAGGAAGAAGTAACAAATATAAAATACGAAAATATAATTAGATAACTCAAGTAGTAATATTCACTGGAATTACTATATCAATATAGTAGATATAATTAATATATTTAATAATATTAAAGTATATAAGAGAATAGTACGAAAGAGAAATAATATTATATGTTGTAATGTGTATATATATATAAAGATAAAAAGAAGTATTAAAAGTAAAGAGAGAGAATTGCATTTGCTTTGTTTTTATTATTGCTATGTCACATTCGTAACATAGCTTCTATATATATAGGCAAATGAAGTTTGATTTCCAACTTCATTCAGTATTGTAAATGAAAATCAACCGCCCATATTAATGGGCATTCAATATAATCTTATCGCAACAGAATTTGAATTTTAGGCATGAAAAAGTTGATATCAAAACAATAAGACCATTACAAAATCATAAATATTCAAATAAGATTTAAAAAAAAAAATCCAAGGAAATATAATTTGTTTGGCTATCGGGATTCATAAGTTTGAACACCCTAAAGAGGTACCCAGCATGATCCCCGGATAAATATGAAATAAATTATGATTTTGATTTCCTTTCTTCTCTTTGCAAAATAATGTGATGGGAAGTGCATCAGCGGTCAGCCTTTGATAATTTGTAGAATTAATCACCACTAGTTCACTACAGTCTAACACTAGATCCTGATGATCATGGATAAGGGAAACAAGAGATGATAGTACCAAAAGGATTTATACACTGCTTACATTTTTATGATTTTATGACCCCTTAAAAAAAGAAATAAATAAGAATTGGAAGGTTACAAATTGCTCATTTAATTAGGAGGAGGCTATGATGAATTCTTTTATTTTTATTTTTTTTAATTTTCAAAGATCACTAACATCAAATAATCATCTACCTACCCTTTTCACGTCCATGTTCTGATTTACTTCTTGCTCTCTCTATGATCTTCTTAGGATCCAACTCCAACTTGCAGCTCGAAACACTTTCCTCTCTGATGTGTCCCCTCACCTTCTCCCTCTCTGACCCTGTTTCTTCAATGTCTCCTTTTATAACCATCTTTCTCTCCAAGTCCAATGGCAACTTACCATCTAATCTCTTACTACTCAAGTGGTGAAGAGTCTTCTTTTCTCTGCTTTCAGGAGGAAGAGAGGCTCTTGTTGTGGCTTCTTCCACGTTGAGTTCTTCTTTATCCAAGGCCAGTGACTGCTTGCTTTGTGCATCTCTTGGTCTATGCTTGGCTCCAAGAAGTATCTCATGCGGTTTTGGTAGTTTGTTAGTGGTTATTTCCCCCTTGTTGGTGGAGCCTTTCTCTTGCTCGAAGTAGAGCAGCTGCACCACTGTTCTCAATGGCAGAAGCTCGTTCTTCACAGCATGGGCACGTGCTTCTGGGGACAGTCTTTGGCAGTCTAGAATCCCACAAAGTCTCTTCTTGTCTGTCTTGTTCAGATCAGGGTGCACCTGTTCATGCATTCAACCCATAAGTGGTAACTCTTAACACTCAAAGCTTCAAAACCTTTTCCTATATTTAGAAAAATAGCAATAGCAACGATTGAATTCTAGGAGTAGTTATAAGGAATGCGATACGTTCTAGTAATGAGAACTGATACGCAGTACGCATATGCCACATTTAAAATATTTTACATGGAAAATATACTTACGACATTCCAGTACGCAAATAAATTGTAAATTGGTATGCAGTATATCACCTATTGGTGAACTATGATGCTAGATTGCTTAGTCATAGAAATTTCAATACTCATAGTTCTAAAAATTGCGAAATGTTATCTGTTTGATGAGTAAAATTTTTGACATCCAAGCAAGAAAGTTTGAAAGGTCTAAACAAATTGTCCAAGTAAGATGTTGGTGTGTTTGCAATACTTCACCTTAAGATAGATGTTAACTGCCTGGTAGAGGTCATCGTGCTCTACTCGGGCAATGCCGGGCACAGTTTCAGCAAGAGACACAAACTTCGACACCAGCATGTTCTCATCCCTTGCAACCACTTGAAGATAAGAATCAATGAGCTTTCCAACATTTCTGATAGATCTCAAAAAGTAGTTGCTATCCACGGCACCTGGGGACATTCTTTTCCAAAGCTTCAAGAAAGTTTCCAACACTGCTAAAACTAACTCTATGTCATAATAATTCTGATCCGAAGAAGATTTTGAGGGATAAAGCAGGTCGCTGACTGTTGCCTCCTCAAACTGAAGGCTTGCTCTTCTTATTAGCTCTGTTTTCGTCACAGAGGAGACACCGAGCTGAATCGAAATGCTTAGTAGTCTAAACAAGAATCCAACTGAAACTGATCCTCTGTCTGCTGGAATCATGCTCACGATTGTTTCAAGAATTTTGCGGTTCTTTGCCTTAGATTCATCTGTCTGAGATGCTGAACTGCCTGAATATCTAAGCTTTGTGACACCTGGTAGCCACCTGCAGGCATAGACATGCAATGCTTCGCCAATAAGCTGTGGAGGGAGCACATAGGTTGATCTAACAGCCATAACTATACACCTGAAGAGATCTATGTCAAGATCAGAAATATCTTCTGTCCACCAATCCTTTGGGACAGAATGGTGTTGTTTCTTGTTGTAACCGGGCCTAGTGTAGGTGTAGGACCATTTCACCTGCATAAAATCATCACTTCAAAAAAGTAATAATGAAAGACAATTGAGGCAGTTTTATGGATGTGTAGTTCTTGACCTGTTGTGGGGGTGTGAGGACTTTCTCTATGATTGAATCAATGCATTTTCTGACAATTCCAAGATTCTCAGACCACTCTGGTAAGGTAGCAGTTGTCTGAAGCGTGGCAATGGAATCCTTCCAACCTTCAAGAAGGCATGAATTGAAGAAAGCCTCAAGTTTTCCTACGAAGTTTCCCTTCTCAATGGAATCATTCATTCTTAGGAACTTGGCAGCACAGAGCGCGGATACAAAGTTATGGGCACTAATGTTGATTGAAATTCCATAGCAGAACTTGGCACAGAGTTCAAAAGCCTCTTCCCCTCCTGGTATATCATGAAGTTCAAGAGAGAAGCTCTCAGAATCACTTGAATCATAGCAAAGCCTTTGTAGAAGACCACATTTCGGAAGAAGCGGAAACTGCAGCTAAAAAGAGCACAATTATAGATGAACTAAATGTTGGTTTTATTTTGTCTTTGTTTTGTTTCCACACACGCCACAACTCCATTCTAGTTTCAGTACCTTGTGTAGCAGATAAGTAATATCGTTGATTTGTATCACAAGGTCTGCAGGGATCTCAGATATCAGAGTCCTGCATTATCAGATTACATAATTAATTTATAAAAGGGTTGTACACAGAATTTTGATATAAAGAGTTGCAGGGAAATACCTGGTAGCTTGTTCAGTGAAGAAAGTGTCTGGTCTTGTCCCAAGTTTCATGAACTTCATTTTTATTTCTTGATTTAAATGTTCAAGAAAATAAACTCTGCTTCAAAGCCTGCAGAAATTCAGAATACGGTACATTGAATGATACTGCCATAGATCCATGAAGTCAAGGTTCTGGTACTCTGTAGTTAACTGGAGAAGGGAAAAAGAGAAAGTGTGTATGTGTTTTTGTGGGGTGGGGGGGCGTGTGTGTGTGTGTGTGTGTGTGTGTGAGAGAGAGAGAGAGAGAGAGAGAGTGCTTTAATGTAACCCTCTTAAAAGGGAAGCAAATTGGTTGATGAACATGCGAGGATGAATAATACATGATGATTCATGATCATGAAACGAGCAGAATAACATGGTAGCACCAACTTATTAAATTTCATCATATATTTTGAAGCAAAGGAGTGGATGTGGAAGACAAGGAGAAGGAAATCAGAAATCACAATGGCTGAAAGTAGAGGAGAGCGTGACATGATATCATGCTCCCATCATTCTGTCGGTTGTGTTTAAGAAAAAATTCACCAGATAAAGTATTTAAAAAAAATGGAGAAACCTGCAACAAAGACTTCACCTCAAGTTTTCTATTTATTTGGCAAGGACTCTGTCACTGCCAACCTGATTGATTGATTTGTGTAGAAGCATGAAATGAAAGTCCTTCAGTTCACAGAAGATGGGGATAGATAAACAATAACTTCTGTATTTTGCTGAAGACATGCACTTCAAAAGGTTTTTTGAGTAGTTGCAGGTGAAGTTGATTAAAGGTTTTCTGTCTCCTGTGTGCCCATGCCTGACATATGTACCAACAAACTCAACAACGTGAGAGTTCCACCATGGTTGGCAGACAAACTTATGCTGCTCATAAATTATTATTGTTTTATCCTAAAATTTGAAAAGAGGAATTAGAAAAGAAAATGAGAGCGGATGATGGAAAAGTGCTAAATATTAATTTAGTTAAAACGTTGACCCTATAAAATAAGTTAATCTATTTTTGGTACTATATATTTCTTTTGGTGCATGATCGACAACCAATTTCATCAAAGCTTTTTTTGACAAAAAAATAATAAAAAACTATAAATGCAGCTAATAGCATTAATTTTGCTAGTTGAATATTATGGGTATTGATTACTCATCTAACCCCACTCAAATTCATGATAATAGCAAAAGAAGAAAGCACCAACACCATGGCAGAAAATGCGTAGTGCATACATTTTACCTTGACTGATGGGTCTCTAGATGATAGGTGGTAAAGTAAAGAATGTTTATGTTGTGTGCAAGTTGGATTTTAACTATTAGGTCAGCCAGCATAAATCAGTAGTGCTTTTATAGTGGCTCACAAGTTATATAAATCCAAAGCAGATATGTAGTGTACTAATACACAAAGCAATCTCTTCAGAAGATACTTCTTATTCCATATACACAAAAATACACGCCTTTGCTCAGAAAATGATATGGGAAATCCCTGAGAAAGTGATTCACAAGGCAAATGTTTTGATCATTTTCTTCAGAGGTTACATTGTGAAGTCACTTTCATTGTGTCTGTAAAGAACTTTGACATATAAACTAATTTAAAGACCTTTTTTCAGTTGAAACTCACAATAGGCCCGCAGTGGTCCACGCCTATGCTCTTCTCAATTATCTCACCCCCCATTAATTATACATTATAATAAGAAATCAAGAAAGATGGTGGCCAACTTTTTCACTTTTCTCCCTTTGTTTCTCCTTTTTCCTCTCAATTATATTCAATAATTACTGAAATAGCTCAGCATTACTTCACAAAAGCATCTTGCCATCCACGTTTTATCTGGGATTTGGTAATCTTTTAAATTAAATAATAAAATATACATATTATAGAGAAAATAAAGTACAGAAGAAGAATCAACCATTGTTCTTGAGATTGAGGAATATATGATAATAATGCTAACTAGGCCCTTCCCACTGTTCATGAGTTGAAATCTAACATGCAGTTTTTGGTTGCGTGTGCTTTTCACAGGCAAATGATGATGGTAAAGAAAAATCAAGTTTTTGTGGCACAGCACACTTATTGCTTTCAACTAGCAGATGAAAAACTGTCTCATATTTTTTCCTTCCAAATAAGATTGCACCCAAAGCTTCACCATGTCACCTTTTTGTTAGAGGCAATACAGAAATATTCCAATGCTATGAACATCATGAAAATTGACACAAGTATTATGATTAATGTCAGCTTGCTACTCTTTGGTCTGTGCTAAATTGCAACATGACATGTATATTTGATTCTTGGATTGCATTAAGGTATTTATATCCAATTATATGTGGATTTTGTCCTCTCTAATTGATAAGGTTCTCCAGCAGTTACCCTCCTCACCACAGCACCACAAGGTTTTTATCATTTTCTTTTTGTCCCTATTCCTTTGGAACTTTGTTTAAGCAGAACCCAGAGTGTACGTGTTCCCTTTCCACAAGTTTTTATTATCTTCTGCCAAAAGTGCACTTCATCTTTGTAAGAGAATGAAAAAGAAGCAACTTTTTTAAGCTCTTAACTGGATTAGGAGTTGAAAGTCAAAACCTAAAACTGAGTGCTTTAATTAAAATACTACACTCTATACTATCAGTAGTAAAGCCTTCATCAAATTAAACCTCAGAGAAAAAGAGTGAATCAATAATACAAGAGAACATAAATAAATACCTGTCAACGTAATACTACTGATGCTTTATTGGTTGAGCCTTTGTAGAGAGCAGAAAAACCGGTCTTCAATAATTAAAAATGTGCAAGTAGCTTTGAATAGCAGTGTAAAATAAATTGAAGAAAATAGTATATGAAAGAGGCCCAGTATTATTCTGAGAAGTAGGTAGGCAGCAGCAACGTGCATGGAACATGTGAAGTTGATGAAAGAGAGGTTTAGCTGTTTTATGCAAGTAATCCTCAGATAGAGAGAGAGCTGCAGTAACTTAGGAGGTGGTTCGGTTATAGATAGAGGCAACAGGTTAAGGTTAAGGGTACGGGTCAGGGTCAGGGTGAGGGAGACAGTAACAGAAGAAAGAGAGAAGAGTAACACAATGTCTGTCTCCTAAGCAAAGATTAGTGTAAGGGCACATTCAAGAGAGAGAATGAGTGGTTTGTTACTTTGTTGGGATTAGTCAACACAGCAACGCAATTTATCAAACACCATATGTGCGATCTTTCAAATTCATGAATAGTAGCAGTACTAACTAAGTAGAATGGAAAACAAAGAAACACACATACACACATTGATGAATAGAGTGCAAGCCTCATTGAGAATTGAGGGTGAGTCACTTAGCAAAGAGGAAGAGGTTGAAAATTGGTGGTGTATGATTGAACACACAAAAAGCATGCAAGTGGGTGGGGAAAAGTGTGTGTGTGAAATGTGCATCCCTAATGATGGTTCCCCCCACTACCATGACTAAGGACTAAGGATATTCCTCTTCCTTCTTCCTCCGCTGTGTGCATGTCGGCCACGTGTCACTCTCTCAGCCGTTTGATGGGATCAGTATGACTTGTCTCTGTTGGTTGTTTTGGAGGCCACACACAGACAACCTCTTTCTCCAACGTGTCCATCATTTTGCTTACTCCTTCATGCCTAATAAATAGAAAATAAATTTTGGTATTAGGTGGTTGTTGATTCAATTCAATCGTGTGAAGTGTGATGGGAATGGGTCCCATATGATCTTGTTTCAATGGCGTCATTCAGAAGGGAAGCTAACGCATCTATCTCACCAATCCCGCCTCACTCAATATATATGCTAACTTATTGGAATGAAACCTCAAGTTACATTAACCACCTAGCTACCTATCCTGTAGCTGTAGCAAAGGAATATATCATAACTTCATATGGTCCTACCTACGGAATCATTGCTCCCCATCATCAACATACATACACATATTTGTTTAATGTTCAGTGCAGAAATTTAATTGATGAATAAATAGCTAATTTAGTTTGTTCTGGTGTTTTAACTTTTAACTGACTTGTTATAAGTAATAACAATTTATTAGTTAGCGAATGAATTGCTGCTTGCACAAAATGGGATTCAAAAAGTTTATACGGAAATACGCTTTAATTTATTTTATATTAAGCAAGATCAGGAGTCAGGACATAGGATTATATATTATCAAGTCATGAGATGGATGGCTGGATGGATTGATGGATATGGATCATTTTAGAATTTCAAATGCGTGAAAGAAACTTGTCAACTTTTGATGGAATAATACTAACTTTAATGTGTTAAATATATATACTCAATCAACTTAACTAGAACTAGCAGCCTTACATTCTCCACTTACTTTTTAATTTCTTTCTTGGTTATGGCCGATCAAAAGATCTTCCTGCTAACCGCAGGTTTTGAATTTCTTGATTATTACCATATCATGTCTTTAGAAAGGGAAACTTCAATTCCAACCTTTTTGTTTCGTCTAGTCATGTATATATAAAAATATATAGATGTAATTTTGTTTTCTTTACTTATATATTTTTGAATACTTTTTTACGTGACAAATTTCAATTCAAGTAGAATTCTAAACTTTTTAATTTTCTTTCCTTATACTTTGCAATATTTGGGTTTTATATATAGGCTCATGATCTTTTAGTTCAAATATAAAAATTTACTATTTGAACTAATATCACATTTATAATTATTATATACACTTAATTAATAAAAAAATTAACGTAGTTATATATTAATATAGTAGTATGTTTTATGGAAAAGTTTAGGGGCCAGTAACTTTTGTATTTTCTGATCAGTACTTAACTATTAAAACAAAAGTGAGTGATTTTCCACCATTAGATGTAATTTCACACCATTAAAAACACTATTGATAGCCAATTGATGGTTATAAAACACTAAAATTACTGACCCCTAACATTCCTCGAAACCATCGATGCATATTCATTATCATCATATATATATATATATATGTTTAATATTTCAAAAATTTCCTCCTTTATATGTATAGTTCAAAAGAGGGAACAAAATATATGCGTCGGTTCCATTAATTAATTAATCCGTAGTGAAATTAAAGTGATCAGTCATGTACAAAGATTGTAGAAGTGATGCAAGGGAAATGACTCACCACCATTTTTATTTCGTTAGTTTGCTAATTTATATAATAAGGTAGCGAGTCATTACATCTAACCTAACTTTTTTCTTATCAGGCTACTGAACACATCCTCAATTATATGTACTCATACAGTTCTTAATTTGCGAATTAATTAATTGGAGTTAATTATTGGTATAGTGGGCAAAATCTTGGTTACTGTACGTTATTTAGATGTAAATGATTGTTTTTGATAAGGATGCAAATATAAGTGTGCTTTTATCGTAAGGGAGAAAAATTCTAATAAAAAAAGCGGTTAATTAGTTATGATTATGTCTGTCTTAGTGAGAAGTGGGAGTTGAAAACTTGACATTTAAGAAAGCAGGGCCTTCACGTATGAATCATGGTGATGTGTCGCTTTTTGAGCAAAATTCAAAAGACATGGTCAAAGCATGAAACATTAATTGAATTGGTCTAATAGACATCATCAATACTGGTAATACCCAAGAAATGCATGCATGCATGCGAGTATATATATATATATATATATATATATATATATATATATATATAAAATAGGGTCGAATCTAGTGGAGTTTTATAGAGGTTATTGCATTGTCCCCAGGCAATTTTTACAACACATACACAAACTATAAAGTATTTGTAATTGTTCAATAATAACTACTTCCATAAGTCAGCTGCAACCTATAAGTTTTTTTTTTTTAGCGAAAACTCGCGACTTATTAAGTGAGTATGAAAAGATTATGCTATTTGAGTTATAACTCGTTAGCAACTGTAATCTATAAGTTGAATATAAATAATATTTTAACAAAATACAAACTGATTCAAGTATTTTATAGCTCGATTATGTTTTAAAAAAATATGTTTAAACTGATAAAGTACCTTTGATCTGGTTAAAAGTAAAATAATAAGTATATTTGGAGAAATTAAAATTTAGAACTAGAATTTAATATTAAAATTTAAAATTTAAAATTTAAGATTTAAAATTTAGTTTAAAATTTATGTAAAAAGTAATAATTTTAAAAAATTAATATTAACTAAAAAAATTAAATATTTAGTTGAACTCATTTTTTTAAGGGAAAAAAATATAACATTAAAAAGCTATTGAATAATACAACTACTTAAATTCACCCATCTATACTAGGATGAGTACTATATACTACGTAGTATTATTAATAGCAGCAATGAGTGAGAGTTGGAAACGCTTTAGTGCATGTAAGTGGCCGTAGTCAATTCTTTAGTCATAATAATGGACCTACATGTACAAATGTATAACAACTAGCTATGGTTATATTCTACGAAATTCGGACACTTTGCTAAGTTGTCGTGTTTGTGCGTTGGACAAATATTAAATACGATATTTATTCGATATACGTGTCTGTTGTGTTTAATCCTATTTTAATAATAAAAAAAAGGAAAAGTATATAGAACCAAAAGGGATCAGCCAAAAACTAAACAAAACCACATTAATTTATATTAATAATTAATTTTAAATTTTTTAAATTTAAAATTTAAAAAATTTAAAATTAATTAGGTAAACCTAATTAAAATCTATAAAAGCCTTCCTCTTTTCTCTCACGTTAACCTACCCATCTCTAACAATCACACACAGATCTCTCTCTTACCAATGCTGCTGGAAGCGCCGGCGACTTCTATGCTCTCCGCGACGCCCTCAACACAGAACCCCTACCAGCATTGAAGTGCAGAATATTCTCCCGTTCACGAACCTATACAGAAGAGTAAAAGCATGAGATCACAGGATCTTTGATGAAAATGAAGACAAATACCGTTACAGTTATTACTGTACCACGAGCTGAACCACGTCCAAAGGAGGCGAATTGGATTCAAGAGCTTCGACGCCAATTTGAAGGCAGTGGCGGAGGGCTTCTTCACAGGGCTGGCGGCGGTCATGTGGCAGTGAACGGGAGATGTCACGGGCGCCGCCATGAACAGCTATAGCCCAACCCATTGCAGCTTTTGCTTTTTTATTTTTATTTTATTTTTAGTGTTTTTTATTTTAATTTTTATAAAAAAAAGTGAAAATAATAAAATTTTATTTTTTATTTTTATTTTATGTTTTTTGTTGTTGCAGATGTTGCTCTCTGCGTTTTGCGATATTAGGTGCCGTTTTGATGATTAAAGAGACTGCAAACTACACAATTATAGAATTATAAAAAAAAACATTCATTTAATATGAAAAAAAAACATCCTAATACTTAACAAAAGAAACATCCAATTATATTTTAGCAAAAATAATTAAATATCTATAAAATTTAAAAAAAATGAAATTTTTAAAGAAATAAAGACATTTACATTTGCAATACAAAAAAATACGAAAAATATATAAAAGAACATCCATTTAGTATGAAAAAAAAAACATTCTGATATTTAGCAGAAGAAACATCCATATATATTAATTCGTATAAATTTTGAATTCACCAAAAGTATTTTGGCTGATTTTTGGCTAATACCCTTTTGGTTCCCTAGTATTGCTCTAAAAAAAATTTTAGATACGTTTGAACACACTTAAATAACATCAGGTATTAGCGTATCCAATCTTATTTTTAACATGTATTCTTAAAATAAATTTAAAAATTAAATGGTATATATTATTATTTATTAAAAAAATATTTTAAATATTTTATATAATTAAAATAAGACATTAAAAATAATTAAAAAATTAATTTATATTTTAAACTTAATAACATATCAAAATATCATTACAATTTATTTAAAAAATACTTTATATTTTATATATATGTGTGTCTCTATTTCTTATAAGATTTTAAAATTTGCGTATCGACGTGTCTTGTGTCGTGTCTCGTGTATGTGTCGGTATTTATGTATCATAGATTATATTAAACCAATTTGACTGAATCGAGTCGTCAATTTACTCGTCCATTTAAGTAAAATATTAAAAATTTGAATCTCATTTTATGTATACAATAAAACAAACCATTAGATAAAACTCAGAACCAATTAGTCCTTAGCTAATCACATTAAGGATATAGTCGAGTAACCAAAAAAAGCTATGGTTATATTATCCCATTTTCCGCATTGATGAATTGAAGCAGTAAAGCTATAATAAGTTGGTACAACTAAAAAAACTTACCAATATTTTTGTTCTACTAGTTATTGTTTTGACCAATAGGGCTTCATTGAATGCAATGGTCCTCTTTGGTTCCCTTGTCGAAGAATCTTATTGCAAATCTATGCACTTACAACTTTGTCAGATATTGTTTTTTAATTTTATAAACAAGGCAAAACAATATACTATTCCATATCCTAATTGATTCAGTTTACATTACACCGTTATGGAAATATATAGTCATTGCACGTTATTTCTTAATTAATGCTATCTGAAATCTTTCGTGGTATTCACATGTCGTTCAATATTCCAGAACTATATAGACCACACAAAGTATTCGATCTTCCCTGAAAAAAACAAAAGAATAAAATAAAAGTACCAAAAGCAGTATCAATAAAAATAAAAAAACTACTAACGTACGTGTGTGTGACTGGTATAGATATGTAGTAATTTGATATGTTAAGTAGAGAGTTCTTAAATTCAGTATTGAGGGGGAAAATACAGGGGAAACACAAACAAAGAGACCAATTTACCTTTCCTCCTATCAAGTTACTATTATATCATCAACTTCGATTATTTATTTATGGATCTCGCTAAAGAGACAATGGACTATTTGTACAATGTGTATAATGGGCTATTGAGTTACAAAATGAACATGACTTTTTGGATCTAGTGTTCTAATATCATGTCATGATACCACTCATCCCAAAAGTTTCAGTTAATAAAAAAAAGGTAACACTAATTATTATATCTCTAATACTCTCTAAATCTCTATTGTACACATTGTATAAATATTCTATTGGCTCCTCATACTTTCTCTTTATTTATTTATTTTTGAGGAGGTTTAGAAAAGCAAGATAATATGCATGTGTTTATTTTTATTTAATAATAGAAAAGTGTAATCAGATTGATGACAAAGTAATGAAATGCAATGTGAATTTGCCTTTGTACTTCCAAGTTTTGGGCTTAATCAGATTATTACTTTAATTCTTAATAGTGAATTCTTTTTAGGTCAAAACGAACTTATGAATACCAAATGTAAAAGAAAATTAAAATGATCGAAAATGAATCTCCTTATTTTTTTTAAATTGTTTAATAAAGTATATTTTTTATCTATATTATTTGAGTAGGACTAAAAAAAATATGTAAGAAAAGATATTAAATAATAAAATATTATATTTTACTAAATAATTAAAAAAAGAATTAAGAGAATTCACTCCCAAAATTATTAATGCATTAGTTGCATTAAAAAAAATTAAAATACTTTAAAATGTGTTTTTTAATATATCATTAGAAAAAATGGGGTCCATGTCAGACTTCAACTAAGAACTATGGTTTTTAGGGATGTACATGGTTCGACCCGGTCCAAAGACCCGGCCCAATCCCAAACACTTTAGGGGCTAATTTAGTGTGATTTTATCGGGTCTAGAGTCGGGTAAGGGTCTCAAAAATAGACCCGGTCATTATTTCGGGTCGGGTCCGGGTCATAGTTCGAGTCACCCGAACTCGATCCGGTGGCCCGATCATCATACACAATTAATATTTTGTGTTATTAGTGATGGATGATGACTATTTTTATGTGAAATTTAAATATTGTAAACCTTAATATTTTGTGTTATTAGTCATTATAAGATTATAAGTTAATGTTTTATGTTTAAAATGCATAAGACTTTAGACTAATACATAATATTGTATTATTTGTATTGATTTAAATATTTGGTGTTATTAAACAATATTAGTATTGATTATAGTTATGCTTTAATTTTAGAGAAGGATTGGTTCTTGTTATATTTTTTTAAGTGAATTTTACTATGTGAATTGTGAAATAATGGTTGGAGATTATGTGATTTTTACATGCTAAAGACCCGGTTTTCACCCGATTTTTACCTATTTTTCACCCGGCCCGAAAGTACGTAAGTTTTATCAGGTCTAAGATCAGGTTAGGGTCTAAAAATTAGGACCGGTTTATGTTTCGGGTCGGGTCTGGATTAAGCCAAACCCGGTGTAACTCGGCCCATGTACACCCCTAATGGTTTTAATTAGTTCCGGTGGAATAACGTGGTGGCTTTTTTCATTTTTTTTTTCTAATAAAAGTGGTATATATAATTTCAAAAATTAAAAATTAATTATTAAACTTGGGATTGATTGCTAGTTAGTTAGTAGTTTGGGATTGATTTCATCTCATAAACACGTGTTTAATGTTTATTGGTCTTGTTAAAAAAATGTTTTTACATATAAAAACTTGAATGCTTTTCAAATTGAAGCTAGGGTAAGGAAATTGGACAAGTTAGCAAAGAATGGGGCCAATAATTTGACAAGATAAAGCTAATGTTTAAATGGATATCAGTTTATACGATGACTCAAATAATTCAGAATTAGAGATTTAGTAAAGGTTGGGTTATTCTAAAAATAGTTCATTAAACTTGCAAATTCATCTAATAGGATTCTGACTTGATCGGAGCATGGGTTTTGTGATCCGAGACCAACTCAATTTGTGCAACAAGCAAAGCCAAGTCTTATCTTTTCACTATCCAAGATGCTATCTACAGTTAAATTTACCTAAAACTGTTCTTAATTTAAGGTGAATTATATGATAAAGATGTAAGTTTATAGATTTTTTTTAATAGAATAAAAGAGATATTAATAAAGATAAAATCCACATTTTGAATAATAATAAAATAATAAAAAATAACTATAAAAAAATTATATTCTCTCTATATCACTCTAATATGTACAGTAGAGTGCTCCTTAATTTAAATATCAGAATCCTTTATAGATATTTTACTATCAATTATTTGAGGAGGTCAAACAATTTCATCACTTTGATGAATAAATCAGAACCTTCGAATAAAAAAGTCTAGACCTCACGTCTAGATCTATTTTATTTCAGTTTCAGGTCTTTTCTTAAAACAATATCAATTCTTTTCTAGTCTTTTTTTTTTTTGAAAAAAAAAAAAAGTTGATGACAAATTTGTGATACTGCAACAAAAAGAATGTACGTATAATTCCTTAATTTTTTTTCTCCTTTTCCAAATAAAAAGGCGCCTAATTCTTAGAGAGAAGCTAAGAATGTGGGAAATGAATTGATGATTATATTATAGCTTTTGTATTATTCTGGTCTCTGGAGGTGTGCCTTAGAAGTCATACTTTACTCTACTCATATGCAATAATATTTAGATTTAATCATATTGAGAATCTACTCCATAATGTTTCCACAACTATATATATATAACTGTACTAAAGTTAAATATTCTGAAAATAAAGAAGCTAATAATAAGTTGTATATATAAATATGATGATCAATGATCGGTCAACAAATAAAGTTAATATGCATTATTTTCAATATAATGAACAACACAATAAGATCTGAGAAGCATGCATGCAATATCATATAACTCCCGTTAATATTATTATAGTATTGTGTCATTTGTGGTGTCTGGTTTCCCTCGCACACAATAACTCCATGGATCGGAGTATTTTCTTCTTTGCAGAGACCAAATAATATTATAATAATAATTTTCCATAAATTTCATCTTATTATTAATTTTTTCGTGACTCAAACAGAAATTTTTAAAGCTAGAAACTGAAATTTTAGTAATATTTCTTTCAAAAATACCTACATTTAACTTTTCAAATTCCAAATCTATCATTCAATTTTCATATTTATCTTAAAATAAATATAATATTGAGACATAATTCAGTCCAATAAAACATAATACAAAAACTTAATTTAGTCTTAGTCTCTGTCTCCCACTCTCAGTCGCAATCTCAGTCTCAGTCTCTCTTCTAAACGCAGTCTAAATTTGCCGTTGAATGTTGAGCCGGCTTTGAGCTTCTTTATGGATGAATCTGGGTCATTAGAAATTATGAATGTCTCTAAAATGTTCAATATATAAGGAAATGTGGGTCCTCATACATGAACAAAATTACTTTACAACAATCATGAATCATTCCTATCAGATACTTTTATCATTAATAATTACTGAGTAAACATTTCGGAATCAAAGACAACATACATACAGTATGATACTAGAGATACATACATACATATATACACGCTAAGACCCTTGTAAATAACATGTCTACAATTAACAGTTACAACACATAACAACATATACATTTGGAGTTTTGAAGTAGCAATTAGAGCATTTTCCTCTTCCTCAAATTTGTCTGAAAGAGTAAATGTTGGAAGCTAATCAGCAAAAAGAATAATCCAGCATCATTGCTGCTATTAATAGCAAAAGAGTAATATGTATGCACCATGCACCAAGTTCTAATCTAAGTTCACCAGCTTTCTACACCATGTACACTAGCAGGTTTGATTATTCCACAGAAAATTAGTGAAGTGTGCTAATCACACCCAAGCATGGATCTTAATCCAATGCATCACATATTTGTATGCTGCAATAATATCAGCTAGCTTCCCTACTTGTTCAAAGGTCAGATATAGTAAGACTCATTCATTCACTGCTTGGCGGTTTTACCAAATACTCCTTCTCAACTAGATTGAAGGTCAGCTTTAACCGTTCTTGTAGATGTTTTGTGATGTTCTTCAAGATCCTTTTCTGATGTTTTGTACTTTTCAGCCATTCAATTCCAAACATTACCTGCACTTTACATGCTTTTGCATTGTGTGGTAAATCATCGATTTGATAGCGAAGGTGCAGCTGTGGATTATTTAGAAGGCACCAATAATCAATGCTGTAGGAATATAAGGAAACAAAAAAAAGTATAACAGCTAAATTTGGCATACTCACATTGAAATAATCTGCAAGAGGAACTCCATGGAAGTTCATAACCTCCTCCAATAGCCAAACATTTCCATTCAGAAGAGATCTTTGCTGTGTACTTGTCACTTCAACTTTATATTTCGAAATTCGCTTCTCGAATTTGTAATATACTGACCTCTCACTGATGCTATCTATCTCAGATACCCAAGGAGTATAAGAATATTCAACACAACCAGATTTTTCCATGAACATGCGATCCAACTTGCCCCCCTTGAATAGCTCCATAAAGAAACTGGCCTGCATTAGTTATGGAAAAAGAACTATAAGCAAATCACAGACGTTAAATTGGTAAAATTTGCACAACAAAATGAGAGGGACAAAGATATAGAGAGATTACAGGAACAGGGACGGTACAAGTATAAACCTCAGACAAGATAACATCTTCAAGGCCAATGTATGAGCCATTCTCTTCACCATTATAGTTTTTTGTTTCAGAGTCTTCTTCAACTAACTGGACCTTCTGTTCAGGAGTCAAGGCTCTTGCCTTCCAGAGGGCCATTATAGTCCTATATAGCAGCTCCAGAGTAGTTTCAGTAAAATGATATGTTGTAATTAGTCAATTTGATTTTAGTAAAGAATTATATACAGCAAAAACATGTAAGAGATCACACTTGACAACATTAATTGAGAGAAAAAACTAAAAGGATCCATTTCTGATAATGAGAGGTTGGAAGACAAGGCTTAGTTGTTGTTTAACTAAAGGTCAACAATAGAAGCTAATTATTAGATATGCATAATCCAGAGGAGTTGCAATCATAAATTGCCTTCAATGAAACCCCCAAGATATAATACACCCTCAAAACAACCTCAATGATCATATTGAAGACATAGTAGAAAAGTATACAGTGCTTTTATGTAGGTAAAAGTTAGTAAAATGACATAACATGTCTACCATCTACCTGTTTGCAACATTGAAAGACACAAAGGATTGGAAATGAAACTTCAGTCTGCCTTGTTCATCTTGCATTTTTGCACCATGCCTAGCATCCAAACCTTTGCCCGGCCGAAGAGTTATGGAAATTGAGGGACTGCCCATCGATGCGAACGTAGGAGGAATGACCTGGATGTCTTCAATGTCCTCCCAAAGAAAAAAGAATTTCGTCTTGTTTCCAAACAAATTTGCATTAAATCCAATTATTCTTGCCGAAAGGAATAGACGGCCCTGTAGGGAAACCACATCCCTTGATTAAATGTTACTAATAGAAGCATGTATCACATGACAGGCCAACCATACCTGAAGGGGCATTTTTCTTTTTAGGTGACAAGTGAAGTCATTAATAAGAAATTCCTCAGGTGGAAGCTTGAAGAGCTTCTGAAATGCTGAATTTGTTTGAGGAGACCGCATAGTAATCTAACAAGTTTACAAATAGGGAAAGAAAATAAGCCAGCAAAGGAAGACAAAGCATAAGAACAACACAAGCTAAAAGCAATCAGATACCTAGCAACACAGGAAGATGTGTACCTTTTTGCCCACCTCTTTCTCCATTTTACTTATATAGTGTTTTACAACATTTCCACCTCTAGTGTTGTCCAA
Organism: Arachis ipaensis; assembly: GCF_059453495.1. Taxonomy (NCBI): domain Eukaryota; kingdom Viridiplantae; phylum Streptophyta; class Magnoliopsida; order Fabales; family Fabaceae; genus Arachis; species Arachis ipaensis. The sequence continues at coordinate 138,561,410 of NC_142436.1, forward strand.
GTAAATTCTTAAGTGCAGCTTAGATTGGCATGCCAGAGCCAGCTTTCCATCAAGAGGAACCCATATGTCTGCAAGATCTGAGATGTTTGTTTTCAGGAAATTGATTTCAGTATGTCCAAGAGATATGGCTTCATCAAATGGTCCATCAAAATCATAAACGTCCACCTCCAAAACGGAAGGAGGATCATCCATAGCATCGAATTCAAATATTTCTGCATAAATAGACAATGCTATTGACAGAATTCTTTATTATGCATCAATTCAGATCACATGCAAAACTAGACCGTGTACCGGAGGTCCAAATTTCAGTTATAAGAAGCACAGCCAAATGATAAGTAACAATATTCACCATTCCATAAAGGATCAGATTTCTTGAACTTGATTGAGCTGGTTCTTGTTTTGTTGTTGCAAGTAAACACCACATATGGATCACATTTCCGACTAGAATTAACAGTAGCTAAATTGCTTCCTTCAATTAAGGCCACAGTTAGCAACCATCCATCTCCCGATGCTTTAATTCCATGATCACTACCTTAATATTTGGGGATTAAGGAAAAAGAAAAAAGTATATAAGCAAAGATATATAGACGCCAAAGTCAGAAAATGAGCTCCAAGCAAGTAAGACAAGAGGCAAATGAGCTCATGTTCACCCCATTAGAGAAGAACAACAGGTCAAGAGATAGCAGAAAGCTGAAATTGATGATTCCAAACTAGTATTAACTGAATTAAATTTCTGTTCTAGACAACTATAGCATTCATCAAGCTCATAGTACTTTATCCACACAAATATTCACTCAACACCCTGGTCCTTAAACCTATGGATACAAATAAATCCTATGATAGAATTTCTTTTGTGAAGGCAATTATTCCATGAAAAGTTAGGCTTTCATTAGTCTGTTGGGCTGACAAGGACAGGACACTGAGACATGAACACAAAGACACAAAATCGTATTTAGCAAGTGAGACATAGACAGAGACATTGTGTCCTGAGACGCTGGACAGAGACACAACTTATTTTTTTATTTCTCCTTTTATTATTACTATCAAATTTTTTATTATTCTATTTTTTATTGTAAATTTTGTGTGAAGGAAAAAATGAAGGTAAATCGGACTTTTTTATTGTTTGTTCTATTTTATATTCAGTTTATTACCAAATAAAATACAAAAACACTAATTTTTGTGTCTTTGTCCTTTGTGTCCTGTTCTCAATATCTTGTCTTGTCCGAATCTCAACGAAACGCAGCCTTCTAGATGGTAGGATTAACACAGTAATTTATTTGGGCATGTAAGCCAGATCAGGCTTTAGTTGTAAAGGTCGTGCGACGTTTTTCTGGATTCAAGACAAGTTGTTTTTTGCAAGGCAAGCAGGGAGTTTTGGAATGAGCAATTTTCTATTTTTCAAGCATAATTGTTTAGATACTTTGGTAGCTCTTTCTCAGTGAGAAGATTAGAGATCATATAACAAACAAATGCAAGTATGAGATTACCCATTTGTGTTCTGGCCTGCATGAAGCGTGAGATCAAACCCAGCACTCGTTCAGCTTGAAGGGCTAAAGCAGCAGAAACAACAAATTCGCCAATTGAATCTGGCAAGTCAAGCCCAAAAAACTCAAGCCCTTGAATTGTACTAGATTCAGCCAGAATTATATGGACAGTGATGTACAACCCCATTAAGAGTGTTGAGACAACTGTGAAGTTAGCAAAATACTGCACTGCCAGCTTCCAATCTGACTGCGGCTCCGGCTGTATCGATGCCAAATCTTGTTCCTTAGCAGAACCAAGGTCCTTTGAATCAACAGGATTAACAATCTGAGATAACATGGCAGCATAATTACCAAAGCTTTCCTTCATACCTTGACGAGCACCGTTTTCTATCATTCCTTTCATCATGGTGCTCTGTACAAAATTCAATCGCCATGATATCTCCAACCGGGAACACAGTTCTCCTGATTGCAACTCTGGCCCTGGTGTGATCACATAGAGTATTTCAACCTTAAAGGTGCTCCCATACATAACATCTGGGGTGCTGACACAGGCGAAAACAGCAAACCTCTTCCCATCAGCTTTTAAATATGTTTGATCCTCATAGCCTTTGACAGCCTTAAGTAACTTAGTGGCAGCTTTGAGGTAAGAAAGTGATCTTTTTAATCTCTCCCCATCATCCTCTAACTTCCAAGGTCCTATTTGCAGTTCTGTAGTGCCCTGTGAATCTGCAAATGACTTTGCAAAATTGGAATCGGGTGCAAATAGTAATGCATTCAAGTCTTCTGGTGCAATGTTATACAATTGATCTATAAGCACCCCTCCTGATAAATTGCTAGGAACTTCACTTCCTTGATCAGCCGATTGAATTTTCTTCATACATTCTTCAAAAGTTTCATTAGAGGTCGTCTGATCCTCAGTCTTGATTTCACCTTCTTCAGCTTTGCTAGTTTCAGATAGGTCCAAGTCAATGCTTTTATTCAAAGAAGATTGTACAGGCAGCTCGGAAACTTTACTACTGAAAATTTGGGCAAGTCGGCCTGCAAATGTTTTTTGTGGAGCAATTTTCTCATCCTTAGACACTATAGTTTCTTCCCTAACTGGCGAAGATGAGTTTGAGCGTCGAAAAGAAGATGAAAACGATTCAGTCGTTGCATCAGAAAGTTTCCTTCGTAGTGCTATTTGATCGCCGTTACCATCAGATGGATTATTTTGGCAAAAGTATATGCTCACAAGAATGTCACCTGTCAGGAAAATGTTCAAAAGCAACAATGCATTACTCATACATAGTAAGCACATTATTTTCCAATTGGACAAGATCATACGAATGCCAAATGACCCTTTTGAGATGTAAAATCAAAATTCTAAAATTGGCTAGGGTGCAATTTACACTATTATTTTGATCAGTGGCATAGGTTGGCATGAAACCAAGATAACAACAGAAATATAACCAAAAAAAAAAGTTTAGATAAGGTGAGTTCATTTAGTACAGCAAGTACAACATACCACATTCCTTCTTTTTGGATTTCACGCTTTTGGGTTTGAGAGAGTGCCAAACATGGCCAAGAGATTTAGATGGTTCTTCAAAAACAGATGAAACTGGCACCTTAATCTTCCCAACCACGTCATCATTGAAGAACTTATCTTCATCCATGACAGAGATGACCAGCTTCTCTTTAAGGTCATCAACACAAAAATTGAACTCTTCATCCCACCTTGGTTCCAAAGACTTCTTGATCACCTTCGTCTTGAACTTCTGCTTCCCCAACTGTAACCGAACGTAAAGACCAGTTGCCCCATTAGGATCCGGAAGTTGCAAGTTTTTTGCCTCAGTTACCCGAACCACAAGCTTCATTATGTTATATATATATTTTTAGGTAGTTCTTCTTCTTATTAATATTACATTACAGTTATTTGTTATTATTATTAAAATCGGAATTCTGGGACAAAAATGCCAACTTTTTAATTATCAGAGGGCACCCCAGAAAGATCTTCCAAAAGGGTAATGTAATGCATGCGAAATGAGGAATTTATCATTAGACAAGGAGAGAAAACAAATGATGGCAAAAAAAGGAAAGACCAATTGGAAGCAGAAAATCAGAATCAAATTGATCAATGCAGCTTTAAAATGATCAAAACAAGAAAAATCTAACCAGAAATCAGACAGAAGCATGTTTAAAAAATAATCTTTGTCATAAAGCCTAAGAAAAAGTTCATTCAAAAATTGTTTCTTTTTTGTCAGAAATTGATCACCGGTGGTTGGAAATAAGAATTGGACAAAACCGCATAAAAATTGGGTCATCAGCATCAAAATAAAAGATAATTATGAAAAAAAGTAAGAGAATTGAAGAGTGGATAACACGATAAACAAACCCTAAAATGCCCCAAATCAATTGAATTGGGAAGAACCAAAAAACAAAAAAAGAACAAGAAAAAAGACTTAGTGGATAATTTAAATATCGAAATTGGAAAGAGAGGGAGATTCGGACTTCGGCATTAACTTTGTCTCCGTTTTTTTTTTTTTCTTTTTTGTTGTAGTGGTGGAGGAGGCCATCGCGCGAATGGTGTTGGAATATCGACATTGCAATCATCAATTTCATATGGTATGCTCATATTCCAAAATTTACTTTTCCAACGTAGCCAGTGCAAGGTACTTAATTAAGAAATCTTATGCCACATAAGTTAAAGGTCGATACTGGATACCTCTACTCTACACAATAATCCAAAGATTCTTATATTAGATTGGTCTCAACTCTCAAGGTTATGAAATTGATGCCGAGTGTAAAAGAGACATTTTCATTTTTGGACTGGATTTATACCTTCAAAAAAATTTTCTTTCAAATTTCAATTTCAAAGTAACTCATAGTAAATCACTATTAAATAAGTGTAACTCCTCGAAATTTTTTTTTTATCAACGCGCAAATATATAAATATCTTTATAGGAAAGATTTTGTTTCCTTTTTAAATTGAGAAAGTCTAGGGAGCCAATGTGCTTGATGTATAATGCATATAATGGAGTTAATTTTGAATTAAAATTAAAATAATGGATAATTAATTAATTTTGAATTAATTCAAATTTAAATTTTAAAAAAAATTAGGAATAGGAGCAGTTATAGAAGCACAACGTAGACGGCAGTTTATCAATACCGTTTCGTCTCCGTCATCTCCAGGTCTCAACGAAAACTACTCTCCCACCCGTCACTTACCGCCGTCGGATTCGACTATCACCACCGTCATAGGCTGCAAAGGCCCTCTTCCAGCAACAGCAACACGCTTGTTGTTCGATCTGTGTTGAAACGATAACCACGCGGACATCCACCGTGTACAGCAAGAGAGAGCTTGTGGTTCTTGTACTTGATGTCGACGTCGCAAATAGAAGGGGTTTCAAGTGTGGTTGCTCTTCCAGCCCCGTCACCCCGCCGGAATTCATTAATGGAGTGCGTTGTGGCTGAACCGGTAGATTGTGTTCCATCTCCCGGCGGAAATGAGATTTCATCCAATTCAAATGAAAATTTAGTTGAACCTCTCGTCATCGATCATGTGCAAATGACTAAGGTAAGCATCGTTACGTACGAAACGCTTTTTAATGGATTGTCATTTTTATTTGACTGGGCAGTTTAGAATCAATGCAAGTGGCTTGTTTAAGTGTATGTTGTTAATTGGTATTCAGATGCATGAACAACATGAGTTAGTCAACGAAGTTTACGAAGTTTTTGACATATCATTCTATGGTTATATGTATGTGAAATGTGGTTCTGGAAGAAAATATTTATATGTTGAAGAAGCTTATATGAAAACTCATTAAAATAATCTATACTCTCTCTCATAAATAAAATACAGGGGCATGTAGGCAATGCTAGTGCAAGAGGTATTAATTGAACTAGAGTTGTAGTCAATGGTATAATAGATATGGAGAATATATTTTGATAATGAAAAAGAGGAATGCAGGAGTAATATATTGATGCTTTTATGGTATTTGCTTCCTGCACGTTAGTATTAGAAGATATAGTTATCCATGATGCTCAATGTATGCATAAAGAAATCATCGCTTTAAAGTAAAAATATGCACCAGTGGCTGAGAAACCGAGGAAGGAACTGTGTATAGGATTTATACCTGATGCATGTTCAACTGTATGCTATGCAGTGTTAACGTGAAATAGACTAGGTAGTAGTCACAATAATTGTATAATATTTCAAATGAATTAATTGATTCAATTAGCATGAGTAGCATTTAGATGCCTTTGGTGTAAAGCCTTTACTGGTTGGGTGGATGAATTGATTTATAAATTTAGTTTGAATTTTTTTGTGCTAGTAAGTGAGGTTTTATGTAGATGATGTTGAATAAAAATTGTTCCTTTTTTTTATTATTGTAATTTGTGTGTTTATGTTGAAAGTGCAGGCCACGCAAATGTTGGATGTTACTGATGTTGGTAGTGATGAAATGGATATTTGGGACGAGGTTTGGATTTTAGTTTAAATTTGTGTAGTCAGGATTTGCGTTTTTTATGTCATAATTAATGGCTTTGTTTCTGTTATTTTTTATTTGATACGTAGTTGCCTGATCACGGTACCCTGGAGGAAGATGAAATACCAAGCGTCGGGATGCGGTTTGCGAAGTTGTAACTAGCTCATGATTTTTATGTTAGCTACGCCAAGAAAGTTGGATTTGCAACTAAGATAAGGACGACAACATTTGACAAGATCACGAAGGAACCCGTTAACCAGGCTATCCACTGTAATCGGGATCGCATCCGCGGGTCTCGTGTCAAAGCACCAACGCGCAAAAACCCGATTTCAGCCGCTGGGTGCAAGGCAAGAATATATGTGAAATTTGATAAGGAGAAGCAAGAGTGGATTTTTTTCAAGGTTGAGTTGAGGCACACGCACCCATGTTCGGCGAAGAAGGCAGTGCACTACCGTGAGTATAGGCAGCTGAGCATGCATGCGAAGTACGTGATTCAGAATAATGATGAGGCTGTGATTCGACCAAACAAGACCTTCCTATCTTTGGCCAATGAAGCTGGGGGCCCGTCGAATTTGGGATTCTCAGAAAAGGATTTAAGAAACTATATTACAGCAAGACTCCGAACAAGCAACGCAAATACGGATGTTAGGGAGATGATGAACTATTTCATGAGAATGAAAGACATCAATCCGAACTTCTTCTACGCAGTGCAATTGGACGATGAGTGTAGATTTAGGAGTGCAGTTTGGGTTGATGCAAGGTGCAGGGCTTCCTATGAATACTACGGAGACGTTGTGTCACTTGATAGCACTTATAGTACAAACAGGTAACAGGTGTTGTAGTTGGTTTTATTGGTTTTGGTAATTTTTTCCCACGTGGTTGTGCCTGAGAATTCATAATGGCATATGGTTATGTGTGTAGGCATGGGTTACCGTTTGCGTCGTTCGTCAGTGTCAACCACCATGGTAAGTCAACCCTCCTTGGATGTGCGCTGTTGGGAAACGAGGAAATTCCGAGTTATGAGTGGGTTTTTACCCAATGGTTGACGTGCATAGGAACAGCTCCACAGTGCATCATTATTGATCAATGCAGATCCATGTTTGGTGCGATTAGAAATGCATTACCCAATACATGTCACCGTTGGTGCATATGGCACATCATGAAGAAGTTTCCTTAGAAGCTTGGAGGTTATCGTCGGTACGTAGAGTTGTATACCGACCTCAGGAACATTGTTTTTAACTCTCGGACGGAGGAGTCATTTGAGAGAAAATGGTTTGAATTTATGGAGGAGTACAATTTACATGACAACACATGGCTGTCAGGTTTGTAGTTTTTCAATTACGTTATGCTTTCCAATTCATAATAATACGGTAGCTTGCTTTATTTGTTTTGTAACAATCAGTTCAGTGAAAGGTTTTTGATATAGAAACTGTGTGTTATTTGTAGATCTTTATGATGACCGACGCATGTGGGTGCCTATATTCTTCAAGGGTGAATTTTGGGCTGCCATGAGGAGTACGCAAAGGAGTGAGAGCATGCACGCATTCTATGGTGGAATCTTACACAGCAAGACTAGCTTGGTCCAATTTGTTCACGAATACGACAATGTGCTTGGATCCAAGGAGCAGAGGAAATTGGAAGATGATGCAGTAGACTCCAGGGGGGTAATACCTTGTGCAACGAGCTCGCCTATGGAGAAACAATTTCAGCAGGAGTACACTACTAGCATGTTTAGGGATGTTCAAGTTGAGTTTGTGAAAAAGGCTGATTGTAGAGCATCTGTAGTTACTGAAGACTGGCTAGTGGTATGCATGAAGGTGGAAGAGAAAAAATTAGTACATGATACTATGATCTGTGATTCGTATGTTGTCCACTTTGACCGCTCCACACAAGAGGTTCGTTGTGAGTGCAATCTTTTTGAGAGTTCAAGTGTGTTGTGCTGTCACTGTCTTGAAGTTTTTCACTCGTTTAAAGTGTATAAAGTACCTAGCTGCTATGTTCTCCCTCGTTGAAGCAAGAATATAAAGCGCAAGCATACTTATATCAAGAGCAGTCACGACGTCAGTCGGTCAGATGTGAGTCATGATGCATTCAAGGGACTATGTGCACACTTTTACAACATTGCGCAAGAGTTCGTAAATGATGACGATGAAACAGCATTGCTGCATGCTGCTTTAGAAGAAACAAGGGCCAAGCTGAGCGAACACCGTGCTAAGAAGAGGTCCGCGAGCGTGGCGGAGAACCACACCAGCATTGGCTCACAACATTCGAATGTTCTCGGTGTTGTTGACATCCAAGCACCACCGTTGGTCACTACAAAGGGCCGGCCAAAGAGTAAGAGGCTCGGATCAACCCTTGAGAAGTCCTTCAACAAATCTAGGCAGAGGAAAAACAAGAATGCTTCCCGGGTACAATCCTTGTGTCAATATGACTTGAACTATTAATTTTGATATTATACTATGCTATTAGTTCAATATTGTTATTTTTGGGTCGTTTAGCAGGTGGTTCGGTCAAATACTTATCAGGATACAAACACTGGTGATCCTATTGCCCGGACTGTGCCCGAACAAGTGGGGAGCTTCATGTCTTTGCTAAGCTCGTTTGACAAAAGTTAGAATATGGGGGACATGGGTGTGCTTGTGTTTATTTGTCATCTTCATGTACATATTATTCCGGATGGCATTCATGTACCATGGGTAATAGATGAGGTGGGTAGTATTATGTTATGAATATTGATGTTACGGGGTTGAATGAAGTTGTTCCAAGAATCTATTCATGATTTACTGCAATATACAAGTCACATTTGTTGCAAATAAACCAATTTAACATGTTGCATTCTTTATGACTTCTAATTAGTGTGTTAACTTCGATCTAAGAATCAATACAGAAATCACATGTTTATTCAAGGCTTTCCGTGTATACTTGTTTTGGAATAGGTAACGTGCATGTGTGAGATCAGTTTCAGGCATTTTCCATTGAATGTTCAATTCAATGGGATGTCAGATGTTTATAATTCTTAGTATCACCGGATGGTTATTCTATATTATTTAGGTGAATTTTGGTTTTTATCTTAGTGTTATTCATAATCTGGATGTTCGAACCTGTAAGACAGCGGATGGTTACTTCTTATATGCAGATGGTAATATAAGATTTGCGTGGCTTATTGTGTGTAATGTTATGCCAAAATTTTGCCCTGGGTGTTCATTTTTATAGGAACGCGGATGTTCAACCTTACTGTTAACTGAATGGATAATTTTGAGAACTAGGATTTCTACGCTGAGCTTTTTTCACCTGGATGTTCATTTCAATAGGAAAGCGGATGTTCAACCCTACTCTTAACTGAATAGTTACTTTTGGGGAATAGCATTTCTCTGCCGAGCTAATTTCACCTGGATGTTCATTTAAATAGGAAAGTGGATAATCAACCCTGTTGTTAACTGAATGGTTATTTTCAGAGTACTTAGAGAACCAACCATGTACATCATATATCTTATATCAAGAGTCTAACAGCAAAAGACAATGTACACCTAAGCCAAAAATCAAAATAAGTTAATAAAGGTTTCTATGTTCTTAAGACTATGTTCAACTATTGAGCTCTCCGTTTTCGTTTTTTTTTTCATAGGTTGTTCCCCGACCCATTTCATCAATGTCCTTGTACTTGGTGCCGTGAATGGTGATTGGACCTCCTTTTTCTTGTGTCTTCCAGGGTTCCGGCGAGCAGATTTCTCATTTTCCTCCAACAAGGTTCGCACCTGTCCTATTCTCTCATTGTGCGCTCCCATCACAATGTCCAACATTAACTGACCTCTCAAAGCTAGAAGCATATCCTGTGGGTATTTACATGATGAGGATAGTGATTGAATTTTGCAAGACACATTAACTGGAATTAAAAATCTGTAAATGAGAGATAGAATAACTTACATCATCATATTCATGTAGTCTACAATCTTCAGTCCATAACTCCATGAATTTAATTACAAAGATGCCACAATCCCAGCTATGTAAATAACGAGGGTACAATCAGTGTGATATTAATGTCAAAGCAATTGCTAAAGCATGAACTTGCTACGTGCGGCGATTACTAATACTTACCCATTGGGTTGCACGGGGACTGACGCATATGCAATAGTTGGGCCATTCAAAGTATGCTCGTAAGTTGGGATAGCCACCTTGGACATGTCTTCAAGTAATCGACCCTATAAAAAAATCAACAATACTGTGTTAACTGTTGAAGTTATTTATCGATGAATTCGAAAAAGTCACATACTTGGGGTCCTAACTTACCACGTATGCATCTAGTTTCCTCCTTTCATCAGTGGGTTCCTTACATTTCAGACTATCAAGCACCAACACCCGTTTTTCCGCCACATTAAAAGCATACAGCCACCAGTGTCCTTTCCAACACATTGGAATAAACCACTGCAAGAAGAAAGCACAAATAACAACTCATGCAAATATTTAATCCATGGAGTAAGATGCAGGACAAACATATCATAAACTTTATAGGTTGGTTCAATCTTTACCATTATTGGTTAAATGACTTAGCAATATAACTTTCACATATAGGATGTACGCATGAATAGGTGCATGCAGAATACAAATTAGAGAACCTTTAAAAATTCTCCTAATTTCCATCAGTTTAAGAAGAATAAGTGAACCGGAGAAATAAGTTATTATCCTAAAAAGGGTAACCATGTGTTAAAAAAAAGAATAATGTCTAACCCAATTTCTTTTTGATGCTTCCACTCTGTCAAAAAATCTGTTGTCGTCTCCGAAATTCGGACCAAATCCATCATACACCAGAACTGGCCCGTTCTGGAATGCATCCAACTTATGCTGTGTTATCACCGTTTCCTGTTGCCAAAGAAGTATCAAGTGATGCTATAGCTATTAGGAGAATTCGTAAAAATTACAATCTTCATACCAATATTCCTGGAGACACCCAATAGAAATCACATTTGAAGCGCGCCGCCGGTGCATCGTTAAACGTGTTGCACATCCATTGAATAATCTGCGTAGAAAAGGTAATTACACATGAAATCCAGCGTACAAGAAACAAATTAACTGAAAATACAGCATGATTTTTAATAACTTACATTGCCACTGACCTAATCGCGTGCTTTCAGAGTCCACAAATCCAACCTTGACAGCTTAAGATACGACCTACCTTCATAGGTTGCCAATGGTGTGTGTTTGTCAAGGCGGGAGTTCAAAATCCAGCGCCGGACCATTTCCTCCTTCTTCTCGCCTAACTTCACACCCTTAAGGTTCGGATGGACTGTTATGAGGGGGGGTGTGGCCGGTGAATTCTCTAGCTGTGTCAAGCCAAGGGAAAAGCTAGGCCTTCCGGGACTCGGAGTGTGATAGCGTGACTTGTTAGCCACGACCACTTGAAGGGGTTCCACGTTAATTGGACTTGTGTTCCCACCTTGTTCAAACTTTTCCAATAATTCCTCAACTTCTTGACACTGCACGAAGTTCACGTCGAATTCTCTGCAATGAATCCAACTATAATTACAAAACACATGTAGAAACCATCGAAATCATAGTAAAATTAAGGCATGCAATTTTGATCCAGACAACAGGTTGTCAGTGGAAATAATCAATGTCATTTATGTGTAATATGTTACAACTAATTGAAGACGTGTTTCTAGTTTAATTTCATTACAACTACATAATTTTACCTACTATGGTTTAATGCGATTAGTTAATACGTTGAAATAGAAAGAGATAAGTGAGGGGACCAAATAAGTTGACCTGTATAGAACTTGCCTGTCAAAATCGTAATCAAGAACTTCCACAACTGCTGAAGAGGGTATAATTGGATCCGGATTTTGTGCAGGAAAAACATTGTCTTGCTCATTTACGTTCTCACCATTTGGGTTCAAGTCATCCTGGAAGAGTCGGCGTCTTCTTTGAGCAATAGGTACATTATCGTCATCGTCGGAGTCTGAAGGAACAACAGGTCGGCGCCTTCGTTGAGCAATGGGCACATCATCGTCTTCGTCGGATTCTGAAGGTTCAACATGTCTCTCGTTGTAACTTGGGCCTTCATGAGCTGCTGTGCTGTTGTCGCGGGATCTGCCCCTGAGGATCGGCAACTTTTTGCGCGTGCCTGTACGGGCCTCCTGCTATGTGAACAAGCTACGTAAGTAATTGACACACATAATACAGACCCCATGATGGTATGCAAACAAAAGTTTATGTAACATATCTCTCGAGATGACAGATTACATCATCATGTTTATAACTACCATTATTATAAACACAATGTAATAAACTAAAAATCTACAAAAGACATTACCTTGTGCGCCTCTCTTTTCTTCGCTGCCCTCCGTTGGCTTTGTTTAGTGGAGGTTGATTCCTTGATCCCTCTCTTCCTATCTCCGATGCAACCCTAGTATGGACACGTCAATGGTATTTAGAAATCAATAATGTACAATCCTAGTATTGGGTTAGCATATTGGAAGGAATTAATTAACCAGCATAGTACCTCAGCTAGCACATTGGTGGCTTTCTTCTCAAGTTCTGCAGCAGTCCATGCAATGACCTATGGTTCTTGCTCTCAACATCGCTCAAGTGGGCCATGCTGCAATCGCTGGAAGTATAATAGCTGAAAACCAATTTAGAAATGTTATGGTCTGCCATCTAGAACTAATCAATTAAAAAAAATCAATTAAACATTACAATATACCAAAAGGGCGAACATGCAGCCACCACAGCTTTCGTGGTTCTTAGATTGGAATTTATCAATTGCTAGCCTTAACCACTTGAATGTTTTATGAGCCCAATTAAATCTGTTGGAGTTGGTCACATCAAGAATAGGAGGGATGTGCCACGGAGAGATGGTTTGCTGACTCGTTGGGCATAAGAACATTTTTAGCACCAAAAGGATGAAGTGCCTTCTGAAATCTGCCCGTTGCGCTTCAGTATCCATGGGACAGGAATACACAAAATTGCGCAACTGGGTTGTTGTCTTTTTTTGAAACTGTGCTTTGATGGCGCGATGGTCCGGATTCTTCTTGTCAAGTTCGGGTATGAAATCACCTACATTATCAAGTGTAGAACAGTGTGAGCAACAACTATTACGCAAAGACAAGGGTATCAAACCAGGATATGTTAAGTAAATACTAATAATGGAACATTGGTATCTTACCCCCATCTCTTATGCCTAATGCCTTCGCTATCAACTCAGAATTGATGCGGATGTTTCCAACATCCACAATAAGCGTATTCGTGTCCACATCGTATGCAAACGCAAGTTGTTTCATTATACTTTGCTTCACCGGCCATTTTGGAATCCTCTTCACAAAACCAAAACCAATTGTGTCGATCTCCAGTAGCTTTTCCACGGCATTAATGCTTTCCAGATGGGTAACCATGCCATTGATATAGGATGGTGAACAGCGCATTTCTACTAATTTCTGTGTACATCAATAAAACAAGATATAAGCCATGAAAAGGAAGTTTGCTGAATGATGCAACATGGATTACCTTTTTCCCCATCAAACTTGTCCTCAATAGATCAAAATCCAAACAAGTTCGTGCCTGGAAGGAATGTATGAGTAATTAGTCTCACCAATGTGTATATTTTATTAATTCATCATAAATAAATTTCTACCTGATAAAGTGACATGATTAATCCCCGCAGATAGCAGTGTGGGAATAAATTTATCTGCAATGCCCCCTTAAAGAGAATCACATCAAAGTTATTATGTCTGAGTTGGAAGTCTAAAATTCTCTTGAAACATGATGCTTTGTTATGTAGATACTCCTTGGATACATCAATTAACATGTATGTACGACAGAATTAACTTATATGTTTGTTTCCATAAGATATTAGATGTTCATTCCTGCCTTTGGGTGGATGGGTATGGGTCAAATTAACAGGGGTAAAGTACAGCACCCAAGGTAAAAGTAGAGTTATAATAACAGGTAATCCCATATCAAAACCAACCCTTCAATAGCATGCAGAGTTTACGATATACTAATTTCGAACAAATGCAGGCAACATAAGAGATCTACATACTCAAAACTAAGGAACTAAATACCTATCGCCAGGAAAAAAAAATTTACAGCCACCAACTCCACAATACTATTTTAAACAAAAAGTTCTGGCACAATAATCATTCAGCATTGTGATCTTCTCAGTTTATACAAAATGAACACCCAAGCAACGTAAACATTATACAGCCAAGTCACATGGTAGACTTTTTTAAATAATTTATTTTTGGAGAAAAAAAAAGGAATGGAAAAATGATAGAATAAGAGGAACAATGGCAACAAAATTGTTTCAACCAAATCAACACCAATAAAGTGGATGAGAACAATCAAGTGACATGCAAAACAAACCCTTTATTAGTTATAAAATTAAAATCAAGCATTGAGATAAAATTATTGATTTAGCACTTGCATTGAAAGAATCAAACCAAAATAAAAGTACGTAAAATATTCAAAGATATCACCTTCATAGTTAAACACCCATAAATCTAAACTTAAAGGAACCTTGATATGCTGGTGTCACACAAAAGACAATGGAAATTCAATTTTTAAGTGACTAACTGACTGAGCAAGTTCATTAACTTGAGTTTTACAGAAAACAATAAACCCTTTACAATGCTAAAATGTTTCTGAATGAGTAGCAACCTGGAGAGCTTGGCTTGGTAAATAATGAAATAACCAAGGGTGAACAACATTGAAAATCTTAAAATAGATCACAACAACTTGTCCTGGTTTAAATTTTTTTTATTTTTAAGTAAATGTAAAGGGAAAAAAATAACCAGGGAAAAAACTAATTAAACCATTACAAATATTAAAGCCATATTTATTTAAAGCAATCACAGCCCCAAAAGTGAAACAGTAGTGTCAAGACACATTCTAAAATAACCTGTCGAGGAACATTAAATCGAAGGACTAACGAAAAATTGTAAAAAACAAGCACTTGCACAATATTCATGCAGACCATTACAAAGAACCGACAAATCATCCACTTTCATAGGTAAACAACCATACAACTAATATGATGGCAACTTGAACATGAAGTGGCATTATTAAACGGAGCAGAATTCGAACTATTAAATGATTGACCGACTGAGATCTGAGATTGACTTCAGTGAAATAAACACCTTTTCCATTTGTCAATAGATAACTAAGTAGGAATAACTAGGGTGACTTCATTGTTTAAGGGGAAATAAACAGATTCAAAAAATTGAATTTATTATATCATATTACATCAATCTGGCTTGCTAAATTATTATTAAAATTAATATTCTATTAAACTTAAAAAAATGAAAAGAAATCAGTACATAAATAAAAATACTTAAACAGTTTTCTACTGCACAAACTACAGCATTTAGAGTGGGGAAAGACTATAGATTCACAGTATAAAATAACCTGCCAGCTGACATCTAAACTACACGATCCCGCACAATAAAAAGCAGCAAGGTCAAGATTTCAGGTTTAGAAATTCGCCAACAAATCGAGATAAACAACATCTAGTACTAGACACGGCACAAACAGAAATCCGGAAAAATTCAATTCAACATGAAACTCTTTGCTCGGGAAGAATTAAACAACGCTGAATGATTGACAATTATAACCACCTGGGATAAAGCACGGACCTAGCCAGCAAAAATTAAAAAATGAATATCGCAGCAACTATTAAAAATTGAACAACATCTAAATGCATACCAAAATAACCATATGAAAGCTTGCTACGGTAACCATCGATACACTTTCAGTAACAGGACAACACCATCCAAGAACAGGACAAAATTTTGAAAACCTTCCCGCGCCAAGAATTTTTAAATAGTAAACCTCTACCTAAGACAGGTCAATCATTAATTAAAATCAAACGCCAACATACAGGTCAATGCATGTCATACCAGGAACAACAAAAAGCAACTCAAATGACTGAAAAAAAAAACAAAGACACTACGCACTAACCTGCGGCTACATGAAACTTGCGCGCAGCCTTCGGTTTGTACTGCATGCGCCTAACTAAGCGTGGAATGGCAGGTTGAAGGACGGGGTTGGTGGTGCCGCAAAAAAAGTTGGGAGTTGCTACAGTGAAATGACGCTGAGGAAAGCTTGGAGTTTGTTCTTCGTACTGCACTGATGGTCAGGTACGGCGGTGGTTGGGCTGAGCCGCCTGCGTGTTGTGCACCAATGACGAGGAGAGAGCCGGTGGATTATGCTTTGCGAGAGACACGCAACGGATGGTCGCGTTGAAGGATGGTCAGCGCTGATCAGAGTTCCAATGGGGGAGACGGTGGGATGTTCAAAATAGAATATGAAAGGTTTGTTTTCTAACGTGACGGTAACGGAAGAAAAGGGGGTAGAGGGAAAATTAGGATTCCTGATTTTGTGGGGGTGGTTATTTCTAAACTGAACATCACCTATCCACTAGGGTAAATCTGGTTTTTTTTTTAAAAAATTCATATTGGGCCAAAAATTTTAGCCCATTGTACGGATTGTATGTATATACCATTGGCTCCCTAGCACTACTCTTTTAAATTTATTTAACGTTTTCAATCTATATTTTCTTTCATCTCTACGTTTTTTGCATTTTTTTTTTCATTTTTTGGATTCTTTTTCTTCGTTTTTGAATTTTTTTCGTTTTCTACATTTTTAAAAGTAAACTCTGAAATTAGTTTTGAACAGTTATTTCGTTGTTGAAGATAATGAATGATTCAAATTCATATTGTCAATTGAACCATAACGAAATTGATTATTGTTTTGAATCAAATCAAGTGGCTGAGGTGTGGTTCGATTCTAGTTAATATTTTCGTTAGTAGTTTATGATTCTGTATGTGAATAATGTTGTTTTTGTTTATGAAAATTGTTGTTCATCGTTGATGGTTTGAATTGAATATAATGTAGGAGTTTTGATGAATATGTTCCATTATCGTTTCGGTGTATATCAGAACTCTTTTTGTTTATTGTAAAAACTTTTCGGTATATTTATAGGTTCAGACTTTTCAATTGAACGAGGGTGAATTGTATTATTGTTTTGAAACGAATCAAGTAGTGAGGTGTAGTTTGAATCTAGTTAATATAGTTTGTTAGTAGTTTATGATTCTGTAATTGAATTATTTAGTTTTTGTTTGTGAAAATTACTATGCATAGTTGATGGTTTGAATTTGAATGTAATGTACGAGTTCTGAATCTGATTTTATTATTTTTGATGATGAGTTTCGGTGTATGTTATACTTGAATATGGTGCATTGTGGACTACTTTCAATGTATTTTACAGTTTTTGTGTGATGTTGATGAGTAGCTTGTTCTAAAGATTGGGATTATTTTTAACACACTTAAAGAAGCTGCAAAATTCTACAAAGATTATTCGAAAGTTGCAGGTTTTTTTACAAAAATTCGGAGCACAAATAAGAAGGAAAATGAAATTAAGACCAATTGATTACATGTAGCAGAGAGAGGAAATAAAAATCGAACATATCTCTAATTGAGAAGACAAATTCGTTAGTTGGATTAAATTGTCCTGCAAGAATTTATATACATATATTGAAGGACGCTAGTGTTTGGATCGTTTCGAAAGTTGTGTTGTATCATTTACATCTTTGTTGTTCAACTCAAGCAGAGATGCTTGAACAACATAAGAAATTAAGCATGTCCATACAACGTACAATAGAGAATAACAAGAAAGTCGGCATCAGACCAAGAAAAACATATCATTCATCTGTTGTAGCAGCAGGAGATCATTGTGAATTAAGTTTTATTGAAAAAGATGTGAGAAATTACATAATGAGAGAAGTGCAGAATGTTTCGGAATTAGAGGATGCAAAAGAATTTGGAAAATACTTATTAAGAATGAAAGAGAAAAATCAGAATTTCTTTTTCAAGTTTTAACTTGAGGTTGATCAGTCAATTAAGATTACTTTTTGGGCCAACGCAAGAGGTAGGGCTGCCTGTAAGTATTTTGAAGATGTTATTTCATTGGATACTACTTACAATACAAACAGGTAATATGTTGTTCTGGTTTATGTGTATTTTGATATCATTTTTGGTGTATAGAGATATTCTTTCGGTGTATTAATGATTTTGTTTCTGTGTCGTTGTTTTCAGGTATAATCTGGTTTTTGATTCTTATGTTGAGGTGAATATAAACCCCACAAAATTGATGAATAATTAACTAATAATTAAATATTATTCAAAGAAATTAGGAAATTAACTTTTTATAATCTAGAGAAATAGAAATATAAAAAAATACGAATTTCGATACTAATTTTAAAGAATTTAGTCCAAAATCGAGTCAATTGGTCGAAACCAATGGGACCGAACCCAAGACCCAACATATATAACATGTAACTTAGCCTTCCTTCCCCCAAAATTAGAAGAAGGACACTAAGGAAGAAGCCTTCTATTAAGAACGCTAACCTCCATTTTCAATTCAATCTCCAATCTTCCATATCTCTCAATCTGTAGCTCCGATCGCCGCACTGTTTGTAACACCCTACCACACAAAACTTTACGCTTAAGTCATAAAACAGAGGTGGTGTGGTATTACGACCTCTAAAATAAAATGAGTACATATAATAGCAGAAGAATTATAATATGCTAGGAGCCTTGAAGAATAGAAGAAATAAAAATCGCAAAATAAAAGCGCAACGCTCAAGGAACGAGTTAACTTGCGTGCTAAGAAAATCATAACTACTAAACATAGGATGAGAGAAGTAGGAATAGAGTACCAAAGATACAAAATAACAAGCTCCTAACTCAGTTTGTGAAGTCAAGGCTGGCCGGAGAATATTTACATATATATATATATATACATCTCCAAAACCCAAATGTACATAAGCAAAACCCTACCTCTTCATAAACCTCTAAGAGGATAAAAAAAACAAGTTATGCGGAGAGAAAGCCAAGTACATATATATATATATATATATATACATCATAGCATAATAAAATAACCCAGTAACCACTCCGCTTCAAGAGTCCAGACGCCTAACGAGATGTCTTTCGACCTGCATCTGAAAAACAACAACATAGTATGGAATGAGAACCGGAGGTTCTCAGTATGGTAAAGGTGCCACACACATAATAAATAAGGCACTGGGAATGCCAGAGGCAATCCTAGAACGTTGACACTCAGATTATAGAGCTTAAAGTATTAAGTAGAAGCCATAAAAGGTGGTTTTCTAAGAGTATCTAAACCTAACTTAATGTAACCTTAAATCTAAGTCCCATACTGCCATTCCTCCATACCTCCAACTCCATCATGCATTTTTACAGACAAATAGACAGATAAAGACAAGCACAAGAAGGTTACAAATACTGCATGTAACAAATACACATTTAATATGGCAAGTATATGTAGCCACACCCATTTAATGCACAAGCAAGTAATTCAAGTAATATGCATATAATGCATGCCTGTCCTATGGCTAATGAGGCTCATATGTCGGTTATCCAGCTAACCCGACAAGTCTAAATTGAACTTAGACTGTCCCCCGACGTACATCCCTAAGAGTCTATGCATAGCTTTATCTCAAATAATCAATAATGCTCAATGGGGGTAACATTCCCGGGAATTTATATAGTGTCCGGTCACACTTACATCGTAGGGTCAACAGAGTATCAAGTTTTTAACCTGGTACACGTGGCGGCAAGCCACGGCACTTTATCCAGGGAATCTCGTCTCTCAGATCATTCAAATTCATAAGCCATATAAATAATTCAATTATAATTCATCAGCATCCACATCATTCTCAATCGTATCTCATTCATCATCATATATCAATCATATTCAATCCTTATCCTTCATTATCACACCTCCCATTCCGTCCATCAATAGTTCCAATTCAAAACATAATTCATTCTTTTCTAAATAAATCAAACTTAAAACATACTCATTTTCTTAATAACTCAAAATCAAACCCTATAACCTTTGAATCTAAATCTTTTCAAATAATCATCTAAACAAAATCTCTAATTTTTATAAAATTTCGGCAGCATCTCCTTTAAAACTCGGACTTTGCCACCCTTTTCGGGTCCAAACCTGCATTCTTTTCAATTCAACATACCATTCCTCATCATCATAATAATCACCACAATAAATCTACCTTAGATCAACAATTATACTCATACAATATTCAAATCCAACAACTAAAATTCAACTAAGAATCATAGTTCACAAATCCTAGGCTTTTAACACAAAATACCTCAAATCAATAATTCACCAAAGCATCAGTTACTCAACAAGCGCCAAACCAACCATGTTCATCAACAGGATACTAAGTGTTAAATATACACATGCAATCCAACTTATCCTATGGTCATCTAGTCTAAGTTTTCACAGAATATTATATATTAAATGCAAGAAACCTAAACCATACCTTAGCCGATTCCCAAGTATTATTCCAAGATAAATTTTCTAAAAGAACACAGCCCTTAAAACCTCAACTAATCTGCTTCCTCCAAGTTTCAGTATTCACAATTTCGGGCTCCAATTATTTATTTTCAACCTAATACACATTCATAACACATATATATCCAATTTAATACTCAAAGCTCAAATTTAATGAAATTAAAATAAAATTATTGTATCCTCACCTTACCCAAGCTTCACATAAGCAAGAGTGAATGTTTTTCTCAAGCTAATTGGATCCTAAAACATTAAAGAACAAACAAATTTAATATCCCCACTTAGTTTTTCAAAATTGGGGGAAAAAATGGCTGGGAACAAAAAAACGAGTTACCTATGAAATTGTTCTGGTAGAAATGTAGAGCTCGACGCGGTGGACGCATGGCCGCAAACGGTGCAGCGATCGGAGCTCGGACAGATAAGCTACGGCGGGTTGAAGTTATCGTAAGGTTTTGGTACGCTTCTCCTCTCCTTCCCCCATTTACGTTGCTGCTTCTGCTGCGTATAAAGAAAGAAATGAGCTTTAAGCTCATTTAATGTGCTGGTCCGGTTGGGCCCACGGTCCCAGTTTGGATCCGGTTCGGCCCGTTCGGTCCAATCTTGGGCCGTTTGCTTAGAAACTGGTGTCAAAATTCTCGTTTCGATGAGCTCTATTCTAATTTGATATAATATTCAAATTTCTAATCTTCCTTATTAAAAAATAATTTATTGACTAATTACCTACTAATTTAACGGGGTTTACACTGTTTGTGGCCATGTGACAAGTTCTTCAAAACCATACAAGAATTACGATAAGAAAATTTCAGTTTTAGACTTAGTCTCTCTCTCTCTCTCTCTCTCTCTCTCTCTCTCTCTCTCTCTCTCTCTCTCTCTCTCTCTCTCCAATTTCGAAAATCTTGAGTTTTGGGTATTGAAGAATTAAATGATTTTGATGATTTAGGTGAACTCTAGTAGTAGAAAATCACTGAGTTTTGACCAATTGGTCTGTGGGTAAGGTAAAAAACTGTTGAACCCTTGTGAATCATTGGATGAGTAAACCCTATATTAATTGTAGTGGTATGGTGTGAATTAGATTGTGTTTCTTGTTGATTTGTAGTTCAATTTGGCATATTGGAACGAGATTTCGGTGTTTAAACTTGCGGAGTTGGTAATTGATGAATTGGAACTTAAGAAGGAGGGAATTTTGAGGTGTTCCAAGTTTAGGGAGGAATTGGCCAATGTATGATTTTGGTTTCTCGTAGTTAATATTTAATGTCACGTGAAAACTTAGGCTAGAAGACCTTAAGATAGGAATAAACTGAATGAGTTGTTGATTTGAATTATGTATGCAGTATATGAATTGTGAATGAAGATTGAGTGAGTTGTATACGTTATAGTATGATTTGGTGATTTCAAAATGATGGTAATTGTTGATGTGAAGAGGTTTGATGAAGTTTGTGAATGATGGATTGCAAAAATTGAATTGAAAAAATGATGTAGGACAATTAGCATGTTGAAGCATGAATGAGTAGTGTATAAACATGTTTAGGAGCATTTGGTATTGTGTTGGTTATGAAGTGTTAGTTTAGAATTGAGAATTTGGAAAACTAGAGGTTTTTGTAAACTTTGGAAAAAGTTAATTTTTGACCAACTTCGGCGGGTCATAACTTGGCTTACGAACCCTTAAATTTTGTAAAGCTTATTTTGAATAAAAATTGGATTTGTGAAGTTTATGACGTTCGAAGAACAGACTAAAAACAATTTTCTAACGAAAAAGTTATGTGCTTTTGAAGTTTGGTATGTAAAAAAATCTGATTTCTGCTGACTTAACAGTTTTTTTGAAAATACAAGGCATGCGTACGAGGAAACATGCATGCATATGCGAGAATTCTCTCTGTTCAACACACTCGCATACGCATGGGGTGGACGCGTAAGCGAATATGTCAATTTTATCACTCATGCGTACGCAAGAATGGGCATGCGTATGCATGAACCCTATTTTTTTGAAAAGTGTATTTTCGACATCAGAAAGTCGATGTTCAGGGCGGGATTCGGACGGGGCTGCACCCCTCCGAACTACGGAAGCACCCTATCTATCTGATGCCACTATATGACGGCAAAGTAGATCAGCGACATCACAGACCGCCACAACGCCATATGCCTAGGCTCCAAAGCCTCTGGATGTACAACCTGAAGTACGTCGGGGCTACCGTACGGCATCCAGATAAACTGCACGGAGAACTCTCCATTGTTAGGGCAAATCATGGACCCAACTCATAAAGTGTGATTAAATAAAGAAACTTATTAAGTAGCGTACTCATCTCCTTGTCCTGTAACCGGTTTATCCTCAGCCTCCACATCTGCACTCTAGGACCCTTCTCGCTACCGGAAGGGTTGTAACCTGACCACATGCATCATACATGTGTCTTATGGCTACTTAAATGTAGGTTTAGGGTTTGTAATACATTATTAATGAACATGGAGTTATGCATATTAAATTGAAATAGAGAAGGCTGAGTAGAGTACCTCGAGGCCAATGACCAGCTGAACGTCTCATACCCTGCAGGCCTAAACCGAGGAAATCGCCAAAAGATCCAAGACTGAAGTAGCTGTAGTGAGCCCGCTAACTTGACCACATGTCTGTTCGCCACTCGGCACATGCACCGGTACAACCATGCCAGTGCTGCAGACCCCCAGCTGTAGGTACCCATCTCCTCAAGCCTGGCTACGTAGGGAATCCATCTGATGTGAATGCGGTTGCCGCTCTTGTCGGCAAACAGCTGCGTACCCAACAACATCATGATGTACGCACGGGCATATCTCCACACAGTCTCGTCATCGGCTCCCTCGGGGCACTCTCCAAAAGTCTCCTGGAACCAGCTGCAGTTTACTGCGTACTTCTGAACTTGGCTAGGAGGAGGAATCACTCCAAGCAACTCCTGAAACGACACCCAAGCTGGACGGCCACTCTGGATGTATATCTGGAATTCTGATAGGCAGCCACTCACGTAACGCCCGTCCACTGGCAAACCCAACTGGTACGCCACGTCCTGAAGTGTGATCGTGCACTCTCCGAACGGCATATGAAACGTGTGCGTCTCCGGACGCCATCGCTCGACAAAGGCACTGACAAGGGCCTCATCTAACCGGAACCATCTGTCGTTCAGCCTGGTAAGATGGTATAATCCGGCCATCTACAAGTAAGGAACGTATCTGTCATCGAGTCGCATGCCCTGCTGCCGCCTCATGCTCCTGATGCATCGCTGTGGCTGCGCATTACATGCACCACATTGTTAGAACCAGCTTCACAACCAATGACAAAAATACCCCAGACGATAAATTATCAACAGAAAATCATACCAAAATAAAACCGCATAAAATTCCATTAACGAGAACCACATGCGAAACAACTACCATAAACCACACAACTAAACCACTAACATGAAACAGTTAAACTTAAACCATTAATATAGAACAGCTAACATAAAACAACTAACACAAACCACTAACATAAAACGACTAACATAAACCACCAAGATAAAACAACCAACCTAAACCACTAAAATAAAACAACTAACGTAAACCACTAACATAAAACAGCTAACATAAAACAACTAACATAAACCACTAACTAAAAACAACTAACAAAAACCACCTACTAAACCACCAACATAAAACAACCAGCATAATCAACTAACATAAAACAGGTAACATAAACCACTAACATAAACCACTAACATAAACCACCAACTAAAACACCATCTAACTTGCATGAAAAACCTCTCTACTAAACCACTAGCAATACCACTACGATTAACCGCTAACATAAACCGCCACTAAAAGCGCATGCAAAACCACTAACTCAGATAAACCACTAGCAATAAGTTTTTATTGTACTAACCTCGTCGTTGATGACCCCGGCTATATGAGCAACTCCGTCCAACCGATATAACCTTGCCGGATCGTCCCCCATCGGCTGAGTATTCCGTTCAGGTCTTTGTCGGATCAAATCTGGGTCGTTTTCTCTGGGATTTGGTGGGGTAGGGAAGAGGAACAATAGTTCGAATGAGGCTGATTCGAACTCCTTATATAGCCAAATAATGAGTAATTCGAACCAGGTTGGTTCAAATTACTATTGGAGCCAAATATTGAGTAATTCGAACCAGGGTGGTTCGAATTACTTGGTTCGCATTTACATGGATAATTCGAACAAGATATTTCATGTAATTTTCTATGATGAAAAGCTTTGGGGTTTAGGCTACATAGTTCTTTTTTAATTTTTTTCAATTCCTTTTATTTTATTTTGTATTTCAGGAGTTTGTAATTGTTTTTCTATTCTTTTGTATATAACTTCTTGATTTAAATAGTTAATTTGTCTTATTTTTTTCTATAACATTAATTTGAATTGGTAGGTGTTGTAAAATTTTCTCTTGGTTTAAGCAGTTAATTTGTCTTGTTTCTTTTTCCATAATATTAACTTGTGTAGATAGACGTTGTAACATATTGAGTTCATGTTGTTTTGGTTTAGTAAGAAATTCAAAATTAAAAGGATGATTTGGAATGCGTACACAGGTTATTCCGTCGATGTCGACGTTAAAGGGATATAGTAATATAGTAAAAGGATTTCCTAATATGACTTGATGAGATATATTTCTTGCTAATATAACTTTGTAATTTATAAGTTTGTCTTTTATCTAAGCTTAGATAATATTAGTTTAAAATCTAAAGTAGAAACAAAAGTTGAAGAATTAAAAAAAAACTTAGAAGTAGTAGTCTGAAAAAAACATGGTTCTGAAAACCGAATCGGACTGGCCGGTTCAACTGGATTAACTGGGAACCGGTCACCTAGCCGGTCCGGGTAAGGTCAGAAATCGTCTGGCAAAAAACCGGTCAAAAAATCGGTTGAATCGGTGGTTAACTGGTGAACCGAAAGAATCATCCGGTTTTTTAACAGTTTTTGGTTTGAAAATAAAAATGCTAAACGGCGTCGTTTTGGGATTTTTTTTTTTTAAAAAAAAGAAAAAAAAAGGGCTAAACGCCTAAACAAGTAAAAGAAGCCCTAAATCCCTAATGTTCACAGAAATCACCAAGATCCCAGAACTCCAGAAGCCAGAAGAGAAGAGGAATCACTGAAAAAGCAGTTCACCACCCACAGTCCCACCGCCATCGCCACCGCATCCCGCAGCCACAGCAGCGACGGCGTTGACCACGACAACCACCACCGCGTCCTGTTTCGTCGCCGAACTCGCCCCCTGTTGCGTCGTCGCCGAGCTCGCCTCCTGTTGCGTCGTCGCCGAGCTCGCCTCCTCTTCCGTCGTTGCCGTTACTCACCGCCGGTAATACTCTGTTATTCACTTATTCTATTATTCCTCCTTGCTGCTTCATGATTTGTGGTTTTTGATTTGCTGAGGTTATTTGGATTTGTTTGCTGCTTCATGGTTTTGTGGTTTTTGATTTGCTGAGGTTATTTGAATTTGTTTGTTGCTTCATGGTTTTGGTTTTTGATTTGCTGAGGTTATTTGAATTTGTTTGCTGCTTCATGGTTTTGGTTTTTGATTTGCTGAATTATTTATTTGTTCATGGTTTTCTGAAGTTATCTTCTGGCCTTTGATTTTCTGATTGTTACAGATGGAACAATCACAAAGTAACCCACATCCACAAGATAATGCTGAGAAGTGATTGAGCAATCTGGAGCGGTTCTTGCAGGCGATCACGCCCTCTGTGCCTGCTCAGTATCTTTCTATGGTTAGTTTTCAGTAACTAGCTGGCAAGTTTTGGCTGGAATTTTTAATAGTTGTGGCTGGGTTAGGGAAGAAATCGTTTCTTTAACTAAGTTATGTAATTTATTGTAGTATTGTCATTGTTTGTAACGGATAGATTTAATGGCTGGTGTGACAATAAGGAGTAACATTTTGAAGGTCTGAATAGGATCAATGAATAGAAAGGAGAAGTGAGTTTCTCATTCATAAAGAAGTAAGCTAGTAAATGATGCATAGTTGTTACTTTTTATATATATATTATGCATTACAAAGAAGATACTGATAATGTTTCCAAGACGAATAGGAGTAAAAATCATCAAAACAAATTTATTCCTTTATCTGGAGGAGTTATTTCATGTGCTGCACATCCTTTATATAATGCCATCGTAATTGAATCACGATTGTTAATTTAAGATATAATAAAGTATTTGGTATTTGATTATTGATAGATTTTCATTGTTTACAAGTCATATGACAGATTTCCTTTATTTTAATGTGGTTTACGGATTTGATTCTCCTTCATTGTTTTTGTTTTTAGCCATTTGCTTGTCTTTCCTCTTTTGATTGTGAATTGAATATTGCAGAGGATTATGATGAAAGTATACCCTTGTATTAAACAGGATTATGAGAGTGTTATTCAATATTAAGTTTTCTATTTTTCTAGAATTAAACAGGATCATGATGGATTGAAATTTTTATTGAATTTGTATATTTAAAATTGTATATTGAATTTTTAATAATTATATTATATATTTAATGAAACGGTTCAATCCTGGTTGGATCCCGGTTAAACTATTGAACCATTAAACTTATCACCTGACTGGTTCAATGACCGGTCCGGTTCTCGCAACCTTGGAAAAAAATGACAATTAATACACTAAAAAAGGAAGAAGAATTAGAAATAAATAAAATATCCCATAAAAGAGATTATCCTAAAACAAGAAATTATTACTCTAGACCATCACCAGTAGATGTAGGTTTAGAAGAAAGAACACAATTAGTACAAAATAACTTCACAGGATCAGACTTAGTATAATGGAATATAGATAGATTAAGTGAACAAGCCATTTTAGATCAAATGTGTAATATGACTATGGCTGAAAAGACTTATAAAATGAGAAAAGCCTCCGATAAAGAAGCAGCAATTATGTTAACCCAAGGATTTACAAGACAATTAAAAAGTTGGTGGGATAATTTTCTCAGCATCCAAGAAAAAAAATTAATTATTAATAGCATTAAACAAGAAGATCAGTCACCAGATGCTACATTCACATTAATATATACCATTATTAAGAATTTTGTAGGAGATCCAAGTACTTTTAAAGATAGGATAGAAACCCAATTAATGAATTTAAGATGTCCAACCATGTCTGATTATAGATGGTATAAAGATGTTTTTATGTCAAAAGTTATGATAAGAGATGACGCACATGCACCTTTCTGGAAAGAAAGATTCGTAGTAGCTTTACCAAAATTATTTTTTGAAAAAGTATTACAAAAACTACAAACACAGTTTGGAACCTAGATTCCCTATAATTCATTAACCTTTGGACAATTGCATAATATAATAGTACAAACAGGCATCGAAGTATGCACAGATACCAAGATACAACAAAAAATAAAATAAAAAACTATTACAGGGAAAAGAGAACTTGGAACATTTTGTTATCAATATGGAATAACTCCATAAAAAGCACCTAGTGGTCAACATAAAATTAAAAAGAAAACTTTCTATAAAAAATCTAGATATAATATATATAAACCTCTCTACTATGAGCAGAAACATTATAAAAAATTCTATAAAACTCCTAAAGAAAAACATAAACCTTCTAATAAGAAAAAACAAGTAACAAGTTAGAAATGTAAAAAAAACAAAGACATTATACTAACAAGTGTACAACAGAACAAAAGATAAATAAAATAGAAAATAAAGAAATTAAACATACTTTGACAGCTATATTAATTAACTCAGAATCAGAAGAAGAATCAATTTATGAAGACTCTTCTGAGACTGAAAATTATTTTATACAACAATTAGACTTTATGTCAGAAGGAGAAAGTTCAGAAGAAAATAATGAAAAAGATGAGCAGAATAATTGTTTAGGAATAGAATTATGTAACTGTAGAAATTGTGAAAAAACTGTAAATATTTTTACTAGAGAACAGACTTCTACGCTAATAAAAATAATTGACAAGTTAGAAAATGCTTCACTAAGAGACGAATTTATAAACCAATTAGAAAATACTCCACTAAAAAGAAGAAAGTAAGCAAGAAATAAGACCAATAGAAATAAAAGAAATTTATAATCGGTTTAAAAACCCACAAGAAGAAGTCTCTCTTAATTCTCTTAAAGAAGAGATAAAAAAGTTAAAAAGAGAAGTTTCAGAATTAAAACAACAAAATATTAATATGGACTATAGATTATTAAAGATAGAATGAGAAAATATAATAAAAATCCAAGAACAAACTTTGCAACATAGTATTAATAAAACAGAAGAGACTAGTAACATAATAATTCCAGAGAATTATATTAATATGGGACCAGAAAATTGCATAAATATACTAACTTTATTAGTAAGCCAAAAGTGGTTCACTACGATAACCTTAATTATAGGAGAAGAAAAATTTGATTTCATAGCTATGAGATTCAGGAGCTGATGTTAATTGTATACAAGAAGGGTTAATACCTACAAAATATTATGAAAAAACTACAGAAAAAGTTCTAAAAGCAGAAAATGATAGAATGACTATAGACTATAAATTATCTAAAGCAAAAATTTGTAAAAATCGAGTATGCTTTGCCATTACATTCTTTTTAGCAAGAAATATATCTCATCAAGTCATATTAGGAAATTTTTTTACTATATTATTATATCCCTTTAACGTCGACATCGACGGAATAACCTGTGTACGCATTCCAAATCATCCTGTTCATTTTGAATTTCTTACTTGTTCGTTACCTGAGGATTTCGGGTACTCGACGGGTCGGGTGATGGTGGAAGGATGAGAGGGCGAGACCCTGGAGCGACTTGGAGCGGGTTTGCGGGCTCGAGCTGAGGACTGGCGAAACCGGTGGTAGAACGGATGAGAGAGGGGGTGGCCACCTGCAAGGACACTTCGACGATCAAGTCAGTGCCCATACGAGATGACAGCCAAATTAGGTAAGATGATGTGTACCTCCGGGGGAGAGCTGACCTCTCCCCTTATATACTGTGCTGGATGGGCCCATAAATGACCTAGCCCACAGGTCAGGACGCTTGTGAGCTGTCCCTGTCCACGTGGATGGAGCAGGTCGTTCCGGACTTCGGGTCGGGGCTTCGAGTGCTGCCCCGAGGATACCGACCCGACCGGTTTTCTGAGTGTGGTGATAAGCCGTAGTGGCTGGTCGCACGCACTTTGGGTCGGGCGCGGGGGACCGACCCGTCGGGTTTCCTCGTTGTTTGGAGGGTGATGCGGCCTTTGGGTCGGGGCGGTGTTCCTGACCCGCCGTGTTGTTGGGCTAGACCGTGTGAGTCCGTAACAGTGCCCCCAACGCGTCAGTCTTGAGGTGTGAAGCTCGTGACTGGGCGCGTTTGACTTACTCGCCAAGTCGGGATGTATCCTTCTTCTCAAAAGCTCGCTGATGCCGTTCGTGTTTCCCACGCGTGGTCATCTCGCTTTTCCCTGAGTGTTGCCTCCTTGGCTTCCGCGCTGGGCATTAAATGCCCATCATTTCATGATTTGAAATTTGCACAAAATGATGAATGTGCCCCTGTCTTTTGGCGCTCCTCCTCGGCAGTTACGCTTTTTGCTTTTTTAATTTTCAACTTCCTCATAATTCTATTCTTCTTTTCTTCTTCTTCTATTTCCTTGTGCTACTGCTGCTTTTGTTCTCTTCCCTGTTCTTGCTGCTGCTTCGGTTCTTTTGGATTTCTCCTTCAACTTTTCCAGATTCTGCATTTTCCTGGTACGCTGTTACAGTTTTTTCTCTTTTTCTAGTTTCCCTTGGTGCCTTCATGCGTTTTTTGTGCATGCCTGGGATTCTTTTGCTTTTTGCTGCTTCTTCCTTTAGAGGGGGCGCCACTGGATTTTTCTGGGTTTAGTTTAAGTTTCTGGGTTAGCGTAGGGGTGTCTTACGGAGTGGTTTTGGTTGCGGCTTGTTTTACTGCTTTAAGGGTTTCCGACCCCCCGTTCTGACTAAGTGGTGCCCCCACTGTAGGTATGGCCGAGTGCCTCGTACTTCCCAATCAGGCTCAGCGTCCGCTAGCCGATTTCGTTGATCACTATGCCTGGGTTACTTCCGACGTGAGGGACACCCCTTCCAAGGTCACGAAGGAGAGCCTCCAGGATCTATGTCAGGCTGGGATCTTGTGTGGAGGTGGCCCCGAGGAAGCGTTGTACCAAGTTTATGTTCCTGCTGGTCGGGAGCGTGTTTGCCAAAAGAACCTGTTAGCTCCACGAGTTGTTGATTGGTTGTGGGTTTATGAACCCATGTTCACGACCTTGGGGGTTCGCTTACCCTTTTCTCCTTTTGTCATGGGCTTGCCAAACCGTTGTGATGTTGCTCCGTCGCAACTGCATCCAAACAGCTGGGCTGCCATCCGATGTTTCGAGATGGTTTGTGAGTATCTGGAGCTTCTGATCTCTGTGAACGTTTTTCTCTACCTTTTCCTTCTTATAAACCCTTCTCGACAGGGGAAGACAAAGAAGGGGTATATGTCCTTCAGGGCCCAACAAGGTCGCAGGATCTTTGGCCTTTTTGAGGACTCCTTTCATGGTTTCAAGTCCACTATTTTCAAGGTCAGACCGGTTGAGGGTCATCAGCCCTTCTGGCTTACTGCCGAAGGGGAAAGGCGGATCCCGACTTACTAGAGTTTTGGGGCGGGATCTGATTACTTAATAAAAATTTCTTATGATTGGTTGAGCTCGGAAGAGCGTAACATCACCGACATCTTGTTGGCCATTTTTGGTGAGAAAAACCTTAACCCTCATATGGTTATGGGGGACCAGGAGACCGGTCGGTCGTATGTTGGTGAGTTCTTTATTTTTCTTGTACTTTTTAGTGTTTGCTTCTTCTATTGCTCACACATTTGCTTTTTGCTTGCAGTTTCCATGGCTGGCGGGAAGACTACCCTGGCTGACTTGATGAACCTCATCAAAGAGGGTGATGGTGGTGGTGAGGATTATTCGGCGACTCCTTCGGTGAGTCAGGACCAGGAGGATGCCGAGGAGGGCAGTGGTCGGGTTGACGGGGCTGACCAAGGTCAGCTGGAGAAGGTGGAGATTCCTCCTGAGAATGCCTTGGGGAACCCAAGTGTGGAGGCGGAGGTCTCTTTTGACGAGGAGGATCTGGGGTTTGGTGATGACGACTTAAAGGCCGTTGGCAACCCGAAGAAGAGGAAGCGGGACTCCGGGAAGGCCCTTTCTGTTATGGAAAAGAACTTCGATACTGGGGGTTTCATCGAGTCCCAGTTGCTTCCTGGTACTGAAGAGTTTTTTCGGGATGCTGACCTCTCTGGCCAGGCGAGGTGGATCTATTGCAGCCTTCTTCGAGCTGCTGCTATTGCCAAGAAGGTGGAACCTGTCTTGGGAAATTATCATATTTTGGAAGGGAAACTTCAGAACTCCCAGAAAGACCTGACAGATTCAAGATCTCGGGAGGAGTCTCTGAAGACAAAGTTGTCTAAGCAGGAGAAGAAGGCTAAGGAGGATGCCAAAGAGATCAACAGGCTGGTGGATCGGGACCTTGCCTTGATGAAGGATTTGAATACTTCTCGTGGTGAGACTGCCGCTGCTGAGAAGAAGGTTAAGGAATTAGAGGAAAAGCTGAAATTGGCGGAGAGCTCGGCAGAGACTGCTCGTCAGGAGATATCTGCTTTGAAGAAGAAAAATAAGGAGATTGCAAAGGGGACCCGGGAGGCTGTGAAGCTGACCAAGGAGGGGATTAAGCTTCAGGTGGCCATGCTGGCTCCCGATCTCAAACTTTCTCAGCTTGGAGCTCTCAAGACAGTTGAGAATGGGAAGATTGTTGATATCCTCAAGCCTTGAGATGGTTACTTCTTTAAGCTTTTTGTACTCCTTGCCTTACTTTTTGTAATTTGTTTTTATCTTTGGGCCTGTTTAAGGCGCCTTTTAGTTGTAATGAACACTTTGGCACTTTATTTTGATTAGGCCGTTTTCTGTTATTGCTTGCTTGCTCGGGCCATCGTGGCTTTGCCTTTATTATTATTGTTTTTGCTTACCCGGGCCGTCGCAGCCTTTTGGTTTACCATTTTTATGGTATTTACCGTTTTTGTTGCTTGTCTCTTTGAGTTGTTTTTTTCTCTGGGTCCCTTTGGTTTCCGGGGTGATCAGTCCCGGGTTTCCGTTAGGTCGACCGTTCGTTGTCGTTTTGTCATTTTTGACGTAAATCTTGTAAAAAGACAAACTTATTCTATATGCATATGTAGAAATTAAAAAAAAGAAGGTGGTGTAATACATAATCAAGTGAAAGAGATGGGATAGGAAAAAAGGAATGCAAAGGAAGTCAAAGTGGAGGGGTCGAGGTCGTTAGATCGTGTGGTTGCTTCTTCTTATAAGTAGAACCTCTTTAGGTTTGCCATGTTCCATGTTCTCGGTACCTTGTTTCCATCCAACCTCTCCAACTTGTAGGCACCCTTTCCGAGGACTTCTCTTACCCTGTAGGGACCCTCTCAGTTCGCGGCCAATTTTTCTTCTCCCGGGGTTTGTGGACCTATGTCGTTGCGTCGTAAGACCAAGTCGCCTTCTTCAAGACTTCTTCTTAGTGTTTTGCCATTGTACCTTAGGGCTATCCTTTTCTTGATTGCTGTCTCTGTTAGATGTGCCATTTGTCTTGTTTCATCAATCAGGTCCTTTTCGACTACCTCGCTTCCCCCTCCGAGGAGAAACCTTGGGCTCGGCTCCCCGATTTCGACTGGGATGACTGTGTCGACCCCGTATGTGAGTCGGAAGAGGGTTTCGCCAGTAGATGATTGGGGGGAGGTTCTGTAGGACCATAAGATTGAGGCTAGCTCATCTGCCCATGAGCCCTTCTTTCCTTCAAGTCGCTTCTTTAGCCCGTTTAAGATGACTTTGTTGGCTGCCTTTACCTAGCCGTTGGTTTGAGGGTGCTCGACTGAGGAGAACTTTTGCTTGATTCCCAGTCCTGCTAGGAATTCTTTGAACTTCTTGTCGATGAACTGTGTCCCATTATCTAATATGACGGTTTTTGGGATTCTGAACCTGGTGACCACTTGCCTCCACATGAATTTTTGGCAATTCGCTGAAGATATGCTAGCTAGTGGTTCCGCTTCTACCCATTTGGTGTAGTAGTCTATGGCTACTATCAAGTATTTTACTTGTCCAGGCCCAGGCAGGAACGGTCCTAAGAGGTCGACTCCCCATTGGGCGAAAGGTCGGGGGGCCATCATCAGGCAAAGTTCTTCAGGTGGAGCTTTGTGGAAATTGGCGTTTTCCTGGTATTTTTTGCATTTTTTGACGAACTCCTAGGCGTCCGACATCATTGTGGGCCAGTAATATTCTGCTCTGATGATCTTTCTTGCCAACGATCTTCTTCCGATGTGGTGACCACAACATCCCTCATGGACTTTGCTTAGGACGTAGTCCATTTGGTCGGGGCGTAGGCATTTGAGTAAGGGTTGGTGGAGCCCTCGTTTGTACAGTTGTCCTTGTATGATCACATATTTGGAGGCTTCCCTTCTGGTGTTTTGCGCTTCTTTCTCATTCTCAGAAGTTTTGCCATGCTCCAAATATCGAAGGATAGGATCTATCCAAGAGGAGGGGTTCGGTATTTGGGTTGCGCACAGGATGATTGCAGGTTCAGTTGCTAGCCCTTGGATTAAGGATCTGTTTCCTATCCCGGGCTTGGTGCTTGCTAGTTTGGAGAGGAGGTCGGCTCGAGCATTTCTCTCTCTAGGGACATGCTGAATTATGACTTCCACAAAGCTTTTGCATAGCTCCTTTACCTTTTCCGGGTATTTTTGTAGAAGCGCGTTCCTGGCTTGGTAGCTGCCATTTATCTGAGAGGTGACGATCCAGGAGTCGCTACTAACTTCTACTCTTAATACTCCGACCTCTTTGGCTAATACTAACCCTCTTATCAGGGCTTCGTATTTTGCCTAATTGTTGGAGATTGGGAAATCGAACTTGATCAATTGTTCATAAGCTACTCCTGCCGAGTTCTCAAGAATGATCCCAGCCCCTCCGAACGTTTGGTTGGATGCTCTATCGACGTGGAGTTTCCACCGTGTGTTTGGTATGTTGGGGGCCTCCCCTGTGACCTCTACCAGGAAATCTGCCATGGCTTGGACTTTAATTGCTTGCCTGGGTTCGTATTGCAAGTCATATTGGGACAGCTCTATTGCCCACGCCATCATTCTTCCCGCGAGGTCGGGTATCTAGAGGACCTGCCGAATGGCCTGGTCGGTTCTTAGGATGATCACGTGCCCTTGGAAGTACTGTTTTAATCTTCTGGATGAGGTTAGTAGGGCGTAAGCCAAATTGTCCAACTTGGTGTATTTCAACTCCGCCCCTTGGAGTACTTTGCTGATGAAGTATATTGGGTGTTGAGTCTTGTCTTCTTCTCGGACAAGGACTGCAGCCATGGCTTGTGTGGTCACAGCTAGGTATAAGTACAGGGGTTTCCCTTCTCTAGGTTTGCTGAGTACGGGAGGTTCTGAGAGTATCTTTTTGAAGTGGCTAAACACTTCTTCGCATGCCGGGGTCCACTCGAAGGCGATTCCTTTCTTCATTAAGTTGAAGAATGGGATGGCCCTTTCTGTCGAGGCACCGAGGAACCGGGATAGGGCCGTGAGCTTTCCGGTGAGTCGCTGCACGTCTTTGATGCACCCAGGGATTCTTGTGGGAGTGCGTTGAACCATCGGATTGCTGGGCCGGCCAGCATCACAGGGAATGCTCGACACCTGACCACGTCACCTACTCCTTCCAAATTCATCCTTGCTTAAAAAGCTGTGAGGTGCTCTTGGGGATCCTTTGTCCCATCGTACCTCATGTCCGTTGGCTTGTCGAAATTCTTCGGAAGCCGAACCTTGAGGATCGAGGGGTGGAAAGGAGTGGCTCCCATGCTGATTGGTTCCTGTTGCTTCTTGGCTTTCCCTCTTTGGGACTCCCCGTGGCTCTCGGACCTGCCTTGGGTAGGTCAAGAGGTCGCCTGTGTATGCGCCTCGTCGCGCTTTGTTAGGCTCCTTTCTCTATTCTCGTATCTTCGGGAGGGGCAGCGGGTGTGGGTGCGGGATCGGCTGGCGTCATCGTGGGGTCGGCTGACGTCAGCTTGGGATCAACTCCTCGCTGCCAACTCCCTTTCAAGGTTTTGTACTTTGTTTTTGAGCTCTTGCATGATCTTGGCGCTGTCGGCTCCCGTTCCTCCGAAAGGATGCCTTTTGGGAGTCTTAGTGTAGATTGGTTGGTTTGGTTGCACGGAAGATCGTGGCTGTTGGCCAGTACGAGCTGTCGAACTTGCCCTGCTCAGGCGGCCCCGCCTCCTTCGCGGAGCTCTTCTGATGTGGGAAGTCGCTCCATGTCTGTTCCGGGGTCCCTACAGACGGCGCCAATATTCGTTACCTGAGGATGCCGATTACTCGACGGGTTTGGTGATGGTGGAAGGATGAGAGGGCGAAACCCTGGAGCGACTTGGAGCGGGTTCGCAGGCTCGAGCTGGGGACTGGCGAAACCGATGGTAGAACGGATGAAAAAGGGGGTGGCCACCTGCAAGGACACTCCGACGATCAAGTCAGTATCTGTACGAGATGATAGCCAAATTAGGTAAGATGATGTGTACGTCGGGGGGAGAGCTGACCTCTCCCCTTATATACTGTGCTGGATAGGCCCATAAATGACCTAGCCCACAGGTCAGGACGCTTGTGAGCTGTCCCTATCCACGTGGTAAGAGCAGGTCGTTTCAGACTTCGGGTGCTGCCCCGAGGATACCGACCCGACCGTTTTTCTGGGCGTGGTGATAAGCCGTGGTGGCAGGTCGCACGCGCTTTGGGTCGGGCGCAGGGGACCGACCTGTCGGGTTTCCTCGTCGTTTGGAGGGTGATGCGGGCTTTGGGTCGGGGCGGTGTTCCCGACTCGCCGTGTTGTTGGGCTGGACCGTGTGAGTCCGTAACTAAACCAAAACAACATGAACTCAATATGTTACAATGTCTATCTACACAAGTTAATATTATAGAAAAAGAAACAAGACAAATTAACTACTTAAACCAAGAGAAAATTTTACAACACCTACCAATCCAAATTATTGTTATAGAAAGAAAAACAAGACAAATTAACTATTTAAATCAAGAAGTTATATACAAAAGAATAGAAGAACAATTACAAACTCCTTAAATACAAAATAAAATAAAAGGAATTGAAGAAAAAATTAAAAAAGAACTATGTAGCCTAAACCCCAAAGCTTTTCATCATAGAAAATTACATGAAATATCTTTACCATATGAAGATGGATTTAATTAAAAAGATATACCAACAAAGGCAAAACCAATACATATGAATAAAGAATATCTAGAATATTGTAAAAAAGAAATACAAGAATATTTAGATAAGGGACTAATAAGGCCTTCAAAATCACCCAGGAGCTGTACATGCTTCTATGTGATGAAAGCATCTGAAATAGAAAGAGGTGCTCCAAGATTAGTCATCAATTATAAACCTCTTAACAAGGTACTAAAATGGATTAGGTATCTCTTACCAAATAAAAGTGATTTAATTAAAAGATTAAATAAAACAAATATCTTTTCAAAATTTGATTTGAAATCAGGATATTATCAGATTGCAGTAAGAGGAAGATAGATATAAAACATCTTTTATAGTACCCTTCAGACATTATGAATGGAATGTAATGCCTCAACGATTAAAAAATACTCCGAACAAATTCCAAGAAATAATGAATAATATATTTTATCTGCATATAAAATTTACTATAGTATATCTTGATGACGTATTAGTATATTCAAAAGGGATAAATCAGCATATATATCACCTAGAAAAATTTATGAATATTATAAAAGAACAAAGATTAGTTTTATCAGAAAAGAAAATGAAATTTTTTATAACTAAAGTAAGATTCTTACGATATGAAATCTATTAAGGGACTATAGTACCTATTAAAAGAGCCATTAAATTTGCAGATAATTTCCTAAATGAAATAACTAACAAAAAATAATTACAAAGATTTTTGGGATGTTTAAATTATGTGGCAGAATTTCTACCTGGAATAAGAGACACATGCGAACCTCTTTATAAGAGACTAAGAAAAAATCTACCTCCATGGACAGAAGAAATGACTTTTATAATAATAAAAATAAAAAATGCGATAAAAGAAATACCCTATATAAGTATACTAGATCCATTGGATAAATTAATTGTAGAAACAAATGCATCAGAATTAGGATATGAAGGAATTCTTAAACAAATACCTCCTAATAGCTCAAAAGAGCAAATAGTAAAATATTATTCAAGAATTTAGAACCAGGCTCAAAAGAATTATGCAACAGTTAAAAAAATACTTGCCATAGTATTATGTGTTTCAAAATTTCAGGAAGATTTATTTAATAAAACATTTATAATAAGAACTGGTTGTAAAGCAGCTCCAAGCGTTTTGAAAAATGATGTAAAAAATTTGGTTTCAAAACAAATATTTTCAAGATGGCAAGCTATTTTATCATGTTTTGATTTTACTCTTTGTTCGGTAGGTCGGTTACCGGACGGTTCGGGTAGTGATCCAGGATGATGGTAGGGGCTCGTCAAGTCGTGGACTGCCGGTCAACGATACGTGAGGTCCCGAGTACTTCGTGTGGAAAAAGGGGGGGGGTGCCACCTGCAAAGACACTCCGACGCTCTTGTCAGTAAATGTGTAGGCGGAAAGGGTAGTGTGATATGTGACGTACCTCGGGGGAAGAGCAAGTCTTCCCCTTATATACCTGTCAGAGGTGGGCCCGATGAGAACAGGCCCATGTTTCTAGGGACGTTGTCCCACAGCTGCTCATGAGCTATCATGGACGCGTGTCCGGGTCGGTTGCGGGGCGTATATCCGGACCGGGTGGCGTCCGGATCGGGCCGACCCGTAGGGGTTCTGGGCCAGGCCGTAACAGTGCCCCCGATGCGCCAGTGATGGTCGTGAGGGACATTGGTGGCGCGTGATTTCTTCGTTCGTGTGTTGTCGTCGGGTCGGCTGACCGTGGGAGGGACGTGCCCCCTGCGCGCGTGTCTCTTGGTTGCTGAGGCGACCATTTTGTTGCTTCGTTCTTCGCGCTGAGCATTAAATTCTCATAATGGGTTACGAAAAACCCCGCGCGCAAAGACCATTTTACCCCTGGCCTTTTCGCGCTTTATGCAGCGGTTTTTAAACAGTTTCTTATTTCCTTTGCTCCCACTTTCACTATTCCCATTTTCTTCTCTCCCTGATATCCAAACCTTCTTGTTCGAGCGTCTCTGTGCCTCTTCCTTCACTTTCAAGATCCTGCAATCAATTCAGGTAATTCTAGAATCCTTCTATTTCCTGTTTCGTTCTCGCATGCTTGTTGTATGTATTAGCTTCGCCATTTTTGCTGTTATGTGGCCATTTGATGCTAGGTAGATGTGTTGGGGGAGGGGTACAATTCTTGGATAGGTTTCTAGGTGATTTGTGCGATTGGTATAGTTCTTAGCTGTATTTGGTCATGATTGAGTGGAAAGGGTATAGTTTTTAGGTTTCCCCGGACTCCTGACCTCGTAGACTAACGGAATGGTACCCCGCTGTAGGTATGCCACGTGTCGTCTCCCGGGCTTCCCCTTCCACGGCGAGCTATGATCCGTACGCTTGGGTAACCTCGGATGTAAAGGACTCGCCGA
The DNA here is from genome assembly GCF_059453495.1 of Arachis ipaensis. Lineage (NCBI taxonomy): Eukaryota > Viridiplantae > Streptophyta > Magnoliopsida > Fabales > Fabaceae > Arachis > Arachis ipaensis. The sequence goes on from NC_142436.1 coordinate 138,600,328, forward strand.
ACCAGATGGATCTGGCGGAGTTGACGGTGTTCCGGCAAGCCGGGTACTTGTGCGGGGGAACAGACGAAGAGGCCAATTATGAGACCTCCGTGTCTGCCCCCCATGAGCGGCTGTACGAGATCAATCTTCACTCTCCCCAGATCACCGACTGGATTTGGTTTTACAAATCCATGTTTACCCAGGTCGGGGTTCGCCTTCCGTTTTCCGAGTTCCAGATGTCGCTCTTGTATCGGATATCCGTGTCGCTGTCACAGCTCCATCCGAACAGCTGGACTTCTATCCGCTATTTTGAGATGGTTTGCGAGTATTTCGAGCTGCCGGTGTCGGTGGATGTCTTCCTTTTCTTCTTCAATCTTACCAACCCTTCCAAACAAGGGAAAGCGAAGAAAGGGTTCCTCTCTTTCCGGTCTGCCCAGGGTAGGAGAATATTTGGTCTGTTCGAGGACTCCTACCACGGGTTTAAAGATAAATTTTTCAAAGTCCGCCCCGTTAAAGGTCGCCACCCCTTTTGGTTGTCTTTAGAGGGGGAACGCCTCATCCCCACTTATTGGAGTTTTGGGGCGGGGTCGAATCCTTTTATTAAAGTGACGTATAAGAGGATGTCCTCGGTAGATAAGAGAATAGCCGATGTGCTATTTGCTCTTTTTGAAAAGAACCCCGTGAATCCCCATCTCCTCATGGGTGAACGGGAGGCCGCCAGGAGCTATATCCGTGAGTCGTCTTGCTTTGTATTTTTTGTGTTGTTTATTACTGTTGACTTTGCGCGATCTAACGACTGATGTGTTTGTTTGTTTGCTGCAGTGGAGATGTCTACTACAGTGACGGGTCTTGAGAACCTGATGAAGACCTTCTTCGAGGAAAGCGATGAAGAGAAGGCCGAGGAGAAAGACATCGGGAACTCGGGTGGCCCTTCTGGGGAGAAGGAGGACCAGACTGTGCCCCCTCCCCAGGATACCAACATGTTGGGCAAGAAACCAGAAGGGGCGCAGGCTTCTCCCCCTCCCGAGGTCATCGTTGGCGGGCATTCGTCCTCTGCCCATCAGGAAGATGACGATGTGGAACTCATCCACACCCCTAAAAGGCGGAGGGCGTCTGCGAGCCTGGAGGGGACTCTCACCATCATGGAGAGAAATTTCGATGCCACAACCTTTATCGACTCGCAGCTGATCCCTGGGACGGAGGAGCATTTTCATGGAACTGACCTGGCCGGTTAGGCGAGATGGATGTACCGGACTTTGCTCCGGGGGGCCGTGATAGCTCGAAAGGTTGAGTTTGAGTTGTCGGGAATGCAGGCCCTCCGGAGGAAGCTCGAGTCCTCTGTCAAGGTAAACAATGACTTCAAGGTGCAGGTTGAGCTGCTACAGAGCCAGTTGTCCGAGATGGGGGAGAAGCTCAAGGCGTCCGAGGAAAAGACGACATCTGCCGAGGAAAAATTGAAGGCTTCCGATGAGACGGTGGCCCGTTTAGCTCAGCGGGAGATGACTTTGGAGAGCCAGCTGAACGCCGCTCAGGGTCAGGTGGCGGTCTTGGAGAAAGAGCGCGACCAGGCCGTGTCGTCGGCTAAAGCCGCTAAAGTCGAGGTCGAGGAGCTCCGGAAGAAGCTGAAAGCGACCAAAGAGCAAGGGAAGAACGCTAATTCTATGACTGAAGATGCTCTGAAAGCCCAAGTGAAGATCGTGGCTCTCGACTTCGACACATCGGCTATTGGGGTCTTCAAAATGATCCAAGACGGCAAGATTGTCGACATGCCTAGGAAGTGACTTCTTATAACTTAAACATTTTGATGTAGATTTGTTGAACATTTGTTGCATGTTTTGTAGTTTGATACTTCGTAACGTTTATGTTAAGTTAGTCGTTTAGCCGAGTGGTCGTTACTATCTTTCGCCTTTCTCGTCGTATTATTTTTGTTACCGCCTTTTTGGGGTGGGCTCATTGCTTGTGCCCGTTTTGTCGTTTTCACGTTGGTAGCGATTCGGACTGATTTGGTCGTGTTGTCGCCGTGTTAATTATAGCTATGGTCCATCTGGCTCCCGGGGTGATCAGTCCCGGACTACCGTTTTAGGACGCAATCGTATGAAACGCATATTGGGAAGCAACAGATAAGTAGGAGAATATTTTGACAAGTGGAAATTAATCGTCAGCTAGGCAAGCTTGTTAATATGGCAAGTATTCGATAAGAGTAAATAGCTAAAAAGTGACTAAAAATTAACGTGAACAGAGCAAGCATACATGAGTCCGTTAGGCCTCCTGGTCGGTTTGCCCGAGTTAGGAGTAGAACCTTCTCAAGTTACCTGCATTCCACGTTCTAGGGATTTCTTTGCCGTCAAGTCTCTCGAGCTTGTAGGCACCCTTGCCAAGCACTTCTCTAATTCTGTAGAGACCTTCCGAATTTGCCGCCAGCTTTCCTTCTCCAGAGGTCGGCAGACCGATGTCGTTGCGTCGCAGAACGAGGTCTCTTTCCCCAAAATCCCTCCTGAGGACTTTAGCGTTGTAGCGCAGGGCTATTCTTTGTTTCAACGCTGTTTCTGACAAATGGGCCATCTCCCTCGTCTCCTCCACCAGGTCCTTTTCTACCGCTTCGTCTACACCTGCGAGCAGTAGCCGTGGGCTCGGTTCGCCGATTTTGACGGGTATCACGGCTTCGACCCCATATGTTAGGCGAAAAGGGGTTTCCCCCGTAGCGCTTTGCTCGGTTGTTCGGTAGGACCACAGGACCGAAGCGAGCTCGTCGGCCCAAGCGCCTTTCTTGTTGTCTAGGCGTTTCTTGAGGCCAAGTAAGATGACCTTGTTCGCGGACTCTACTTGTCCGTTTGTCTGGGGGTGTTCAACTGAGGAAAACTTTTGCTTTACCCCTAGGCCGGTGAGGAACTCCGTGAACTTCTTGTCAGTGAATTGTGTTCCATTATCCGAGATGACGACCTCCGGGATGCCGAACCGGGTTATCACCTGTCTCCACATGAACTTCCTGCAATTAGAGGAGGATATGCTGGCCAGCGGCTCAGCCTCTATCCATTTGGTGTAGTATTCGATGGCCACTATGAGATATTTGACCTGTCCTGGGCTAACCGGGAAAGGTCCTAGAAGGTCGACTCCCCATTGAGCGAAAGGTCGTGTAGTCGTCAGAAGGCTCAGCTCGGAGGCCGGCGCCTTGTGGAAATTGGCATTTTGTTGACACTTTACGCACTTTCTAACAAATTCCCTGGAGTCCTTCATCATTGATGGCCAGTAGTATCCAGCTCGGATGAGCTTCCTCGCTAGGGCTTTGCCCCCGATATGGTGGCCGCAACATCCCTCGTGGACTTCTCTAAGTACATAGTTGGTCTGGTCGGGGTGCAAGCACTTCAATAGGGGCTGGCTGAGCCCCTTTCTGAACAATTGCCCTTGTATGATTGCATATCTGGCCGCCTCCCTTCTCAATGTTTTGGCCGCTTTCTCATCGTCAGGTAACTTGCCGAGTTCCAGGAAGTTTGTGATGGGGTCCAACCACAAGGGGCTTGACTCCGTCAAATGGAGGGCGACCGTTGGCTCGTTCACCATGCTTTGGATGAGAGACCAGTTACCCGCTCCTGGTTTCGTGCTCGCTAGTTTAGACAGGAGGTCCGCCCGTGTGTTCCTTTCTCTTGGGACGTGTTGGATCATGACCTCTTGGAACTGACCTGTCATTTCTTTAACCTTTTCCACGTATTTTTGCAGGAGGGGGTCCCGGGCTTGGTAGCTTCCGTTTACTTGTGAGGTGATGACCTGTGAGTCACTGCATACTTCGACCTTCGTTGCCCTGACTTCCTGCGCTAGTGTTAGTCCGCTTAAGAGAGCTTTATATTCCGCTTGATTGTTCGACACAGGGAACTCGAACTTGGTCGATTGCTCGTAGATGACTCCTGCCGGGCTTTCTAAGATGACCCCTGCTCCCCCGGACGTTTGGTTGGAGTCCCCGTCCACGTGGAGCCTCCACCGTGTGCCCGTTTTCTCGGGGGGATCACCCGTTACCTCGACCAAAAAGTCTGCCATTGCCTGGGCCTTGATTGCGTGTCAGGGCTCATACTGCAAGTCATATTGGGAAAGCTCGACGGCCCATGTCATCATCCTTCCGCCAAATCGGGTTTTTGGAGTACTTGGTGAATTGCATGATCCGTCCTCACGACTATACGGTGGCCCTAGAAGTATTGCCTTAACCTTCGGGAGGAAGTTAGGAGTGTCAACGCCAGTTTTTTCAGTTTGCTGTACCTCAGCTCGGCTCCTTGTAGAGCCCTGCTCACGAAGTAGACTGGCTGTTGAGCTTTCCCTTCTTCTCTTACGAGTACTGCTGCAAGTGCTTCCTCTGTTACTGCCAGGTATAGGTAGAGTGATTCTCCGGCCTTGGGCTTCCCGAGCACCAGAGGTGTTGCTAGGATCTCCTTGAAGTGGTTGAATGCTTCCTCGCACGCTGGGGTCCATTCGAATGCCATTCCCTTTTTCATCAGATTGAAGAAGGGTAGGGCTTTTGCTGCCGATGCACCGAGGAAACGGGATAAAGCTGTCAGTCTTCCCGCCAATCGTTGGACATCTTTGAGACAACCCGGGCTCTTCATCTGGAGAATCGCTTGGCACTTCTCGGGGTTGGCTTCTACTCCTCTTTGGGTGATCATGAACCCCAGGAATTTTCCAGCCTCCATGGCAAAGGCGCACTTGAGCGGGTTAAGCCTCATGCCGTGTTGCCGGAGGGATGCAAATACGCCCCGCAGGTCGCTCAGGAGATCGTCGGGTCGTGTGGTTTTTGCGAGGATGTCGTCCACATAGACCTCCACTGTCTTTCCTATAAGCTCACTGAATATCTTGTTCATCAATCTCTGGTATGTGGCGCCAGCATTTTTCAAACCAAATGGCATTACTTTGTAGCAATAGGTCCCTCCTGGCGTTATGAACGCCGTTTTTTCCTCGTCGGGTCGGTGCATCGGTATCTGGTTGTACCCTGAGTAGGCATCCATGAAGCTCAGATACCGGTATCCCGCCGCTGCGTTGACGAGTGCGTCAATGTTGGGCAGGGGGTAGCAGTCCTTAGGACATGCCTTATTGAGGTCGGAGTAATCTACGTACATTCTCCACCTCCCATTGTGTTTCTTCACCAAAACTACGTTCGACAGCCAGGTCGAGTAGTCCAGTTCCCGGATGAACCCTACTTCAAGGAGGCTGGCCGCCTGCCTGGCCACCTCCTCTGTCCTTTCCTGTGACATCTTTCTCTTCCTCTGGGCCACTGGCTTGGCTTCTGGTTTGACGGCCAAATGGTGTGACATGAGCTGGGGATCTATCCCTGGCATATCGGCTGGCGTCCAAGCGAAGAGGTCGGCATTGGCTCTGATCATCTCCATCAAAGGTTCTTTTAATTCATAAGGAAGGTTTCTGTTTATGAACGTGAACTTCTCGTCCCCATCACCGACCCTAAATTTTTCCAAATCCCCTTCCGGCTCAGGTCTGGGCTTGTCATCTATCCTGGCGTCCAGGTCGGCAAGGAAGACCCCCAATGCTTCTTTGGACTTTTTCCTGAGAGAGAGGCTGGCGTGGTTGCAGGCGACCGCCGTTTCCCAGTCTCCTCTGATGGATTCTACGGATCCGTCATCAGCAACAAACTTTATCACGAGCAGCTTCGTACTAATAGCAGCCCCCAGATCGTTGATGGTTTTTCTCCCCAAGATGATGTTGTAAGCTGTGGAATCTCGTAAGATTACAAAATCGGCCATCACCGTCCTTCGCCTCTGCCCTTGCCCCACGAAGGTCGGGAGTGAGATGATTCCGTTCGGCTTGATGAAGTGGTCTCTGACAAACCCCAATTTGACGGTTTGTTTTGCCTTGAATTTAGAACATTTTGATAACCTTTTGTCACATTTAGCCTAAGAATTAGCATGGTTTTGTTATCTCTTCCATGATTGTGCTTAAGTATAAAAACATGCTTTTTAAGCCTTATTTTGGTGAATTCTAGTTTCTGTTTGATTCCATAAGGTGCCTTGATGTGTTTGCTAGTAACCTCAGGTTGGAATAGGCTAGGCATGGATCAAAGGAAGCAAAGAAGGAAGCATACAAGTGGAGAGAAGCATAAAAAGTCAAAGAAGCAAAGTCAGCCATGCACGCGCACGCGCACAAGGCGCTCGCGCGCACATTACAGAATCGACCAGGGACGCGCACGCGTACCATGCGCGCACGCGCCGATGCTGGCACATGACCTCATTAATGCAACACGTGCCTGGCGATTTGAGAGGGTTTCTAAACCCATTTTTGGCGCCAAATTGCTAAAGGAAAGGAATAAAAGGATGAAGGATTAAGGGGAAGGCATCATTATCACTTAGGATTTTTCATACTTTTCATACTTTAGAAGTTAGATATAATTAGCTTAGTTTTAGCTTTGTAGTTAGTTTCTAGAGAGAGAAGCTCTCTCTTCTCTCTAGGATTAGGATTAGGTTTAGGTTAATCTCTCTTCTTAGATCTAGGTTTAACTCATGCTTTGATTCACTTTTCATTCACCAATTCTTAATCTTCTCTTCTTCCTCTTTCTAGTTGTGTGCTTTAATAATTGTAATTCTTCATTTTGTTTTGGATATATTGTTGTTCCTTGGTTTTCTTTCAATAATGCAATTTGAGGTAATTCATGATAATTGTGATTTCCTTGATTGTTGTTGTTAATTCTTTACATTCAATTGTAGCTAGAATTCATTCTTGTTGTGATTGACTATACTTTTCTTTTGTGCCTTCCAAGTGTTTGATGAAATGCTTGGTTGGATCTTAGTGTAGATTTTGTTCCTCTTGGCTTAGGTAGAGTAATTAGTGACACTTGAGTTATCTAATTCCCTTGTTGATTGATAATTGGAGAGATTGCTAATTGGTTTGGAGTGCACTGAGGCTAGTCTCTCCTTGGGAGTTGGCTAGGACTTGTGGCTCAAGTCAATTCATCCACTTGACTTTCCTTTCTTTAGTAAGGGTTGACTAAGTGGTAGCAATGAACAATTCTCATCACAATTGAGAAGGATAACTAGGATAGGACTTCTAGTTCTCATATCTTGCCAAGAGCTTTTATAGTAGTTAGTTTATTTCCATTGCCATTTACTTTTCATGCCCCTCATCCAAAACCCCAAAATAACTCATAATCAATAACAAGACACTTTATTGTAATTCCTAGGGAGAACGACCCGAGGTCCAATACTTCGGTTTATAAATTTTAGGGGTTTGTTTTAGTGACAAACAACTTTTTGTATGAAAGGATTAGTGATTAGTTTAGAAACTATACTTGCAACGAGATTTCACTTGTGAAATTCTAAACCGTCAAAAATCCAAATCGTCAAAATGGCGCCGTTGCCGGGGATGAGCAATGGTGTTATGTTATTGGTTATTGTACATATGTGAATATTGTGAATAGGTTTATCTTTTGTTGTTTCTTAATTTTTGTTAGTTTTATTTTGATTCTCTCATTATGAATTCTCACCACTTTGGCTTTGAGTTTGGTTCTAAGTGTGTTGTAGGAAATGTGGACTTTAATGGCAACATGTACCATGGATGGAACCAAAAAAGATGGGAAGAGCCTCAAGGAATTGATCACTCCTATTGGCAACAACCTCCGGATACTTATAGGTATAATTTCCATCCTAATGCATGCCAATTCAATGGCTATGGTGAATCACCTTGTGACTTCCAAGCACCACCACCATATGCCTATGAATCGCATCCTCAACATGAACCTCTACCATTCTCACAAGCCTTTCATCACCAAACACCACCCTATGATCCATATCCATCATATAACCAATCATCCACACCATATCCTTATGGCCATTATGAGCAAGAACCCTTAGAACCACCACCCTATCAAGATCACTACCAAGAACCACCTCAAATCTCACCATCTCCATACCTTTACCAAGAAGAACCACCTTCCTACTATGAATCCTCTCTTCAAAATAATGAACCTCCATATTCACCCCAAGCCCCAATAGACGAGCCTCTCACTTTGTTACTCCAAGGACAAGAAGCCATGAAGCGGGATACACTTGAGTTTGTAACCAATTTGACCAAGGTGGTGCACACTTTAGCCCACCAATGCTTGAATACTCAAGGTACTTCCGTGACCCCATGTGAAAAGTCAAAAGAAGAGCAAAGCATGAAGGAGAAATTAGAAAATTCGGTGGAAAAGGAGGAGTCAAATTTTGTGTTGGAACAATTAGAGAAGCCTATGATCATTGAAGAAAGGGGAGAAGTGGTTGAAGATCTAGGAGATGTTGAAAGTCCATGGGAATGTAGCATCATGAAGAACTCTTCCAAGAAGCTTGATATTGATGTTGAGGAGGGCGCGCAATCTCCAAGACATATCATCGTTGGAAACTTGGAAGCGGTTTATCAAGAAATGGATTCAATCATGGATGCATTTCTCTCTACAATGGAATCCCCTCCCATTGGACATGGAGTTGAAAGTATAAACGAGTGTGCACAACCTCCCATACCCTTGGTGAGCAATGAGAAAGAGAGCTACCAAGAGGAAAACGTTGGCATGGTGTATATTGAAATTGAAGAATATGAGGAGGTCGATCAAGAGATGACCTTGTTCATCAATGAATTTCTATCCAAAGTTGAATCGGCTCTCATTGAACAAGAAGAAGCTCTTGAAGATAACACCAAGCCACGTAACAAAGAAGATGAGGTTGAAAGTGAAGGGAATTGTGAAGAGGTGGAAACAACTAAAGAAGAGCACAAGGAAGTAAACCTTGCATGGTCTAAGTGTGGGGAAGCCTCCCTTCCCAAGTCACCACTCAATACAACATTCAAGTGGGTAAAACTCTTATCCCTTAGCTTTAATTTCTCACTTGAATATGGTTTAATTGAAAATGATGGTCAACTTAGAGCTCTTTGTGGAGTTAAAAGTATAAGAGAGTTGTGCAGTGGTTGGAAACATCATTCTAAGCTCATGATGGTTGTAAGCTCAACATTCGAGAACAATGGTTGGTGTAGAACCAAATTGCATGGGTCTCGGAAGTTGTTTGGAAGCTTCTTTGAGAATTCTACATGTCAACCACCCGGAAAGAAAATGTACGAAGATCGAATCGAAGACGGGTGTGAAGATAAGATATGGGATCCCGGTTCGCTATGTAAAGACCAACTATGGGGACTCATATCTTGGGTAGAACTTTGCCCAAGTTTAATGAATATGGTTGGAAATTCTGTCAACCAATTGAGGAGCAAAGATCCTTGGAGATTCAAGGATGAGTACAAACATAAGCCACCATGACAATAAGCATCTCAAAATGTCCAACTTAAGGACTTAAACTAAAAGTGCTAGGTGGGAGACACCCCACCATGGTAAACTCTTTCCATTCCCTTTTAAATTTGCCTAATAAGTGATTTGAGTTACCATTGTAGGCAGATGTTTCATACAAATTTGTTTAATTTAATTGTTAGCTTAGTCACATGCATGTTGTGTTTAGTAGTAGATGAATAATATCAAAAATCGCATTTTTTGTGAATTCTATGATGGTTGAGTGAATAAGAGTTGTGAACACTAAGGGGAGCCCCAGCAAAAAAAAAAAAACCAAGGAGGGGCGCAGACGCGCACTACGTGCGGGCGCGCCGACTGTTAGATCCTGGAAGTTTGCGCGGACGCGCACCTGCCGCGTCCGCGCCGATTTGCTGCTGCAGATGATTGGGCCAAACCCCAGAGAGTTAAGCCATTTCTGGGCTAACTCTAGGCCCCAGGCCCAACCCCATCTGCGTGAGCGCACGCATCGCGCCAGCGCGCCATTTCACAAATTCGTCAATGTACGCGGACGCGCACTTGCCGCGCGCGCGTCCTTGCGCGGTGCCACCAAACTAGGCCATGGACCAGAGAGTTGGGCATGCCTCAAGCCCATTCTAAGCCTAAGGCCCAATCTCATGTACGCGTGCGCGCACTGTACGCTCACGCGTGGATCTCCATCCCCCTCAATTCACGCGGACGCGTCTATGCCGCGTGCGCGCAAACCTCGTGGCGCGACTCCCAGGCCATTCTCCAGAGAGTTAGGCATGCGTTGGGCCAACTCTAAGCCCCTGGCCCAACTCCATGCACGCGTGCGCGCACGGTACGCGCACGCGTTCTTTCCTCTTTCTGCTCATCCCCGCTTAAGCGCGTTGTACGCGCACGCGTAGGGACCACATTCTATCAATGGGCGCGGACGCGCAAGGTGCGCGCGCGCGCCAATTCAAAAATCGGGATAACCCTAGCTCGCGAAGCACACTGCGCAGTCGCGCAACCCATCCCCCCCAACCTCCATCTTCTTCTCCTCGCCCCGTCTGTCATCGCAGCAGCAGCACCGCCTCCGCCGCCGCGCCATCTTCACCACCGGCGACTCGCCCTCCCTTATCATCACCTTCTCTTCCCCCTCTCACCACCACCCATTCTCTCTCTCTCTCACTCCTCTCTTCCTCCTCCCGGCCGAAATCCCACCGCGCCATCGCCTCCGCCTCCGCGCCACCATCACCGCCTTCCTCTCTCTCTCTTCCCTTCTCTCTTACTCCTCTGACCGACTCACCCTCTCACCATCGCCGTCCCTCCGCCCTTCAGCCTCTCGAACCACCGCGCCACTGTTCACAGCGGTGCCAATCTGTCTCTGCTGCTCTATCGTCGTTTCCCCCCTTTCCCGTTTTCAGTTTTTCCCGGCTCCCAGGTTCCTGCTCCATTTCTGTTAATTCTTTTCTATTTTTCCTTTTTATTTGTTCATTCATGTTCGTTCCTAGAATTGCATGTTAGTTAGCTAAATTCAAATGTTGTATGTTAGGATTAGTTAGAAATACTTGCGGTTAGGTAGCTAGGACTGGATAGAGGATTCTAGGCCTGATAAGTGCTCCGTATGTGCTTACTTGCCGTTTGTCTGTTTGACTGTTGTATGCTGCTTTTGGACTGCTTTTTATGCACTTCTTGTTGCCTGAATGCTGTACCACTGCTGCTGTGCTTAATTGATGCTGCTTTCTTACTGTTTGTGCTATTCTGCTATCCGGGAACGTCCAATTTTAAGCCGAAATGCTGCCCGATTTTCAAGGCAATTAGTTTCATTTTGATCTTTATTTCAGTTTTGGGCAAATTTCTGTTCCTTTTTTTGGCTTCCCGGATTTGCACAATCATCGTGAACATGAACCGCAATTTCTCGTCCAATTGAGCCTATATATCATCATATCACTAATCCACTTTTCTATCCCACTGATTTCTTTCACCATTTTACTTACACTCACCTTTAACCCTCTTTAACAATTCTTTCATGAATATGATGATATTAGTGCCTTTTGCATATGAGGTGTTACCTTTCATGAGGATTACGGTTTTGGTTCAGTCACTTATGCTTACTTGTTCACTTTTACATATTCAGTGCAACATCATGATTGCTCTTTGATAATGGTATCCTGAACATGTCTTCTTTGTTACATGCTAAATGTTTTATATATTCTCTCACATTTTTTTTCAGGATGTCGGATAAAGGCAAGGCCATAGCCACCGCCTCTAAAAAGAGAAAACACTCTACCCCCTCCATTCCTTCCATCTACAAGAACTATGCTAGGAATCCATTGCAGGACGAGGATAAAGAGAACCAGCAGTTGCCTTCTACCAATCCTGGCAAATTCCCCAATCTCTACTGTGAGCTTCGGTTCTCTAGGTATCGAACCACGAAGCTAAATATTGAGAAGAAGTTGCTCCTACCTAATGATGTGAGACGGCGCATTAATGGTCGGATCCTTGAGTTAGGTATTGACTTTGTTGACCGGGATTTGGGTGACATTAATATCTCTTGGGTGAAGGAATTCTACTGCAACTTCTTCCGTCCGACCTTGGATTCAGTTCAGCTGAGGGGCAGAGAGATTATGCTCACCGAGGCCGCCATTGGGGAGGCATTACATTGCCGATACATCCCGCATGACCAGTGTGCCCATCATCAGGCTGAGATAGCCATCCATACCATGACTTTTGATTATGAGGCGCTTCGGCGCGTGATTGGGATACCGGAGGCTTCTTGGGTTATGGATGCGGGCAACACCAAGCCAAAGGGGATGTTATTCACTCATTTGACTAGGGAGGCCAGGACTTGGCAAATGATCTTCGCCCACTACGTCCTGCCTACCACCCACTTTTCTGAGGTCCCCATGGAGATGCTTCTGCTGATCGGGTGTGTTATGGAAGGGAAGGATGTCTCCTTCCCTAGACTTATCCGACAGTGCATGTGGCGGGCGCATATTCGTGGCCTACTTCCGTTTCCTACATTGGTCACGAGTATGGCAGCCCTGGCTGATGTCCCGTGGTCAGATGATGATGTGCGACCACCACCAGCTGATGCAGATGACAGGGAGATTACTATCCCCTGGGGTGTTTGGGTGCACGAGAAGCCACCTGCTAGCCGCCGCTCTCGGGCTAGGGCTGTCATAGGGACACCTTCACCACCAGCCCCTGCAGCTGCCCCATCCTCCTCTACAGTCGCAGCTCCTTCGCCATCTACAGACCCCCCAGCAGCACCTGAGCCTACCTATCTCCTGGTCCAGCGCCTCTTCCGGTTCTTAGAGCGAGAGCGACACCATGTCAGACGCCGTTTGGATCGGATGGACCAGGCCCTTATCTCTCTGGGCGCCGAGCTACCTCCGCTTCCCGATTCTCCGGCCTCCGATGAGCAGGATCATCAGGAGGAGGGCGCGGAGGCACCAGCTCAGCAGGATGCCCCTGACGCTACAGAGCCAGCACACATGGCGGCACCACCTCAGACACAGGAGACTCAGCCGGTCCCACAGCCACAGTCAGAGCCAGAGCCTATCGTTGTACCTCCCACTGATCCTCCGGTTTAGCATCGAGGACGATGCTTGGTTTTAAGTGTGGGGAGGGCACCGGTAGCATTATTTGGGAACCGGTGAACTTTTTTTCGGCCTAGTTATCTCATTTTGCACATCCTTATATATATTTTGATGCATTTGCATTTCTAGTTTGCTTTGGATACTTTTATTGCTTATTCTGGATTTTAGACATTTTGATGCTTCTAGATATTATTGGATGCTTTTGGATATTTTTAGATCTTTTGGATGATAGATTCCGTACTTTTAGTGGATTCTTCTTTATACATTTTGTTTATCTTTGTTTTTAGTTTGCGGTTGTGATTAGAAATCATGTTTTAAGTAAAACATAGGCACCCTTTTTGCATATTATATTGATTCTAAGTGAAAAAGAAAAAGGGTGAACTAAGAAAATTTTTGAACTTTTCAATCACAACAATGCTTAGTCAAACATTGAGATTTTTCAAGAAGTTTAAATATAGGGCATTAACCCAATTGATTGAAAAAAAAATTTTTGAAACTTGCTTGAATTTCATACCTTGTGAAGCATGTATTGAATTGAGAACACAAGCTTGTGAGACTTGAGCCTATTGATGTGGTTACATTTTATAACCATTTATTTCCCATTCTTGTGTGAAATTGTTCTCTTTCCATGATTGTGATCCTTAATTTGCTTGATTCTATATATCCGTTTATTTCTTGTGTTTGTGCATTTATATGATTGAGGCCATTATTTCATTTGTCACTTACCCAAATAGCCAACCTTTTACTCTCCATTGTTAGCCAATTTTGAGCCTATGCTTAACCAACTCATTCTTATTTTAGCTCATTACAAGCCCAAGGCGGAAAACCAATGAAAAGTCCTTGTTTGGATCCTTGATTGGCTTAGGCTAGTGAGAGTGCTTTATTATTCAAAGTTGGTGAGGCTTGGGAACATTGGATGGGATAAAAAGGGGCAATACACTTTTATGTTTAGGAATTGGGCACATATTCATGTATTAATCAAATGTAGAGACCTTATGCATTGATGTTCTTGTATTTAGCTTGAAAGAAGAAAAAAATATATATATATAAAAGAAAAAAAAATGATGAAAAGAAAAAAAAAATAAAATGAAAGAAAAAAAAAGAGAAAAAAAAAAAAGAAAAGAGAAAAAAAATAAAAGGGGACAAAATGCCCCAAAGTGAAGTCAATAAAAAGGAATCAATGCATAAGTGTTGTGAATCAAATAAAAAAAAAATGCATGAGTATGTAAGAAAAAGTGAAGAATGGGTAGTTCGAATAGCTCGCATTTGTATAGGTCATTAATTAGGTTAGGCGGGAAAGTCTATGCTAATCAAAGATTCAAATCCTAGCCCACTTGACCATAAATGATCCTACCTTGACCCTAACCCCATTACGACCTAAATGAAAGACCTCATGATGAATGTATGCATGCATTGAATAAATGTTGATTGTTAGAAGAAAATCAAATTTTGGAAAACATGATTGGAAGAGAATTGAGTGAATTAACCCTTAAACACTTGAGCGAATAGAGCGGATACACATCCGGTGAGGGTTCAAAAGTTCAATCACATGTGTTCACCCACATTATCTATATTCTTGCAAGTTTAAACTCCTTTTTAACAATTCAATACAATTGTGGTTTGGACTTGGTCCTTATTACTTAGCTCTTGTACTTACACATGCTCTCTTGGGAATTGATTTGTTTGAACTAAGCATTTCCAATTGCTTTAGATAGTTGCATTTAGATAGGACTCACATAGTTTAGTTGCATTCAATAAATGCCATACCCCTTAGTTCCTTCTTATTTTAGCATGAGGACATGCTAAGGCTTAAGTGTGGGGAGGTTGACAAACCCCAATTTGTCGGTTTGTTTTGCCTTGAATTTAGAACATTTTGATAACCTTTTGTCACATTTAGCCTAAGAATTAGTATGGTTTTGTTATCTCTTCCATGATTGTGCTTAAGTGTAAAAACATGCTTTTTAAGCCTTATTTTGGTGAATTCTAGTTTCTGTTTGATTCCATAAGGTGCCTTGATGTGTTTGCTAGTAAACTCAGGTTGGAATAGGCTAGGCATGGATCAAAGGAAGCAAGGAAGGAAGCATACAAGTGGAGAGAAGCATAAAAAGTCAAAGAAGCAAAGTCAGCCATGCACGCGCACGCGCACAAGGCGCTCGCGCGCACATTACAGAATCGACCAGGGACGCGCACGCGTACCATGCGCGCACGCGCCGATGCTGGCACATGACCTCATTAATGCAACACGTGCCTGGCGATTTGAGAGGGTTTCTGAACCCATTTTTGGCGCCAAATTGCTAAAGGAAAGGAATAAAAGGATGAAGGATTAAGGGGAAGGCATCATTATCACTTAGGATTTTTCATACTTTTCATACTTTAGAAGTTAGATATAATTAGCTTAGTTTTAGCTTTGTAGTTAGTTTCTAGAGAGAGAAGCTCTCTCTTCTCTCTAGGATTAGGATTAGGTTTAGGTTAATCTCTCTTCTTAGATCTAGGTTTAACTCATGCTTTGATTCACTTTTCATTCACCAATTCTTAATCTTCTCTTCTTCCTCTTTCTAGTTGTGTGCTTTAATAATTGTAATTCTTCATTTTGTTTTGGATATATTGTTGTTCCTTGGTTTTCTTTCAATAATGCAATTTGAGGTAATTCATGATAATTGTGATTTCCTTGATTGTTGTTGTTAATTCTTTACATTCAATTGTAGCTAGAATTCATTCTTGTTGTGATTGACTATACTTTTCTTTTGTGCCTTCCAAGTGTTTGATGAAATGCTTGGTTGGATCTTAGTGTAGATTTTGTTCCTCTTGGCTTAGGTAGAGTAATTAGTGACACTTGAGTTATCTAATTCCCTTGTTGATTGATAATTGGAGAGATTGCTAATTGGTTTGGAGTGCACTGAGGCTAGTCTCTCCTTGGGAGTTGGCTAGGACTTGTGGCTCAAGTCAATTCATCCACTTGACTTTCCTTTCTTTAGTAAGGGTTGACTAAGTGGTAGCAATGAACAATTCTCATCACAATTGAGAAGGATAACTAGGATAGGACTTCTAGTTCTCATATCTTGCCAAGAGCTTTTATAGTAGTTAGTTTATTTCCATTGCCATTTACTTTTCATGCCCCTCATCCAAAACCCCAAAATAACTCATAATCAATAACAAGACACTTTATTGTAATTCCTAGGGAGAACGACCCGAGGTCCAATACTTCGGTTTATAAATTTTAGGGGTTTGTTTTAGTGACAAACAACTTTTTGTATGAAAGGATTAGTGATTGGTTTAGAAACTATACTTGCAACGAGATTTCACTTGTGAAATTCTAAACCGTCAAAAATCCAAATCGTCAGTCTCCCAACCCTACCACACCGTGCTGGTGGGTCACCAGATCGGCGTCTCGTAGTCCCAGGGCATCAAAAACGTTTCAAAACATGATGTTCGAGTCTGCTCCCGTATCCACCAGGATCCGCTTGACAAGGTCGGTTCCAACCCTGGCCGTGATGACCATGGGGGGACTTTTCGGCACCTCGTCGAACCATTGGTCTTCGGGGCCGAAGGAGATGGATGGGAGTCCCTGGGGACTTCTGGCAGACGAGGAGGAGACCGCGAGGACCTTGGCATCTTTTTTCTGTGCCGATTTTGATCTTGGGGCGGAGTTCCTCGCTGTTACTACGTTCACCACCGTGAGACCGTGGTTGTCTCCCTCTGGTTCTTGGCGTCGTCTTGTCGCCCGGAACCTGTTTTCGCTTTTCTGATCCCGATTGCGTCTCCTCGGCTCTCTTATAAGATGGGAGAAGTCGGCAAGTTTTCCGTCCCTGATTGCCTGCTCCAGGGCGTCTTTCAGGTCGAAGCAGTCTTGGGTTTGGTGCCCGTATCCCTTGTGATATTCGCAGTAGAGGCTCTTGTTTCCCCCCGTCCTGTCCTTCAGAGGTCGGGGTTTCGACAGTATCCCCTTCTCTGCTATCTGTTGGTAGACTTCCGTGATCGGTGCCGCGAGGGGGGTGTAATTGGTGAATTTCCCGACTCGAGGGAATGGTTTTGTCGTCTTGCTCGAACCGCCGTCCCTAGCGTGTTCCTTTTGTCTTTCTCCACCATCGTAGTGCCGGGTTTGGTTGTGGGGGGGGGGTTGTCGTTTATTGGCAGCCACAACCCGGATGACTTCCTCGTCGTTGATGTACTCTTTAGCCACGCACTGGATCTCCTGCATTGTCCAAACTGGTCTCGTGGTAAGGTGCTTCCTGAAGTCGTCATTTAGGAGCCCATTCGTCAAACATAGACTCGCTACCGAGTCCGTCAACCCGTCGATTTCCAAGCACTCATCATTGAAGCAATCCAAGTACTTCCTGGTCGGCTCCCCAGTTCTTTGGGTCACCTCTAGCAAGTTGATCGGGTGCTTGGCTTTGGCGATCCTGGTTGTGAACTGAGCCAGGAAGGCATGGCTGATGTCGGAGAACTGGGTCACCGAGCCCTGCGGGAGGTTATTGAACCACCGTATTGCCGGTCCCGCCAGGGTGACCGGGAAGGCGCGACACCTTACCTCATCTCCTACTCCTTCTAAGTCCATCCTTGCCTCGAAGGCCGTCAGATGCTCCAGGGGGTCTTGCATTCCATCATACCTCATGTCCGTTGGCTTGTCAAAATGTTTTGGCAACCGGACCTCGAGTATGGAACGGTGGAATGGGGTCGCTCCCATTATGACGGGTCCCCGTGTTCCCGTCGTTCTTCCCTCGTCGCTTTCCCGACGAGTGTCCTCGTCCCCGCGGTTCATGGTAAGTTGCCTTTCACCTCTGGCATAAATGAAAGGGTCACGATGTCTTCTCGCGCGCCCCCTTTCGCCGGCGCTTTCGGATTCTGCATGTGGGCTAGGCGTGCGTCTGGAGCGACTCCTGGAGCGAGATCGGGAGTAACTCTGCTCTGGGGTGCGCTGGTCGCGTTCTCTGTCTGCTAACCGGCGCTCTAAGTCTTGCATTCTATGGCGTAACTCTTGCATTATTCTGGCGTGGTTGTCGCCAGTCCCCCCGAAGGGGCGTCTCTCGTGCGCCTGGGTTGCGTCCCTCGGGGGGATCTCGGATGTTGTCGGGCTCCCGTCCCGGCGGCGTCGCCTCCGGGCACGGCCTCGCGGTTTGCTTCCGTTTCTACTAGCACGAAGTCCATGGACGACTCCCCACAGACGGCGCCAATGTTCGGTAGGTCGGTTATCGGACGGTTCGGGTAGTGATCCAGGATGATGGTAGGGGCTCGTCAAGTCGTGGACTGCCGGTCAACGATACGCGAGGTCCCGAGTACTTCGTGTGGAAAAAGGGGGGTGCCACCTGCAAAGACACTCCGACGCTCTTGTCAGTAAATGTGTAGGCGGAAAGGGTAGTGTGATATGTGACGTACCTCGGGGAAAGAGCAAGTCTTCCCCTTATATACCTGTCAGAGGTGGGCCCGATGAGAACAGGCCCATGTTTCTAGGGACGTTGTCCCACAGCTGCTCATGAGCTATCCTGGACGCGTGTCCGGGTCGGTTGCGGGGTGTATATCCGGACCGGGTGGCATCCGGGTCGGGCCGACCCGTAGGGGTTCTGAGCCAGGCCGTAACACTATTGAACATATAAAAGGAGAATTAAATTCACTTCCTAACTTTCTTACTAGAGAATTTTTGCAGGGAAAGAATGGATCAAAAATCAGCCTCCAGTGAAGATTATGGTCAACTTTTTGACCAAATAAAAGAAAGAAAATTGCCTATTACTCCTATACCAGCAAAATCATTATCATTAAGACTTATGACTATGTCATAGGTTGTAAAAGTATCATCATCATCATCACCTTCTAAGAGCTCTTTAATTACTACTAATAATAAATTCACATTATTGCAACCATCAGACCTCTATAACACTCAATCCTTGAAAGAACAGTTTTCTTACAATGAAAAACCTAATCCTATCAGAATATTAACCATCGAAAAAGAGTGGTTCAAAAAAGATAGGAAAATCCTATACAAGACTATTTTTCCAAATACTTTCCATTATATTCCTATTAACCCACAAAAAACCCAAAAATTCTATGAATTCATATTATTGGACACTGGATCTATTGAATTGACACATTATAGAGATCCCAACACCAAACAGCCCATTTATTTAAAAATAAAAATTATGAAAATATTATCTCTACAAGAGTGGGAATTACCCCCATATCAGTCCAAAAGCTTCTCTTTAAAATTTGAACCTCAAAGCTATACCTATTATGATTACTAAGAAGCATGGAATCATATCTTATTCCTATCACCAAGTCCCCATTCTTGGTTCATTTGGTTCAGAAAGGGATATCATTACAATTTTTCAAATGGTTCTAATCATGGTTCTAGAATTTTAGACCGATAGAAGTCTTCTTCCCAAAAGAAGCCAGCCTAGCATATGAATACTTTAAAAGCAAGTCATCATTCTTACAAGAATACAAATTCATTTCATCTATAGCAGCTATGGGAATAAGCTGGATTATAACTTGGGAATATGATTCAGCCGCATATGAAGAATGTCCAAGCATACAATATTTGGTAAGAACAATAAAAATAAAGTGGTGGAACAAATATGATATAAATTTGCTAAGAAAAGCAGCTATTGATCAATGGTTAACAACATCACAAAAGCGTCCAGCAATAACAGCTTCAAGCACCACCAATGAGCAAATAGCTTATAAAAAGAGACCTAATTCTTAGTGCAGAAGCGACAAATTATGGCAGCCCTAGCAGCAGCAACCTCAGAGGAAGATATCCAAAGCTCTCTACCAGCAATACAAGCCGTACCTCTTGGAGAAGACAAAGAGGTCCAGTCCAGCCCGCCTCATTACTATCAAGACTCCGAAGACCCATTTGAAATGTAGTAAAAACTGTATATGAAATCAATGAAAAAAATCCAATCATAAAGAAAATGATCTCAGTAAAAAAAAAAAAGAAGCAAACAGTAAATGTCGGCAAAACAATAAATGTCGGCAAACAGTAAAAGCAAATAGTACTGTCGAAAAATAGTAGTCAAATAGTAATCATTTGGGGTCTATAAATACCAAAGGCCTCGTTCATTCCCAATCAATAAAAAACTTGAAAGCTCAAGAACTCTCTCTACTTCTATATCTTCTTACTTCATAAACTTCTCCAAATATTTGTAATCATCTTCAAATTTGTATCAACTTTGCAAGCAATAATAGTACAAGTTCATCTCTGTAAGCTTACTATCTTATGCTTTCTTTTTTTATAATTTCTTAATTATTATTTCTATTCTTATAACATGAAAGAGTTTTAAAAAAGACTTACTTCTTTGAAGCTTGTTAGAAGAAAAATGAAAATAAGAAGATTAATAATTGTTCAGAACTAAAAGTAGAAATAAAAAAGATAAACAAAAAAATAATCAGAACCAAAAAGTTGTTACAACATACTAAAACTACAAAATCAATAAAAAATGTTAGAGAAAGTTATAGGAATAAGCGTATTCAACGTGTTAGAAGAATACATTATCTTCATAGACAAAGTATGATTGCTTTACAAGAGATACAATCCCAAATACTAGTAAACGTCCAAATGATGCAAGGTGATCCTCAACCTTTACAAGTACCAGCTCAACCTTTACGAGTGGTATATATATATATATAATAGAGATCAATAGTTAAAATTATTGGCACATTAACATTCTAGAAAACGAAAATTTTCAAGTGTTCCAAAGAGAAGCTTCCTATATTATATGTTAGTACTTAGTAGTATTTAATATAAAGAGTTTTATGCATACCCAAGTACATCATATGTAATATGTTCGATGTAGTTGAATCAAATAATTATGATGATACAAAGAAACACAGAAGTGTACGTACGGAATGTCCTGAAACAACAATGGGCTTTCTTGTCGGAGTAGATGACAAGTTTGTCTTAAATATATGTATGGCATGAGATTCTCTCATTGGCTTGGCAGCGCCGCAGTGGCTTCTTATGCTCTTCTGTTATCTTGTTACTGAGTCAAACGAGGGAAGGGATGCATTTCTTGCGATGCCTTAGTATTCATCTAACATAGTAGCAGCAGTACTTGTGTACTCTACTGAATATTGTGATGTAAACCCACCAGTCTCCACATCATTATCATAACAGTCAACATCAGTTTAGATTTTAGAACAAGAAAAACACAATCTTGAACGGAAACTTTATTTGTTTATTTCTTTTAGAAACAATTCAGGCTAGAAATCATTACTCTACAACAAAAATATTGGATGCATCTTTGAAATGCAGTGAAGTTATTTGTTCCACTGGTTGAACTAATTTACTAGGATGAGCCTCAATGGATGTCACAGAAACAGTAGCTTATAAGTGGACTGTGCTGTACTTGAGAGTTGAGACATGTTCTGCATCAACATCATTTGCCGGTGGCCGTTGCTTGCAAATATGTTTATTTTGAGGACTTTTGCATAATTAGTATTGTGACAGATTGATGATCTCTTTAGTGCAAATGATGGAAACTCTGGTTATTTTCTCATTCGCCGTTCCTTGTGGATCCATGGCATTATAGTAAATAGTAAGTTTTCATGCTTCCCTAACAGGGTCAAGGGCTCACATACATGCAATTCATCAAACGTTTCGCGAATATTATTTCCCAGTGTGTATAACTTGTACATGCTGAAGTGAACGCTTCCTAAGGGGTGAATTGTGTTACTCTAACCTCTGAAACTTCACAAAGAAGACAGTAGTAACGAAATCAGAAAGTTGGCTTGCAGTTTCACGGCAAATTAACACGCACCAAAAAATAAAACTGGGGCAATGGAGTAACACGTAATGGGTTAATAGCCGAGGGGAAAAAAAAGTGAAATTAACCAAAACTGAACCACGCGCAACACAAAATGGTTAGTATTTTAGGCGCACACAACTATAGCCCGTTCATACTTTGACATAATCATATTTTCAGATGCTGGTTTTAAGTCTTGACCAGAAGTCCAGAACCAAAACATATATAACAAGTGGTAACAGATATTAAAAATAAGACAGCAACGTTTGTAGCACAAGAATCTGATGACAAAAATTAAAACCAAGGAGCAAAAATAAGTTGTGGTCCTCATCTAAAATTACCCATTCCTGTTAGAAATAATAAGCAGGATAATAACTCTGAGCTCTTGCTAAGTTGAATACAGATACAATAATAACAACAATAACAGAATAAAAAGTCTGTTGTACCTAAATTTTATACAAGACCCGCAAAATGCTCATGCTCATGCTCATGCTCATTGCTGAACAAAACCTCGTATGACCTGCAAAGCGGATTCCCATGAAGCCAAAAAAGTTGTCTAATGTGCAAACACAGTGTCATTTCGTCTAGGTGGTCTGTCGGGAATAGTCCCTGGCTTGAACTTGGAGGCTTCGTGCCTTGCCAATTCAGGTGGAACAGGGCTGTTGCTTTGAATAAGCATCTGTTTGAGGTCATAGAAGACATCAGTGTCCTGAAGAGTGAGGAATGTTGTTGCCACACCAGTCTTTCCTGCACGACCAGTACGCCCAATGCGGTGCGTGTACATTTCAATGTTCCCAGGCATATCATAGTTTATCACATGAGCCACATCGGGTATGTCAATACCACGTCCAGCAACATCTGTGGCAACAAGAACATTGTATCTCTTGGTCCTAAACCCTTCTAGACTAATCTCTCTCTGCTCCTGCGACTTCCCTCCATGCAATGTAGTCACACGATACCCTTCCTTGTCCAAATTCTTGGCAACCATATCCGCATTCTTCTTGGTGTTAACAAACACAATTGCCGTCTTGTCATTAAGCTCATCAAGCAACCTTTGAAGCTTATGGAATTTCTCAGATTCCTTCATCATTATCACATGTTGGCTGATCAAGTCAGTTGCCTTTCCGGCAGTGCCAATGGTCACCACAACAGGATTCCTCAGATACTTCCTAGCAAGCCTCTCCACTGCCGGAGGCATGGTGGCACTGAACATATAAGTGGTCCTATAAATCTTCTTCTCATCAAGCTCCTCATCTTCATTCTCAGGTTTCAAGTTGCTGGAAGGCATGGCATCCAAGACACCCATCACCTGTGGCTCAAAACCCATATCAATCATGCGATCCGCCTCATCAAGAACAACATAATTGCATTGGTTCAGCACAGCATATCGCCGCTCTAAACAATCTATCAAACGACCTGGAGTAGCAATGACAATCTCACAGCCTTGCCTAATCTTAAACCCTTGTTCCTCAATGGACTGACCACCAACAATGGAGACAACCTTAATACCCAGATATTGAGCAAACTTAACAGTCTCATCCTCAATCTGCTGGGCAAGCTCGCGAGTCGGAGCCATAACAACAGCATAGGGACCCTCAGCCTCATTCTCCTCACTCATGGGGGGAAGCCTAGTAATGTAACTCAACATGGGAAGAACAAAAGCAGCAGTCTTACCGGAACCGGTCTCGGCAATGCCAATGACATCACGCTGCTGCAAGCCAAGGGGAATTGCAGCCATCTGAATGGGGGAAGGGGTCTTGTACCCAGCCTTCTCCACCGCCTTCAGAAGCTCATTGCTGAGCTTGCTCTCTACCCAGCTCCGCATGGGGCGAGGTATCTTGGAACCCTTGTAGGAGATGTTGTAGTCCTCCCTGAAGATACGCCAATCCCTCTCCGTCATTTCCTCAAGCTTTTTCTCGCTCCAATGGCGGTCAACCCTCATGTCGAAGGTGTCGTAGAGGTCGGCAGCAGCCTCCTTGCGGCGCTGGGCATCGGCCTCCTCGGGCTTCTCCTCGACGCCGTCCTTGCGACGGATCTGCTCGCGCATCTCCTTCTCGTTCTTGGCGGCGAGCTTCTTCTGCTCGCGGCGGTCCATGCCGGCGCGGAAGCCGCGGCCGAAGAGGAGCTGAGCCTCGTGAGGGTTCTGATAGAGGGAGTTCATGTCGCGAGATGTGTCCTCGGTGTTCTCCCAGTCGAAGGAGAAACGGAACTTCTCGCTGGGCTTGATCACGCGCTTCTTCGGCTTCTTCGAACCAAGGTACTGTTCTTTGATGGATTCGAGCTCCTTCTCGCGCTCCCGCTCCGCCAATTTCTCCAACCGTGCTCGTTCCCGAGCCCTACTTTCCTCTTCGCGCTCCCTCTCTCGGTTCCGTCGCTCCGCCTCGCGGTCCCGATCGCGTGCCCTATCGCGCTCCCGTTCCCGTTCCCGTTCTCGTTCTCGTTCGCGGTCTCTGTCCCTGTCCCTATCCCTATCCCTGTCCCTGTCACGGTCGCGGTCACGCCGGTCGGAGTCAGCGGAGGGTTTGGAATCGGCCGCGGAATCGGAGGAAGGTCGATTACGAGAAAGGAGCTGCTCTTGGCGGCGCTTCTGGTTGGCGATTTCCTCCTGACGGCGCTGGAGTGCCAATTGCTCGCGCTGGGCTTTGGTAAGGAAGACAGGCTTGGATGGTGCGGTGGAGTTGGTGGCGGCGGCGGGGGGTAAGTTGACGTCATCGATTGAGGGTTTCATAGCAGTTGGCTGTGCTCCTATGAAGTAACAGAAAAAGAGGAAAAGGGATCGCTTGGTTAATTGCAGGAGGGGACAAGAGAACACACCACAAGACAAGAGTAGCTCAACACCGACGATCAAAGATTCCACACTCTTCCTTCTATGTTCTTTCAGTCTCAATCCTTTCGCCCTCCCTTTCCATTTTCTTCTCCTCCTTTTTTTTTTGGTTTGATTTCTGAAAGGTACAGAGCTCAGGCCCATTTTATAACAGAAAGCATATATTGCCATTTGGGTCCATGTAGCTTTTAAAGTCCATTAAAAAATGATGTTGGACAAAAAAAAAAGAAAAAACATACAGGATGGTTTTTGATTAACTTGCCTCGTTACCAACTAACTTGGTTGTGTGGTCAGCCCACTCTTGTATATGCAGCAATTCATTGGCCAACGACAGACTCTTAAATGAAGCTCAAATCTGTGACGAATTAGTTTTTGACCTATAAGGTTGGGAGATATTATAGAAAACAAAAAACAAAAAATAACTTGCCCCGTTACCTCTTAATTTTTAGCGTTTGGTGAAGAGATAGAGACGAAAAGACTGAGACTGAGAGACAGAGACTAAGAGACAGGGATTGAAATAAATCTCAGTATTCTGTTTGGTACAAAATGGGAGACAGGAATTAAAACAAGAATAAAACTCTAATTTAATTTGCACAAAGGGTAAAATTGAAATTAATTAATTGAAATGAAAGTATTTTAGGTATAAAATGTTATTAAAGTTTCAGTCTCCATCTCTAAAAATTTCAGTCTCCTGTGTTCCTACTTTTTGGAAGTACTGAATACTAAAATTTTAGAAACAGAGACAGAAATTTTAGTACCAGTCTCTGAACTAACAAACACGATACTGAGTCTCAGTCTCACAATCTCTGTGTCAGTAATTCAAAACAAACGCTACCTAATTGCTTATGCTGCTATGCTTGTGATTCGTCTTGTGAGTTGTGATTTTATTCTCTAATAAGCTCTAAATCACACAATGTATTATGTTATAAGTATGATTAAGAAGTAATCATATGAGAAAATAATTTTAGATTCGTTTGAAAAATTTCAAAAGCTATTTTTTTTTTTTTAGCTTTTGACTTATAAAAAGTTATATTAATAGTGTTTGGTATAATTTTTTAGATAAATTTTTAACTTTTTAAAAAGTTATTTAAGAGCTTTTGAAGAAGTTAAAAAATGTGATTTCTCCTATTTTCAAAAACTATTTTATTACTCTTATTTAATGCACAACTTTAAAACAAGGACTTCTATAATAACTTTCCAAATACAAAATAACTTATTTAAAAGTTATTATTAATAAAAATCCTTATATTTTAAACTCTTTTTTCAAAAGAATTTATTTAAAAAGTTTAGCCAAACTGGCATTAAACTACTTTTAAAAAGATTTAATTTTTAAAAAAAAAATTATTAACAAAATTATTAAAAAAGATTAATTTTTGTAATTTTAATTAAAAAAAAAACCAAATCTTTTCTATAAAAAGAATAAATATACCCGTAAATTTTTTTTAACATATATTTTCTATAATTACCTATTATACTTAAATTTGGTTTCCATTAAATATAATTACTTACATTTATACTTATTGTTGTTCGAATAATGTCACTGCTGCTTAGATCTAGTATTTGGAAGGTTGAAAAAGTATGAATGAAAACTTGGGTTTTTTTTCTAATTTTTAATTAATTAATTAATTAATTTATTTATTTATTTATTTATTTATTTATTTTTTGTTGATAATAGATTGATACTGTTTTGCATTTAAATGTTTTTGGTAGCTTCTAAATCCCTAATATAATATTTTGAAGCTGCTTGATTTTCCTAGTTGATGAATATATATGCATAGGAAAAACTGCATACTGAGATCAAGTTGTAATGTTGTGAACCTGTGATTTATATGTTCGTTGCATACTTAATATGAGGATATATAATACAAATAAACTAGATGATGAACATCAATATTATATAAATAGAATTAATATTTAAAATAGTTCTTGAAATTTGACTCGTGATTTAATTTAATTTTCGAATTTTTAATTGACCTAAATTATATCCTAAAATTTTAACGTGTGTCTCAAATTGACCTTTTCGTCCCGTTATCAAAAAAATAACGTGACAAATTTAGTTGACATTTAGCAGTGGCACAAGAAAAACGACGTCGATTTTTAAAATTTCAATTCCCTGTTCCTTCATCACTGAAATGGGGTCAAATTTTCATGGTGCCAAATCCAAACAAATCAACAAAAAGCTCCTGCAACATCTTTTCATCACCGGCGTATTCGTAATCGTTGCCATCTCTTTCTTGGTTGTGCAACCTTGGTCACTGCACCGATATGCACCGTTCGTCACCCCCCTCTTTCTCCTCCTCCTCCTTATACTGTATCTTCTTGTTCTTTCTCTTATCCATTTTGTCTTGGCCGAAATAATCAGCATCTGAATTAGTCACTTCAATCACATGAAAAGCTTTCTTATTTTCTATTTGTGAATACAATGCAGAGAAAGTAAAAAAAAAGTGGAGCAGCACTCACGACGCTAACGGCAGAATCGTATGTGTCGGGGTATGAGGTGGGGGCGCTAGGATCTGAGGTGAGGGCGGCAATGTGGTCAATGGGGGAGGGGGTAATGGTTCTGGTGTCGACGGCTTTGAGAATGTGGAGGGGACTCTTGATGAAAGAAAAGGGTGAGTTGATGTTGTAGTGTTGTATTGGAATCCTATCCCCCCATTCTGTAGTTTCTTTTTCAATAATAATAATAATAATAATAATAATAATAATAATTAAGAATCAGTTTGAAGTGAAATGGAGGAAGTAAAAGAGGTTATGGTTGTTGTTGTGAATGAAGTAGTTGCTCATGCGTGTGTAGATGAAGGTAATGATAATTACTTGATCACTGAAAATGGGTTGGAGAGAAGCCATGGAAAAAAGGAGAGAGCACGAGTGATGGATTTAACGGCTATACGGAGGGAGAATAAAAAAAGAAGAAGAGATGAGTCTAAAGTTGAGGATAAGACCATACCTGAGATTTTTGAAACTCAAAGCAGTACCCAAGCCATGGCTACTTGAGAAGGAGGAAGAAGAGGTGGGAGAGTAAAATGACGTCGTTTTGGAACAAATAGCAAAACGACGTCGTTGAATTGTGCCAGGTCAGCTTTCGAGTGACGGAAATGGACGGAAGGGTCAACTTGAGGCACGCGTTAAAATTTCAGGGTATAATTCGGGTCAATTAAAATTCGAGGGTTAAATTAGATTGGAGATCAAATTTCAGAGGTCATTTTGAATATTAACTCTAATGTCATAAAAGAAAATGATTTATATATATGTCCAATTTTATCTTTATGTAAATCGAATTAACTAAATTCGATTTACATTTTTTTTTAATGTAAATCGAATCAATAATAGTAAATCGAAACTAATTGATTCGATTTATTATTTCTGTATATATAAATTGAATTTAGTTTATTTGATTTAATATTGATACAGATTATTTATTCTATATTAACTTTAAAATATAAATTTTAATAAAAAATACTCCCGTTTAAATTCAAATAAAATATAAAAAAAAAAACAAAACGAATAAGAATAGAAATCTAACTTTTGTGTTTTAGTTCAAATTCTAGAAAATTTATATTTTTATAAACTTATGAATATAAAATAGAACATTAAACAATTTTTTAAAATTAATTAAAAATCATCATTTGCCTCATTAGCATCTAAAAAATCTTTACCGAAACTTTTGAGGTTAAAAAAATTAATATAAAGTATATCCCTCCAAAGTGGCGTAGAAGTTAAAACTTGATTTTTTTTCAAAATCAGAAGTAACAAATAATTATACAATACATAATAACCAACTATCTTTATACAATATGTAATTTAAAAAATAATTAAAATACTATATCAATTAAATTATTATTTAATTTGTGTTAATTTAACTTGTGTCAATTAAATTATATATTGATATAGTATTTAATTATTTCTCAAATTACATATTGTTATAGTATATCAATTTAAATTACATATTGATATAGTATTTAATTATTTCTCAAGTTACATATTGTTATAATATATCAATAAAAAAATTTATTTGGAGAAAGAAATTTACATTTTCAACTATAGTTATTACTCTTATGAAAAAGTGTGTTAATTTAACTCATACTTTGTTTTTTGCAAATTTTCTTAAATGTAGCAATTTATAACATATTTTCTTTCAAATTATGTGTTTCTGAAAAGTTAGAAGAGTTAGTTCAAGTATGAATTTAATTTCTCAAAGAGTAGAATATGTACTTGAGTATGCCCACAGAAGTCCCATCATGGACATTCTTCATGCTCAAAGAGAATCTTAGATTGATGACAAGGTAAATTGTTATCTCTCAGATCCATACTATGTTTTATATTATGCTTATTAGCTTATATGCATAGTTTATGGAGTCACTATGAATGTTTGCAAGATGTTCTTGAAAATGAAAGCTGAGTTATTCAAACAGATCACATTTAGAGAAAGAAGCTAAAGCCAAATGTAACATTCTTATTATCAGAATATCATGTTTTCAACTGCGTCCTTCTGATAGCGAGGAGTATTACGATGACTTTAAATATATCTTTACATAACAGGAGCCTTTAAACTGAAAACCACATTTTTTTCATGTGAAAAACCGAAAATACTTTTTCTTTTCTTTCATTACACAATCATACATACATACATTTTAACCACATCACATACATATATATATATATATATATATATATATATAAAAGAAACTTCCATACAAGTAACATAGCAGCGATAACAATTTCGACCACTACCATGGTAGTAACAGCCATCAAATACCACATGCAATCACAGTAACTCAACCCTGAGATATTAACATTGCATAAAACTCAATAACTTATAACAGAATAACAACAGTAAGGGATCCGGGATAAGAGCGACTTACTGTACTCAGAGAAGAACCAAAGAACGAAGTAACAGCAACTCCAGTGATGATGGAAAACCTCAGCGGCAACTACAGCAATAACATAGTGACAACAACGTCCTGGAAATTGAAAGAATGGAAACCATAAACAAGAACACCTTTATCAGCGGCAGTAGCGCTAACTCAACCAGTTCTGGCAGTGTTTTCCAGCGACCACAACACCATTTTTTGGCGACAGAGGCGCAGTGGCACGGCTGATTTCTCCTCCGGCAGTAGCGGCCCCTCAGCTTCGCAGGTGGTGACAGCAACGAGCCTGGTTTCGATGGCGGCAGAAGCGGTGAAGACGAGCTCCTCCTCCTCGCGTATTAGCAATAGCAGTGACTGATCTGACGGTGACGGGCCAGCGGCGGCGGCGACAAAGCTAGTCGCGACTCTCTCCCTCGTGCGTCTTTCTCCTCGGTGACCATGGCGGCGGTGAAGATCCCCTCCAACAGTGGCAATGCATTGGTGATAGCTCCTCCTCTCTCTCTCTCATCGTCGCACTCTCTCTCGGGTTCGGCACCTAGTCCCGTCGGCACTGTCTCCTCCTTTCCCTTTCTTCTTCTTCCTCGGTCCCCCTTCTCTCTTTCCCCTCCTCTTTTCTTTTCTTTTCTTTTCTTTCCATTGGGTGTAAGGGGTGGCAGCATGTGTGTGTGAGAGAGAATGAGAGTGTGACTGTGTTGTTAAGGTTAGGGTTTGTGGTAGAAATTAGAATTTGGTAGAGTAAAAATTTTAATAAAAATAAAAGGGTAGAGTAATAATTTAAAACCAAATTAAATATAAAATAATTATTTTAAATATAGATCTTTAGTTTATTTAATTATTTTTTATTTTAAATTGTTATCATTAGTTAGTTTATGATAATGGCTTAATTAATATAATTTAGCATTATACTGATATTTTTTAGGATTCTTTTCATACCAATGAGATCAATATAGTATTTTTGTCTCTAAACTTATTTAATTTACTAATTCTAGCTTGATGTTCTAAAAAAAATGCAGTAAAATAAAATTCAAAATAGTCATACATATGATAAATTTTTATTTATATCACACGCTCAATTTTTACTATTTAATTTTTTATTTTGATGTTTAAAGTAGAATAAAGTCAAAATTGTCATTACCTAATATCAAATATTTATATACATAAAACTACAAACTATTGTTTATTTACAAATATAATTTATAAAAATTGTTTATGTATTAGTAAAAAATTAATGTGTTCTAATTTTATACTTTACATATATATGTCAAAATTTAATACAATATATGATTGACAAGAGTTTCATGCAATTATATAAATAGTAAGACATTGTTAAACTTAATTTTTTGTCTTTTGTTTAATGTATTTTGAACTTAACTATATAATTAATTTTTAGAATTTTAAATATTTTGTTAATGAAATTATAGTATAGATAAATTCAATATTTTTTAAATGGCATTTACCTTTGTATACTTAATAGGAAATTTATATAATTAATATATTTTAACTAAATATATATAAAGCACTAATAAAATAAAACAGAAAGCCAAAAATATATTTATATTTTTTACATTAATTCTAATAATTTTATATAAAAAATTATACTTATGTGATTTTACAAATAAATTTATTTATTTGGATAATAAAATTATCCATTGTTTTTATAAAATTAGGTTGGTTTAAATATAAATTGGTTGTTATAATTTGCTATTTTTCGAAATTGACACAATAAAACATTACATAGAATTCATTTTTTTTTAAATATATTACATAGTGGTTTTCCAAAACAATTTGTTAAATTGAAAATTAAAACTATATTTTATATTTATAAGATTTTTTAAAATAATGAATACTAAAAATCTATGTGTTTACAAATTTATATATACAGTTAAATGTTTTATGTTTGGTCAATCCACACATGGCGTGAGCATTTTACTAATTATTATCCTATCCTATAACATACCTTAAAAAGAAAGTTATTCCAGTAGTAGAACTCCAATGTATTATCCTTTATGTTCATTCTGAGTTTCTATCAAAATATCAATGTTTCCACTCTTCACTCATCATGACCTTTATTATCATACCACTCCTACATAAAACTATTTTCATTACACTTCACATCTCATGACTGTGTCTTATTTTGCTATCTTATTTTTAAGCTTGCTTTACATACACATACTTTTCTTAAATTTCAATTTTTGTATTTTTGAATTCAAATTCAAAATTAAAAAAGATCTCTCCATTCTCTGTTTTTAGTTTTTTCTCTTTCTCCTCAAAATTAAAAAAGGGATTCTCTCCATTATTTTTTTCTCCTCCGTTCACTTGTGCTCTTCTTCTTTAGTTCTTATAGGTCTCTGCCGTTTACTTTCTTGAGACACACCCCAACTATCAGGCGGAGGCACGAAGCTTTGTAGGGGATCTGCTTCAATCACGGATTCGTAATACTTTGTGATGACGAGTTATGTATGTTCCTTATTATTTGATCTAATGTATATCTTCTAATTTTGGTAATATTTGAAATGTTATTGCTGTTGTTATGCATATGTAGCTTTGTTTGGTATGTAGTTGTTCATGCAAAAAATCCAGAACCTCATTGTTGTTGCCAGGAATCTATTTCCAATTCGCCAAAAGGTCTTAACCTATTTTCCTCCTATATTCAATTTGCTTACAATATACAGAACCAAATAATAAGGATAATTTGTTTTCACACAATTCAAGTTATATCTCCACCAACTTCTCCCCATTGTCCAAAAGTTTATTCCATGGTCAAAAATGTATCTAAGTATCAGGCTACTCATTATTCAATGGTAAAGTTATGTGTTAACTTAATACTCAATAACTTATGTTATCATTTATATTTCTTCATCATTTTTTCCGTTCATTCCTCTTATTCTCACTATCGCAGTTGTTGCCTTCAAAATTTGCTTCGTTGGCATTTCCTTCAAGGTTGTCTTATGTCAACATACGTCAAAAGGTTGGACCTTCTTTCACAACAGGACTTCATTGGAGGGATTCAAAAGTTTTTCTTTCCAGGAGATGGCGCAGATTTTGTCTTCAACATGGCATAGTCGAAAGGAGCAAGGTCAAATTTGACGTCCCTGTTGATGATGAGAAATCAATGAATCTAGAAGTTTTAAGTATTTAGTATTTGTTAGGATTTTCTCTTCTATCAAACACTATAGATCTTTTTGGTTATTCATTTTGCAGTTAATTTCTTTCTATTTCTCATTGTTTTTTCTATTTATATATGTAATGGATATATTTATTTCAATACAGTAGTCTAATTATCATGTTCATTTTTTTCTTCTTTATTAATTTCTGTTTCTTTATTAATTTTTCTTCTCGAATACTTTATACATAGCTTTCGTTGTATTCTTACATGGTATCCAAGTAATTATCAGAGGATTCTTTGCAGCGATATGACAATTTTTTAACTGATAAAATTTTGAATTAAATCATATTCATATAATCAAGTCAGCTTAGTCACCACCAGCTTCAAAATTTCTCTTATATCATATGTAACGGTAATTCATATACTACTGAAAAATCATATAATCCTCATAATATGTTTCTACCAGATTTCTTCAATAAATACATAACTATTTGTATAGATATATCTCCTGTATGCCTAAACATAAAGCGAGTTATTATAACTCAATACACCCAAACCATATATCCATTAATATTGAACTTGCTATGATAACTCAAATTTATATTCTTAATCACAATTTTATGTCGTATATAATTTTTGTAGTATTGATCATAATTATATATTTAGTTGTTACTTTAAAGTATTGGATTAGTTTCAGAGACTTCTCATTCATTTTAGACATAAAATAGCTCAATCAATGTTTTGGCACTTATTTTATACTAATTTGTTCTAATGAATTTGTATTTCATTCGATATTTTAAACTTCCTCTAAATCATACATTTTTATTCCTTTTTTCACTATTGTATAATAGTACATAGTACTCAATTCTTTATCTACTTTACTATTTACATCATTATTTTTTTGTTTTCATATTTAGTTACATGTGTCACTTAAATTCGTATATTCTACCTATTTTTTGTGTGTACAATATCATTACTCATAATTCCAATCATCTATCATGATTTTCTTTCAGCCAATCATGTTAATTGTACACCATGATTATCTTTATGTTCTTTCTTATTATTATTGATCTTTTTTGTGAAAGTCATGATGGTTGTTCACATTATAAATATTGTCCTCCTTTAGTTTGTTTTACCACACCAAAACAACTCTTTCAGCACTATCACCAAATTAGCTTGATTATATTTTCTTCCATTGTCTTTTTTTTTTTATTTTAAACAGTGGCTTCATCTTTCAACTTGCTAAAGGATATTGAAGCTGCCAATGAAAATCAAAACTACAAGATAAAGGTTAGAGTCCTAAAGTTGTGGTCAATCTCACCAAAGGAACAGAAATTTCAAAAATCCATGCTTGCGATGGTGTTATGGATGAAGTGGTAATGCTTTCCTTTTTAAAGTTTGTACTAAAACTACTGATTTTGATATGATATTTCTTTGCATTACAGTTTTTTAATTAAATTATATGTTTAAGGCGATCGTATCCAATGCTCAATTAGAAGTCCTCAAAGAAGGTTGTTTGAGGGTGATTTATCTGATGGGATGATTTACACCTTATCAAACTTTTCACTTGCACTAAATGATCAAAAATACAATCCCACAAGTCATTCTCACTGTATCTATTTCAAGAGAGAAACTCAGCTTAGGATGGTATCGGATGTGAACTTTCCTTCCAATGTTTTTTGTTTTGTACCCAATGATCTCATTCTTAACCATACTAATGCTCAATCTCATCTTATTGGTATGTAATACTACACAATTTAATTGAGATTTTTTTTTCATTCTTAGCCCACAATTGATTACATTTACATTCTATCTTATCAGATGTTATGGGTTTCCTTACTACCAAAGGTGATATTATTGAGTTTTTTAGGAATGGAAAAAAGTCTATCTACATTGTCATTGAGCTTGATGACATGGAGTTAGTTTTCACATTTTTAATAACTTTTTCTATGTCATTTTTAGAATGTGTTTAGTGAAAATCATATTCTACATTCTTATTTTATTTTTCTAATCGTATATATCTTTTTAGTGGACACGGTAAGATCGGGTGCAATCTTTGGGATGAATTTGTCACAAGATTGGTCCAACATATTGAGAAATAACCTATTTCTGAGTTTGCTATTATTATCGAGTTTGCCAAATTCAATATATTCAAAGGTGCCTTATTACAAATATATAACTATTCAAGTACATAATTAAGAATTCTTTTCTAATCATTAATCAACAATCATTTTATAGGAGCTATGGGTATATCCAACACGAATTATAATTCAATTCTGTACGTTAACCCTAAATTTCAGGAGGTTAAGGATTTCAGGCAGAGGTGACTTTATTTAATTTTTGTATTGTCATTTTTTTTTTACATTCTCATCTAAGTATTTGTTTCTCATAGTACTAACAGTCTAACATTTTTATTACAAAATTATAATGTCTGGGGTCTCTCATGCCAATCAACTCACTCAACTTGCTGCAGATCTTGCATATAACCTGGAAGATGATCTCCTAAATCAATCTACTTATAAGCTTATATGTGAGCTTAAGGAGTTAATTGAGGTTTGACTCCATCTCATATAAATAACCAAGACTTATTATTTATGGCATTTCTAATTTTTTTTAAAATTCTAGAATGGTTCTTATGTTACCATTGGAACTGTTCTTGCTATCGATTCAAATAATGGTTGGTGGTACAAGGGATGCAAGCAATGTTTCCATTCTCTGAAAGAAAGTGATACATCATATCATTATACTACCTGTGATACATTTCCATCTTCTCATACTCCTAGGTAATCAGTTTATAAGAACCATATCACATTCATTATTTCATTCTATCATATACATTAGCTAATTATCATGTATTTGTATTTTTTTTAAATCATGTATAGCATTAACTTAAGGGTTACTGATGACATTGACACTGCATCATTTATTTTATACGACAAAGAACTACAAATTTTTTTGGCACTTTCTTCTGAACTTAGGCTTGCTCAGCTAACCAAGGTACTATTTAACTTCGTATGCTCCAATGGGCATCATATACTGCTACAAACTTTTTGGATGATAATTCAACATGTTTTTACTAACATTTTATTTTTTTTACAAGGGTGGCATAAATGAGGAGTATCCCATTGAGTTAGATTCTTTTAAGATTAAGATCTTATTTAAAGTTTCTGTTAAGATGGAAGACATTAACTCTTTCCAACCATGCAAGATAATAGTTATCAAGATATGTGGAGAGATTTCTATCATTTCTGCTTTCGTGGACAAGCATAACATTTATAGCGTGAGTTAATTTCATTCACTTCTCTTTGTACAAAAAATTTAACGCCAGTGATTTCCTATAATTCAACTAATAAATATTTATAGATGGTGACGCTGGAGATTCTTTTGCATGTGTTATTCCATCATATGAAGAAGGTAAAATATATTTTTCTTTTAAATTTGGTGTTTATTCCAATTTCATTAATATTTGTTCACTATTATACAAAATATAAATCTGTACACCTTCAGATATGTGGGATGCTGGTGATCCTGTTTATTTCTGCATTTATTGTAAAGCAGTAATGTGGGATGCTGAAAGACTTTCCAAAAGTAAGAAAAATAAAATTGCAAAGTTTGGTTTATGTTGCATGGATGGAAAGGTTAAGCTTCCATTTCTTAGAGAAGTTCCTATTATTCTTCAAGACTTGCACTGTACAGATAATGAGAAAGGAAAATACTTTTGGAAACACGTACGTAAGTTTAATTCTATATTCTATAGCTGGAAACATAAATTGTACTTTGAACAATGGATCAGCTCCACCTACATTTTCAATTAGTTGAAAAAATTATTATTCAATTAGTAGTTTACTTCCAATCGAAAATGATAGGCCCAGATTTGCACAACTTTATATTTATGATACGGAGATTGAAATTGAAAATTGCGTATCTACTGTAAGGTACACAGTTCAATCAAGTTACTAATTTTTTTTCATGAATTAATACTTAATTTGCAATAAATCAAGTTTTAATTATTTTTTAAATTTTAAAATTTATGCTAGTAATGTTGATTCCTTGAACACTATTGAAAGTGAGATTGTTTACCATCTCAAGAAAATGATAGACAATCATAATCATCTTGCAAAAAGTTTTCATTCTGCCAGCGATAGATTCAATACCAAGAATCATGCAAATATTAGGATGAAGCTTATTTGTAATCGGATTAAGGATGAAAGAGTATACAACTTACCAACAGCTTCCGAGGTTGCTATTCTAATTGTTGGAGACATTGATTATTCAATTCTAGAAAGAGATATAATCATTGAATCCACTTCCAAGAAATTGCAAAGGATTGATATTCTTCACCCGTTGTAATTGCCACTTCAATATCCATTAATTTTTTTTGTACGAAAAAGATGGTTTTAGACCAGGCATTGAACTTCAACAAGATACGGGAGTCGTTATACAAAGAAGAGAAAGAATATAAGCATGAGAGGGTTCTTCTCATATCGAATTCAAATGAGATTTAAAGATTCTTCAATTTTGTTTTATTCTCGAAGATTATTTCAACAATTCTTAGTGGATGCTTACAAAATGATATAGTCTGAATGTCTCAACTTCATAAGGAATAACCAACCGAACTTGAGGGTTGACAGGTATAGTGCACTACATGAGTCATTGGTTTGAGGTGAAGCAAATGCTGTCACTACCGGTCAACGTATAATACTTTCGAGTAGTTTCACTGGTGGACCAAGATACATATTTAACAATTGTAAAGATGCTTTTGCAATTTGCAAATATGTAGGATATCCCAGTTATTTTGTCGCAATAACATGCAATCCTGAATGTGATGAGATTAAATGTCTACTAAAGGATACAGGTCTTAAAGTGGTAGATCGTCCTGACATAGTCTCTAGAAACTTTCACATAAAGTTGAATGAGCTTATTATGAACTTTAAGCAAGGGAAATTCTTTGGCAAGATATCTGCTTGTAAGTAATACAAATTTTGTTGTTTACTTAACTTTTATGTAATATTGTTAACAGGTGTTATTTATGACAGATGTGTGCATAATAGAATTCCAAAAACGCAGACTACCACATGCTCATATTTTGTTATTCATGGATCTAAATCATACACCTAAATCACCAGATCAAATTAACAAGTTGATTTCTGCTGAGATACTAGATAAGATATGGAGGCCTAAACTATATGCAGCAGTAGAGAAGTTCATGGTGCATAGATCGTGTGGTCATCATGACAAAAAAGTCTTTGCATCATCAACGGACGTTGCTCTAAGTTCTATCTAAAGCCATTTCGAAGGAGGACTATCATTGATGAGGCTGAATTTTCGAAATATAGAAAGATTGATAACGGTCGCTCAATTTCTAAGAAGAATGTTGTACTTGACAATTCTTACATTGTACCAAACAACCCGTCGCTGCTGTTAAAATATGGTTGCCATATTAATGTGGAGCAGTATCAGACTTCTACAATAAAATATCTTTTCAAATACGTTCACAAGGGAAATGATAGAGTTATATTTGCTTTTTATCAATCAACAAGTGATGGTGATTGTCAACAGGTTGTTGATGAAATACATAATTATTATGATTGTAGATACATAGCAGTATGTGAGGCTGCTTGGAGGGTATTTTGGTACAACATACAACAAAAAGAACCTTCGATCATTAGATTACCATTCCATTTACCTAATGAACATCCAGCGGTCTTTAAGGATCATGAAAACATTATTGATGTTATAGAAAGGGTAGATGGCAAGCTGACGAAGTTGTTAGCATGGATGCTGGCTAATTAATTGTTTCCTTTTGGTTGATCTCTTACATATAGCCAATTTCCTAATAGATTTGTATAGAAGGATGACATATCCATGTGGATGCCAAGAGAGCAAGGTTTTTCAATTGGTCGATTGACGCATGTGCCCTGTGGCAACGAAGAAGATTATTACTTGAGACTTCTATTAAACATACAAAAAGGTTGCATGAGTTTCATCGATCTTCAAACTGTCGATGATGTTGTTCATTCCACCTTCAAGGAAGCATGTTATGCGTTAGGGGCTGTTGCAAGATGATAAAGAATTTATTGATACTATGATAGAAGCAAGCACATGGGCTTCTACGAGTTACATTAGAGATCTTTTTGTTGTTTTGTTATTATCAAACAACATCTCCAGTCCTATAAATGTCTGGCAAAAATGTTATCAAATACTTTCTGAAGACATCCTACATTCTGAAAGGAAAGTTCTACACTGTGAAGGTAATATTTTTAAACTTTATTTATTCTCATGTACATATTTAAGTTTACAATGATAATTTTAGTTATTTTCAATACAGAGTTACAACTATCTGATGAGCAAATTCTGAATCTAACTCTTTACAAGATTGAAGAAAAATTACAAGCTAATGGTAGATCGCTTAAAGAGTATGATCAGATGCCTCTCCCATCCTTGGATGCTATAAATGGAATAGAAGATTGTCTAATAATGGACGAGATGAACTTTGATTTATCTGACCTGAGAGATGAGTTGTTAAGAAACTTACCCAAAATGAATTTAGATCAGCGAAAAGCA
Source organism: Arachis ipaensis (assembly GCF_059453495.1). Lineage (NCBI taxonomy): Eukaryota > Viridiplantae > Streptophyta > Magnoliopsida > Fabales > Fabaceae > Arachis > Arachis ipaensis. Next base: position 138,639,238 of record NC_142436.1, read on the forward strand.
TTCAACACTGTTATTCAGGCTGTTAATAAAGATGTTGGAGGTTTCTTTGTATATGGATATGGTAGTACTGTAAAGACATACCTTTACAAGACACCTTCAACTACTATACGTAGTAAAGGTGAAATTGTATTGAATGTGGCATCCAGTGGGATTGCATCCTTATTATTCCCTAATGTTCGTACAACTTATTCAAGATTTAAGATACCACTTGATCTAAATGAGGATTCTGTATGTTGTGTCAAGCAAAACACTTCTCTAGCTAAGCTGGTATAAGCAAAGCTTATTATATGGGATGAGGCACCAATGTTGAATAACCTATGTTATGAAGCTTTGGACAAATGTTTGCCAGATATTCGAAGGTATGAGAAATGTTATAATCCAGATTTGCCTTTTGGTGGGAAGGTTGTTTTGCTAGGAGGTGACTTTAGGCAGATTCTTCCAGTAATACCAATGGGATCACGACAGGATATCGTGCTCTCTTCCATAAACTCATCATATCTTTGGGAATTCTGCAAAGTTTTGAAACTGACAATCAACATGCACCTTACAGTTGGAGCAAACCAATCCCAACTAAGGCAAATTTCTGAATTCGCAACGTGGTTACTAAGTATTGGTGATAGTTTGATAGGTGATTCAACTGATGGAGAAAGTGAAGTAACCATTCCCAATGACATCCTTATTTAGGATACTGACGAAGCTTTCGATCAGTTGGTTTATTTTGTGCATCCAAATTTGTTGTTAAATTTAAATAATACATTATACTTCAGAGATAGAACAATACTTGACCCTACACTTGAGATTGTTAATGATGTGAACAAGCTCATCATGAAATATTTAGTGGGCGAGAAGAAGACCTATTTACCTCTGATTCATTGTGTGTAAAAGAAGGAAACATGGAATCCGAGTTAGATACAATCACATCGGATGTTCTGAATGCTGTCAATTGTTCTGATTTGCCGCCTCACCAGTTGACTCTTAAAGAAGATGTACCAGTTATGTTACTACGACACATTGATCAATCAAATGGGTTATGCAATGGAACAAGATTACATGTACACAAGTTGGGCAATTATGTTGTTGAATGCATTACATTAACTGGTGAAAAAGCAAGACAAGTGGTTCTAATACCACGCATGAACATGATACCCAATAATCAAACTATTCCATTTAAGTTTCAGAGGAGACAATTTCCATTAATTGTCTCATTTTTTATGACTATTAATAAGTCTCAAGGTCAAATTTTGACAACTGTTGTTTTATATTTGCCCAAGCCTGTTTTTACACACAGTCAACTTTATGTTGCTCTTTCAAGAGTAACATCAAAATATGGGTTACGAGTATTAATTGAGAATAATTTTACCAGATTAAAAGATACAACCATTAACGTGGTTTATAGAGAAGTTTTTCAAAATGTCTGTTGATTATGTATGGTTTTAAATTCTATTTAACATGTATTTTTTAAACATTTATGTTCCACGAAAATTGTTAATTTTTGTATGTACTGCTTTATGTAAAAGTATGAAGTTTTTTCTTCTGAATTGTTAAAAAAGTCATATATATACTCTTTCAATATTATAAGAAATTAAAGTGATATAAATATTTTTAAGTAACGATCCAATTTATTATAAAACACTCATACATATGTTAATAACATAAAAACACTTTCATAATGAATGGTTTACATTAAACTTACCATACCCGTGCATCGCACGGGGAAATTCACTAGTTATTATTATTATTATGTATGTTATTTTATATATTAAAAATGTATATTTTGATATTTTAATAGTTGATTGATAATTAATATATAATATATATGTATATGGATATATATTATTTTTGAACAATACTTTTAATTATCAATCTAATTTTTTTAGTCTTACAATTAAATAATATATTTTAAATTTATATTTTTAAATATTATTGATCAATTACTGACAAAAATAATAAATTTTATTGGCATTGTAGTATAATATATAGGGGGCTTCTGTAGTGGCCAAGAAGTTAAGGTGGGTAAAATGATGATGTGTGCTGTATTTGTTGGTGACACGTGCAGTGGAAACTTGTGATTGACTATACTATGACCAAGTAAATTTATTAATTACAGTAAAAATAATAATAGTTGGTAACATTAATGAAGGGCAAAATCATGAAATTGAAATAGAAAAGTATATGTAAACAATGAAAATATTAAACAATGTAAACAATGGAGATATCGTGGGTGGCATAGGCAGTCACTATATTCAGGTATGTTATCATCGCGGCCGTTGTTGAGTTCTCTGTTTTTGTTGTTAGTATCTTGAATGAATATGCATCTTGGAAGCATATTAATTGGCCATCTTTTGATTATTATTGAAACTTCAATGAAAATGTCTTACTTCTGTTGGTTTCCAACATGAATAAATTCAATAGAGTACCAAAACGTTGCATGTGATTGTACAAAAAGTTTAACAATAATGTGTACATGTTTTAGCATTCATGAATCAAATTTTTTACTGACTTTCTTCCTATCTTTAGAAAGTATTATTGGTTTGGTTAGTTAGCTTCTTGTTGCTGAGAAGATGTATGTATCACACCATCTATGTATATATTGGCTTATTCGTTTACATTGATTGTTTAGAGAGAGTCATTAGCTATAAAGAGTGTTTGTGTTAGAAACTTTTTTTGGAAGGGTCGAAGGATATTTGAGTACTTCTCCACAAATGCCACTACAAGTTATGATCATACTTATCTATTTGAGTTTTCTTTATTTTATTTTAGAGTCCCGTTAGGGAGACAATGAAGTATCTATACAATATATACAATGGAATTTTAATTTGGCCCATTTTAAAATAAAAATGAAAATGAATCATTATTTACCTTAATTGAAACCCTCAATTTCAAATTATCCCTCATTTACCTATTTTGACAGTCAGTAACCCTCTCCCCCCCATCCCCCAAAATCCCACACTGTCACTGCTCAACCTCCCCCCAACCCTCTCGCCGCCGCCTGCACCCGCAACCTGACGCAGCTCGGACGAGAATTGCATCACCCACCCCTTCTGCAGTGCCCAGCTTTCGCACCCGTACCCGGTCGCTGGAAGCAACCGTGGCGCACTGTTCTGGCTGAACATCCCAGCCTTGCGTCCCCTCGTGCCGTGGACCACTCATCGGCGCGACCCGAACAGCAGCTCCCGGACCTGCTTCCCGCGCGTCATCTCTGAGTGAGCCTGCTGCCACGATCCTGCCTCCTGCGTCGGAGAGTTGATGCCGTGACCATTCAACAGTCCAGGGTCTCGTTAGTGTTAAGGCCCCATCTCCGACCGTCGTCAATCATCTACGGTTAGTGGGTTAATTTCCTTTTTTCAGGATTCATCTTTCTGTTGCTTCGTGTTCTAGACACAGTTTAGCCTGCTGAGATGTTTGATTGTACATGGTGGAAAACTGAATACATGCAATTTTAGTAAGTAGGAACATGATGAATAAGATGTTTGCTGAGATTGTTGAAATTAATTTAAGCATAGCCCGGAAAAGTTCGCAAAATTTAGGTAATCTGGTTCAAATAGCAGAATATTTTTCCCTCACCTGGTTGTCCTTTGCATACAGTGTGACGTAAGCAAGCTGACCATTGTCTATTTGTAATTGACCCCTAATTGGATGGTTACTTTAGCATGATATCGGATGGTTAGTTTTGATGATAGATCTTTTTCTTTTTCTGCATATATGCTGTCTGTTTGTGCTGTTGGTGGTTGTATTGAATTTTAATTAAGAATGTAATAATTGAATAAAAGTTCTTAATTTATTATATGTTTATTATCAATTAAAATGGATGTTCATTTTACTATGTATACAGATGGTTTGTTTATTCGAAAAGTGGATGTTATTTTACTTATAATATTGATCTTTTGCATTGATTTGCTGAATTCTGCATGTACATGCTCCACTATTTTCTTTTGTTAAGTGGTTTGGGAGTAATGAAGAAGATTTGTATTAGACTTAGTTTATGTTTTCTTGAATTGAAGTTGGGTTTGAGTTAGGCTATTTAAACATGGTGCATGGATGAAATTTTGGTTAATTTGTTAGATGTTTAGTATCAACTAAAACAGATGTTCATTTTCTTTAGAATAAGTTAGTCGGCTGTAAAAGTGATTTGACTATCTCTTTGAGATTAAGGTACTATGTTCACTCTTAAAGTAAACAACAATTAAGTTACATAAACAGAACAAGAAATGATGTTTTTTCTCTCTCTTACAACTACAGGAAATCACAAGAGACAACAAGGTATGATGCAGCAGTAAGGTTGCTGTTGTATGACTTTGGTGGTCACAATCCAGAGTTTGTAGTCCTCTGAACAGTCTTAGCACAAGAGAAAAGGTTGCATGACACTCACCAAACCACACAATTGCACAGATGCATGCATTGAGTTGCATGCTCAGTCTTGTCAATGAATGCATGAAATTTCATGATCGATCTATTGGTTTATAATGTCTAATCATGCATTCAAATGATATAGTGATCCATTAGAAGGTTAAATGTCTTCAATAGAAAATACCATGACATATAAGATGTCTCATAATATGATATTTTGAATTAAGATAAGAACAAATTTAATTTACATATGTTTACAAGTGATACTAAGAATTTAAGATAAATCTGCTAGCATTAAAGAAGTCCTTGAGTTCTTGATGAAATATCTTGAATTGCTCCACAAATGCTTGATTATATTCTCCTGGGTTCTTTGTGATTTCAGCAAGCATAGCTTCTGTTGCAACCAAATCTTCAGGAGTACCATTTCGGTGAAGCTTGTTTTGTATAGTGTGCTTAATTTGTAACTGCCAAAAAAGAGCATGAAATAGGCAATCTATCATACATTAAACTGAAATGGGATTACATACTTGAGGTACTGTGGGAAAACAACCTTGAGGTCATATGGGATGTCATTCCGGTGAGCAATATCTCTAGTTCGAGTCAGAGGAGCAGATTCTTGAAGAGCTTAGCCTTGAAGAGCTTAATACTTGTCATCATGATGCAGCATTTCTTGAAGATTCTTTTTATGTTAACACACTTTTAAATCTTGATGACTAACTGTTGACCTTTTAGTATTTCTCTAAACTATAAATTATATATCTCATGTAAATGTTATGTAATAAAAAAAATTTCTTTTAATTTCAAATTAAGATTTTATTTATTTTTCAGTTTAATATCAATGTTTACAAAAATTCTATTTTAATCTATACTTTCTAAACCATAAAACAAAAGAAACACGTGGAGCATGGGGATGCAAAAACCAGAAAATTAAGTAAAGGACAAATGGTATATCTAAAATAAACATCCACTTTAAAAAGAAAGGAACAATTCGCATAAACAGTAAAATGAACATCCACATTAGTTGATAAAAAATAACTAAGAAATTGACCAACAATACCACTCGTGCATCATGTTTAAATGGCATAACTAAAACTCAGCTTAAATTCAATCAAATTAAACTAATTCTAATTCAACTCATATAATAAAAAAACTTGCAGGCCATATGCAAACAAAACAAAACACAGGAAATCAAGTAAAAGATAAATAATATGCCCAAAATAACCTTCTACTTTTGAATGGAAAGAACCATCTGTAATTATAATAAAATGAACATCTGACTTAGTTTAAATAGCTAAAGAAAAATACAATTTAGTACTTGTTTTACAAATCTAAATGTCACATAACTCTGTTATAACTTAATCACTTATATATATCTAATTACAACAACTCCAAGCATACTTGAATTCAGTGAATGGTACACTAAATCCAATTCTACAATATGACCAAGTTCCGTCTCATCAGTTTTTAGCTTATTCACACCCGTCACTTCCACGACCTGCAATCAAACACAAACAAAAAAAAAACAACCAAAGGAATTAAGTGACATATGGTACTATGACATAAATATTAGCAATATAAACCACCAAGAAAATGACTAATTTAAACAAGATTAAGTGTGTAAAATTTTAGTTTATAATAGGCACTATGCTCACTATTTTTTAACAAATACTTCTAATCAGGCAAAATTATATTAAATTCACTCCAAATCATGTAAACATCTAAATTAGAATGAAAATAACTATCGACCTACCTAGTAAAATGAACATCCGACCTATATTAAAATTACTTTACACTGAGAGTACATCAAAATTAAATTCTATAATATATATCTATGCTTCCCTTCATGAAAAGAACCATTGGAGCTCCAAGCCATAGAAAAAAAAAAACAAATAATGGATATATACAAAATACTATTCTCTCTAGAATATACATTCTTTGCCGCCTATAACTTACATTTTCTGCATTTATTTATGTCAATTTAGTTAGACCATAGTATAAGATCTTATCTATGATTAAGACTTATTTAAAGACTATAACTCAAAGAAACCATCATAAAATAAAATTCTAAATAGAAGAAACTAGAAAAGAAGCACTTGTACTACCTTTCCAAGAGTGAAAGCAAAGATTGCACAAGCAACACCAGTACCTAAAATAATGATGTCATCATATCCTTCTGAGACTTTTGGTGGAGTTCATGTACCATTTACTGATGTCTTTATACTTTGTGCATGTGTTGTTGCACTTGGAACACTGGATTTTCTCTTGTTTGATGCAAAATCGTACAAATAAGCACAAGCACCAAACCAAAAGCTATGACACTTCTAAAAATGAACATATAATCCACTGCCAAGAATAAGAACAAGGGATTGGTGAAACTGCGAGATATAGTTTGGGAAATAATGAAGAAAGATTAATGAGAACTAAGAATGGTGATACACCCTTTTTGTTCTATTGCTCCTGTGACTCTTAACGTGTTACACTCTTCTTTTTTTTAATATCTAAAAAATTTGCTTCAACAATAAATGTATACCAATGCCACATAATTAAATAACAAATAGCAATAACAACAATAAATTAACCACATTAATATAAACACTCACACCGTTATGATTTAGTCCATCAATATCACAACTATGAATAGCTACAAAAAAATGTTATATATAATGATGATTGTAAAGCACAACCAGCATTATAGTGGTTGAAAACCAATTTTAATTCCTCAAAAACTTCAAAGAATGAGTGATGATGCATATGATCATTTATGTTCAAAACCAACATGAATAAACCATTTCATTCAAATCACTCAATAAAATATGGTATGCACTTCTTAAAAATATACCAAACAATTGATAACATCTGAATTTTTAACCAAATTGGTGTTTTGATAAAAAAATCACAAACAAGTGCATAACAAAATTCAAGCTCAAACATAATTAGAAATCACATAAAACTGCACAATTGTAAATTATAATGCCTCATGAGAATAGAATTTAAGTCAAATGCTGGCCATACATAATAATTAAACAAAAAGATTTCATTTAGGCATTTCATCGAACATATGGTGTGCATCATGTGTAAACAGAGCATTCAGTTCAATAGAAGCAGCAATCAACCCATAAAATTCAGCCAGCAAACACATTCAATCTAGCAACAGATATTAACTAGTCCTAAGCCTAATCTATATGCAGAAACAAGAATTAAAAGCAATGAAATAAATAAAATAGAAAGAACCGGGGACAAGGAAAGGGATGGAACCTGCGTTGATGAAGGAGAGAAAGAAGAACGGGGGCAATGATGGTGTCGCAGCGGCATAGAACTTAGCCGCTGCTGGGTTGCACTGGGGTGTTGCTCGCCGGAGCTGGCAGGCGCGAACAGGGGCATGGGGGTAGCGAACACGGCAGGGAGAAATGGGGAACGAGTAAAGAAAGAGAAGAGAGAGAGGGTGGGCGCCGGTGGTGGGCGGTGGACTGTGTTGGGCGGTGGACTGTGCGATCCGAGAGGACGGTGGAAACAGAACAACGGGATACAGTGCTTGCCGATGACCTGTGCTATGTGGTTGAAACAGATGCAGACGGCAGTTCGTTGTTAATGGAGGTCACGCCGTCTTGAAAGAGGGATTGGTAGGTTTGATTCTATAAATCAGGGTAATCCTAATTTAATTCAAATTTTAAATTAGAAAGAATTTAAAATTAAATAATGACCTATAATTTAATTTTAATTATAATTAAATCCCATTGTATGCATTGTACAATAAGACTATTGTCTCCTCATACTTTTCCTTTATTTTATTTCGATTTTCAATTGTGTTTGCGCAAAATAAACCTTTTACTTTTGAGTTATACTTTAGTTCATATTTATTCTTCTCCAATGTTCTGGATTTAAATAAACTCTCCTATTTATCATTTTTTTCCTTCTTTCGGTTGGAAATGTTAAAAGAGATTTGAGTACTTCTCCACAAATGTCACTGCAAGTTATAATCTAATGTATCTATTTGAAAATTTTTTATTTTATTTTATTTCAATTTCCAGTTCTTTTCGCACAAAATAAATAAACTTTTTATGTTTGAGTTATGCTTTAGTTCTACAGTACTCTTTTTTGTCCGATATCCTGGATTAAAATAAACCCCATGTTTATCTTCTTTCTCCTTTTTTTTTTGTTGAAAGGGTTGAAGGAGATTTGAGTACTTCTTCACAAATGCCACTGCAAGCTATGGTATCTAATGTATCCATTTGAATTTTTCTTATTTTAGTTTATTTCAATTTTCAATTTTTTCGCACAAAATAAATCTTTTACTATTGAGTTATGCTTTAGTTCTACTGGTACTCTTTCTTGTCCGATATCCTGGGTTCAAATTAACCTCCTGTTTATCTTCTTTCTCTCCTTCTTTTGTTGGAAGGTTGAAGGAGATTTTAATATCTAATGTATGTATCTGAATTTTTCTTATTTTATTTTATTTTAATTTCTAATTTTTGTTACGTATAAAATTAATCTTTTACTTTTAAGTTATGCTTTAGTTCTACTAGTACTCTTTCCTCTCCAATATCTGAGTTCAAATAAATTCTCTTATGTATCTTCTTTTATTCCCCTTTTTTAGTTCAAATAAATATCTTCTTTCTCTAGAATCATCACAAGAATTGATGAGGCAAATAAAATGAACTTGTATCTTTCTTTGATGAATTTATTCTCTTATATATAATGTTGTTGCGTATCAAAGGTTTTAAATTATCTTTAAAGAATTAGGAAATCCAATTAGTACTCTATTATTCGTCTGATTTAGTTTGAAGAGAATTGGAATTCTTAGTATAATTGAAAATTATACTTTTTTCGAATTGGCATCTATTGTGAATCAAATGTTAGAGTTTTATGTTATCTTCGATGTTGTCAGTGTGTTTAATTTTAAATTGTATAATGCAGGTACTTAATAACGCCTTGGAATGGATAATGGCAGCAAAGGAAACTCGAACTTTTCGGGTCAATGGAATGATGAATGGAGTAGTAGTGAGTCCGACGAGGAAGATGTCTCTAAGGGGTTAGAGTCACCATCACGAGTGGACAAGGAGAGTGAGTCGGTAGAGAGAGTTGATGTATTTGGTGAAGGGGATAAGGGTGGCAGAGTGCCTTTATCGGAGTCACCAGGTGGTTCAGGCGATCAAATAAGTGATGATGTGGACACTTCCACGCTTTCAATCGCGGTTGCATTGGCTGATATTGAATTTTATGGGGTTGAAGAGGCTTGTGCAAGATATGTGGAGTTTGCAAAGGCGACTGAATTTGCTGTTCGAAAAGGGGATTCCATTAAAGATGATGAAGGCAATGTTGTGAGAAAATTTTTCTATTGCAATCGACAGGACTTGCGGGGCAGATAGGAAGAGGGCGTATAAGGCGGAGACCAGGACCAACTGCAATGCAAAGTTCGTTGTGTTCTTAGACAAATAGAGTGGCAAGTGGAGGATGAAGACATTTGTTCAAGATCATAATCATAATTTGACTTTGCCTGCTTTTACTAATGTCATGGCAGCCCACCGCAACATCAACGAAGGTGATAAAGCCCACATTCATAGTATGCACGAAGTAGGATTCCAGACCAGGCAAATCATGGAGTTCTTTGCATATTTGTCCGGTGCGTATCGAAGCTTGCACTTCATAAAGAAGGACGTTTACAACTATATCGACGATGTACATTGCTCTAGGATCGTTCAGGGAGATGCGACAGCAGCAATAAGTTATTTGAAAGGAAAAACTGAGGTGGATCCATTAGCTGTTGTGATGTACACATATTGTCCCGAAAACTACCTTGGTCACCTGTTTTGGTCGGACGGGGTGATGCAGTATGACTATGAGTGCTTTGGTGACGTGTTGGTCTTTGATTCGACGTATAAGAAGAATCTATACAATCGGCCTTTGGTAATATTTTCTGGCACTAATCACCACCGACAGGCAATAATTTTTGGTTTCGGGTTGCTGGAGGACGAGAAAATTCCATCTTATAAGTGGCTGCTAGCCACTTTCCTAGAAGTCATGCATTAAAAACAGCCCAAAATTATGGTTACAGATAGAGACGAGTCAATGAAGGAGGCTATTAGAACAGAATTCCCTAATACGCATCGACTTTGCACCTGGCACCTAGCACATAATGCTGTTTCGAACATCAATGATAATGATTTTCGTGCTGCATTTAAGACTGTTATGTATGGTCATTTTGAGGTAGAGGAGTTTGACCAGTATTGGACAGACATGATTGCTACATTTGGGTTAGAGGAATTAACAAATAATATGCATAATCTTGGATATACAAATTAAAAAACAAAGAATTTTTAGTTAAATAAAAAATAAGAAATTAATATCTTAAAAAAGCATAAAGGTTGATAAAAACTAACAAATTACTTCACAAGTCCTGGTAGTTTTGCAGTTTTTATATTTGTTTCTTTAAAATTTTATACAAGGACCACGCTTTTATATAAATATTGAGAAGACAAAAAAATTAACAGTGAATTCATTTTTAAGACAATCTAGTATGCTTGATTTTCAACTAGTTTATTTAAATAAATTATTGAAGGTATGACATTATGAATTCAAGATTTACGGATGCCAACTTTAGTGGATTCACAAAGTAAAAAAAGTAAATCTTATTAATAAAATTATTATGAAAATTTTTAATAAGAACAATGTTACATGACTAACAAGTATTATCATTTTTTGCCAGCACTTAGTCGGTAATAATTTGTACCCATATTTAGAGAGATTTTGTACACAATAAACATATAGTTTGCACCTATGTTTATCAAAGTTTTGCACACATAAATCATTACCATTTATACTCAAATTTTTCAGAATTCGAACACATAAATAATTAATAAAATTTATTTGTTAAAAATAATTTAATATTTATATTAACCAAAAGATGGACAAATTATTAAAAATTACTAACCTCTGCAAAAATTTTTCTTTTAATAATAATAATAATAATAATAATAATAATAATAATAATAATAATATCAATAATACTATTTAATAGTTATTTTTATTCAAAATAATAATATTTTTTATAAAATTTAAATACTTTATAAATTTATACTCCCATATAATTTATGTCACAAATATATTAATAGTAGGAGTTCACATAAATATCACACATGATTTAGTTCCTTCTTTTTTTTCCGATTACGCTCATTCATTAACAGTTCATGACTTTTTATTGATTCAACATTATAATGGATGTTCATACTAAGGCTCAAACCATTGACGTTTTGAAATTATCCACTTAAGAAACACTAACAGGTTTTTTTTCTTCAAATAAAAGGCTCACATAATAAACACATTATTTTGATCAATTTATTCTGTTGTTTTGCAATAATTACTAACAATAAGCGCCTATCATTTTTACTAACAACTTACATCCAACTCTCCACAACTTACATCCAACTCTCCACATGTTATGTGTTTATTGATGAGTTAAAGCTTAATCAGTTTTAACCACTATATATAACTTTGGCCAGCAAAGACCTGCCCAATATATATGCTAGTTTTCATTAAAAAAATTCAAAGAGTTGCATGTGGGCATGGGTTCACCTCTGTGCATGCATGGATAAGAGATCGTATTAAGTTTAGTATTTGTTGATGCATTTGTCCACACACTCCAACCTTTCCATGAAATGAAGTTCATTAATCATTATTATGGTCTCTGCGGTGGAGAGAAATAATTTATCAAAATCCCACTTAAAATATAATCCTATCTAGCTAATTAAATAATTTTACCCCTAAGCAGAAGCCAAAGGTCACAAGTAATTTCCTTTTCGCTGCTCCCCTCCCCTCTATGTGGCTATGGCTGAATGACTCTAGACAATGACTTGAACCAATACATTGGCAATCAAACAAAGCATTTAATAGATTGGAGTCACAATCCAAAGTTGATCCATTGTCGTTTCATAATAGACACTTGGAGTCTCAATTATCTGCTATATTTGTAGTACTCAAGTGTATATGTATATATATGCTCAACTATAATCATGAATAATATATACTAAATCCACCATTTGGAAACATTTTATTTATGCTTGAAGGGGACCTGCTGAAAGAATGATGTTCATTTTGTGGTAGAGATTAAGGGAGCATCATATGGGAAAAGTAGTGCTTTCTAGTAAGACTAAGACATTGGGATAGTACCTAGCAGCTTGATTCATATGAGAAAATGAATTCCGACCAGACTGATTGTCATTATTAAATAGATTTAATTTCATACTCAATTTGGACCTCATAAACTTGTGCCAATGCAAGACCACATATCTTAAAATATAAAAGAAAAAAAAGCCCTACTACTTTAATTTGTTAAAGTATTCTGCACTGCAGTCATTAAATTAATCAGTTTCAATCTATGAGGAAAAGCTAAGCTCATTTATTACTAATGCATATCACATAATAAGTATTATCCTTGCTCATCACTTTTACATATGGCTAGGGTTTGAGTGATGCTTGAGTGATTCCTTGTCCCATCAGGACCTATATATACATATATCTCATTTTTTGAGGTTGGGCCCTTCTTGGCTTTTATTCTAAAGACAATCAGAATATCCAACTTAATTGCTGTATATATGGAAATTTTGGAGAAAATTAGTAGATGGAATTTAATAATTTCCACATTTTTTTCCATTTAAATAATTAAAGGCACTTGGTATTTTTTGTATATAAATAAGCAAAACTTGTAATGCTAGGCTAGTATAGCTAGATGGACCACCTAAACTTATAGCTGAGATGATTCAGTAAGACAGGTTTGATCTACTTTTCATTGGATCATCCAAACATTCTCATCAACAATTAGTCCTTTAATTTGCCTAGAGAGTTTTATTGCCTGCAAGTGAAAGCAGGCGCCCAATTTAGGTAACACAAAATCTTGATGTCGCCTTAACTTGTGGAAATATGTATTTTCATCCGGTGATTTCATGCGAACATAATCATGATATTGATAGCTACTATTGTCTATTTGGGATTTTCCTCACCCTTATGCTCATGATGTTTTTTTTTTTTTTTTAATTTAAATAAAAAATTTATTATCTACGGATTTAAACGTGGATACTTAGTCACCAAAAAAAAAAAAAAAAACGTGGATACTTTATATATTTAATTGTGCTTTCAGAGTTAAAAAATATAAAAGTAGAAGAATATATTTTTGCATTAAAATTTAAAATTAAGTTTGAAAAAATTTTTATTATTCACAAATTTTTATTAAAATCAGTATTTTTTTAATATAATTTTAAATCTATTTGTGAATAATAAAAATTCTGATATAAAATTTGACATGATTAATTTAGGATAAAATACGAGAATAAAATAGTTTTAATTTATTATGAGTATGTATGATTTGATTATGAAAAAGAGAGTATTTTGTAAAAAAGAGAATCAATAAAGTTTGTATTTTTTTATTATTTTTTATATATTTTGTAATATGTATTGAATTAGGTTGATTCAATTTATTATATATATTTGATACAAATAAATCGAATTAGATTTATTAGATTTATTAAAGTACAGGGGTGGTAACACTACTCTTCGAACTCGCGGGTATCCACTCTACTTAATTACTCGTCTCCCGCACCGAGATAGGTTTTTAACGGGGGCGGGACAGGATGGGTCGAGTTTAGGTAAAATCCACCCAGTATATATATATATATATATATATATATATATATATATATATATATATATATATATATATATATATAAAATAATTAGTAAAATAATTAATAATATTGTATCATATTTAAATTTTTATTTTAATTTATGATATGTATATAATAATGGTTATATAAATTTTAAAATTTTATTTTATTTGTTGGATTTTAATAATTGTATGGACAAATAAAGATGGAACGGATATTCATAGAAATAGATTACGGTTTAACTTTTTACTAGTTCAATGTGAGTTATTATAAAATGAGTAGTGTAGGGTAAAACAAAAACCCGCCTTTACCCACTGTATTGCCATCCTACCAAGGTATTTATTGGCAAATCTAAAAAATAATGTAAATTACCCTAAAATAATATAGTTTTTGAGTTGAAAATGTTATTCAAAAAAAAAAAAAAACAAGGTTAAATACTTAGATATAAGGTGCATGCTTTTTATTCTTGTAGTATTGTTCATTGACTTTGGTATTCTTTTATTTTTTCCAAATTCGTTATTCCTATATTGGTTATGGTTATAAATTTGAGTCCTTATAAATTCTTAATAATATTTTAATTATGATAAGTGTATATTAAAATTAATCAATAATATAGAATAAAAAATAAAATATAAAAATATATTAAAAAATAAATTAAATTATATATTTAATTATTTATATATAAATATATTAATAATTAATTTTAGTATATATTTAATATTTTTATATATTTTTAGTATTAGAAATTAGAAGTATAATAGAGTTTATTTTTGTTAATTTTTTTGTCTAAACGATGCAAATTAAAAAAAGAACTAATAATAATAATAATAATAATAATAATAATAATAATAATGAATAAATTTCTTTACCATTTTACCCTTTGACCTCTCTCTCTCTCTCTGACTAATTAGTCCGCCATCCAGCAGGCCAAGTCCCACTCCGATGTCGTGACTCTCTCTCTCTCTCTCTCTCTCTTTCTCTCTTTCTCTCTCTCTCTGAGCCAGCGCCAGCATCAGCACGAGCACCAGGGAACGCCGTAGCAGCTCCCTTTCTACACTGTGCTCTTTCTACTCTTCACGGCTGAACCAACGCCCCTCAGTTTTCTCACCCTTCTGCTGAGGTACTCTTTTCTGCGCATATTAACTTTCCCCTTTTGCATTTCTGTGTATCCTTTTACGCTCCCTTACCTTTCAAGTTTTGCTTTTTCCATCTCCGTCTTCTCGGATCTGCTTCAGATTTGACCCCTTCCATTCCCTTTCGTGAAGATCGCATTTTCATTCAATTACCCCCTTCTTCTCTTTCCTTTCCCTCCTTCGCCCATCTCAATTCTTGTAGCTTTACCAATGTTCACAAAAATCTGCATTCACCTCTTATTCCCATCGACTCTTTGCTTTGCTGTTGGGACTTCAATTCCAACTCTATTTGTTTGTTCTAAGATTTTATTTTGTTTTGTTTTATTTTCATTTTTTGTGTGGGATAGAGGGATGCGTTGGCAGTTTGTTTTAACTGCTTGTTATGTTTTAGGGCAGTGGGAAACATGAAAAGTGATTGCATGTTTTTCATAAAGCATCACTATTTGAGCTTTACTAATCTGATGATCATGCTCTGCATGCCTCAAGTTTTCTTCTTTCTAGAATACATATAGGGTGTCATCATTTGTCAAATGAATAATAGCTAGTTTAGTTATGTTAGTGTTAATGTGCTTATTTAACTGTCACTGATGTTGTTTTACTGCTTACTGGATCTATTTCTCTGCTATTGAGTGCAAACTAGCTGTGCGGTGATGATAACCGTGTTTATGTCTTTGACTCCGGTTATGGTAGAATGAGAGATCAGTTTCTTTCACATGCTATTGTGGTCAGAATCAAGCATGCTTTTCACATAAAAACTCTGTTAAATTGCTGACAACTGTTTGATGCTGTTGATGCGCTTGATAGGTTGTTGCTTATTATTGAAGAAATAAATGGCTTCTCAGCCATGAACTTGTTATATTTGATTTCAATTGGAACTGCTTATCTTCTCTGATGGACTCCAAGACTAGCACTAAAGCTCCTCCAAAACACCATCACAAGACAGCTGTGATCCAAACCTTAGAAACAAAAGACACCAAGCCTTCTCATCTGCAGGTTCCGAAGGGAGACAAGCCTGAGCTGGCTGCTTCTGGAGATTTATCAAGGCTTGCACAAAACACATTGAAGCAGAATACTGGGGAAACTTCCGAAGACAAGAAGTTGGGAAGTTCAACTAAAAAGGGGTCTGATTCCCTGAGTAAAAGATTTGGTTCTGGACCCTCTGGTTCTGAACAGGCTGTTAATGAGACCAGAGGCTCTCAGGAAAACCTTATTGATCAAGAGAAAAAGTCATCGGTATATGGAAGTGTGAAGAACAGTTCTGTTTCGGCCAAAATAAGTGATGGGGCTAGTAGTATTGCAAAGACCAGTGGAAGTGCCAAGATCAGTGATCGAGCTGATCCTGTTGAGAGTGGTAAGAGCAGTATTTGCAGAGGGAGCACAAGTAGTGATGTGAGCGATGAGAGTAGCTGCAGCAGCTTTAGTAGCAGCATTAACAAGCCTCACAAGGCTAATGATTTGAGATGGGAAGCCATCCAAGCTGTTCGAGCTAGAGATGGGGTACTGGGTTTAGGTCACTTTAGGCTACTGAAGAGGTTGGGTTGTGGAGATATTGGCAGTGTATATCTCTCTGAACTGAGCGGAACTAAATGTTATTTTGCAATGAAGGTAATGGACAAGGCATCCCTGGCTAGTCGTAAAAAACTACTCCGTGCTCAGACAGAAAGAGAAATACTTCAGTCATTGGACCACCCCTTCCTTCCAACTTTGTATACCCATTTTGAGACAGAGAAGTTCTCGTGTTTGGTAATGGAAATCTGCCCTGGTGGGGACTTGCATACTCTTAGACAGAAGCAGCCAGGGAAGCATTTTCCTGAGCAGGCAGTAAAGTATGTTAAACGTAAATCCTGCTTTTGTTTCATTCTCTATTGAGTTATGTTTGTTTACTTTCATTTCTTCTTAAAAGCCTGATCAAAATAAGTAACAGTGACAAGTGCAACAGAAATTTTAAAATTTTTAGGTGAAATTTGGCCATGATGTTTATTTGAGATGATGACAGCAACTGTTAATTTACTCTACCATGCAGGTTTTATGTGGCAGAAGTCCTCCTGGCTTTGGAGTACCTTCACATGCTTGGGATTGTCTACCGTGATCTTAAGCCAGAAAATGTACTTGTTAGGGATGACGGACATATTATGCTCTCTGACTTTGACCTTTCCCTCCGTTGTGCTGTTAGTCCAACCCTTGTAAAAACCTCATCTACAGATTCTGAGCCTTTAAGAAAGAATCCTGGTTATTGTGTCCAACCTGCATGTATTGAGCCGCCATCCTGCATCCAGCCTTCTTGTGTTGCTCCTACTACATGTTTTTCACCCCGACTCTTTTCCAGCAAATCAAAGAAGGAAAGGAAACCCAAAACTGAAATTGGCAATCAAGTGAGTCCACTACCCGAGCTGATAGCAGAGCCCACTGATGCTAGGTCAATGTCATTTGTCGGAACCCACGAATACTTGGCACCTGAGATCATTAAGGGTGAAGGTCATGGAAGTGCAGTTGATTGGTGGACTTTTGGAATATTTTTATATGAGCTGTTGTTCGGGAAAACTCCGTTCAAGGGATCTGGAAATCGAGCTACATTGTTTAATGTTGTAGGCCAGCCTTTGCGGTTTCCAGAAGCACCCATTGTCAGTTTTGCAGCAAGGGATCTTATAAGGGGGTTGCTTGTCAAGGAACCTCAGCATAGATTGGCATATAAAAGAGGGGCTACTGAGATAAAGCAACATCCGTTTTTTGAAGGTGTGAATTGGGCATTGATCCGGTGTGCTACCCCGCCAGAGATCCCCAAGACAGTAGAGTATGAGAAGATTCCTTCCCCAGCTTCATCAGCCAGTGAAAAGGCTGTTCACCATAAGTCAATACCTGATCATAAAGGTTCTGATAATTACCTTGAGTTTGATTTCTTTTAGGGACAACCCAGTATATTGATTAAAACAAGGTTCATATGTTAGGGAGGGAGGGGCTGTTATTTAATGTTTTCACTTTTCAGGAACAGATGAAGTATTGTATGTTTGTTTTTCTTGGCTGTTAAGTTTTAAATTTGCATGGCGTAATTAGTGACTGCCTTCTCTGTCATATCCAAGGTTTAATGAAAATTTCTCAGTAATGCACGTGATAGGGATTAGGGAACCCGTGGGGAGTGTATAAATTGTTGGAAGGGAAAACGCAGGCCTTCGTTTCGAGCCTACAATCATTTAAAGATTTTTTTATTCCTTATTATTTATACTAGCAATTCAACAGCCACTAGTTCAGCTGCTTTTCTATTGTTTTATAAAAAATTAATTTATTTTTTTGTTAATATATTATTCATTCTTCAAATTTATTAGATAAGTATTTTTTTATTATTTTAATATTAACGTAATTTTATTTATATCATATTTTTTCTTAAAATTACTATAAAAAATTTTTAAAATGTTAAATTATAAAAACACACAATAAAGAGGTATATATTATCAGAAAAAATATAATTTAAAAAATAATATAATAATATTATTCTGATTCAAAAAGAGTATATATAAATCAAAATATATGTTAGTTATTTACAAAAGATAATTTTACTTAAATGTCATAAATATTTATATTTGTCTTTATTTTTTTTTAAGTGGTAGGCTAAAATATAGATCTGGATCTAAAGAGGCCTTTATTTTCCTAAAAATAGTGAAAAAACAAAATAAATGAGAATGCTTATTTTTTCGTTTTTAAATATCAAACTATAAGAATAATTAATAAACAAAATAGGAGAATATAAAAATTGTGTACCTGAAAAAAATCCTTCGTAATTCATCATACATTTTTTTATCAATAACTTTTTTAATCTTGAAAAATTGTCACATTTATTAACCATAAAAATAATTATATAAATGATTCAAGATTATTCAATTAAATTGATTCCTTGTTATAGGGACGAATTCAATTAATTCAATTAAAACCTGGAGAATTGAGATATCTTGTTTTGCACTGAATTTTTTGAAAAGACAACAAAAAATGACATTAATCTTTATTTATGTATGACAAAATATAAATTAAATGACATTACATCTGATTTATTAGGAATTTATAAGTTAGTGCCTATTCAATCGCTTTTTTTTATTGTTTTTAAGAAATTAATTTTATTTTTTTGTTAATATATCATTCACTCTTCAAATTTATTAGATAAGTATTCTTTTATTTTAATGTTGACGTGACTTTATTTATATCATATTTTATTAAAATTAAAATTACTAAAAACTAAAATATAATTCAAAAAATAATGATAATAACATTATCTTGATTCAAAATGAGTATATATAAACCAAAATACACGTTAGTTATTTACAAAAGATAATTTTTATTTAAATGTCATGGATATTCATATTTGTCTTCATATTTTTTAAGTGATAGGATAAAATATGAATCTAAATACGAAGAGGCCTTCATTTTTTTATAAATAGTGAAAAATAGAATAAATGAGAATGCTTATTTTTTTCGTTTTTAAATATCAAACTATAAGAATAATTAATAAACAAAATAGGAGGGTATAAAAATTGTGTATCTGGAAAAAATCTTTCGTAATTCATCGTACATCTCCTTATCAATAACTTCTTGAGTTTAGAAAAACTGTCAGATTTATTGACCATAAAAATAACTATATAAACGCTTCAAGATTATTCAATTAAAAATTATGGGTAACAAAATTAAAATAAAAAATTAAAAACATTATTTATAAATTAACTA
This sequence comes from Arachis ipaensis, assembly GCF_059453495.1. NCBI lineage: Eukaryota > Viridiplantae > Streptophyta > Magnoliopsida > Fabales > Fabaceae > Arachis > Arachis ipaensis. The sequence goes on from NC_142436.1 coordinate 138,659,078, forward strand.
TTTATAAACGTTATTAAATTTAATTATTTATTTTTAATAGTATTTAATTTGAAGTCGAGATAACAAATTTATATTTAAAGCACTCTCTATCTTCATGCATGATTTCAATTGTTAAAAAATATTTTATTTTTCTTTTTAATTTTATATTTAATTTTTTAAATTATCTTTAATTTCATTATTTTTTCAAATTTATTAATTTATATTTTTATTGTATCCCTTACTATATCAAACAATATTCTTTCTCTTACTATTATTCTCTATACACATACCTGTCATGCATTGTCTCATTGTCATTATTATTAATTATATTACCTTGTTCTCCTTTTTTATTTTTCCTTCTCCTTCCACCTTCTCTTCACCCGACTGTAATTAATTATCACAAAGTCTTATTATCGCAACTTTTAATCTTGTCTATCACTTTGATTTATAACCATCTATTCTGTTAACTTTTATGAGTTGTTGAAGTTTCACTAAAAAAAGTAAGATATAAAGCATTTAAAATTTTTACCCAAATTATCAAATTAACTTTTAGAATGTATAAAATTTATAAATTTAAATTAAATAAGATATTAAACAAATTTATTATGTTGTTATTATGTGTAACAAAATTAAAATAAAAATTTAGAAACATTATTTACAAATTAAATATCTATAAATATTATTAGGTTCATTTATTTTTAACAGTATTTAATTTGAATCAAAGATAAAAAATTATATTCAAAGTATTTTTTATTTTTATGCATAATTCTAATCGATAATTTTTTTTAATTTTATCATTCAATTTTTAAAATTATCTTTAATTTTATTATTTTTTTAAAATTATTAATTTATATTTTATTATTGTCTCTATAGTTATTTAAACCGAATCAAACTGACCGGTTCAACCGAAAAACTAATGAACCATATCCAATACCGATCCGGTCTGATATTTGGGGCAGTCGTTTCTTCTTAATTGCTATAAGCATTTTTGTTCTAGAAACCCTTTTAGTCACTGTTTTGTTATCATATGCTGAGGTTTTGTGGCGTTATTTACCATAGGATTGAGTTTTGGATATTACATGTTGCGATTAGAGTTGCTGTGGTTATTGCGAAAGTGGTTTGGAGCTGAGGTTACGGCTTTCGCCATTGCAGGCCGAGGAAAAACGGAGTTTTGTCGCATAATTGAGTTGTGAACGAGGTAGGGGCGGCACTTTCTTTAAACTTATTTTATTTCGAAGAATTGTTATAAATCGATATTGATGTAAAAATATATTTTTGGTGATTATGTGAGTTTTATGAATTGAACTAAGTTGTTTTGGATAAATGATTAATTTATTGATTGACTAAATTGGTTTCTGAATTGTGATAAGTCACGTGTACGCGTGCCTCATGCGTGCGCGTGACATTCAGCGCGCGACTCACTTGATGCCAAAACGTGATCTGCAATTTTAGCCATTTTGGGCCCAATCCAACTCATTTTCTAATGCTATTGAACCAAGGATTGAAGAGGGAGGAACCAAGTAGTATTAGATTTAGGTTTTTATCATGTTTTAGGTGATGCTAGAGAGAGAAGCTCCAACTTCTTTCTAGAATTCTTAGGGTTTTAGTTTAATTTCTAATCATGTTCTAACTTAGTTTTCTTTACATTTTCTTGTTCTAATTTCTTAGTTGGATAGAATTCTCTTGTTAGTTGTCTTATTGTTTATGTTATTTTAGTTTTATGAACGCTCTTGTTAATTTCGATTTCTTTTAATGCAATTTGATATTTTATGTTTTCTTGATGCTTGTTTGAGTTATTATTATTGTTTTCTTGCAATTGGTAGTTGTAACCTTTATTAATTTTTGCAATTTGTCATATTTTACTTTTATGTATTCTAAGTGTTTCCTAAAATGCCTCTTCTAGTTTTAGAATAGAATTTTAGCGCTCTTGGTTTGGTATTAAGGACTTAGGTTTCTTGATGTCATTGATGTCCAATGTGATTGGTAATTTAGGGTTGTTAGTTAGTTTTTGGATCAACTATGTCCACTTCTCCCTCCAATGTTAGAGGATTACTAAGTGGAATTAACCCTTTGCAATTACCATGTTGTGGTCAATAATCTAGGATAGGAAATCTTGACTCTTAATCCCTGTCATGAGTATCTTTTAGCATTTATAGTTCCTTAGTTTTAACTTTACTTTCTTGTTCTTCACACCAAAACCCCAAAAATATCTCATAACCAATAATATGCACATTTTTCTGCAGGCTGCAATTCCTTTGAGAGATGACCCGAGATCTAATACTCTCGATATTTTTATTAGTTTGACTTAAGTGACAAACAAATTAAACTTTGATTTGAGTCAACTGTCGATTTAGAACTATACTTCGATGAGATTATTTTTGTGAAAATTCTAAACCGATGTTTGGCTTGCATCACTAGGCTGTTATAATTTATCTCTTTTCTTTTTTAAGGATTTTTGTCTTTGGAACCAACATGTCTACCATGCTTTTGGTGTGTATTTGTTTCCGTGGCCATTTGTCCAACTGGGACATCAATTTGAATTGAAACATTTTCAGCAAGTATATAGGATTTAGTTATCCTTTTCGTATCAGAAAATGCATCAAGCAATTCATTTGCTATTCTTTGTAAATGTATAATCTTTTAAACTTTTAGTTCACATTGTCCTTATCGAGGATCTAAATGCATCAATGATGATGCATTTCAATTAAGTTCTTTTTTAAGAAGCTTATTTTTCTGCCTAGTGTTGAAAATATTGATTCATCAAAATGACAATCTACAAATCGGACTTTTAAATATATTTCCTATTTGTTTCTCAAGATACCTTACTATAGAGGAAGAATCATATCCAACATATATCTCCAATTTTCTTGGAATCCCATTTTGGTGCGATTATGCATGGCAATTGGAACATATATCACACACCGAATATTCTCAATGGAAAACATTTGGCTGTTGACCAAAAACTAATTGCAGATGAGAGAATTGGTGGTACCTTGTTAGCCTTAAATGAATAAGTGTTGCGACATGTAAAATAGCATGCCCCAAACCGAGGTGGGAGATTTGTTCTCATAAGTAAGGGTCTAGAAATCAATTTAAGCCGTTTAATAAGTGACTCTACTAGTTCATTTTGTGTATAACATGAGCTATTGGATATTCAACACATATACCATTGACCATACAATAAGCATTAAAAGCTTGAGAGGTGAATTCACCAGCATTATCAAGACGAATTATTTTGATTGGATTTTCTGTAAACTATGCTTTTAATTGAATAATTTGAGCAAGTAATCTTGCAAATGTCAGGTTGAAGAAGACAATAAGCAAACGTGTGACTATCTCGAAGATGCATTTATTAGAACCATAAAATATCTAAAATATCCACATGGTGGATGAATTGGTCCACAAATATTGCCTTGAATCCTTTCTAGAAATTCAAGATACTCAAATCAGATCTTTACTGGTGATGGCCTTAAAATTAGCTTTTCCTGAAAACATGCAACGCAACAAAATTTACTAAATTTAAAATCTTCTGGTTCTTTAGTAAATGTCCATGGGAGTTTTCTATAATTCTTCGCATCATAGTTGTCCCAGGATGACCCAATCGGTCATGCCAAATAATGAACTCATTCGAATTAGTAAACTTCTGGTTTACAATAGTATGTGATTCAGTAGTACTAATTTTAGTATAATATAACCCAAATGATACATGATCATCTTTTGTTGTTTTCTTTATTAATTTTTTGAATAAAGTTAGTGATTTTCTTGTTATAATTGAGATTTTTATGCTTTAATCAATATTTCTTGGAGTTACTTTAAGCTTTGGTATGTGTAGAAAATTGTGAAAGATTTTAGGCAAGAACAAAGGAGGAGAAGGACAACCAAAGAAGCCCCTGGGAGAACCAAAAAAGGTGGCATGCAAAAGGAAGCAACCTCCAGGAACCAAGAAAGGAAACAAACCCCAGAGAAGTGCAAAGTGAATTTGCAAATGCTGTCAATTCTGACCTCTTCATACTCCAACGAGCATAACTTGAGATATAGAGGTCCAAATGAAGCAGCTCCAGTGGCGTTAGAAAACTAATATCCAAAGATTCAAAACAATATACATATATCTATAGTGGACTTGCGTGTAACGCTTCCTCTTCCTGTGTTGAACGTAGCCACACTCAAGCCTAAGTACTAGCTGCGTCTAATGCAACTTTCATCCAAGTTCCACGCAGCTCCATCTCCATCCAAGCACAGTTGCGTCTAACTCAGCTCCCTCCACGTCTAACGCAGTAGCCACCTGTGTTCAACGTACAGAACACTTGCGTTCAACGCAGCCACACCATGCATTGAACGCAACCTCTAGAAGCATCTCCAGTAGCTGTCCACCCACCTTGCGTTGAACATGCCACCCCTTACGTCCAACGCAACCAATACAAAAGCCTCAAGAAGTCCAAATTAGGCCCTGCGTTGAACGTGCCCCTCCTTACGTCTAATGCACTTCATGGGCCAACTCCCAAGGATATCACAATCTTTCACCAAACTCTCAAACTTCAAGTACTTGCTTTGTTGACTCAAGATCAAGTATTCAAGTTGCAAGCCCATGATCTCAATAAAGTGACACAGTAAGTTTTGAATTTCAAATACAAGGAAGATTACTAGTTAGTTAAGAATTATTAGAAAAGATTTGATTAAGATATAATTTGATTCTGTTTTGATATAGTTTGAATTCGAATTTTAGACTATTGTTTTAGGTTTTTAAAATAAGTCTAGGAACTGGTCTACGGACAACACATCTTACAACACACGTTACTTCATTGTTTTTGTTTTCAAGCATATCAGGAGAAACTAATCTCCTCGATTAAGGTTAGGAGCTCTGTTTACTTTAATGGATTAATATTATTATTTTTCTACTTTTGATTAATACATTGATATTTTATTCAAGAAGTGTGTTTCTTTCTTCATCCTAAGGGTTAGAGTGTATTGGAAAATAACTTTAATCTGAATTGAATTCTTCTAGTATCTTGGAAGAGTTAATCTTTGGAATTAGGCTAGAAACTCCTTCTCATAATTCTTTGAGTGTCCGAGACTAATTTTGATAAATGATATAAAATCAATTAGGGTTGGATCTTAAGAATTGTGCGGCTTTAAATTCGAAACGGTGCTTAAACTTTTATCATAGTTAATTGATCAACGAATTGACAGTTAATTAAGTTAAGGGGTATGTGACCCCAAACCTACGCACCTTCCTACAAAATTACTTGTAGACCTCATCATCTAATATATAACATAATCACTATTTACTTGTAAATTTCATAAAGGGCAAAAGACAACATTTACCAGTAATTCAAATTCTATCCAAATGCTACGAAAAGACTCTATGGACACCCAACAAAGAATTGCTCGTATCGACAATGGTATTTCAGCCTATTCGACTCCAAAATTTTATATTCAGCGTTCTTTTGATTGTTGTAGTTCTTCACTGTCATCAGAATAGCATCCCTACCCCTGAATCTATGGCCCACCCAAAATTTCACACCATTATTCATGTTGTAATCTTCCCTGTTGCCAAGGTTGAACGGATCATCCAGCTACATTGCGTCAAAATTCAGAGTGTGATAATGGCTTGTAACTTCTGATAATTGTGGAATTCCCAAAAGAGGAGGAAGAAAAGATTGAGCACCCTCACCAGTCGAAATCTTTGACACATACTCCTCATACAAATTACTCTCGTTGGATGACCCGGTTTTGACAACATAATCCGAATTAGACTCATTATCGTCCTCTTCAACACTATTTCGAGTCTGGGTGATGTAAATCGATCTTGCCTCCAACGAAATTACCTGCGAGATCGACGAGGACAACCGACAACCACTACCTATGTCACGAACCGCAGCATACCACTCCATCACATGTTGCGGCATTAGCGTAGCATGTACGTCGAACGTTAACCTCACATGCTGATCAGTATGACATTCTTTAGTGTATCTAGAGAATCAACACAACAAGTGCGTAACATTACAAATGAACTACACTCAAATATCACTCTTTTCTCATAATTTTTTATTATTCCATTGGAATAAATTACTGGAAAAATAAAATTGATTAATTTCTATATGCACATATCTTGGGTACTGTGACTTCAATTCTTTTACACGCATATTTCGAATACTGAGCACTTATTTTCTGTTTTGTGCTTTGTCTCGGATGTATCCAAAACATATAAAATTTTTGTTGTGTCATATTCTGATGACTGACTATTCGAGATATCTATTTAATTTGAATTTGATCACAATTCCTAGGATGTATAACGTTGAGTAGGATTTCGGTAAATAATATATTTAATTAATTTAAATAAAAAATCCCTAAAACTTACCAGCGAGATAAAATCAAGATGAGCCACAGGCGGTGGTGGCTTTGTTCTGGTGAGAAGGCAGCCAACAATGAGAGGAGAGTGTGCAATAGGGTTGTACATGATTTAGTTAATTAACCAAATTAATTTTACATGATAAAACTGGTTATTAACTGGTTAAAAAATTTTAAAATCAATTTTTAATCGGTTATAAAAATAAAAATTAATTTTAAAAAATAACTAATTTTTTTAAAAAAGACCAGTTTTTACATAGAAAAAATTAGATTTTTTTTTAAAAAAAGTTAAAAATAAATTTTTAACCAAAAACCAATTTTAATCGATTAAAAACTGATTTTTACAAAAAAAACACCAATTTAAATATAAAAATTGTATAAAATTTAATTTTAGTTTTGATTAATCGGTTAAAAATCTATTTTTAAAATTTGATTAACCACTTTTTAATAATATGAATATAATTTTTTAAATTATTTTATTAAATTAATTAGTCAAAATTTAATTATAATTTTTTATCCAATTAATTATATTTTGGATTTTAAATGTACACTGACAGCACAAAGCGGACTCAGGATTCGGTGGTCCAGGAACCTTTGGACTACTTAGTGGTCCAAGTAGAAAACATGTTTTTGGAGTTTTTTTATCAATTGCTACGTAGTCTTTGAACTAATTTTAATTACAAATCAACCCCATATATTTTATTTAATTATAAAAATAGTTTTTTATTTTATAAATTATTATTTTATCAATTATCTATTATATTTATTAACAATTAAATACAAAAATAACAACCAATTATATCCTCCATTCATCCTAATAATTCCAATTGATTAAAAAATTAACTTTGATCTCGTTACGTTCATCCATGGCTTCCAAATCGTGTTTCCTTAAAATTCAATTAATTTGTTTTACAATCGATTGAATGATAACTCAATCGATTGGTTTACACTATATCACAAAACAATCGATTGAAAGTTGTAAGGTAGAATGGTAAAAATCTTAAACCAATCGATTGTTTATACTTTCCAATCGAATGAATGCCTCAAAACAATCGATTGTTGTTGTTACTCAATTGATTGAATTCACGAAAACAACATGGATTTGCCAAATACAATCGATTGGAAAGTGATGACATTGAAGTTTTAGCCAAATTCAATCGATTGGTAATGTAATCCAATCGATTGGAAGGTGATGAAGTTGAATGTTTTGCCAATTTCAATCGATTGGTAATGGAATATCCATCTACTCAATCAATTGGTAATGTTCTCATTTTTCAGAATTCTGTAGGATTTTGCACAATTTATTCTATTCTACTTTCATAAATCACAAATAGATTGTACAAATTCTCATTAATCCAATTTTTTTTTCAATCACCATGATCAGAATCTTATTATCTTCTTGCACCAATATCAATGTATTAACATAAGAACAATTTTTATCACTTAACTTAAATAATTGATCATGTAGTTTGGTCTAGTTTGGACGAAGGAAATGTATTTCTACTAGTATTAATTAAATCCGTGATACTACGTGACGAAATTATTTTGGTAACCAAATTTAACCAAGTTGGTTCAATAGCTTATTGGTATAATAATAAAAAATAATTGATTGAGTAGATGGGTACCATTACCAATCGATTGAAATTGGCAAAACATTCAACTTCATCACCTTCCAATCGATTGGATTACATTACCAATCGATTGAATTTGGCTAAAACTTCAATGTCATCACTTTCCAATCGATTGTATTTGGCAAATCCATGTTGTTTTCGTGAATTCAATCGATTGAGTAACAACAACAATCGATTACTTTGAGGCATTCATTCGATTGGAAAGTATAAACAATCGATTGGTTTAAGCTTTTTACTATTCTATCTTACAACTTTCAATCGATTGTTTGTGATATAGTGTAAACCAATCGATTGAGTTATCATTCAATCGATTGTTTTGAAAAACAAATCGATTGAATTTCAAGGAAACACGATTTGGAAGCCATGAACGAACGTAACGAGATCAAAGTTAATTTTTTAATCAATTGGAATTATTAGGATGAATGGAGGATATAATTGGTTGTTATTTTTGTATTTGATTGTTAATAAATATAATAGATAATTGATAAAATAATAATTTATAAAATAAAAAATTATTTTTATAATTAAATAAAATATATGGGGTTAATTTGTAATTAAAATTAGTTCAAGGACTACGTAATAATTGATAAAAAAACTTCAAAAACATGTTTTTTATTTGGACCATTAAGAGGTCCAAAGGTTCCTAGACCACCGAATCCTGAGGGTCGGAGAAGGAAGCTCGAGTGTCGAGGATTTGTTCGGTCTTTGGTTTAACAGAGAGGGTAAAATAGATATTTTACATATACTCAAACATTACTAAGGGATGAAGATCTTGTAAGAAGAATACACTATGACCATTCGAGGATTGAAGAATGAAGTTGCATCCCACATTCCAACCAAGGCAATAAATATGATCATAAGTAGTTACGGTTACACAGGTAGAGTAAAAGGAGTTATACTACCTTACCTGAGAGACTGACTTCAGTACTACTTCATCAACGCGGCAACAAGAAGAAGAATTCGCATTTGGCCCATATCTCTCACACTCTCACACTCTCTCCTCTTTTACATCACCGATCACGCTCTTCGCTATTTTGAGCCTTATTTTTGCATGCATCTACTGCAAAGTGCAAACCATCTTAGAAAATAAGCAACATTGCTGAACCTAGTTTTTCATTTTCAAGTTACGGTGATTTTTTTTAAAATTGTTGTTTTATAATCAGTATTTTACTGCTGTATAGATTGAATTGATAAGCTAGTGAGTACACAACGAGTTAAAAAAAAAAAATAGGCATTATACCCTTTCCAAGATTCAATAATGTGTTTGTTATATTATTTATTCAATAATGAATTTCTATGTATAAAGTATGGAATCCTTTATCAAACTACGACGAATGTAAGCATCTGAACTAGATATCGAAGATTGTTTTATTATTTTAATACTTTTTCTTCCTAAAAGACTCAAAAACACAAACATTGAAACTGAAATGCAAACATGAAACACTGAAACCAATCAGATTCTAATTAGCTTTATTTCTGTTGAATTTCTAGAAGAAATAGACGAGTAGCTCAAAGACGGACACTGCAGAAATTGTGGATTTATTTAGTGATGATGAAGGGGGTGAAGCTGGTTCCTGGGCTCTCCATTTTTATTCTGATATTGCTAGTGGTGCAAAGCAACAGAATGTGACCAACAGAGGCCACACACCCAAACATCAGAGATCTCGAAGCCGTTCTAATATACAAAATTCTGAAGAAAATATGACCCCCAGCCGTCCGAATTCTTGTCATAGTTGTTCTGGTGATTTGGAGCAAGGTTTTTTGCCAGTTGATGACGACGCAGGCCTCTCTGATTCATCACCAATTTGTGCAGCACTACCTTGTAGGCATTTTTGGAAAGCTGGAAATTATGATAATGGACTTGTTCCTAAAGTCAGAGTCCCAAGGAATCAAACATAATTCCTCCCAAATCGATCCAGTGTAGTTTTTCTAAAGAGTAAGTATTATTTTGGTCTCTAGGATCTGAATCGAAACCGTCGTAATTTTTTATTTAGAATCATCTTTAACCTTTTATTTCGTATTAACATAGTCTTTTAGACCATTTTACCCTTATTCCATTTATCCTACTCTCTCACCTCTCTATCCCTACTCCCCAAATCCATCTTCTCTTCATCTCCACCGTCACACACGAGGGAGAGAGCTGATCAGAGAAGAAGAAAAGAGAGGGGGAAGAAGAGGGGACGGTGAGCCAGTGACCAAGGGGGAGGAGTCGTCGCCGTCACACACGTTGCCGTCACCATCGTGTCGCACCCAGGGGAGAGGGAGAGAGGGACGCGAGCCAGTGACCAAGGAGGGAAGAGTCGCCGCCGTCACACACGTCGCCGTCGAGGTGAGGAATGCGTCGCGCCCAGCCGCCGTTCAGCCTCGTCTCGCCATGGTTGGTCATCCATGAAGCCGCGCAAGGAGAAAGGAGCTGCTTCCGTTCACCGTGTTGCTGTTGCTTCCGTTGACGTTGCTTCTGAATTGTTGTTGCTTTGTTTTGTTTTTGAATTTCTTGTTTTTATTCTTACTTTTGGATTGTTCTTGTTTTTCTTTTAAGGCACCTAGCTTATAATCACTAGTGAAAGAACTTCTTCCCCTCCATCCGTAGAGTGAGTAACAGCTGGAAGGACTTTTGTTTTGATAGTTGTTGATTGAAAAAATATTATTCAATGAAAGCAAATCTATTCGGAATGAGTCAGAGACAGTTTCTTGAGAAGATACATGCATAAGCAAGGATCGAGAACAATGAGCGTTAGTTGGATTTCGAATGACTTGTTATTCGATTAAACCTTTTTGAGAGGGGGAATCGAATTGAGCATTCGAATGGAAGATCGAACAGTCACGGTAGTGGAACGGTTAAAAGCTTTTATTACATGAGAAAATCATGGGAAACGTCTCCAATCAAATGGCGGGAGCAGTTATCAGGGGGAAAGTATTTGAAAAGTTCAAATTTGTAATTAATTGTAATTAATTATAATTAATTGCTAGTTACTAAAGGCAGACTATAAATACTAGGAAGCCTTAGAAAATCAGGGTTGGAACTTTTACTCAGAAAACACTCAAGCACACTCACATACCAGAGAATTTCTGAGTCTGCAATCGAGTAACTTTTCTGTAAGGTTCCTTCCATCTTTTCATTCTTTCTGTAAACTTTATGTTTCAAGTAAATTTATTTTTCAAGTATTCTTTATCTTCATCTCTGTCCAATATACATTTTTGCATTGTTGACTTCTAATTCAAAGTCCCTTGATCCAGTCAAAGGCATTTTATCGCTTTCCTTTAATTTCAACACTAACCTTTCTGTTTTCAATATGTTTTCTTTTTGAAAACCTTTCTTTTATTCTTTTCTTTGATTTATCAATTTTAATTTATTTTTATTCCCAATCTCGGTCTAATCGAAGACGCTTTGATGCACTTTTAAAAAACTGGTACCTGCAAAGAGGAGTAGGTTTCACTCCCAAACCACTAGATATCGAACCACCATCGATTTACTAAAAATCGACAAAACAAATTGGCACGCCCGGTGGGACAGTTTTTAAATTGAAGTGTGTCAAACAATCTTTTTTCCAGTATTACTTAGTGTATGCGATTACGGTGTGGAAAAATCATTCACATGGCTGATGAGATATCGATTGTGAATGGTGGTTCATCCACTAATGATAGCATACCAGTATCTATGCAACAAGCCGACGTGTCTTCACGTTCGGAGGCTGCAATTGGAACTGAAAGTATAGTAGTTACAACTATTCAGACTGGAAATGTTGGACGTAATATTCGTCCACGTGGCCCTACGCCACCGTATCAGCCTCTATTAACCGTTGGTTGGCCTCCCTATGGTCTTCCTCCTGGTTATACCCCACTAGTGGGTGGTTATACTCCACCGGTGGGTGGTTTTATCCCACCTATCCGCTTTGGGAATGCAAATGGAGTTAATAATACTCAAAATCCACAGCAATATTATGAGTATTTTCGTGATTATAATGTGGGCTCTACTTCGAATGCTGCTAATTCAATGGCAGTATATTGACAACAAATGGAGGAAAATCACCATGACTTAGTCAATTTATTGACCCAACAGATGACTACAATTCTGAATCCTATGATGGCCGATCATGAATCAAAATTCGAACGTCTTGCTAGACAAGTCGAGAGGATTGCTCGAATTGTTGATTATGATGATGGTGAAAGGCATAATACCAGGGAAAATAATGAAGGAGTAGAAAATGGTTTTCAAAATGAAAAGAATGTTTTAAATCAAGAAAACCCTTATGTAATTCCCCGAGGTCAAAATGCTGATGATGTTTTAGCCAGGTTACGTGCTAATCATGGTGGTGAACGTTATCAAGTCACTAGAATTGTGGAAGAAGTCTTGAATCGAGTTGGGCTTAATGTTGGTTTTATGAATCGACTCACATTTTGTGTCCGTTTTTCCCCAAGTTGTTCAGATGGCTAAAGTGCCAAGAGGGGTAAAAAGTCCAAAAATAGTCACAAAATTTGCTGGTGAAGTTGGAGAATCAACTACTAAACATGTTACTCGTTATTTGGTTGAGATTGGAAACTTAGCTAATTATGAAAAATTGAAAATGAAGGTTTTTCCTTCTTCGTTGACAAAGAATGCATTTACTTGGTTTTCGAATCTTAGACCAAATTCGATTACAACATAGAATCATTTAAAAACTGCTTTTCACGCTCAATTTTATCGAGGGGAAATGAATGTAGCAGTTACTGATCTAGTGACTTTGAAACGTGAAGATGGTGAAACTATCGATGATTATTTAATACGTTTCAAAAACTCTAGGAGTAGATGCTATGTGTCATTACCCGAAAGTGAGGTAGTGAAAGTAGCAACTATGGGGTTAGGATTCTATATGCGCAGAAAACTACTCAATGTGCATATTCCTGACATTTGGCTGAGAAGGTTTGACAGACCGAACTCATGAAAAAAGAGAAAGAAAAGTATAGAAATGAACAAAGATCAAAGAGTAAACCCTTTACTCGAAAAGAAAAGGTTGCTTATGTGACCATGGAATCCTCAGAGGAGGAATTCGATTTCGAAACAGAAGTCGATTTGGCCGAACTTAAGAAAGGTCCTCCATATGTTTGTTCTTTGTTGAAGAAACTGCCAAGTAATGAAAAGTCGAATGATTCAAAACTGAAAAGTGGAAAGAAATATAGTTTTGATATTTCGAAATTTGATCAGATTTTCGATGTGTTGCTTAAAGATAAACAATTAATTTTGCCTAAGGGTAGAACTTTGCTTTCTATGAAAGATTTAAAAGGAAAGCCTTACTGTAAATTACATCAAGCAACAAGTCATTCGACTAACAGTTGTGTCCGTTTCAAGGACTTAATTCAAGAAGCGATAATGGAGGGACGGTTGAAATTCGATTATGGCAAGAAAGAGATGAAGGTTGATGTGGATCCTTTTGAGGTTGATGCCAGTTATGTCGAACCTTGCTTTGGAGTGAACATGGTGGGCATGTCCTATGACTTTGATGTGGCTCTTGATGATTTTGAGTCACAGGTTAGACCAGTATACCCCAGAACAGGGGATGGTTTGCTGGATTTCTTGGTTCAGCAAAAGATCAAAGACCGGGACATATCTCTGTGTCCGCGGTGCAATACTGTTTTTGATCCTGAAGCAGCAGCAACTTTTAAAAAGGAAAGGATGAAGAAGGAATTGGCTCATAGAGAAGAGCAAGCGCGCCAGAGGTAGCCAATTAGGCGTTTGGAGGGTTCTAGTTCAAAGACCCCTCAAGAAAATGTATCTACGCCTTTAAGCCGTTCTCAGGCCATAAGTGTTCAATGGATTAGGAATTGCCAAGAATTCTAGAGACGTGATCATTTGTATTGACGTAATTCACAGTGGGGGGCATCGAGCACCTTCTCGAAATCAGTATTCCTATTATCGAGGTCGTACCAGAGGTTATCCATGAGGAAGAGGAGGAAGGAGAAGTTTTAATCAGAACAAGAAACTTTCGATTGAGTCAGGCAAGGAACTAAGCAAGGGGGCAACGCCTTCTGTGCATTCTAGAATTGTTTTTCCTTCTGATGGAGAAACTTATCCTAAAGAGATTCCATCACCTGCGAAGATGGAAAAGGGCAAAGCAATAGCCCAATCTTCTGGAATTGATAAAAACAAAGATGTTGATGTTGATGAGGAATATTTCGATGAGGGCGATGATGACATGGTTAGGACAATTTCGATCATTCCAATCGAATATTTGGGGGAGTATGAAGGTGACCCCAATGAAGATTATGATTCGGAGGATGAGGAAGCTTTTTCCTTTATCAGAATCGAGGATGAGCCGGGTTACTTTTTGCGGCCTACTGAAAAACAAATGTCTCATCTCCGCCTACTTCATATAACAACTACTTTGGGTGGGATAAAGGTAAATAAAGTTCTGATTGATGGTGGTGTTGCAATTAGTTTGTTGCCAGAGAGGATGTTAATCAAGGTGGGAAAGTATCTTGACGATTTAGTCCCTACAAACATTGTTGTGACGGATTTCAGTGGGACTTCGACCCCAGCCAGAGGATTGGTTACTTTAACTGTGAAAGTCGGCTCGTATGAGCGTAATACTGTCTTTGTGGTGGTTCCCTCAAGAGCAAGTTATAATGCTTTGTTGGGGCGAGATTGGATCCACAGTGTGGGGTCCGTACCTTCTACTGTGCATCAGAGCGTGCTCCTATGGACTAAGGAGCGAAAACCTGAAATTGTCAAGGCAGATTCAAATTTATATGTCGAACAAATGCATGTCAACTTTAGGATTTATAATCGTAAGTTAAAGCCCTTAAATGTTGATCGATCACTGAGCCCTTATAATTGTGAAGGGTGCTACTTGTCCTCGGAAGGTCTCTCGGTGAAGTTACGCTATCCAGAGTTGGGTTTGGAGCCAACTGGTTGGGATTGTCTTTCTTGAAGACTTTGGAGGAACTGCTCTATGGACCAGGTTGAGGAAGTTTCTGACTACTTGGTAACATTATATAATTATTTAAATAATTCTCAGTTACTAGAAAATAAATTTGGTTCTGCTGATGAAGTTGAATCACATAGGGTTAGTAATACTAGTAGTTATGATGTGTCCGATTCGACATCTTTAGTCGAATTTAATTATAATTTCCCTATTTCTTGTAATATAAGTAGTGATGCAAGCCGGACTGCCGATTTAATAGCAGAGGCTCATTATGCAGAAAGTAAAAATAATGATGTTTTTATCCATGATCAAGTCTCTTCTGTTTCTGATAATTCTATTGATTTCACTTTTGATTGCATTTATGATCTCGAACCATTGGGTTTTGAAAAATACTCAGTAAATGATGATGATTATTATAAAGGGTTTAAATCCCAAGATCCCTTAGAGAAAATTAATCTAGGGACTTCTGATGATGTTCGAATTACATATATTTGTAAAGATCTTTTTTATTCTTTTCGAACTGAACTCTTTAATCTTTTACATGAGTTTAAAGATTGTTTCGCTTGGGATTATCATGAGATGCCTGGTCTCAATCGTTCACTGGTGGAACATCGATTAGCATTGAAACCTAATGCTCGACCTGTGAAATAGACTCCAAGATGATTTGCTCCTGAAATTAATATAACGGTTAAAGAAGAAATCGAACGTTTGATCAAAGCAAAATTTATTCGAACTGCACGCTATGTTGAATGGGTGTCGAATATTGTCCCTGTTATGAAGAAGAATGGGAAGTTGAGGGTATGCATCGATTTTTGATATTTGAATAATGCTACTCCGAAAGATAAATATTTTATGCCTATTGCAGATATGTTAATCGATTCTGCAGCGGGAAATGAAATACTTAGTTTCATGGACGGTTATTCTGGATATAACCAAATTTTCATTGCGGAAGATGATGTGGCTAAAACTGCTTTTTGTTGTCCTGGGGCATTGGGTATGAATGGGTAGTTATGCCTTTTGGTTTGAAAAATGATGGAGCAACATATCAACGGGTAATGAATGCTATTTTCCATGAGTTTATTGGGAAATTTATGGAGATGTATATCGATGATGTTATGGTTAAATCGATTTCGGTAAGCCAGCACATTGATCATTTAAGGAAAGCATTCCTTACTATGAGAAAGAAGGGTTTAAAAATGAATCCTTTAAAATGTGCTTTTGGTGTGTCGGCCGGAAATTTTTTGGATTTTGTTGTTCATAAAAAAGGGATTGCCATTGATAAAAATAAAGCAAATACGATATTGGCATTGTCTGCACCAAAATCGAAGAAAGAGGTGCAATCATTTTTGGGTAAAGTGAATTATCTTCGAAGATTCATTTCGAATCTTTCGGATCGAACTAGGGTGTTCGCACCTTTAGTGAAATTAAAAAATAATTCACATTTCGAATGGACAACGGAGCATCAATCGACGTTCGATTCAATTAAAACTTATTTGTCTCAAGCCTCGATTATGGCAAATGTTCGACCATCTGAACCTTTGAAATTATATATTGCAGCATTTGAAGATACTATAGGGTGTATGTTAGCCCAAGATGATGAAAATGGGCAAAAATGAGCGGTTTATTACCTTAGTCGAGTATTAACTGATATTGAAATAAGGTATTCCCCAATCGAGAAATTGTGTTTGTCTTTATATCATGCTTGTATGAAATTATAATATTATATGGTGGCTAAGTCGGTGAAAGTTATAGCGCAAACTGACCTAATTAAGTATATGTTAAGTTTTCCTATGTTAAGGGGACGTTTGGGGAAATGGATCTTGGCATTGACGGAATTTGATTTACAATATGTTCCAGCTAAGGCTGTGAAAGGATAGGTCATTACAGATTTTCTTATGGATAATTCGAAAGATATGAATGACCAGGGGGCAAATATAATCGAGGTAAAAATCGATTATTGGAAGTTATATTTTGATGGGTCAAAACATAAAGATGGTGTAGGAGTTGGGATTTTAATTGTTTCACCAGAAGGGATCTTGTCGAAATTTCTATTTGAAATAAAATATCCATGTTTGAATAATGAAGTAGAGTATGAAGCGTTAATTTTGGGCCTTGACATTTTGATTAGTAAAGGGGTCTCGGAAGTTCAGATATTAGGGGATTTCCAGTTAGTTTTGAAGCAGTTATCCAAAGAATTTAAATGTAACAATGAGAGGTTACAGAAGTATTTGACAACCGCGTGGGAGTTGTTAACTTCTTTTAGAAAAATCTCTTTGGTTCATATTCCAAGGATTCAGAATGAAATAGCTAATGAATTAGCCCAAATTGCTTCGAAGTATAAAATCGGCTCAGGAACTCTTGAGTCTTTAATAGGTATTCATCAGATTTTAGTACCTGCAAGTGAAAGAGAAGTTTTGTGTGTTGATGAATGGGAGGATACTGATTGGAGGAAGTCTATTGCTCAATATTTGAAAGAGCCTAATATTCCAGTTAATAGAAAGATAAAATTGCGGGCAATGAATTTTTTTTTAATGGCTGATGAGTTATATAAGAAAGGTATCGATGGGAGTTTATCGAGATGTTTAGGTCAGAGTGATCAAAATATTCCTTTGAGTGAAGTTCACAATGGAATATGCGGTGCTCATCAGGCTGGAAAGAAAATGAAATGGGTGCTATATCACAATCATATATATTGGCCAACTATGATTAAAGATTGTATTGATTATGTAAAAGCGTGCCTGGAATGCCAAAAACATGGCTCAATTCAACAAATTTCAGCATCCGAATTACATTCGATAATAAAGCCATGACCATTTAGAGGTTGGGCTTTAGATTTAATTGGATTAATTCATCCTCCTTCATCCAAACAACACAAGTTTATCCTAGTAGCAATTGATTATTTTACAAAATTTGTTGAGGCGATTCCCTTGACTGAAGTAAGTCAGGGTGAGATAATAGATTTTATTGAGGAACATATTATTCATCGATTTAGAATTTCTCAAATGTTAAGTACTGATCAAGGAACAATGTTTACTGGTCAGCGGGTTAAAAGTTTTGCAGCTTCAAGAAATATCAATATGGTTACTTCGACTCCCTATTATGCACAGGCTAATGGGCATGTAAAAGCAGCAAATAAAATTTTGATAAGTTTGATTAAAAAGCATATCGGAAATAGGCCTCGAACATGGCATGAAACTTTAAGCCAAGTGTTATGGGCCTATCAGAATTCACCAAGGGGTTTGATAGGTACTTCGCCATTTAAGTTAGTGTATGGTCATGATGCAATACTACCATTAGAAATTAATTTGAATACTTTAAGAGTATCAAGACAGAATGATTTGTCAGTTGATGATTATTGGAATGCAATGTTCGATGAGTTGAATGAATTAGATTCAGAATGAATTTTGGCACTTGATAATATGATTCGACAAAAAGAAAGTATTGCTCGAAGTTATAATCGTCGAATCAAGGAAAAGTTTTTTAATGTAGGTGAATTGGTTTTGAAAGTTATTTTGCCAATGGAAAAGAAATCGAGATTTCTTGGTAAGTGGTCCCATACTTGGGAAGGCTCATTCCAAGTAATGAGAACATATTCTGAAAATGCTTACCAGATTAAAGATATTGAATCAGAAAGAGTAGTTAATTCGGTTAATAGAAAATACTTGAAGCAGTACTATTGTTGGCAAAAGTAGAAATTTAACATGCATATGTCTAGAAAAGATGGAAGTTATTACAAAAATAATATTAGAAATGAAAAAGGAATTCAAGGTGCCACTAGTTTTGCCAAATCGGAGTGTAGCTTTGCCCTTTTGTTTTCCAGAATTAAAAGCACTTCAATTTGTTTGAACTTGTCAGCTTGGATTTTCTCAAGTTGTTTTTCATATTCTCCCCGCTTGGTATCAATTGAGACAAGTTCCTGAATAAGGTGGTGTTGTTCTTGTTGGGCTGCTTCCAGAGGTTTGGCTATAGTGGCTCAACTTTGGCATATTGTGGCAAGCTGTTCTTTAATCTGAGCTAATTCTGCTTCGAGTCTTGCTTCTTCTTGGTCATGAAAAGCTTGAACAGAAATAGCACGGGAGATTCTCAGATCAAATTCCTCACGAGAGGTTTGGATTGGTTGAGCAGTTACAAGACAATTTTCTATATTAGATTTGGTTGTGGCTTCTTCATTTTAAGTTTCTTGGAGTTAAAACTGAGATGTAACGCTCTCATTGAGAAGCTATTTGAATTCTTGAATTGAGGCAGAATGTGGTGTGTCAGCTGGAAGTTCAAAAGAAGAATTCAAAAGATCAGTCAAGAGTTGGTTGAGAATTGGATCATTGACCCATGTAGTAGTGGATGATCCAAGAGTTTGATGAGTGATCGAAGTTATTCCCGAGTGTCAGGATCTAGTTCGAACGAAGGCCTTGGTGTAGCAGGTCTTGAGATTGTTGGTACAGGCATTGGAACTTTATTTTCTTGGATAACTTTATTCAAAACAGAGATCAAGTCGTTCAAGGTAGCACTGGTTGGAGTGGTAGGAGCACTCGATGTTTTAGGTCTTGTTCCTGGAGGGGTCTGAATATCAGCTTGGAATGAAGGACTAGGTTGCAACTCTGGAGGAGTTTCTAAAACTTGGGATCGAGAAGAATCTGAATTGATGGTGTCAGTAGCTTTAGAAGCAGAATCAGAGTTTGGGATTGCTAGGTTTTTTGCAGAGAATGCAGCTTGATTGTTTGGTGAAATTGACTCAAGTATATGTGTTTCTTCTGGAGAATGTTGCAAGGGATTTGTTGTTGGGTCAACCACCTATGTTGTATGGAAAGGAGGTGGAAAAGCGGCTGAAATTGATTGAAGGGACCCTGTGAATTGAATCGAATCATGTGATGTGGAATGCTCTGGTTCATTTTGTTGTTGCAAAATTGGTTGATCAAGAGCCCCAGTAGATGAAGTCGAATGGGCAACATTAATGGGCTAATACAAAAGGTACACAGTTATGAGTTTAAAATTTATTTTAAATTAAGTGAAATGTGTGTAGAGATAAATGTGTTACCTGAGAAAGTCTGGATCTTCATACTAGCTAAGAGCCAGGGTCAGAATCGGTTGCATCTTCCGATTGGGAGGAGACAGAAAGAATGTCCTTGTTGGTTGGTTCATTTTCATCAGCGCTTTCGCTTGATGATGGCAGCACTAGCTGATAAAAAGTTTAGAACCAATTATAGTTAAGAAAATACAATTTGAAGAATATTTCGAGTTCAAAGGAAGAGTTATGAATAGAAGAGTTACTTTTCGAGAGGTTCTGGTAGGAGTTCTTTTGCTCTTATGTGGTGGTGGTCGAGCAGCATCAGCTTTCCTTTTGTGAGTTCTTTTTGGGGAATTCTCAATGACAGCCGTTCGAACAGCAGTTTGTTGAATTTCTTCTAAGGTACGAGTATACCTTGAATAATAAGCAGCCCACCATTCAAAACAAGATTTGGTGATGAATGAACTGCGTTCATAGATCAAGAAGTTGAAGTGGTCTCTTCGTTTTTGATTTTTTAAGAGACAAGTGTTGAAATCTTCTTGAGATAACAGAGTAATATGGCAAAATGGTTCACTGTGTCGAGGTTGTGGTGTTGGGATAGCTTGAGAAAATTCCAGTTGTCTGGTGGTTAAGTGAGGAGCGTATAGGGTTATCTTGAACCTTTCTTTTTCATACTGTGGTAACCCTATTGGTATCACCTGAACAGCCAACAGGTTTGCCCAAGCTCGATTTGCGAGTTCGCTCTCCTCATTAGTATTTGGGAAGAGTAAATGATCAAGCCAGGCAGGACCGCAATTGCGACGTAAAAAAGGAGTAAAATTGAATTGATCGTTGTCAAAATCCTTGCAAGAATGAAGGAGGGAGAAAACAGCCCAGAATCTGTCTTCATCTGATTGGGTGTTTGGAAAATTGGGTTTGTAATTAGATAAACGAAACCCTCAATGTGTTGTTTATCAATACTGCCACCTTCAGGTTTCGTCATAAAGTTTTCAAAAATGGCATTAAGCCATAATTGAAGGAGCCAAAGTGGACCTCCTGTATTGATTATTTTATTGTCTCGGAGGTCACAGACGAATAGACTAAGCTCTTCAAAAATGTGCCTCAGAAGAAGCTTGGCCAAGTTGAGAGCTTTTCCTTCATGTAAAAGAGCAGCCAGGGGAAGGAAAAGCTTTGACATTTGTACGCTTCGAGAACAGAACAAAATTGTATTTAACCAGTAAAACAAGAAGGCTACATGTTCATTGTCTATGATCTCTGTACCATCTTCACCCATGTTGTGGGCGATGAATTCACTGTAAGAAGTGTTGAAGACAACATTATACTGATGCTTATATTGCATGTCAGGGGTACAATCTGGAGAATTTATTGGAAGTCCTGTAATGACAGCTACATCGAGGAGAGACTTTCCGATCATTCCGCAAGGAAGGTGGAAGTTGTTGGTTGTTCTATTCCAGAAACAAGTCACCGCCCCAATCATCCAAGGGTATGTAGTGAGTGAGAAATGAGAAAGCCTTAGTAGTTATTGTATTCCTAGGGCTCCCCAGATAGCACTCTTTGTGGGTTCGAGGCGTTGGTACCAAGTTGTGAAATCGAACCCTCGAGGATTGATTTTTGGATTGTTTCGGAAGGATTTTTGGTTGATGAAATGAGAGATGTTAAAAGTTTGGTTTATTAGTAAATCTTCCCCTTCAGCATTGGGGAAGAAAGAGAGTTTTTTGTTTGCTCTATCAAGAGTCTCAATCGGTCCAAGGAAGCAGTGTGTATCTGCGCTGATTGTGAAGGGGATTAAGATTCTGGTGTCGTTAACCTGTAAATGGGGATCGTTAATGATTTCATCATTGATTTGATTAAGAATGCGAAGAGCTGGCGGAGATGGCGGTGCTATTGCATGACCTTTACCCTTATCTTGAGTAGTGGCATGAGAAGAGGAACTAGTCATTGTTGAACACAGGAAGAAGGGGTTGGAAGTTTAAGGATTTTTGTGAAGAAGTTTTTTGGTGTAAGAAAAATCGAAGGGATAATAAGTTTCGAAAGATTTTGAATAAAAGTGGGAATGATGAATTTAAAGCATTACTGTGAACAATTACCGTGAAAGGGATATGAATAGAGGTAACTTAGTGAAGAAGATGAAGTGGTAGAAAGAGAATGAATAAGTTTCGGAAAACGTGTCGAGTGGGTCAGTTTTAATGGGGAGCTTAAATGGTAATTATTATTGATTTGAGAACTGACATTTTCAGTTTTGGATTAAGTGTTTTATCTTCTAATGATGTTATCGAAGGCAAACACATTAATTCAAGGGGGCAATTTGTTGATCGAAAAATATTATTCGATGAAAGCAAATTGATTCGGAATGAGTCAGAGACAGTTTCTCGAGAAGATGCATGTATAAGCAAGGATCGAGAACAATGAGCGCTAGTTGGATTTCGAATGACTTGTTATTCAATTAAACCTTCTCGAGAGGGGGAATTGAATTGAGCATTCGAATGGAAGATCGAACAGTCACGGTAGTGGAGCGGTTAAAAGCTTTTATTACATGAGGAAATCATGGGAAACATCTCCAACCAAATGGCGGGAGCTGTTACCAAGGGAAAAGTATTTGAAAAGTTCAAATTTGTAATTAATTATAATTAATTGCTAGTTACTAAAGACAGACTATAAATACTAGGAAGTCTTAGAAAATCAGAGTTGGAACTTTACTCAGAAAACACTCAAGGACACTCACATCCCAAAGAATTCCTGAGTCTACTTTTCTGTAAGGTTCCTTCCATCATTTCATTCTTTCTGTAAACTTTATGTTTCAAGTAAATTTATTTTTCAAGTATTCTTTATCTTCATCTCTGTCCAATTTACATTTTTGCATTGTTGACTTCTAATTCAAAGTCCCTTGATCCAGTCAAAGACATTTTATCGCTTTCCTTTAATTTCAACACCAACCTTTATGTTTTCAATATGTTTTCTTTTGAAAACCTTCCTTTTATTCTTTTTTTTTTTATTTATCAATTTTAATTTATTTTTATTCCCAATCCCGGTCTAATCGAAGACGCTTTGATGCACTTTTAGAAAATTGGTACCTGCAAAGAGGAGTAGGTTTCGCTCTCAGACCACTAGATATCGAACCACCATCAATTTGCTAAAAATCAACAAAACAATATTGGAAGGACTTTTGTTTCTGATTTTATGTTTCTGATTCTTGAAATTAGATTTGAGTTTTGTTAATTGTATTTAAGAATTTATAGTTTTGAATTTTGTTAATTTTGTAAATGGAGGAAGAAGAATTTGTAGTTCTGAATTGTCTTAATGGAAGAATAAGAAAAGAGTGAAATAGTGGAGAAAGAGGTAGTTTTGTCATTTAAAAAAATATTTTATTCAAAAGGACGATTTAAAATTTTTTTTTTGGTGACTGGACGATTTTAAATTTTAATACCAAAATAAAACGTTAAGGACGATTTTAAATAAAAAATTAGAGACGTTGTTCGATTGTGATCCTTACGAACCAAAATAATACTTACCCCTTTTTCTAATTGGTTCCATGATTTTAGCTCACTTAATCCTTGTTGCTACACCTTTCTCTTGTCGAATCGTAGATGCAGGCAACTATCTCAATGTCCATCCTCTGTTCGTTCAAATGCAACTTCACATAAGTGGGCATTTGGTGGTATGCTCTAATGATCCATGTAAACTTTCCCTTTTATGAATTTTTTATTTTTAATTGAATAATTGGTCTTTTCCTTTGTTTTCCATTTGCAGCCATAGCTGAGCTTCTGGATAATGCAGTTGATGAGATGATTTTTTCAATGCATGAGCTATGAAATTAGCTGAATTCTTAAATGGGTTTTAAGCTATATAATTTTCTTTGACCTTGTATGGCTAACTAAGCTATTAGTTATGAATAGCTTTTTCTTCTCATTTTGTTATCTCCCTACCCTACAATTAGTTTTCTTTTTGGGTCTTGATTTGGCAGTATTTAACACCATAGACCATTTAAGCAGTGGAGGAAAATTGTAAAAATTTAAGAACTGTAAGAATCTTTTCACTTGGGAAAAAATTTAAGCAACATTTCATAACACCATAGACCAGGTGTCCACTAAATAGAGGTTGAATTAAGCAGATAACATTTGGTCTTGATAATAAAAGTCATTATGTGCCTTTAATGCATCAGTTGTGCAATAGTTGGTTCTTGACATTCATGCTATATGATCAAATTTAGTACATACATTTTTAACTGTACTTTGATGTCAGATTCAAGTTATACCAATATTTTATTTTTAAATTGTTACTATATAGATTTTTGGAACTTCTTATTGTCTATTTCATATGCTGTTCTGTTCCTTTTATGCGTATTTGCCTTTCATTTTATTATTCTTTATTTGCATCATTGGCTTCTGTTCAAATGCTAGATCCAAAATGGGGCTACCTATGTCATTGTAGATAGAATTTCAAACCCAAAGGATAAAAGTCCAGCATTATTGAGGTATGTTGACTTATAGGAAGTTCCTTTTTATAGTTTTGGAGTCTAATTGTTTGCTCTTTATGTGCACACTTGGCAATAAGATGATGGTGGTGGAATGGATCCAGAAGCAATGCGTCGTTGCATGAGTTTTGGATTTTCAGATAAGTCAAAACTTGCAATTGGACAGTGTATGGACTATGGCAATATTTTTGTGGTGATTCTGCTATTCTCTTCTCTATTTATATTTCAATTTGGCCATACAGATGAAAATGGCTTCAAGAATAGTACCATGAGACTGGGTGCGGATGTCATTGTCTTCAGCCGCCATCTGAATAATGGGTAGGGGTCTGAAAAAGTGATTCTCTTCTTACCCCCAACCCCCCCCCCCCCCCCTCCCCCTTCTTTTCTTTCTCTCCTTTTAATAGCGTTGGAGAAATGCTGAAATATAAGGTGATTTAGAACATATGTAAAGTACTCTTAGTCTACTCTTACGAATTTTAACTTTCTGTCAATGGAGGATGTAAGCATATACATGTTTATCATCTTATTGGTTATTTCCTTCCCAGTCTATTGATATCTTATTGTCTTTGCTCATTCAAGTGAAAGGATGGCAATAGCTTCACAAGAATACTGAATTTATGTTGACCAGGATACTGACTCAAAGCATTGGGCTTCTGTCTTATACATACATGATGCAAACACAGCTTGACAGAATTGTAGTACCCATGGTAAGTGATGTGTCCCAATTTTACTACTTGGAGGGTTCTTGGTTATTTGGTTCATTGATTAAAACAGTACTTATGCTGATTTATTTATTTGAAGTGAAATGATAACTGTATATATGAGCGTCTAGAGGGTTTATGTAGAAAATTAGCTATCGCTATGTTCTGGTGTCCTTCATCCTGATTGTTTGAACTTGAATTGGCAATTATCATGTATCCTTTTTGGGTAAATTATATATTGTCTCCTTAAATTATAGCCTTTTCTCAACTTAACTCCATTATATCTCTCAATATCACTTAATTCTCCATCTTTGTGGCTTAGTATGTGCGAATTTAGTTCCTAGAAATGTGGAATTAATGGTATTGTCTGTGGTGTTGGAGAATTCGAACACGAAAGAAAGATTGAGGAGGCTTAATATCATTTATGAAGGGGAGGGTTCTTGTGGGATGGAGGTTGAGGATGTTGGGCACTTATTTCTATATGGTGATGATTTTGTGGGTGAGATATCAGAATGGGGTAGTTGAGTGGGTAATGCCTAGAAACACAAAGGAGACATTGGAGGTGTGGTGTGGGATGGAGAGGGTAACAGTGAAAAGAAATGTGTTGATGGGACTGTTCTTTGCAACAATATGCTCAGTGTGAAAAGCACAAAATGAGCTTGTATTTGCAAATAAAATACCAAGGAAAAGGGGGGGGGGGGGTTATGGGAGGCAGTGGAGTATTAGAGCAGAGTTTTGGTGGAGGAAAAAAGAAAACTAAGGAAAAATGGTTAGAAAAGATGGTGGGTGTGTGCATGCTATTTACCTGGTAATGGAAAGTATGGGGTTGGTGGATATTTTGAGAAAGGGGAGTGGGGCTGGAAGTTTATGGTGATTGAAATGACTGATGCTACCTTGGAGCAGTTGCTACAAGTTGTTCTTGAGGAGCTAGAGATCTCAAATGAGGAGGTGGAATTCATGGTACAATCGAGACTCATTCTTGATGGACTTGAAGGGAAGAAGATTAATTCATTTTCATGGGAAATAAGGTTTGATTGGAATACAGTGTGCAACAAAGAACATGCTTTAAAGATACACAATTTGTATGGGAAAGTAAACGAGAATTCAGCTGGTGGAAACAATAATGGGAGGAGCTATCTCATCTTGTGTGTTCTTAGTAGGTATATGGTTCATGGGTCTATGATTAGATTTTTCATAATCTTTTTAATGGATTGAATGTACGGGGGTGCTATTCATGCTTTGCCTCTCTCTCTCTCTCAGTTTTATTGACCAAGTGATCACGTCTATATCAGGTGCATTATCAGATCAATACATCAAGCGTTTCCTTCGAAATATTAAATGACCAAGAGCATTTTATTTCCAATTTGTCCATAATGTTGCACTGGTCTCCATTCACATCAGAAATAGAACTTTTGAAACAAGTTAGTTTCTTATTTATCTCTTGATCGTGATTTTGCTGAAACTGCTTATCTTTTATATTCTTTGGTTTTTCTTTTGTCATATTGGTGTCTTGCTGTCAATAGATTGAGCTATTGTAGCAGGTGCTAGTCAAATTTTGAAGAGGAGAGCCGGAGGCTCTTTCTTATGGGAGGGAATTTATTGTTTAGCATAGCTGTGGTGTCTAGTTGATTGGGTCAGTCTATACTTTGTTTTTAGTGTTTTCACTTTCTATTACAAATTCTCTGAGAGACTAAAGAGTTTCATTGCAATTATAAGCATTGTTTTCTCAGGCATATCTAGATAGAAATTGGTGGGTTTGAGAAATAGTAAAAAGGGTTTGCAATTTGCAGTTTGCATTCTAGTGCTTAAATGTTCAGGAATCAGGACTGTCTTTTACGAACATATGAAATATGAGCTCAGGGTTGATGCCTTTAGGAACAAAGAATCAAAAATTAATGTTAACAGGGTGCAATTTTAATGATATTTTCCGAAGAAAGCTGATTGAAGAAGTTGATAAAATCAAAGGAAGGAGGATATAAAAGAAGTGGAAAGACATACCTAAGGCTGCGTTTGTTTTTAGAAACAAGACAGAACATGACACTGAAACGGAGACAATAAGACGGAGACACTAAAAATTATCTTTTGTGTATTGTGTTTGGATACGATGGATAAGACACTAATGTAATGTTTAGTATTATGTTTGGATACACATGGACAAGACTAAAATATTATATGAAATGACTAAAATAGCCCTGTGATTCCAAATTTTCTACATCAATACAAATTAATTTAATAAAAAATAAGAGTACGTAGGAGTAAAGACGGAATTTGAAAAAAATATTTGAAGAGGCAAAAAATTTTAATAAAAAAATATATTAGTATTTATATTAAAATAAATTTATAAATATAATTATTTTATTTTAAAATTTATTATTAATATGTAGGAATATATATGGTTAAGATTAACAAAAAAAATAAATTTGAGTTTGATTAATAAAAAATTTTGTTTAAGTTAATAAGCCAAATTAATTTTAAATAAAAAATTAATTAAAAAAATCTATTTTTATATGAAAAAACAATTAGTTTTTGCATATAAAAATCTATTTTTATTTAAAAAAAAAACTAATTTTTTTTATCTAAAAACTGATTTTTCTTTATAAAAAACTGATTTTTTTTAAATTATATAAAATCAATTACAATTTATAAATTATTTTTTAGCATTTTAAAAGATTAATTTTACTTTTGCTAATATTTATTTTTCAAAAGTTTAAAAATTAATTATTTTTGTTATTATTTTTAGGGATAAATACTTTTTTCGTCCCCAAGGTCTGGGGTCAAAATCGATTTCGTCCCTAACCTTTTTTTTTTTTGTTAAAATCATCCTAAACGTTTAAAAACTCTTCCTTTTCTATTTTTTTTGGACCAAATTACCCTTAACTATTAATAAAAATAAAAAAAAAAAACTCCACCCTCACCCCGCCATCAGATCTCTTCGTTTCTCTCCTCCCCCCCACACAATTTTCCTTTCCTCCTACACCCACCCCCCACCCTCACTCCATCACCCCCAACCCGCAGCCGCCCCGTGTCCAGCCCTCCGCCGCCGCCCCCGCGTCCAGCCCCACGCCGCCGCCCCGCGTCCAGCCCCCCGCCGCCGCCCCTGCGTCCAGCTCCACGCCGCCCCGCGTCCAGCCCCTCGTCGCCGCCCCGCGTCCAGCCCGCCGTCGCCCCTGCGTCCAGCCCCCCGCTGCCCCTGTTTTTCTGTTTTTGCTTTCTGCCTTCTGCTGCTTCTTATTCTTTTCTTCTTCTTCTGTGGTTTTTGATGAAATTTGTTGTTGTTGATGAAATCTGTTGATGATGATGATGATGACCGAGTGGGGTGAGGGGTGGGAGGGGGGAGTTACGGTGAGGGGGGTGAGGTGAGGGGGTGAGGGGGAGGCAGTGAGGGGTGGGGGGTGAGGTGAAGGGGGGTTACGGTGAGGGTGGGGAATGAGGTGAGGGGGTGAGGGGGAGGCAGTGAGGGGTGGGGGGTGAGGTGAGGCGGTGAGGGGAGGCGGTGACGAGTGGAGGGTGAGGGGTGAGGGGGTGGGGGGTGGGGGTTACCGGAAGGGTGAGGGAGTGGTGGTGGTGGTGGTGGTGGTGAAGAGGAGAATGATGATGATGAGGGTAATTTGGTCCAAAAAAATAGAAAAGGACGATTTTAAAGCGTTTTTAAACGTTGAGGATGATTTTAACAAAAAAAAAAAGGCTAGGGACGAAATCGATTTTGACTCCAGACCTTGGGGACGAAAAAAGTACTTATCCCTTATTTTTATTACAAATCAAATAATATAATATAAGGTTAAAATGGTATTGAAGTAAAACGATAAAAAGAAAAGAATTATCTACCCCCAATAAAAAATTCTACAGAAAGGAGAGAGTACCTGAAAAAGAAAGAGATAGAGGAAGAACAGGAAGAAATATCTCTGAACAACGCAATAGGAAAAATAAGAAGGGATAGGAAAAATAAGAAGGGGTAATAGTGGAAAAAAAAAAGAAAACAAAATTTATAAAATTGTCCTTCGTGAAAGAGTGGACGTATAAAAAAGTGTCTCGGAGACAATATGTCCAATGTCCATGTCTCTGCTTCCAAATACTTTTTAAACAAGTGTTGTCCATGTCTCCGTGTCCTGACGCTACCTAAAGGATTGATGCATCACATAACGTAATAGCCAGTATAGGCCAATTTATCGGTACAATTCATAAACCTTTGCTTCTATTTAACAGCATGCACAACAATCTCCTCTAAGAGGAGTTAGGAAACAATTATTTAGTCCTATAAAGTTTTGAGACTATTAGCTCAGATATTACAATAAAGAGTCATTAACATGCAACTTCCACTGATAATTCCCCCCTTAGAAGGAAGAAGCACACTAATTATAGTTGCAATTTACCTACTGCCCATGTGGAATAATACGGCAGTCTGATAACTTTTATGAAACCAGTGTATTTAGATAATTTTATTTTTAAATTTTGTTCCTTTTTTATGCTAGTTTATCCTGAGTGAGTAAGGCTGAAACCTTTTTGGTTTATCTGGTGACTCCTTTATTCCACTTAAAGAATTTCAGGTGCCTGGACATATAATCAAGTCACAAATTCTTGCAATAGATTTCATGATTTCATTTGCTTTCATGAACAACCTTTTCGAAATTATTACTTGCTAATATAACATTATATTCTTGTATGTTTTCCCAATTTATCGATTAATTGCACATTTCCTTCAAGGATTGTGATTTATTTTGAAAATTCTATTTTTGGCAGCTTGACGAAATTGGATGTCATGGTACTAAAATTATTATCTACAACTTGTGGTTCAATGATGATAGCAATATGGAATTAGATTTTGATTTTGATACTGAGGTGATATTTTTTGTTTTTATGGTTTTTTAGCTTTTCCCAAACGATCATGCTTTAATTTCTTGTATGGAACTTTGATATTAATATTATGGATGTAGGATATTTGTATTGCTGGGGATATCAAGAGGGAGGTTGATGCACTTTCTTCCTGGGAGACATTGAATGAACAACACACAGCTAACCGGCTTCGATATTCTCTACGTGTATGGTTGATTTTGTAAATTGTATCCAAATGGTTTAAGAAGGGCTGATACTTTTTTTTTTCTGATGTTCTTTAGGTTTACTTGTCCATATTGTACTTGAGGTTACCAGAAAGCTTTACAATTATATTGCGAGGGCAAGTTGTGGATCTACATAACATTGCAGACGATCTTCAGTATCCTGAATTTATCTTGTATAAACCACATAGTTCAGACGAGGTTCTTGTCTAACTTTTGAAAGGCTGCTTCCCCTTCTCCTCCTCCTCCTTCTCTCTCATTTTCTTTTTAACTATATTGTCTCAATGGAAAAATTATCTTGGATTCTTACCATAATCCTTCACCTAACAGCTTTTTCCTTTAGGAGAGTTGATTCTTTATAGGCTAGATATGCATATATGATAGTTTTGATATTGGCAATTAATCTTTCAAACTTAAGGGTAGTGAGTTGCTTCTGTGAAATTTCAATAAGCTAATAATATTTCCCCTTTTGGATTAACTGCAGTCTGCTGTTGTGACAACAATTGGATTCGTTAAGGAAGCTCCTGAAGTCAATGTCCATGGCTTCAATATATATCACAAAAATCGGCTGATCCTGGTAATTATAACTCAACTGAGATCCTAATAAGAAAAGCTGATCAAATGGATGTCTAAGTAGAACAATGAGAAAAACTATTATAAGCACATCTATTTTGATATTTTGGTTTGGAAGAGTACAATTATATTGTTCATGTAGCTGATCCTGCTTAATGGATTAAGGCATGGTATCGGTGGTTGTTCTTCAAGGGTTGCATGGACACTAGAGGAAATGATATGCTCTATAAAATAATGGTCAAAGGAAGGAAACTGACATGAACAGAGGAGCTTATTTTTGTCATGGAGTAATATCCCAGATTAGTTCCTAAGGAGTATTTTTTGTCAGATACTTGAGTCCCTAACAAATTTTAGCTACCAAACCAATCCTTTTTTTTTTTTTTTACCAAAGATATGAGACTCGAGCCCGCAACCTCTTAATTGAGTATGGGGAGACTATGCCATTTGAGCTATTACTCATGCTACCAAACCAATCCTTAAAAGTTTTATTTCGTACAAAATTAGCTTCCGCATTAGATTGCTCATTTACGTGAAAGAACTGATTTGAAAATTTTAAGAATTCTCAGAGACTTTCATGTCCTTTTTAAATAACAATGGAGACTGGTTTGTCTAACCTTTTTTTAGCAAGATTTGACGTAAGACTGATTTGCCAAACAAAATAGAAGGTTGGGGCAAGATTTGAGACAAGACTGATTTGCCAAACAAAATAAAAGGTTTGGGATTGATTTGGTAATTAAAATTTGTTGAAGACTAAAGTATTTAACTAAAAATTTATTGGGAATTAATTTGGGCTATTTATCTTTGGGAAGACTGCAGTATGGAAGCCATGTGTTGCAAAGAAAGGAAGGCCATGAACACAATCTTATTTGAAAACCATAGTCTATATATAAATCATGCATATTCTAATAAAATTGATAACCTTGTCATCTCAAAGTCCTTATACGAAATTTTGCTCCAAATTATGAGGGTTCATTGGTGCGTCAATTAGTTGATATTTGACGAAGGAACTGTAAATTAAGCTAGGAAAGTATAGCATGATCAGGTTAAGTTAACAAACAAATCCCCCCTTCTTTACTGGCATCATGTGAAGTTTGTATTATTAAAATGTGTAGTAAGCCTAGCGCAGTAGTGCAAATTCACATGTATTAGATTTTCCAACACAATGGTACTATATAATAACAAGAATGGGAAGTCTTTATATGCATCTTAGAAAATTGGAATCCCTGCTATCAAATAGATATTACTAGTTTTCAAAGGTAGGGTATCTTCATTTATTTATTCATCTTTCTCTGTTGTTCGTACACTTAAAATATAAGCTCTAACTTTTTAATTTACAGCCTTATTGGCAGGTTGTGAGCTATCTGAGAAGTAGAGGCAGAGGAGTTGTCGGTAAGCAGAAAATAACTTGAGAATATTTTTATCCTCTTTATATGAGAGATAAATATGTTCTTGTGGGAGCACATGTTTAACAAGTTCAATTGCATGAACTTATATAAAAAGGAATGCAAGTCAATATCAAACAATGATAGTAGACCGAATTTGTTGTGCTTTTACAGTTTACTTTATTTGAGTATGTAATCGAAGATGTTACACTTGTGTTCACCTGATAATTATTTGTTAGAGATGTAATCAATTTGTGGAGGATAGGTGCCTGACTATGTTACTCTTGTGCCAGGTGTCCTGAAAGCAGATTTTATTCAGCCTACTCATAATAAGCAAGATTTTGAGAGGACTTCCTTGTTTGCAAAGCTTGAACATCGCTTGAAGGAAATGACGTGGGAATACTGGTATGGTGTTTTTGTGTTGGTGGTCATTTGACATCATGGGTTGCTGAAATAATATACTCCTGGTTGTATATTCTACTCTTAGAAATGAAGTGTTAGTAATTTCTTGATATCCATTAACAAAAAATATCTTCAATATATCTTACATCATATCCATGATGGTATCTTCAAATTGATTTTATATATCTCTATTTTATTACTTCATTTCTCATTATTTTATGAAAATTTATATATTTTAATATTTTTCAATGTCTTTTCTCGCATTTCTTTCTTCCTTTTGGAAGTGAATTCAGTATGATAGTGAGGTCGTGTTTGATTTGGTGTATTGTTAAACTTAATATTGAATAGTTTAGAATATAGTTTTCTTTATTATATAGTATAATGAAAAGTGCAAAACTATCAAAATAACCAACAAAAATAGAGGATCATATATTGTTCAACTTTTAAATTTCATTAAATTAGTTAAAAGGATATTAACTATATTAAAATAAATCATATATAATATTTAATATAATTTATAATTTAAAATAATTAAAAGAGCTTTTAGTAATTAGCTCTAAAATAATAAAGGTCTAGTTTAATGGTATTCTCTCAAATTAATTGTACTTTTACTTTTAGTTACATAGATGCTTTAGTTAGATTAGAATTATTAGTGATAGTGTGACTGTGTGAGGATAACCGTTTGTTATAGTGTAACATTTTATACAATATTGTACCAAACTTGGTATGCTTTTATCCTAACATTTTATACAATATTGTACCAAACTTAGGGTTTAGGGTTTAGGGTTTATATATATCTAATTTTCATTTCGTTGTTGGATGTATAATCCATACTCCCGATTTATGCACTCGAGGATGGTTGAATTAACAATTGTTAAGCATTAATATTTGTCATGCCTGGATACTTGTAAAATTTTGTAGGGATTGTCATTGTCAACTACTTGGGTATCAGAAAAAGAGGCCTAAGTCTCAGGTCCCCATTGATACTTTGCCGCCAAAACCACCTGGCTTTGAAATACCGTGGCATTGAACAAAAGTACCTATCCACATAGCACGTTTGAGCAAGGTGTCTGCATTAGAATGTTGATTGTAATGTTTTGACTTTGGTTTGTTAATATTCATGCATGTTATTTTAGGAAACTTTTTTATCCAAACATTTTCCAAGTTATTATTCTAATTACAATTAATACTACTCAAACAAAGAGTCTTCATATTCTAGTCATTTTTATCTTGTCCTTTATTATTATTATTATTATTTGGAGAACTACTGTCATTTCTCCTTTTGTTCCACTTGATTTCCTTATATTTCATGCTCTGGCATTGTAAATCATTGAAATTTGTTTTAATGGTTCTTCCACCCTTGCTTTTTGTGTAGACTACTGCATGTTCTGAAGACCAGGAGGAAGACCAAGGCACTATACACTTGATACAAGTGAACACAGAACTCCGTGCAAGGTGAATAAAAAAAAAATTTACTTACATAGTCATTGCCAGCATTTGATTACTTGGAATGCAGTTATACAATTCTTGTTGCTACATGCCATATTTATAATTCTTACCTTATCTAGAATTGAGCAACACCCATTGTTCTTGCCTTGGCATCTAAAATATAGCATGGCAGCTCTATGATGCAAAGACTCGTTCTCTTTATTCCCCTTTCCCTGCAGGTGTTTGGAATTTGAAAAGACAAATGAAGAACTTTGTCACAAGGTAATTAATTCTTACCCAGTTGTTAAGGGTACTGGGATACAATCAGAAAACACCCTTTCAGTTTTCTTCCCTCTTTTTCATATTTATCAAAGGACGTTGCTGAATTTACATCGTAGTTTCACATAACCATCACCACAAAATATAGAGACAAAACAGTGTAGCCGAAGCCGTAGCCTGTAGGGATCCAAAGTTTCTAGAGATGGCCCCATAGTTTTACCGTTCATATGTTTTTTGTGTTAATGTCTATCTATAGACAATTGCCCCACTCAGTCGGTTGTTGTCAATGTCTCTCTAACCCAGTTGTACAGAAATCTCACGAGAGGATTGAAATCTAGCCAATTTTTTTCAGTTTGTGCAGTTATTTGGAATCTGTTAAATTTAGAACCTTCCATAGAATGAAAATCTTGTTGTTCGACCTTTTCAATTTTGACCATTCAAGAGGAATCATGAGTTTACAGGTGACAGAGCTTAGAAGCAAAATTCAAGACGCTAAGCTTGAGTATAATAGCCTTTTGTCTCAAGTGCACTACCAGGACCTGATGCTAACATGTAGTGTAGATGGTACACCTCTTGCAGCCTAGCTTTGTTTCTCCAGAATTTGTTTTTTTGGTGGAAGGTTCTCTAGTTTGAAACAATGTTGTATGATATGGGGATGGATTCTTCATGTGAAAATATAAACATGGTTATGTGCAGATTTTTTTGGCCCCAATATAGCTCTCGCAAGAGAATATAATATATAGTGAAAGTTATGTGAGAGTTTAGCCCAGTCTATATAGATAACTATTTTTACCTGTAATTATATGAAAGTAAGATACATCCTAATATCTAGCCTTTTTTAGATATATGATACTGTGAGCTTTAAGTAATTAATGCCATTCTATAAAGGAGGATAGAGTTGAGCTTCTCTACCACTCCCCCTAAAGGGATTCCTTTGGATCCTTACAAGTTACATTCTTATGGTTTTGTTGGATCATGTGAAACGGTTTGTATGCACGTGGCTTTCTCACCTCTAGAAAAAATGTTTGGTTTTCTCATCCGAATTCCAGATCTTGGTTTGGGTAACAGTTATGTTCTTAATTTCTTTGCATGCTTCATTTTCTGATCGAAAACTTGCCATGTTATTATTTGATGGAGTATTTCTTTGGTCTTTAAAATATTGAAATTGATATCACAGTTTTTAAAACAAGCTTTTGACACTTATTTAATACTGCTAAATCAAGTTGTCGGCAACTATTATTGCTAATTTGCTATTCATCTTATTGGTATAATGGTATCATGTTGATTTGGTGGAAATTTATCATATATCCAAGAAAATGTTAGTTTTGTTTAACCTTTTTAAAATTTTAGTTTGAGTTTCCTAAAATTAAATTATCATAAATATTCAAGTATTAAAAACAATATCTATGGGGAACTAAAATATAAGGACTTACATTTTTGTATAACAAAGAAAAAAGTAAACAAAACCTCAACTAAAGTTTATTTTTACCAAAAACAGTTTAATATATTGAAAATTATTATATTTAGGAACTTTGTCGTGGGAAAATGATAGAGGAGACACAAATTTGGAATCAACAATGACTACATACAAACAATGGCGTATCACACAATTTTTCACTAGTGTGTTTGAACTTGAAGTCAGCGTTTGATGATGTACCAGTACTGTTCCCGCTAACTAAAATGTTTAAAAACACAAACTTTGTGGGAAAAGAGAAAAATAAAAACTTAACAGTTTATATGTTTGTATTATCCACACCTTCCTTTTTGATATCAAAGAAGCATATTGCTGCTGTTGTTGTTGCCATTGAATTATTCTTCTTATCTGGTGAAGGAATCAACCCAAAGGAGGAAGAGTTCATGTTCGTGTTCCAATACTCACCATTCCCTGTTTTATTATTATTGTTATTAGCACATTTTGCAGCAGCGCCACCATCTGAACTTGAAATGGAAACTTTGCTCCAATTGCACCATATCCTCAACATGATGTAAATCATAACCAAACATATCACTGTGGAAGTGAAAACAATCTATTATATATATATATATATCTAATTTTAGTTTTACAACTAAAATGTGCCATAGGTCACTTTTTCATTGCAATTGAAATCAAATTTTTCCCTCCAAAATTAAAGAATTCTTCCCTTGTTCATACTAATTTTATAACAAAAAATGTGTCACATGTCATTTCCTCATTGCAATTAAAATCAAATCTTTTCCTCCAAAATTAAAGAGTTCTCCCTCCTCCCTCTCTTTTTATCTATCCCTCTTATTTCTTTAACCACTCTATCTCTTTTATATATCATTATCAATGAATAATTATAAATTTGACAATCAAAATATACAACATCACATTCTTTAATTATATTAAAATTAAAATTAAAATATTAAAATTGAAATTAAAATATAACTATATTATATATTGTATTATATTATATATTATTATCTAATTTAATAACAAAATGTGTCACATGACATTCTTATTAAATTTGAGATAAAATATTTTCTTCTAAAATTAATAAATTCCCTTCCTAAATTCTCTCATATACCTCTCTCCATTTTTTCTATTTCTCTCTACCTTTCTCACTCTATATATAATTCTGATATATTTATATATTATTATCTAATTTAATAACCAAATGTGTGATGTGTCACATGACATTCTCTTATTCAAATTGAGAAAAAATATTTCCTTCTAAAATTAATAAATTCCCTTCTTAAATTCTCTCATCTATCTCTCTTCCTTTTTCTATTTCTATCTACTCTTTCCACTCTATATATAATTTGTAATTTATATTTTATATTAGTAATTTGACAAATCAAAATGTGTCATCAGATATTTTTTATTATAATTAAAATATTTTTTTTTCAAAATTAATAAATCTTCTCTCTCAGTCTTCATCTTTATATTTCTCTCTCTTTTCTCTCATTCTCTATTTTTTCTATCTTTTTGTTCTACAAAAAATAAAATTAACAAAATAATATAATTTAAATAAAAAATATTATTATTATATACATATTTTTTTAGTTTTTTTGTTTAATTTTAAATTTTCACTGTTTATCTTTTTAATCTATATTTTTATTTTTCTTCTTTTAAATATTTATTAAATATAATTTAGAAAGTATGCTAATGTTATAATTAAAAATTAAAATCAAGATTCAATTGTTTAAATAAAATTAATTTTGAGTTAATTTTATAAATATCAATATAATTTTTTTCATGCTAATATCTAATTATATTTTTATATATATACAGAGAAAAATATATTATTTTTAAATAGCAAGCATAAAAATTAATTATTTTTATTTGTGCAACATACTTAACACCTAATCAAAAGTATACAAATTAAATCGTTTCAAATTTTAGATAACGAATATTAAAATTAATTATTAGTAATAAATCAAATTCTTTCACATGAAAATAATAATTAAAAATCTTATTATTTGATTTTTTATCCATAGAGATCCTAATCTTCTTAGCTAAGGAGACTTCTTAATTTGATTTTATAAATTTTTTTTACTATAATCAATAATGTCAGGACAAAACCGATATAATTTTAAAATATTTATATTTCCGTAATGTACGGATAAAAATACTAGTTGCTACTATGATTGCCGCCACTTGCATATTTGATAGCTGCATTTGCATTTTCCCGTGATGTGGAGCATGGTACCAATGGTGGGCCACACAAGCCTTCATTTTTGAGGAATGAGCTTCTTGGGAACCCCGAAAATGTTGAGGTAATCAGGCCTTCAAGATTGTTGCTAGAAAGATTCACTACATGGAGGCTTGTGAGTTTTCCCAGTGATGAAGGAACCTTGCTTTGTAGCTGATTGAAAGAGAGATTTAGTCTTTCTAGCTTCATAAGGTTTCCAAGTGAAGATGGAATTTCACCCGTGAATCGATTTTTACTCAAGTCTAAGATCACTTGCAATTCAGCAAGATCCCCTATCTCTTCTGGTATGGAACCTGTCAAGAAATTCTCTAAGAGCCTGAGCTCATAAAGCTTGCTGCATTGCCGAATCATTGAGGGGATGCGGCCGGAGAGACTATTGCTTTGTAAGTCATTGAGGCAAGTGAGATTTTGATGGCGTCATTTGATTCATGTAGCCGACCCCACCTAGTGGGACAAGGCTTTGTTGTTGGTGTTGTGGGATTTCCCTGAGAGATTGTTGTGATGGAGAGAGAGCTTAAGCAAATTTGAGCATTTACCAAGCTCAGAAAGCACCCTGCCATTGAAGTTGTTGTATGAGAGATCTAGCTCACCAAGTGTTTGTAAGATTGCCGACCACGGAGGTAGTTGGCCAGTGAACCTGTTATTACTCAGGAGCATGTGTTCGATTTTGTGAGAGTTCGGGAGTTGAGGTGACACGTCTCCTGTTAAGTTGTTGAATGACAAATCGAGGAAGTTAAGCTCAGTAAGGTAGGAAAACTCTGAAGGAATGGCTCCAGTGAGATTATTGTATGCGAGCCGGAGACGGCTGAGGTTTTGGGAATTGCCTAATGTAGAAGGGATGGGACCTGAGAAGCTGTTGTTAGTCAAGTCCAGAATAGTTAGAGAATTTGAGCCAGTGAGAGGAGAGAAACTTCCACTGAACCTGTTGTGGGAAAAATTTATGGTTTTGAGGTTCTTGAGAGCAAGAAGTGAACGAGGGAGAGGTCCTTCAAAGGAGTTGTTGTAAAGGGTAATTTTGAAGAGTTCTGAAAGATAACCGAATGTGGGTGATATCGAACCGGACAAGCTGTTATCTGCTAATGCTAATATCTGAAGACTCTTACAGTACCCCATGCTTGGAGGGATTGGACCAGACAAATCATTCTGCCTCAGATGAAGAACAACCAAGTCCTTAAGCTTGCCTATAGTTTCTGGAATCGGCCCAGTAAAGTGGTTTCCAAAGAAGTTGATTTCCCTTAAGCTTGTGCAGTTTGTTAACTCTCTCGGTATGGTTCCAGACATCTGGTTATCATAGAGGTAAATGGTGTTCAATCTATGAAGCCTTCCGATCTCCACTGGGATTGTACCTGTGAAAGAGTTACCAAACAGGAAAAGGCCTTCCAAGCTAGTAATATTTCCGATTTCCAGAGGTAAAGATCCAACAAAGCTGTTGTTGTTGAGCACAAGATCAGTGAGGTTCTGCAGCATGTCAAGGTTGGATGGAAGCTCTCCTTCAAAGCTATTGTCAGAAAGATCCAACTGTTGGATTGAGGAACAGTCGAGTAGCTCCAAGGGGAATTTCCAAACAGCATGTTTTGAGACAAGAAAAGCTGCTCAAGCTTTGAAGAACCTTTGAGGCAGAAGTTGCTTGGAATGCTACCAGTGAAAGCATTATCAGACAGAACCAGGGACACGAGATTCTGTAATTTGGTATTGAGGAGTGGTATTGGTCCCGAAAGGTTGTTTTCGGACAAGTCTAATGTCTGCAGCTGGGTTAGACTGTTGAGCTCAGAAGGAATTTCTCCATTGAGTTTGTTTCCAAGCAAATTCAGGTATGTCAAGTTGGAAAGATGACTCAGGGTTTTAGGAATTGACCCAGAGAGAGTATTGTTGGCAACATTTTCAAAATTTTGAATGATTTAAGAGAGCCTATAGAGGAGGGAATGTTCCCATCAAGCATGTTGTTTGATGCTGCAAAGTTTTCGAGCATTTCGCAGCCTTGAATATCTTCAGGTATGGTGCCACTAAAGCTGTTACTTTGCAAATCAAGAGAAACCAGATTCTTCAATTCACCAATCCCGAACGGTATGCTACCATTGAAGTTGCAGTAGCCTAAACACTGTCAACTTTGTTAACAATACTAGATGCAATTTCACCTTCCAACATGTTGTCACCTATTCTAAGAACTTGCAAGTTCTTCAAATTACCTATCTCTTAAAAAGCTTTGAAGGGATGGAGCCAGTAAGCGATTTTGAATACAAGTCAAGTGTTTGAAGATATGAGAGGTGGTTAAACTCAACTGAGATGGAACCAGATATTCCTGAACCAGAAAGGTTCAGACCTATAACATGTTCTTGATCAAGTGAACATGTTAGACCATTC
Source organism: Arachis ipaensis (assembly GCF_059453495.1). NCBI lineage: Eukaryota > Viridiplantae > Streptophyta > Magnoliopsida > Fabales > Fabaceae > Arachis > Arachis ipaensis. The sequence continues at coordinate 138,699,259 of NC_142436.1, forward strand.
CAGTTGCACATGTGTGTTGTTGGAGACCAGTTGCTCAAGGCTCCTAATGGATCAATAAGTTCTGATATGATTCTGAGAAGCCAATAGGAATCTGTTTCATTATTGGCCATACTTGAAACAAAATCAGTGCCAATTATGGCCAGAAACAGAAAGAAATGGCTCAAACAAATGTAACTCATTGCACAGTGTTTTCCAAACGTAAGTTTCATTATGGAGATTCAGAAACCTGATCAATGGTTCAAATGGAATGCTATAAGGCTAAGAGATCCATTGTATGTAAAATTGTAGAGAATAAAGAAGGGAAAAGATCAAGTTTAAGATGCTGAGTATGAAAATGAAAGTACTTAAAAAAGGAGAACAGGATATGGAGGAAGAATAATGATGAAAACTGAAAAGTGACAAAGATTCAAGTGCTATGAGGATGTGAGATCCACCTTTTAAAGTAGTTCTACTGAAGCAGCCATGCCTACTCTGTTTAAATAGAAGGTTGACACTTAATGGTACAGATAAATTGCATGGATCTGTTTGTGGTAAATGAAGGGCTTAACTTGTAATTTATATTTTCTAAAAAAGTATAGTTATTATTCCTTTCTAGCCTTTTTGTTTCACAAGGGATTTGGTGCCTCTCTCTCTCTCGCGAATATAATATGAAGAGTTTAACTAAGTACCAGAAGCTATGAAATATATCATTCCCTTGGATAAAAGGTTATACAAAGTAGGCCAATTTTTTAAGATAAAAGTT